>NC_069780.1:53714464-54325000 GCF_027406575.1 Nycticebus coucang
ACTTAATCCAGCTACTTCTAGTTTGTTTCCATTTAAATCACTAAAATGTTATTTTTTTAAGTCATTTGCTGTCCAAGAGACTTTTTAAATTAGCTTCTTTGCTTAAAAATCCAAATTGGCCATAAGAACATGAGCTCTGATGCCAAAAGTTTCAGGTTTGGAACAAAAGTGTGAGCCTCAAGTTGGAAATCAGTTTTAAATGCCAATTATGACATAAAGAGACCATGTGGACTCCTTCTCCAACTCACTTAGCCTTCTGTAGAAGCAAACATTATAGCTGAGGTTACCAAAAGGTCTTCAAAATAAATCCTACATTTAGTAGTCAGTCAGAGCTTCTGAAAATTCTAATTTATGGCTTTAATTGTCTTGTTTGTGCTAATCTTGTGTAATTTTTCCTCTGTACTGTTCAAGAGGAAAAATAATTTCAACTAAATTTAATTCATAAAATAATGAAATGCATTAAATCCTTTTTTAATGTTTACTCTTTGCAACTTCCTTAAAAATTAAGAAAATACTTTCAATTAGAGGAGAATGGGTCCCCCTTGAGTTCATACCATTATTTTGGGGTCATTTTATCAATACCTCCTACTATACACTAGAAAAAAATTCTTTATCCTTTATGAAAGTAACATTGCTACAGATGTAGATTTCTGTGCACTTCTGAGGCTGTAAATTAGCAAATAATACATATTTGCTAATACACTTTAAAATACAAGATGAAGTGCCAAACTGCCATGTAACACTTAGGGGAAAAAAAGAAAAAAACTCCCAGAAGGTTTTCTTCATTGCTTATTGGTTAAAATAAAAATTAAAAGTTAACTTCCTTTCTGTACATGTTTATCAGTCTTCCTTGTCAGAAGAATGGACTTCATTATTACTGACTTTTTGTGTTAGAACTATATATAATTCACACTGTCCCAACCTCTCCAAAACAATCAATCTAGAAATACAGTTCTATGTGTTCCAAATATTTTAGAGAAATGAAAACAGTTTCCAAAGATAGTTATAAATGGTATTTTCTTGTTTGTGTCTTAACATAAACACAATTGAAAGAGTTCAAAGAAATAACAGATAGTGAAGGAAGTCAGGCACAGAGTAAAAACATAGCTTGGCTAAGGGGGGATAGCAACAGTTTCCAGGACACTGGTTTTTGGTGAAATAAGTAAGAAGTAGTCAAGCTTCCCACATTGATTAACATTTAACAAACATATTTGTAGCTTCCTAATTTAAGGTCTGATGTCAAAATGTTTTTGACTTTGCTTAATAAGTTTTAAACACAAATCAAACAATTCTCTGTCACTCTGTAGTGCTTTATCTGTCCCCTAAATCAATGCATTAAACCACTAATCTCTAAACCTTAATTTATCAAATAATAATCTATGCGTTAGCTATGCACTAGAGGTTTATAAAGATATCTTAACAAATTATAGTCAGTGGTGGTATCAAATATAAAAGATCCATGAACTTGCTTAACTGAAAATTCTGTAGTACCCTGACTTTGAAATTCTCATAATTTATTATTTTTTGATTTTTAATCAAACAAAATTACCCTTATTTGTTACTGTAATATATGCTTTTAAATTGATCCTTTGCTTCTACTCTTCATCTCTCCATCTACAATTCCATACTATAAATGACAAAATATATTAACAAATTTACAATATAAATGATAACAAGATATGGAAGACAATTAATTGATTGATAATAGTTAAAAAGCAATATGTTAATATGTTTCGCAGTTCCTAGTAAGGATTGTCTATTTTAAATTGCACACGATATAAAATAATTGTCTATTTTAAATTGCACACGAACTTCATGGTCACCCTGTGTTCTAAAATAATAAACTATTTTAAAAAGACTTAAACTACTGTAGACATCATTCATAAAATAAATACTAAATTTTTAATGTTTATAGTTTAATATCTTGGTCCATTTTTTTTTTTTTTTTTTTTTTTTTTGTAGAGACAGAGTCTCACTGTACTGCCCTCGGGTAGAGTGCCATGGCATCACACGGCTCACAGCAACCTGTAACTCTTGGGCTTACACGATTCTCCTGCCTCAGCCTCCTAAGCAGCTGGGACCACAGGTGCCTGCCACAACGCCCGGCTTGGCCGGGGCTGGGTTTGAACCCGCCACCCTCGGCACATGGGGCTGGCGCCCTACTTACTGAGCCACAGGTGCCGCTGCCTCTTGGTCCATATTTTTAAAGGTATTATTTTAACCCAAAAAGTACAAAGAATATTTTACAAACTGGAATTTCAAAGGGGGTGAATATAATTGAACATTCACACCGCATCCTCACAAACTGAGTAATAGGAAACAAAATCACTAATACAGAGCCAGACAGATCACAGAAGTATCTTAGCCATTCTATTTTCTACAAAGTATGAACAATATTGCCAATGTTTATAATGATCGGTATGGTAATTACCGATTTGATCCTTACACTATGTATATATGCATTGAAACATCACTTTGTATAAATATGTACAATTATTTTATTTTTAATAATTATAAATAAAACAAATCAAAAAATAAACAAATGAGTCATTCTCTTTAATGGAAAAAAATAATAAATAAATACCTCACTTAAACTAACAAAATTTTCCTGACAGCAACTTCTACTATTTTTAAGGGGCTTTCTGTTTCTTTTACACTTTACCTCTTTGCCGCTTGAAAGGACCAAGAAAATATTGTTATTTTCACATTTGTATTTTCTTCTTATCAACACTTTGATTTTCTCACTGCAGAAATGCACAGAATTCTTCTATTGTGTTTGTATGGTATTCAATAAGTCCCTTTCAACATTTGGCATAGCTCACCACAACCTATCTTTAATAAGGCAATAATCCCTTTCCTCAAAGGTTCTGCATCATTCTGACAATCATGGCACTAGGGTAATTTCTTTGCCAACATGACAAAACAGGGAACATTCTGCACTGCCTCATGAGCACCAGTCCAGTGAGACCATTAGCTCAGTTCATTGTCGTCAGAATATTGTGAGAAAATAATATTGAATAATATTATGAGAAAAAGATTCATGTGATAATTTTTAGGTTTTACAGACTCTTCATGAATTTTAATATTTAAATTTCCTTCTAATTTTTTGTCTTATTTAGAAGAAAAAAATGAATCCAAAACACAAATACCCTTTTCTATTGTGTTCTTCATTTCAAAACAGGCTACAAAGACTCTGCTATACCTTCATGATTTGGTCTCCAAATAAGGATAAAAGTGACATCCACTAAAAGGCCCAGGCAAAATTCCTACTTTCAAGAAGCCAGGTAAGACAAAAATACAAGATAATTCACTTTTTTCCTGGATGTAACCACAACAAAAAAGGTTGGTTACATCAACACTAAACTTGGCTCAGTCATGCAATGGTTTCAGTTTTGGATAGAAATGAATTTATAATATATGACAGAAGCAAAGTTGCAATGTACAATTATATAATTTACTTGAACAGTTGCTTTCCATATGGGAAGTAACAGATTGCCCAGTTGCATTTTGGCTAAGACTACACCTACTATTATTTAGGGTATAACAGTTTTGCAAAATCTACAAACCCTGTAGAAAGTATCTCTCAGTCTCTCTGATGATTCCTGATATAATTTATTTTTTCTAGGACTAGTATACAGCTGTATCCTCCCTTCTGAATGCTCCTGACCCATGTTTAACACATAGTATTTTCTGAGGAATAAAATTATGCTCTATAGAGGTTACAAATGAGATACCCACTCAAGCCATTCCACCTAATTCTAATTTTTATGATGAAGCCAAAAAAAATAATAATAAAATTCAAAGACAAAGAAGAAATATTAAAAAAAATAAATCTTTCTCTGTATATTCCTTTCTAAACATTTAATATTATAAGGAAAACATACTTTTAAAGAAATAGGCCTTTTTCTCTTTGATTTTATAATACCAAAAACTATACTTCTGTTGAATACCAAAGTAGAACGCCTACATATTTAGTAATATTCCCTCACGGTTAAGTTGTACTCTAGAAGAAGTGTTTTATGGGGTGTGGAACATTCTTATTCATGACCTTAACATTTTAGAACAGTTTGATGGATAAGCAATGCATTTTCTACCCTGATGCATAAATAATCTGGATCCCAGAATGTATCTTCAAAGTTTGAAAACTTATATTGTCCAGTAAAAATCTGTCATTATCACCCTTTGAAAAAGTCTTGAAATTGCAACTATCTGTGGCCAAATATCATTTTCTGAAATCTGTCCCCCCATGCATGGATTTATGAGTCCCATGGTTAGACAAAGGGAAATTATCCAAAAGCAAAGTTGTCCAAATAGGCAATTATCCAATAGACGGGAGCCAAGACAATACTCAGGAGGTAACTGCACAGGTTCAACTGCAGCTGTGTGGGAAACATGGACACCTATCAGCTCTCTGAACAGTTTGGGTGTCTTCAGGAAGAACAACCTAGGAATATCATGTTTGTGTCTTAGGCTATGGATCTGTCCTTTAAAAATAACAAAAGTGGGAAGGTTTTAAGCTTTTACATCTGTAATATGTCTAACTGTAAACAACTAAGTTACACTGTAACATCATAAATGTTTTGCAGCTCTGGAATATTCAAACAGCAAATCAAATGGTGGAAACAAGACTGAAAACATAGTACAACAATATCAGACACTTCCATGTAGGGTTCACTTGCAGAGAATAATAGTCTTACATGCCCAGCTAGCTGTTCATATGTTCCTTTGGACAACTGAAAAGGGAAGTCATGCTCCCCCTTTTATAGATGAAGAAGTCAAAGCTCAGAAAGGTGGGAAAATATTCAAAGGTACCTAGATAGTAAGTGAGAAGTAAGGACTCAGGGATGGAGTTATTCCAGAACCAGTGTTTTCTCTACATATGCCTTTCAGAGCAAGCTGTTTATGTCAGAAGGGCAAGTAGAAAACACCACAGTACGATTAGGAATCCCAATACAGATCTTTCTCTCCTCTCCCTCAAAATTCCTATCATCTCCACTACCACCACCACCACACTAAAAAATAAGTCCTTACTGATAAGTAAGCATTATCTTCTACTAAGTGTTACTTTACGATAAAAAAAATTCTTGAGAGTTTTTAACATTTTAAGTTAATATTCTTTAATATGACTTAACTACTTTTATCATATCTCTTTTATATTTATCAGAATAAGAAAGACTGAATTGACTATAACACTCATAGACCAAAGAGAAAGAGTAGTAAAAAACACAGACAAGTGAGGGAAGTTAAAGTTAAAGTTGAAAGTGTTGGCCCATTTTGAAATTATGAATGAGAAGTACTTAACTATACTTCACTTTCCTGTTGTCTTTGAAATCCAAATAAAATTTAGAAGAAATTTCCTATACAATGAAGAGAATTCAGCTAATAATGCTAGTCCTATAC
Source organism: Nycticebus coucang (assembly GCF_027406575.1). NCBI lineage: Eukaryota > Metazoa > Chordata > Mammalia > Primates > Lorisidae > Nycticebus > Nycticebus coucang. The sequence continues at coordinate 53,719,865 of NC_069780.1, forward strand.
ATTCGACTGCTTTCAGGACATCTCCATATGATGTAGAGACATCCTGAAATGGCCTTACTTCCTGATATTCTTTTCCAGTGACTGGCAATCAGGAGGTCCAACCTGCATACTACTAGGGTTTTGTTTTGGTTTATTTTATTTTTTAATCTCAAACTTCCACTTACTTCATACATTTAATCAATTAAATTCATTCATGTGTTAAGTGTCGATCTAGTACCATGTAATGTCCCAGACATTAGCGTGCCATGCTGACCTAGTCACTGCCCTGAGAGAGCTTATAGCCTAATCCATGACACACAGAGCAGAAAGCTGAGGTCTATAATAGCTAAAGGTTAGACAAGTAATAGTAGGGGAAAAAATAGCATGTACAAAATTGTGAAAGAGAATATAACACTGAAAATTCACTGGAAGAAATTTAGTGTCTCCAGTGCTTAGAATAAAAAAGTTTAAGTGGCAAATGAAGAGTATAAAGAAGTAGACAGAGCCTTATATTCTATGCCTAACAGTTTAGGTTATAAAAGCATCTGTAAATCACTGAAGGATTTTAAACAGGAAAAGAATATAATCATATGTACATTTGTATAGAAGAAAGAAGGAAATATTAAAACACAGAGATGATATACAAGGCTTTTGCATTAATCCAGATGACAGGTAGATGTTAAATTGAATCAGAAAAACAGCAATAGGGATAGAGAGCAGTTAGCAGATCAGAGGAACCTTTAGAAGGTGAAACAACTAAGATGTGCATATCTTTAGATATGCAATCAAAGAGAGAGGCAGGAGTCAAACATGATTTCAAGTTTTTCCCTGAGTAACTGGATGATGTCATTTAATGAGATTGGAAACAGTGAAGGATAAGAAAGCTTGTGGGAAAAGATAATAAAATGTGCTATTTTGAAAAACCTGTAAGATGGCCATGTGAAAATACCTAATAGGCAAGTGAATATATTGATTTTGAGTTCAAAATTAATGAATAAGAAAGAATCATTCACTTGAGAATCTCATCATATGGCTGCTATCTTGAGCCATGAGCATAGATGATCTATTGCAAAAACTTTTGAATGAAAACTTTAAAAGGCTATAGGAGAGATTTCTGAGGGATAGAAGCCTAAAAAGATAAGGAAAAAACACCCAAAAAAGTAAAAGGTAATCTCGTATGTCATGGAGGTCAAAGGGAAAACAGTGTGTCAAAATCAGTGATATTGAATACTAGAAAGTAGTTGAATAACATAATGACTAAGGCATGCCTCTTGGCTTTAGCAAGGTGACTTAAAAAGAGGAGTTTCAGCCAAGCCAAGGAACTTGCCGTAGGATGGTGGAGGTGGGTGCCAAATCTCAGTGAATAAGAAAGGAATAGGAAGTGAGAGTAGAGGCAGCAAGTGTAGGCAACTCTCTCAAGATATTTGAGTGCAAAGGACTTTGGAAAGAAACCAAGAGGACTCAGAAAGGGATGAGAAATGTAAGTACTGTTGGCTTACAAAATAGAAACTTTTACTATATTTAAATACTAACAGACTGTGTCAGAAAGACAGAGGGAATAATTTATTGAGCAAGGTCTCTGAAAAGGTGGGAGGTGATGAGATCAAGTGTGGTTGTAGTAATGTAATGAGAAACTCTGAAGAATAACAAATTGTAGAATGGTTTGATTCATTCCCCAGAAAACATTTTAATATTCATGACGACATTTTGATCATCACAATGATGGAGAAGAAGCCAGGGGTGCTACTGGCACTTAGCGGCTAAAGGCCAAAGATGCCAAAAACACTGAAATGTGAAGAATAGTCCCCTACAACTGCTGCCCAAGACACCAAAATGTCTCCATTGGCTTAGACCAATGTGTCATGGACTAATCTCTGGAGTGTGCACACTGTTATTCCAAACAAAACTGTATACTGTTAGAAAAAAAATTAAAAGTGGATGAAGGGGAAAGGGAGGGGAGGGAAAGAAAGAGAGAGAAGGGTGAGGTGAATATTGAGTAGACTTGACAATGTAGCCTACCAGCGGTCCTCAAACTGCGGCCCGCGGGCCACATGTGGCAGTGTGATTGTATTTGTTCCTGTTTTGTTTTTTTACTTCAAAATAAGATATGTGCAGTGTGCATAGGAATTTGTTCATAGTTTTGTTTTTTTTTCTAACTATAGTCTGGCCCTAAAACAGTCTGAGGGACAGTGAACTGGCCCCCTGTTTAAAAAGTTTGAGGATGCCTGGCTAAGCCTTCAGGCAGGTATTTATAATAATTTTTATTATATTTTCGATTTCCTTTATCAGCTGATTAGATTGTCAAGTAAAACGGTGAAAACTCAGAAAATCTGAGCTATAATTTCTTTCCTTAAAAAAAAAAAAAAGAAAGAGCGGCGCTTATGGCTCAAAGGTGTAGGGAGCTGCCCCCCTATGACAGAGGTGGCAGGTGGCAGGTGGCGGGTTCAAACCCAGCCCTGGCCAAAAACTTAAAAAAAAAAAAGAAAGAAGGAAAAAAAAAATCTAAGAAAAGCAGCCAAGACCCAGTATGGCTAGAGAAGCTGCTAGGAAGAAGTTGAAAGAAAATGTAATATAGATTAAGTCAGGAAAAAAAAATTAATTATTGTTTTGTATGTGATATGTAATATAAATTGTTCCTTCTTCCTTTAAATCTTTGATAAAATTTCCATTTTTAATTAATTTATTAAGGAATTAAATATATTTGGGAGAAGCCTTAAAATGTTGCATTCTCCTTTATAACACTATTCCCAGAAAGATACTATCACATTAAAATTACACTTTCATGGACTATAGGAATTTTTCTTTTTTAAGCATACCTCATTTTCCCTCTACTATTTATAATTGTACAAAAAATGTATATTGTATCTAGCACACAGAAATACATCACAAAAGAAAGTCTCCTGAAATATTACCTCCAATAATGAACATATAAGCATTTCACTGAATTTTTTTTCCCATGCAAATACAGTTGATCCTTGAACAACACAGGTTTGAACTACTCTGTTCCATGTATATGTCAATTTTCTCCTGCCTCTGCCACCCCTGGGACAGCCAGACCAACCCCTCTTCTTCCTCAGCCTCTTCAATGTGAAAACAATGAAGACCTTTATAATGATCCACCACTACTTAATAAATCATAAATACATTTCTTCTTCCTTATAATTTTCTTAATAACATTTGATCCTCTCTAGTTTTATTCTAAAAATATATTATATATAATTTACAAACATACAGAATATGTGTGAGTTGACTATGTTATCAGTACACTATTAGTAGTTATGTGTTAGAGAAGTCAAAATCATATGTGGATTTTCAACTACACAGAGGGCAATGTCCCTAACCCCCACATTGTTCAAGGGTCAGTTGTATTTATATATATTTTAAATGTTACCAATACCAGAGCATTATAAACATACTGTAAATAATTTATGAAAAGGCATATCTTAAAAGACAGTAGTGTTCTAGTAATAGAACTAGAAGAACTTGAATCTAGGTTTTAAAATTTTGAAATTTCTCTACTGCATTGTGGAAAGGTATACTTTTATGTTAGTAAATAAAAGCACATTAAAGAAAACCTACTGATTTATGGTGAATGAACATTCCTAAAATAATACCAACAATAAATTGGCCCCTTACATAATCATCATTAGAACTGATCAAATGCTCAGAGACATACCAAAATAAATCAAATTCTTACCTTTTGGAGTATTGTGGGTTTTACTTTGTTTTCTTCAGCATTTGGTATGTGTTGTATTGTTCCTAAAACAAAATAATTATAGCCATTTTTGCATTTTTAAGACCCACACAATGTCATAGAATCCTGATATTTTTGTCCGCATATTTGCATTATTTTTTTAAATGAAGGAAAGAAGCATCCTTATTGGGAAATCATGAATTAAAGAATATGTACAAATGGAATTATGAAGGAATAGAGTTAGAGAGAAGAGGGGATCAAATATAAAAATGAGGCTTAAGGCAGGAGTGATGGTGTGAACCTGTAGTCACAGTTACTCAAAAGGCCGAGCCAGCGAGATTGCTTAAGGCTAAAGGGAGACTTCTGTCTCTTAAAAAAAAATGAGGCTTATATTTTCTGAAAATTTGGGGGTAAACTGAGTTACTTTAATACCATTACCCAGTCAACCAAGACTAACTCTAGGTCAGTCATGAACTTCTTAAACATCCTTACACTTGAAATTACAAATAAAATAATACAAAATTTTTTTTTCCTTTTTTTTTTTTTTTATTGTTGGGGATTCATTGAGGGTACAATAAGCCAGGTTACACTGATTGCAATTGTTAGGTAAAGTCCCTCTTGCAATCATGTCTTGCCCCCATAAAGTGTGACACATACCAAGGCCCCACCCCCCTCCCTCCTTCCCTCTTTCTGTTTCCCCCCATAACCATAATTGTCATTAATTGTCCTCATATCAAAATTGAGTACATAGGATTCATGCTTCTCCATTCTTGTGATGCTTTACTAAGAATAATGTCTTCCACGTCCATCCAGGTTAATATGAAGGATGTAAAGTCTCCATTTTTTTTAATGGCTGAATAGTATTCCATGGTATACATATACCACAGCTTGTTATTATAATACAAAATTATTAAAATAATCTGTGACTCTAAGCAAAATTTTGTGCCTACTTCAGTTTATCTGAACTATATGTCTGGGTTCATTTAGCTATCATTCACAGTATGCCATATATTATACTGTTCTAGAAACAATAACTACATGAAGATAGTTTCTGGCCTAAGGAATTCAGAGTCTAGAGGAGAAGACCAACATGTAAACAACTAAGTGAATAAACTTTTATATTTCAAATGATAGAATTACATAAAGGATCAAGTATGTTCAGAAACTAAGAGACTCTAAAGGAACTCTAAAGGCAGTCTTAAATGGAGAATAAATATTCAATGAAGAAAATGACATTCTAAGCAGAGTAAAAATAATGAATAAATGACACACACATAACATACTTTCAAGAATTCTCAAGTAATTCCACATGACTACACCACAAAATATAAAGAAGATTATAGTAAGAGATAATACAAGAGAAAAGCAAGATGCAGCTCATGAAAAGCTATATGGAGAAGTTTGTACACTGTCGTGTAGTTATTTGGAAGTGATTAGAGAGTTTTTAAATGACAAATAACATAATCACATCTTAGAAAGATCTATCTGGTAGTAATACAGAGAAATAACTGAAGAGGTATATAACCTAGATAAGGTAAATTGATGAAAGTAGTCCCACCAACTCCAGATTGAACTACTCAGAGCAGAGAAGATGGAAAAGAGGCAGATGTATCACTGATGTTAATAAAAAGAGAATCAGTTGGTCTTTGTCACTACATATGAATTTTGATCAGACCTGGCTTTTCCACCTACTAACTATGTGGCTCTAAATTACTTAAATATAACTTTAAACTCAAATCTGTCCTGGATTCTAAAATAAAAATAATAGTTTCTAACTCAGAGTTGTTGTGAGGATTTGCTGACTTAATGAAATATGTTAAATGCCTATCAAAGTCACATCAGTATTTTTATTGTCTTTATGATCAAGGGAATGAGAGAAAAATTCATCTCAGGGGGGTTTGTTGTTGTTAACTAAAGATAAGTGCTTACTTATGGAGAGAAAATAGGAATGGCAAGTTCTGGACATGTTAAGTACTGGACAGAAATGAGGTCCTCAATAAAAATGCATGAGTGAATCAATAATTAGTGCATGAAATAGCTTTGGGACAAATGGAAGGAAATTTCTGCTTATATGTATCAGGAATTTAGGAGCAGCCAGACTAAGCTCTGAGAGTCATTAGTGTTCAGATATTCTTTGAAACTATGTAGACTGACTTCAATCAAATGAAGCATATGCTATGGAGGACAGATGAGGAAAGAGGGAAGAATAAGAAATAGCAAAATTTTTAAGACCAGACAGGAGGGGAGCCAAAAAAAGCATTCTGAGAAGATAGAGTGTTATTTCCCATTTGCCATATTTGTCTTTTGGCAAAGTAAACTTATTTGTAACTTGTGATATTTATCTCAACTCATAGGACTTTTTGTGAACATTATTATAACCTTCACCTAATAGTATGTGCCAAGTTTATAAGAAGGAGGAGAAAAACACTAAAACCTATAGGACACAAAGAAGCCTCTTTTTTTCCATTCCCATTAGTGCAATTTTCATGAAAACATTTCTTTATGAAGAAGTTCTGATAGGATACATGTCAGATATTTGATTAAATATAGCTGACGTATGGTACGAGAGAAAGGAGGGAAATACTTCTCCTATTAAAAACTAGAAAGAAGACATTGGCTAATGCAAATGCTAAGTACCAAACAGTAGTTTCAAGGGCTTCAGGATATTTTCTATTTGCATAGCTATTTTATTAATCCCCAATAGTTACATGGCCTTCAAACACTATACCCCATAAATATTATTCCTTTCAAATATGATTTTCTTCAACTATAACAGAACATATAATGAAGACAAAATGAGTACATGATGACTAATCTTGTCTGTAAAGAAAGACTTTCGGTCCACTCATGAAGTAAATGCCTTCTGCAAAGTGTATGTGTTATGTGTGTGTGAGAGAGAAAGGCAGACAGAAGAAAATAATTCAATAAAAACAATAATTCGCAACATTTTTCCTCAGACAAAATTTATACAACACTAAATAAGCCTCATTATTATTTTCTTTTCTTCCCAATTTGCATCAAACTTGTGTCGAATGTAGGCTCTGCCTAACAGGAAAGCTAATATGGGGAAAGTGCACTAGCTAACGACAAGCTCTGGGCAACACAGTTTTAAAAGCAATTCTTTTTTGCTTAGGAGCTGGCAGGAAATCTCCAAAGACACCATTCAGTATTCTTCTGGAGCAAAGAAAAATCCAGATCCAAACCCCTCTCTTTAGAAGAATGTACAGAAATCAAATGGCATAAAATAAAAGTGACTTTAAAAAAAAAAAAGTTACTACTAATCCTCCTCTCTCATGTTGATACGGAATTTCAGGTTCTTGGTCTCGTGATTTGAAGAATAAATCCACGAACCACAGGATCAGTGATAAGTCAGGATTTATTTACAGAAACCAAAAATTACTACAACTACAAAAACCAAAACTCCTGGCAGAGAGAGCAGGAGGGGAACAAACTCTCCTGGTCCCTCTTTGAGGTCTATCTTCCGGCTCTCTGCTCAGGGGTGGAGGAGGGTTGTTCTGCTAGGGTGTGGGTCCTGTCAGTTACAGCCAGCTGTCCAATGAACTCTCAGGCCTTGGAAACTGACAGGAAATCCACCAGTCAGAAGTGCACTTGGAGGAGACAGCAAGGCCCCATCCATGAAACTGACCAGCCAGAAGTCCACAGGAGACAGCAAGGCGCCAGCATCTGCCCAGCAGGTGTCCGGCCCTTCCAGCAAGCTGGTTCCTCCATTGGCAGGGGCATTAACACTTCCAGGGCTAGGGCAGCAGGTCATGGTGCTGCCTTGCCCTGCATCAATGTTATTACAATTTTTGTGGGAGGGAGGGTTAAATTATAGTTCTTTATTTTTACCATATATTGTACAACTGTTTCTTCCATTTCATCCTGTGATATTATTTACATATAGAGCAGCCTCAATTTTTTCCATTTTTTCCTTGAAACCCAGCTACCATTATAGAAAGTGAAACTTATGACTTTGTATGAGACTAAGCCCACTGTTATTCCCTGTATGACAGATGTGGCAGCATGTCTACTTTTTAAGCAATCATATGTAGTACCAAATTTAGGTAAAATGTAAGTGCTTTTTCCCTAATTATGTAACATTTAAATTGAGCATAGCCCAAGGCACTTTACACTAAGAGTCTTCTGAGCTTAAGCTGAATTAATTCTTTTCCAGCTCTTTTTATATGGTGCTCTCAGTCCGGGTACCATGATTTTAAATTTCTAATTGTTGTAAAATAATTTTCTTCCCCTTAGCTAAGCCTGGTAATATGGCTCTAAAAGATGACCTCCAGAATCCATTATAATTTTCTATGTAAGGACCCAGTCTCAGAATAATTTTGCATACTCTAACTGAATCTAATAGAATTTGCAATAGCATCTCTACCTTTGCCAGGGACGTAAAAAAGCCATAATATGCCTAAGCTTAAAATTTCTAAAATAAACCTTTCCTTCTAGTTGTTTATTCTTCCTTCTTCAGTAAATAACTATTGTCTAAGATTTCAAACCCAAAATTATTTCCCTTTAACTTTAGATAAATTTACAAATTAGAGTTTTGCTGGGTTTGTTATGGAAAGGGTGTATTTTGAGGTGGGGGGAAAAGGACAAATATGTTTCCCTTTTTAGTGCCTGCTTCATTTTTCATGAAGTAATTTCAAAATCTTTCTATATAAGCTCTTTAGGTATTTAAATAGTCAAATCAAACATAAAGCTTGGTATTTAAAATATGAAAATAAGTAACTGGAACTCTTCGTAAATAATTACCACTAAAACCTGCCAGCCCTTCTAGTGTTCATTCTAAATACTTCCTTATCTAGATCAAAATCAAAGCAGAAAATAAAGATACCTTGATAAAAATCACTACAAGATTTTAAAATACCAACTATAGATAAACACCAGTCATAGCTAAAGAGAGTAGAGTTGAAATGTCTTAAAGATAAAATATGAAAAATAACCCAATTTTTTCAAAAATGTAGTAAAAATAAGCTTTTCACTTGTAAAAGGAGCTGCCTTCTGTATATACTGTATGTAGCTGTGGACAGAGAGCTTTTAGCAGAGCTTATTCTTACAGTAGTGGACATTTTCCAGGGTCATGATGTTTTAACTCCAACTAAATTACCCTCCCTCTTCTTTCTACCACTTGGCTCCAAGACTGAACAATACAGTTTGTTGTGATTCTTCCAAATTTCTTCTAAAAAATATTCTCACATTAGTTCTCAAAAAATATTCTCAATATATGGAATTACAGGCCAGACTGACTACTGCTTCCTAATCCCAGTTCAATTTATGAATGAGACACTGATTCATAAATGGAGAATATATATAAGGCAACAGAGTTTCTGTATACATAATGGTGGCTGCATTACTAAAAAAAGCTTCCCAAAATATTACCATTACTGAAAAAGAGGAAGGCTGATGCACCCAGGAGAGGTATAAAGGAGACAGTTGTGGCATTAAAGCGGCTAAGAGAAACATTAGACAAAAGAAAGGTGAAGAGTGCAGTCTAGTTAAAGCCCCTGAATATCTTAATTGGGAAAATGCTCAAAACAAATCACTAACATGTAACACTTAGGACCAGAAACTGCATATACAGCAGGACCCCAATTTTGTGATACAATGGTGTAATTTCTGGAAGAAAAAAAAAAACACTAAATATTAACAGGATTTGGGGTTTTTCCTAGATTAAACTTTTCACATTTTCATTCTACTTTTCAGTTTTTTGTTTGTTTGTTTGTTTTTGAGACAGAGTCTCACTTTGTTGCCCTTGGTAGAGTGCTGTAGAGTCATAGCTCACAGCAACCTCAAACTCTTGGGCTTAAGCAATTCTCTTGCCTCAGCCTCCCAAGTAGCTGGGACTACAGGCACCACCACAACAACCGGCTATTTTTAGAAATGAGGTCTCCCTCTGGTTTAGGCTGGTCTCGAACCTATAAGCTCAGGCGATCCACCTGCCTAGGCCTCCCAGGGTACTAGGATTACAGGCGTTACCTTTTAGTATTTTTAACACAACTTGAGCCTTCTGAAACTGATTAAGTACACATTTCATGAAAACCTGCCTTCTTAATTAGCTATAAACTATATAACGTGCAGTTCAATTCCCACATTCTGCGAAGTCAGGATGAAAAATAAACCTGCCAATTAAGGTTACTCCTTTTCTTCCAGTTGTAAATCACACACTTCCAGGTTATGGTAGTAATTTACTGGGTAACAGTGGACTCTTTTGATACTACCTGATTGACTCTGAGGATCAGCAAGGGGCGCACCCCTCTCTGGAGCCTCCTCCACAGCAGTCAACCCTCCTTCTCTAGTCTTGGTCTCTGTCCTCAGAAATCCACCAACGTCATCCAAGACGCATCCAGCTTTGGGGCCCCCCAGGAGTCCCGAAGTTGTAAGGAGTGATTTCTGACGTGTCCGTACCAGGTTGACCGCCAGTCGGGGGGATGACGCCAGAACTCCCAGGATCCGCTGCACGCTGTGTCCTCCTAGGGCAAGAACAAGAACATTCACGTTTCAGCCCTGCCAGGCACTATTTCCACCCCGCGCCTGCGCAGCACCACCGCCTTAAAAAACGCTCCAGCGCCCACGTGACCTGAGGGCGTGCACAGAGCTGAAGGGCCGGGCAGCTGGAAGTTCTTTTGAGGCACAGTGAGTAAGCCTCTTGCTTAACATCTCTAATGTCAGATTTTCCTCTCAAGTGAGGCCCCAGATTCCTCCTCTTTTTTTTTAATCACCCACCCCACCTCCTCTGAGGTTTGCCCTAAAGCAAGAAGCCTGGTCATGCTTGTCTGACTATTCGCTTCCTCAGCTCCCACCAGACATTTTTTTCTTGACCTTAATCTTCTCTTAACATCAATATTCCTCTTCGTCAGGCAGTAATTCTCCCCTTCTCCAGAATCGTAATGGTGGGAATGGCTGCAAGGAAACATTAATTTAAGGGGGGTTAGAAAAAACAAACAAACAGGAGTTTAATATTTTCAAGATACCCCAACACACATTTTCTACTTTCATAATCCCTTCCCAAAAGTATTTTTAAAATGTCATTAGGAAGGCCTGGAATAATTCAGGAACTTCATTGACATCCCTGAAATTCTCAACGCCCACAAGATAACTTTCCTGGAAATGAGTTCCTTGTCGGATTTTCGAAGCACACATTGTCAACCGTACATGAAGACCTGTGTGCACTTCATAATGTGTATATGATAAGTGCTCAGCCTGTCTCATATATTAATGTTCAATAATGTTAGCTATTATTACCATACTGCCGAAAGGGAACGGAAACAAATTTGACTGGAGTGCCAGAATAGAAAAAGAATTGATTTTTAAAGTATTGAGTAGCATACCCACTTGAAACTATTCAAAGCTAAACTGGCCATTGTTACCACTGGCAGTGTCAAGGGCCACCTCAGTCCTGGGAGACAAAGCACACACTCAAACTCGCCTTTATGTTAACTTTCCATAAACATACTGTAACACCAATATCGAGGGAATACTAAAAATACTATGCCTTACAATGAATGGAATGAACCATTCATATACAGAAACATGATTTGAACTCAATATATACATGGTAAGACACAAGCTACATGGTAAAGTTTTGCTATTTTTTAAAAACATCGCTCTAAAAATATTTTCTTTAATGTGTACACAATGAGAAATATGAGCCCTGTGGCCTATTAGACTGATCATTGAGAGAAAGAAAAGAGGGGAAGGAGAGAGAGAATTAAAAAAAAAATCTAGCCAAAACTATAAATTCAAGGAATGAGAGGGATGGAGAAGAGGTGGGGCAGATGAACTGTTGTGAAAGCTAAGTTTAGTTAGTAAATAAGGAAATCAGTCTATTTGGACAGCTGATTGTTTTAGTTTGTTTTCTATGTTGCCCAGGCTGGCCTTGAATTCCTAAACTCAAGCAATCCTCCCACTTCAGTCTAACAAATACCTGGGGCTATAGTAATTTTTGATAGATTAACTTCAAGACAGGAGTAGCAGTAGAAATTAAGTCTTTCTTCTTACTTTCTTTCTTTCTTTCTTTTTTTAAGGAAGGAAGCCAGAATCTGATTGTTAAAAACTTTACAAGATTCCTCCTCATTTAAACCATCTCCGCATAATAAGGCCAGAAAAAAAAACCACACTTAATGATTTGTGGATGTTTTTTCCTCAACAACCTATTATGAATGACATAATATAAAAGAAAAATTAGCAAATCAATTGCAAAGTTATCAAATTAAAACCAGCAACTAACTCTTCAAATGTTCTTGGGTTTTTATGTTGTATAAATGGAAATCACAGTTTAAATTGTTAATAATGATACTACTTGATACACTGCTCAATATGCAGTTCATCAAGAATATTATTTTGAAAGGTAAATGCTCCTAACCAGTTTTGCTAGCTGGATCCCAGGCTTAGCAGTCAAGTGGGAAAATACATCATGGGTGCAAGAAACACTTTCTCTTTAGCACAATAGTTAAAGGAGTAAAAATAAGGATGTTATGGAAGCAATTTTGAGTAAATTCTAAAATACCTACTAAAGGCTCAGGTCAATTTGTGGGGTGGGGGGGGATTGTTATATACTGGTTATCAGTGTTTCAAAATCACAATAATGTAAATATGTATGTTATAAATATTGGTTAATATCATGTGTTGACTCAAGTCATGCTCACAGGTATAACTGTAAAATAAAATATTCCAGTGGGGAAAAACAATGAGAAGTTGCAAGTTCAGAATACTTTCTTGGACCAAAAGAAAAGTAGATCAAAACATACTGTTTTCATATTTTAACAGCCTCTAAAACTTGAATTTTTCTGTAACCAAAAGTGTAACCTTCTGATAAGCTCATACACAGTCTGTATGCATTTCTCAGACTCTTTTTATTTAACTCTACTTTTCTGGATGCCAGAGAAAAATCTCGCTGAAATAGAAAAAAACCTTTTGGAGCAGAATTTCTTTTCCAAACAATGCAACTTGAAAACTTGAAGTCACAGTGCCCTCTAGTGACCCATTGTTAAGACCCACTTTTAATTCACTTTCAGAGAACAGTAAAGTTTAACTGAGTGTTTCATATTTTCAGAGATTTTTCCTATAAATATTTATAAATGCCACTTGCTGTTCCTAAGGGTAAAAATGTGTAAGTTACAATCAGTTAATCACATATCACACTGGAGAATGACTTCTTTACTAATTCATTGCTCTCACAGTTACGTTATATCTAGAGGGCAAAACAAGTCTTCAGTCCTACAAAACAAGGTGTGTTAAAATATCCAAATGCATGATAGCCAGGCGTTGTGGCGGGCGCCTGTAGTCCCAGCTACTCGGGAGGCTGAGGCAAGAGAATCGCTTAAGCCCAGGAGTTGGAGGTTGCCGTGAGCTGTGTGAGGCCACGGCACTCTACCGAGGGCCATAAAGTGACACTCTGTCTCTACAAAAAAAAAAAAATCCAAATGCATGAAATTACTAATATGAAACTGTAAATAAGGACAAATTTGTGGAGTTATGTATCTGTAGTGTAGTCCCAAATCTGTTGAGGCCTGGAGACCTTTGCAATGGAACTTGGTTTCACTGTATCTCATTTCTTCATTTCAAAAAGAAAAAAGGTTGGCAGTATTGGTTAGTATTAGTATGTAGGAAAATGGGCTCTTCACAGTTCTGGTAGGAAAACTGATGATACAGCCTGTCTGGAAGGAAAATTCACATTAACTCTCAAGCTTCAAATGTACATTGCTTTAGTACTAGAATAATAATGGCCAACATTTAACTCTTACTGTATCCCATAATTGTTCTAAGTGTTTTATGTATATTAGCTCATTTAATCCTCACAACAATCCCATGAGATAGGTCCTAAAATTAACCCCATTTTACATATGAAGAAACCAAGACACTAAACTTTGCCTAAGTTTCCACAGCCAGCAGTTGGTAAAACCTACATATAAACACAGGGTGCGTGGCTCAGAGTTCATGCTCCTGACCTCCATGCTATACTTCTAAAAATTCACCTTCTGTCAAGAATTTATGTTAAGGAAATAAGGATGTTCATGAAGATTCAGTAAGAATATTATATTGGCATCATTTATGGGAGGGAAAATAACCTAAATGACTGACTATTGGGAAATCATCAGGATAATTATGTTAAAGCCAAACCATTAACTCTATAACTTTAAAAAAATATCTAATAACATGGAAAATATTCCCAACACATTAAGTGAAAATAGTTACAAACACACATATGTGCTAACAAATTTACTAACATAAAATTTTAGCTGTAAAAATAATGAACATCAAGCCTACCAACACTAAGCAGAAATAATGTATTCTCACCTATATTCATGGCAAATGGCTTGTTCACATTTGTCAACTACATGCTATTTTTTTTATTGTTTCAAGTTAATTTGAGGGTACAAAGAATGAGGTTACAATGTTTGCATTTGTTAGATGTATAACTACATTCTGATTAAAGAAACCAAGTTGTCCCTTAGTGCTCACAGATTTGCAAAACACTAAATCAAACCCCAAATGAAAGACATATTTGATACTATGAGAGTAGAAAGAGTTGTCAGTTAATGTGACAAGAAAGTTTCGTTTTAAACAAAAGTTTGTCCAAAGATTCTCAGTAGTCCTAGTTGCAGAGTAAGCAAACACCAACCTGGACACACAGTTAAAGCATTTATAAATAGACAAGGAAAAACAATTCCAAGTCTTTCTTGAAGGTCCAAAATTTAAATATTGGGTCATCTTTTCTGAAGCCACTTGGCATATTCTTAGAGCAGCAATTTTTGTTTGTGGTATAGTAACCTTAATGAGTCTCGATCGAACCTTAATGAGATCTAACTGAAAAGCTCCATGAAAATAGTTTACCGGTAGTTGCCAATGAGGCAATGTATGGGTAGCTTGTGCTATTGGTCTGATTGCTTGGGTGACTCACCAGATAACTCCTTCCCCCATGCTGTAATTGCAAATTCTGCTTCAATTCCTTTGCCTGGGCTTTCCCTCTGCTTATAGTCCTGGAAAAATGTTCTACTCAAGACAGAAAGTGAACACACAGCTCAGATGAACTATAGTTAGGGTGGCAAGAAACCAAGGAAAAGGGCAGGCAAGTATTACTTCAATGATTTCTTTTGCATGGGTAGCAAATGGGACTCTAAAATCTAATAACCCTTTGTACCTCAGCTAAGGCTGACAATATATCATTATACTCAGATGGGAAGAAGGAGAAGATGCCTAGCAACTAGGACTTGGAATGCTTGGGCTTTTGTAAATTTACGTCATAATCTTAATATTAAACAGGCTTGCTCTCATTTGCCAGTCATCACCTCATTTTGTTTTTCAAACACAAGAAGATTAAAAAAATCTTTCCTGAAAGTACTTTAGCCCCATAGAAATATAACCGTTGTAGTATTTAAGAGTCTCCCATTATAAATGTACACATAAAACTGCCATGAGCTTGATGGAAATTATATCAATAAGTTGGGGGACTTACCATGGGTAATATTTTTGTAACCCACACTATGCAACATGTCCAAGGCTTTTTATGGAATTTAGGGCAATACTAAAGACTATTCCTTGGACTCTATTACCCTTGTGTTTGTGTTTTATAATAGAAGAAAAAGTTCCTAAAACTTACATTTAGTTTTATCTTTTTCTTTTTAACCTCTATGTATTTGTCTATAATGTAAATGAAATATATTTTGAATTGTGTGATCAAACATTTTAGATGCCCAGACCATGCCAAATTAATAACTCATGAAGGAAGACAAGAAGGAAGGAAGAAAAGAAGAGTTCTTTCTCTGAGAATGAGTCAGAATCAAGAGACAGTGGACCATGCACCCTGACTCACAGCACAGTAGTGGAAAAGAATTCTTAGTAATGGACAATTAGGAGAATGGAAATCTTTACTTACCCCAATACGTTAAGGTAATGTCAATTACATTATGTCAATCTAGAAGGAATGCAGAGCTTGTTAATCTTTAATTTCATTCAGTAGCAAAGAAGAGAAATATAGGGGAAAAGTTAATTTCTATCAGGAAATCCAGAAATATGGGTTAATGGTATAATCTAACATGTCTAGTCATTAGGTGCCAGGTAAATAGCTTTACATATACTTCAGATCCTCACTGAAGAAGACAGTGAAAAAGAGGAAAATTACCTAGACCATAGCTCTGAGCCATCACTGAACTATTGCAGATCTTTTCAACAACCAAAAAAATAAAATGATAAAAAATGTTGTCAGCTAATTATTTATTAATTATGATGATGAATATATACTAATATATGTTATTCCTAACAGGACCCTCTTCCCTAGTAGCCATGGGTATTTAGAGTCTGAAGGAACTTCCAAGGGGACAGAGAAGAGATTTTCTAGAAAACATAGTTCCCATCAGACCAAGAAGAAGAGAAAATATCACAGTCCAAACCTGACTTGGAAGAGGAAACTTTCCCAAAAATTATATTGATGAATTTTGGTCTAATATCTTAGCGTATTTTTTCATTCTTTTTCCTATAGCATACTCCTCCTAGACAACAAAATCCAATGAGAAAAGGTTTGCATGTCTAGCTCATCCTTCTTCCTGTCATCCTTGATGTATAAATATATTACTTGGAAGAGCTCAAGTAAATAGTACAAATAATATAGAGAAGAAAGCAATTGTATTGTAAAACAATTAGTGGAGGCAAAGAAAAAACAGAAAGTCACTGTAGCCAGATCATTCAAGGTTTCTCCCTTGAGTGGACAATGTCATATTCCTGCTTCTAATGCAAAGAAGGGGTTGAATGTTTACTACTTCATCATTCACAGATCTGTTTATTAATTCCAAATCTGTTAAGATACCATACCTTTTCAAAATTGATGAAAACTTGACCATGTTTTATAATCTTTCCAGGTCAAGGTCCATGGCTTCAATTGGAGCAAAATTATCCCTGGTACTTTCTTCCTTAATTATTTTGAGATCGCAAAAAAAGAAAACTACCCCACTGTAAAGTTTTGAAATACTTTGTTACTTTTTCTTCCTCCAAACATAAAAAGGGACCATCTTGCCAATGAGGGAAAGACATGAAATCTGTAAGATTAAGTCATTTCAGATACTTACACATGAAGCATTCTTAAAAAGCATTCTTAAACCTTCAGCCTTGGATAACCTCTCATAACAAAGCCACTGTTTTAATACATTCTTATAATGCCAAGATGTTATAAAAGGGGATAAAAATACCTTTTTGGGGCAATTTGTGTGCAAATGGAACAGCTTATTAAAGATTCCCTCAATGAGAATGTGTAAACACTGGTCTTGGCCACAAAGAAACAATTTCCTGGGGGCAAACTTCATGGTCTGATTTCCCAGAAATACCCTGGAAACTGAACAAAAGGAAACGCCTTATACTGTTTTGTCTATAACCACAAAATACACACATAGGGTCCCACCCAGCCCAAACTTAACCCTGTGTCCCCCAAAAAAAGAACAAAAATAATAAAAGTCCCATGTTGAGGCCATTATACATGTAAATATAGTATATGCACTACCTACCCAAATAATTATGGTCTAAGAATCTGACCATTCTTCAGGGTGAAAATGTGAAAAGTTGCCCCGTGATGGTATTTTCTAGTCAAGAAATCATTAAAGTTGCCTCTTCTCATATCTACTGAGTTTAAATCCATCCTAGGAAAGCGTAATAGTGTTCACTAACATACTCAATTTAGAGTATTTGACATACCTAAGTGAATATTTACAAAAATGCATCCATCAAATATTAATTTAGGAAAAAATGTCAATATTGTGATTGTGGATGTAATAAAAGAAGGCTTAAAATAAATCAGTCCAACAGGAAAAATACCATTGTATTGCTAACTACACCTCTTCTATCACCTTATATCTAAAA
Source organism: Nycticebus coucang (assembly GCF_027406575.1). Taxonomy (NCBI): domain Eukaryota; kingdom Metazoa; phylum Chordata; class Mammalia; order Primates; family Lorisidae; genus Nycticebus; species Nycticebus coucang. Next base: position 53,737,392 of record NC_069780.1, read on the forward strand.
TGAGGTTGGTTAATGTCTTTCTATCCTAATCCTGTTCCATCAAACCAGTTTGCTGCCAAGTTTAGCTACTCCTGTTAGCAGATTGGAATCTGAAAAGTCAACAGTGACTTCTTCCTGTCCTTTTTTTCTTAACTGGTCATCATTCCTTTTCAGTATTTCTTGGAAATGCCTGTCCATTTCCTCTGTCAGTACCCTTGACCAGGTCCTTGGATCCTGCCCTGTTGCTTCCACCTTGTCTTTCCTACCACTAGTTGTCGACACTAGTCATACATTAGAATTACTGTGGAAGACTTGAAAAACATTTCCAAACATTTTACACAAAAATTTCTGGTAGGTAAGTAATGGTTGTTTGTTTGCTTCATTCAAAATAATAACAGAATTCGTTATAGAGGCATAATCATTCTATTTTTATTATTCCTCAAAGTACTTTATAGTAGTATTTGTATGCATATTATCAAAAGATGTACAAGTACAGTGATACTTTGTAATTTGAACTTAATCCATTTTAGAACCCTGTTCAAGTTCCAAATCATTCAAGTTACAAGACAGTTTTCCCCTTTAAAAATAATAGAAACTAGATTAATCCATTCCTGAGTCCCACAGACTCAAATTTTTAAAATGATTTTAACAGTAAATACACTGAATTTCAAGGTAAATATTCACAAATAATATTTGAATGAAAATGTAAATAAATAGAATTGAATATATAAAAACCAAAAAATATAAAGGCCTGTTTCATCTCAACTGAACGCTTGTTTGTTCAAACTCCTTAAACTCCATTACAAACTTCTGCTGCTTCCAAATTAAAACTGGCAGCCTCTCTGTGTATAACACTATGGATTACAATGCAATCCTTTTCTTAAAGTTCTCCAACTACCACCCTACTAGCTTTAAACTCCTCCTTTTGAGCACTAGTATCAGCCATGCCTTTCCCTAAATCATCAGGAGGACCTTGGTTTTCTCACAAATTATCATCTCAGAAATCACATCACCAGCCAGCTGTTTTTCATTAATCAAAAGTAAGAGAAGTTTTTCCACCTCTTTCATATTTTTCAGTCTCTCAGAGGTCAGCGTTGTAACCCCTTTCTCTGTATCAGTTGCTTTGATAGCTTCTTTATTTTTCAAAATTGTACAAGCAGTTGATTTAGGCATCCTGAACATAGTAGTGGGATTGGCCACATGTGTACTGCTTTCATGCTTAGCAATAAGATCTTTCTTAACTTCACTTGGAGCTCTAACAGCTTTCTTCTTACTCTTATTTTCCTCGCTACACTTTTTAGGACCCATGGTGAATACATTTAGTTGTTATTATATAAAAAAATGACACAAAACAGTCACAAAAGCATAAAAATAGCAGAAAAAGTCACATGAGATGCTTTCACTGTATCTTCCAACAAGGAACTTAACGACAAAGCATATGGGTGGCCCGAATGCGAGGGAAAAGTATGCACAAAAACACCTGAATAACATTCTCGGTGTTCATAGTCCAAAGCAACCTTCAGATTTCAGGCAAAAATTGCTCAAATTTTTCTTTGGGATTTGAAGTTGTTCAAGTTCTGAGGTGTTTGGATTCTGGGGGCAATACCGTATTTCTGATCCCAGGGTGTAAAGTGCCTGTGCTATTCATATTTTTAGAAAAGATTTTTCTACCCCTAAAATTACCAACAGGTTACAAACTACTAACAGTTATTTAGGAATTAGAAATAGTTATTGCTATTGTATAATTGAAAGGGTATAGGACACAGATTTCCATTTTAGTTCTGATTTCTTGGTTGAGATGTTTTACGTTACAGAGCTTCAGTTTTCTTTTTAAAAATGTGACTACTACTGGACCATTTTTACACCAGAATCTTATCAAACCTTTAAAGAAGAGCTCATACGTACGTTACAGAACCTATTTCAAAACATTGAGAGAGGAGGAACCCTCCCCAACTCTTTTTATGAAGCAAATATCACCTTGATACCAAACCCAGGAAAGGACCCAACAAAAAGGAAAACTACGGACCAATATCATTAATGAATATTGACAAAAAATACCGGTGAATTTCTAGAAAACAGAATACAGCTACACATTTTTAAAAATATACATCATGATCAAGTAGGCTTCATCCTGGCTGGTTCCACATGTCCAAATCCATAGAAGCAAAAACAAAGACCACATGATCCTCTTAATAGATGCAGAAAAAGCATTCAACAAAATTCAATGTCCTTTTCTAATAAAAAAAAAAAGACACTTAAGAAAATAGGCATAGACTTATAGAAGCCATCTATGACAAATCCACAGCCAATATCATCCTGAAGGGAGTAAAACTGAAAGCTTTTCCACTTAGAACTGTAACCAGACAAGAATGTCCACTATTACGACTACTATTCAACATAGTGCTGGAAGTCCTAGCCAATGCAATTAAGCAAGAGAAGCATACCTAGGGTGTTCAAATGAGGACAGAGGAAGTAAAACTTTCTCTTTTTCCAGATGACATGATCTTCTACCTAGAAAACCCCAGGAACTCAACCACAAGACTCCCAAAAGCAATCGAGAAATATGGTAACATCTCAGGATATAAAATCAATGTCCAAACATCAGTAGCCTTCCTATACAACAGTCAAGCCAAGAATCAGAATCAAAGATAGAATACCTTTCTCAATAACTTCAGAGAAAATGAAATACTTTGAAATATACTTAGGAAAGAAGGTGAAGGTTCTCTACAGAAAAAACTATGAATTCCGAGAAAAGAAATATCAAGTGCTAACAATTGAAAGAACATACTGTGCTCATGGCTGGGAAGAATCAATAGTGCTAAAATGTCTATACAACCCAGAGCAATCTACATATTTAATGCAGTTCCCATTAAAACACCACTGTCATACTGGGAAGAACTTGAAAAAGTAGTTCTTCTATTCACATGGAACCAGAAAAAAACCCAAGTAGCCAACACAATTCTATGAAATAAAAATAAATCTGGAGGCACCTGTATTCCCAGCTACTGGGGAGGCTGAAGCAAGAGAATCACAACCCCAAGAGTTTGAGGTTGCTGTGAGCTGTGACGCCATGGCGTTCTACCCAGGGTGATACAGTGAGACTCTGTCCCCCCCCAAAAAAAAACCTGGAGGAATCACGTTACCAGACTTCAGGTTATACTACAAAGTCTATAGTGATCAAAACAGTATGCTACTGGCATCAGGCTAGGTGCGGTGGCTCATACTGCTAATCTCAGCACTCTTGGAGGCTGAGGCAGGCAGATTGCCTAAGCTCACAAGCTCGAGATGAGCCTGAGCTAGAGTGAGACCCCACTTCTGAAAAATAGCCAGGCATTGTGGCGGGTGCCTGTAATCCCAGCTACTTGGGAGACTGAGGCAGGAGAATCACTTGAGCCCAGGATTCTGAGGTTGCTGTGAGCTATGACACCGTAGCACTCTACTGGGTGTGACGAAGTGAGATTCTGCCTCAAAAATAAATATTAAAACAGTATGGTACTGGCATAAAAGAAAGACATAGATCCATGGAATAGATCAAGAACCTAGAAATGAAACCAGCCTCATATGAGCATCTCATCTTTGACAAACAAAACAAAAGTTTAAACTTGGAAAAGAATCCCTATTATATAAATGGTGCTAGGAGAACCAGATAGCCACATTTAAAAGATTAAAATGACCCACACCTCTTACAAAAATTAACTCATGCTAGGTAAAAGGTTTAAAACTAAGAGATGGCTCATTTCCTGCTTATCAACAAACAATGCAACAAGAGCACATTTCAATTCTAAGTATTTATGCACCCAACTTAAATGGATCTTAGTTGGTCTAGACAATATAATATCCCACAACACCATAAGATCTGGGGACTTTTTTTTCCTTTATTAAATCATAACTGTACATTAATACATTTATGGTGTACAATGTATTGATTTGATATACAATGTGGAATGCTCACATTTAACTGATTAACATAACCATCACCTCACTTACTTATTTGTTATGGTCAGACATTTATACTCTATTCTTTTTGGGGGGATGAACAGAGTCTCAAGCTGTCACCCTGGGTAGAGTGCCATGGCGTCATAGCTCACAGCACCCTCAAACTCTTGGGCTTAAGCAATTCTCTTGCCTCAGCCTCCCAAGTAGCTTGGACTACAGGTGCCTACCACAATGCCCGGCTATTTTTTGGTTGTAGCTGTCATTGTTTGGCAGGCCCGGGCTGGATTTGAACCTGCCACCTCTGGTGTATGTGGCTGGTGCCCTAGCCACTAAGCTACAGGTGCTGAGCTTTATACTCTATTCTTAATAGTTTTTAAATGTACCATTGCATTTACACATTACATGAGTTCCCACCAAATACCCTCCCTCCTCCCAACCTCTCCCCTCCCCCTCCCTCATCTTTCCTCCTTCTTTCTTTTGTTTTGCCATTCGTATGAATGTGTAGGTGATTATACATTGATTTCATAGTAGGACTGAGTACATGGGATACTTTTCTTTTCCATTCTTGAGATACTTTACAAGAAAAAATATGTTCCAGCCAAACATAAAAGATGTAAAGTCTTCATCCTTTTTTATGGCTGCATAGTTTTCCATGGTATACATATACCACGATTTGTTAATTCATTCATGAGTCAGTGGGCACTAGGGTTGCTTCCATGACTTGGCAGTTATGAATTGGGCTGCAATAAACATTCTAGTGTAAATGTCTTTGTTGTAACATTATTTTTGATGATCTGAATATATACCTAGTAGAGGAATTGCAGGATTGAACAGCAGGTCTACTTTTAGTTCCTTGAGTATTCTCCAAACTTCTTTCCAAACAGGCTGTATTCGCTTGCATTCCCACCAGAAGTGCGTATGTGTTCCCTTCTCTCCACATCCACACCAACATCCATAGTTTTGAGATTTTTTGAGGTGGGCTAATCTTAGATGATATCTCAAAGTGATTTTAATTTGCATTTCTCTGATGATTAAAGATGATGAGCATTTTTTCATGTGTTTATAGTCCATGCTCCTGTGTTCTTCAGGGAAGGTTCTGTTCAAGTCTCTTGCCCACATAGAAATGGGGTTATTTGCTCTTTTCTTGTTGATTAGTTTGAATTCTCTGTCGATTGTCTGTAGTTATCTGCAGTTTAAGTTCTCTGTAGTTATCAGACCTTTAGTGGAATCATCATGTGCAAAAATCTTCTCCCATTCTAAAGGCTGTCTGTTTGTTTTATTTGCTGTACTCTTGGCTGTGCAGAAGCTTTTTAGTTTGATCAGATCCCAGTAATATATTTTTGGTTTTGCTTCAATTGCCTAGGGGGTCCTCCTCATAAAATATTCTCCCAGGCTGATTTCTTCAAGCATTTTCCTTGCACTCTCTTCTAGTATTTTTATAGATTCATGTCTTACGTTTAAATCTTTTATCCAGTGAGAATCAATTTTTGTTAATGGTGAAAGTGAGGGTCCAGTTTCAGTCTACTACAGGTCACCAGCCAGTTCACCCAGCATCATTTGTTAAATAGGGACTCTTTCCCCCAGTGAATGTTTTTGATAGGCTTATCAAAGATCAAATGATGATAAGTGGCTGGGTTCATCTCTTGGTTCTCCATTCTGTTCCATAAATCTGCCTCTCTATTTTTGTGCCAACACCAAACTATTTTGATAACTATAGATTTATTTACAGTACAGCCTGGCATCTGCTAATGTAATAATACCTCCTGATTTGTTTTTATTTCTAATGTCTTGGCTATTCGAGGTTTTTTCTGATTCCATATAAATTGAGGTACTATTTTTTCAAGTTCTTTAAAGTATGACAATGGTGCTTTTTTAGGGATTGCATTAAATCTGTAGATTGCTTTGGGTAGTATGGATATTATAACAATGTTGATTCCTCCCAGCCACAAGCATTATATGTTTTTTTATTTGTTAACATCATCAGCTATTTCTTTTCTCAGAGTTTCATAATTCTCTTTATAGAGATCTTTCATGTCCTTTGTTAGGTAAATTCCCAAACATTTCAGCTTCTTTGGCACTACTGTACAAGGAATAGAGTCCTTGACTATATTTTCGGCTTAAATATTGTTGACATATGTAAAAGCTACTGATTTGTAAGTATTGATTTTATATCCTGAGACACTGCTATATTCCTTGATCACTTCTAAGAGTTTTGTAGTTGAGTGCCCGGGGTTTCCATGTATAGAATCATATCATCCATGAAAAGTGAGAGTTTGATCTCTTCTGACCCTATTTGGATACCTTTGATCACCTTTTCTTGTCTAATTGTGATGACTAAGACTTCCATTACTGTGATGAATAGCAGTGGAGACAATGGCCTTACTTGCCTAGTTCCAGATCTGAATGGAAACGTTTTCAATTTTACTCCATTCAATATGATAATGGCTGTGCGTTTGCTGTATATGGCCTCTATCAGTTTAAGAAATGTCCTGTCTGTGCCTATTTTCTAAAGTGTGCTGAACATGAAAGGATGCTGTATATTATCAAAAGCTTTTTCTGCATCAATTGAGAAAATCATATGGTCTTTTTTATTTTGTTTATGTGATGTATTATATTTATAGATTTACATATGTTGAACTAACCTTGTAAACCTGGGATAAAACCAACTTAATTGTGGTGTATAATTTTTTTGATGTGTTGTTGATTTATGTTTGCTAGGATCTTTTTTTTTTCCTTCTTCTTCTTTTGAGACAGTCTCACTATGTCACCCTGAGTAGAGTATTGTGGCATCACAGTTCACAGCAACCTCAAACTCTTGGGCTTAAGTGATTCTCTTGCCTCAGCCTCCCAAGTAGCTGGGACAATAGGTACCCAGCACAATGCCTGGCTATGTTGTTGTTGTTGTTGTTGTTGCAGTTGTCATTATTTAGGAGGCCCAGGCTGGGCTTGAACCCACCAGCCTCACTGAGCTATGGATGCCGAGCCACTAGGATCTTATTGAATATTTTTGCATTTTTATTCATTAATAATATTGCTGTATAGTTTTCTTTCTTTGTTAGGTTCTTTCCTGATTTGGGGATCAGGGTGATATTTGTTTCATAGAATGTGTTGAGAAATATTCCTTCTTTTTCTATGTTTTAGAAAAAGTTATGTAATATAGGTGCCAGTTCCTCATTAAATGGTAGAATTCTGATGTGAAGCCATCTGGTCCTGGACTTTTCTTTTTTGGGAGATTTCATATAGTTGATGCTATTTCAGTGCGCAATATAGGTCTATTCAACATTTCCAATTTTTTTCTGGCTGAGTCTAGGAAGGTGGCGTGCTTCCAGGTATTGGACCATTTCCTCCAGATGTTCATATTTCTAAGAATAGAGTTTTTGTTATAAACATTGAGGATGTTTTGAATTTCTGAGGTGCCTATTGTTATTTCTCCTTTATCATGTCTGATTAATATTAGAGATTTTACTTTTCTGTTTCTGGTTAGGCTAGCCAAAGGTTTATCAATTCTATTGATATTGTCAAAAAAATCAACCTTTTTTTTTGTTGATCTTCTGAATGATTCTTTTGTTTTCAATTTCATTTAATTCTGCCCTAATTTTGGTTCTTCTACTGGGTTTGGGGTTGGAATGTTCTTCCTTCTCCAGTTGCTTGAGATAACCAAGTAAGTTTTTGACTTCCTCTCTTTGTTTTCTTGATGAAGGCTTCCAACACTATAAATTTCCCTCTTAGGACTGCCTTTGCAGTATCCCACAGGTTTTGGTCATTTGTGTCTTCATTATCATTTTATTTCCAAAATTTGGTGATTTCCTTCTTAATCTTGTCTTTGACCCAGCTATCATTCAGCATAAGGTTATTTAGTTTCCATAACTCTGTTTGAGTATGAAGATTCTTGTTGCTGTAGAGTTCAATTTTTATTCCATGATGGTCCAAGAAGGTACAAGGAATAATTTCTATTCTTTTAAATTTTCTGAGGTTAGACTTGTGTCCTAAAATATAATCAATTTTGGAGGATGAACCATGGGCAGATGAGAAGAATGCATACTAAGTGTTATTAGGATGAAATGTTCTGTAGAGGTCTGTTAGGTTCATTTGTTTAAGGTCAAGTTTAAGTCTAATATTTCTTATTTAGTTTATTCTTGGAGGATCTATCCAAAACTGCCAAAAGGGTGCTAAAATCTCCAACTATTATAGTGCAGGAAGATATGAAATTGTTCATGTCTGTTAGGGTTTGTTTTTTTGTTTTTGTTTTTTTCTTTAGAGACAGAGTCTCATTTTGTTGCCCTCAGTAGAGTGCTGTGGCATCACAGCTCAAAGCAACCTTCAGCCTTTTGGCTTAGGCTCTTGCCTCAGCCTCCCTAGTAGCTGGGACTACAGGTGCCCACCACAATGCCCAGCTATTTTTTTTTTTTTTTTTTGCAGTTTGGTCAGGGATGGGTTTGGACCCACCACCTTTGGTATATGAGGCTGGTGCCCTACACACTGAGCCACAGGTGCCACCCCTTAGGGTTTGTTTTATAAATTGAGGAGCATTCTGGTAGAGTGCATAAATGTTACTTATTGAAATCTCTTCATGTTGTTTCCCTTGACAAATATGTAGTAATGATCCTTATCTTTCCTTAGCTTTGTTGGTTTAAAGCCTATTGTATCTGCAAATAATAATTGTAACCCCTGCTTTTTTTCTGATTTCCATTTGGCTGTATTATAGACATCCATCCCTTTACCCTGAGTCTTTTTTTTTTATCCCTGAAGGTAAGATGAGACTCTTGTATGCAAAAAGATATCTAGTCTGAGTTTATGTATCCAGTCAGCCAACCTGTGCCTCTTTAGGGAACAATTTAAGCCATTCACATTAATTGAGAGAATTGATAAGCATGATAGTGTTTTGGTTGTCATGTTTTTCAAATGTCCAGTTATTTTTTCAAATGTCCAGATATTTTTAATTCTTTCACCATTGTGGATGTTAGATTTTATTCAAGGCTTTCTGGGTGAGTTTACTTTGGTAGTAGACCTTCAAGCTGATTATGGAAGAAGGGTCTGAGAACATCCTGGAAAGCTGGTTTAGTTATGGCAAATTTCTTCAACATGTGTAAGTCAGTAAAGTATTTGATTTCTCCATCACAAATGAAACTTAGTTTAGCTGGATACTGGGTTCTGGGCTGGAAATTGTTTTGTTTTAGGAGACTAAAGGTCAATGACCATCCTTTTCTGGCTTGAAAGGTTTCACCTGAGAGATATGCAGTCATTCTAATATTTCCCCCTTTGTAGGTAATGCTTTTCTTACGTCAGGCTGCTTCTAGAATTTTCTCCTTCATATTCACTTCAAAGTATCTCAAGGAAATGGAAAAGGAAGAACAATCCAATCCCAACCTAGCTGAAAAGAAATAACCAAAATTAAATCAGAAATAAATGAAAGTGAAAACAAAAGAGTCCTTCAGAAAATTAATGAAGCAAAAGTTGGTTCTTCAAAAGGGTAAACAAAATTGATAAACCTTTGGCCAGATTAAATAGAAATGGAAAAATGAATTCTCTAATAACCTCACTCAAAAATGAAAAGGACGAAATAACACCAGATAACCACAGAGATATAAGAGATTGTTTCTGAGGGCTACAAAATCTCTATGCCCAGAAATTTGACAATGTGGAGGGAATGGACCAATATCTGAAATCACACCATCTCCCTAGACTTACTCAGGAAGAAATAGATCTCTTGAACAGACCAAGATTCAGCAATAAAATTGAAGAAAAAAGAAAAAAGGTCCCAACATAAAAAGCCCTGGACCAGATGGCTTTGCACCAGAATTCTATGAAACCTTCAGAGTTTGTACCTATACTGCAGAAACTATTCCAAAACACTGAGAAGGAAGGAACTTTCCCAAACAGTCTATGAAGCAAACATCTTCCTGATACCAAAACCAAGAAAGGGCCCAACTAAAAAGGAGAACCGCAAACCAATTTTACTAAAGAATATCAATGCAAAACTCAATAAAGTCTTAGCCAAAATTACAGAGACACGTTTAAAAAATTATACATTACAATCAAGTAGTTTTTATCTCAAGGATGCAAAGTTGGTTTAACATATGCAAATCCATAAATGTAATTCACCATACCAATAGAAGCAAAAGCAAAGAGCATATGATCCCCTCAATAGATGCAGAAAAGGCATTTGACAAAATGCAATATCTTTTCTAACAAAAATACTTTTTTAAAAATCGACATAGATGGCACATTTCTTAAATTAATTGAACCCATCTATGAAAAACCCACAGCTAATATACTGAATGGAGTAAAATTGAAAGCTTTCCCACTTACAACTGGAAACAAAGATATCCATTATCACCACTACTATTCAACATAGTTCTAGAAGTTCTAGCTAATGCAATTAGGCAAGATAATAAAGTTAAGGGTATCCAAATGGAGGCACAGAAGGTCAAACTCTTGCTCTTTGCCAATGGAAGTATGTTATACTTAATAAACTCCAGAGACTCAACCACAGTCTTCTGGAAGTGATCAAGAAATGCAATAACATCTCAGGGTATAAAATCAATATCCACAAATCAGAAGCCTTTGTATATGCCAGTAACGGCCAAGTTGAGAAGCAAATCAAAGACACAATTTCCTTTGCAGTAGCTACAAAGAAAATAAAATACCTAGGAATATTCCTAACCAAAGAGATGAAAGATCTGTACAAAGAGGATTATGAAACCCTAAGAAAAAAAATAGCAGAAAACATTAACAAATGGATGAACATACCATGCCCTTGGCTGAGAAGATTCAACATTGTTAAAATGTCTATTCTATAAAAGGAATCTACAGATTTAATGCAATTATGATTAAATTACCAACATTATACTTTGAAGAACTGGAAAAAATTGTTCTTTGTATTGTAAGGAACCAAAAAAAACCCCATATAGCCAAGGCTATTCTTAGTAATAAAAACAAAGCTGGAGGCATCACTCTATCAGACTCCAGCTTATATTAAAAGTCCATAGTGGGCGGCGCCTGTGGCTCAGTGAGTAGGGCGCCGGCCCCATATACCGAGGGTGGTGGGTTCAAACCCGGCCCCGGCCAAACTGCAACCAAAAAAATAGCCGGGCGTTGTGGCGGGCGCCTGTAGTCCCAGCTACTTGGGAGGCTGAGGCAAGAGAATCGCTTAAGCCCAGGAGTTGGAGGTTGCTGTGAGCTGTGTGATGCCACGGCACTCTACCAAGGGCCATAAAGTGAGACTCTGTCTCTACAAAAAAAAAAAAAAAAAAAAAGAATCTAAAAGTCCATAGTGATCAAAACAGCATGGTATTGGCATAAAAATAGAGACATAGACATATGGAAGAGAATTGAAAACCAAGAGACAAAACCACTCTCTAGTTGCTATCTGATCTTTGATAAACCCAACAAAAGCATACAGTGGGGAAAAGAATCCCTATTCAACAAATGCTGCTGGGAGAACTGGATAATCATATGCGAAAGACTGAAACTGGATCCACATCTTTCACCAATTACAAAAGTTGACTCAAGATGGATAAAAAACTTACATCTGAGACATAAGATGATAAAAATCCTAGAAGAAAACATGGGAGAAACTGTTATAAATGCTGGCCTGGGGAAAGATTTTATGAAGAAGATTTCAGTGGCAATCACAACAACAACAAAAATAAACAACAAATGGGACTTAATTAGCTGAAAACTTTCTGCGCAACTAAGACACAATAATTAAAGCAAATAGATTAAAGCAACCTTCAGAATGGGAAAAGATATTTGCATGGCATGAATCTGACAAAGGGTTAATAACCAGAATCTACAGAGAACTCACATTAATGAACAAGAAAAAAAGCAAATAATCCCATCTGTTTATGAGCAACAGACATGAATACAACCTGCTAAAGACAGACAGACAGATGGCTAACAAAAATTTGAAAAAATTTTCATTATCCCTAATCATCAGAGAAATGCAAATTAAAACCATTCTGAAATATCATCTAACCCCAGTAAGATAGCCCACATCACAAAGTCCCAAAGCTCCAGATTCTGGCATGGATGTTGAGAGAAGGGAAGATTTTTAAACTGTTGGTGGGGCTGCAAACTAATACGGCCTCGTTGGAAAGAAGTAAAGAGAATTCTCAAAATAAACCTTTCATTTGATTCCACAATCCTGTTAATAGGCATCCACCCAAAAGGAAAAAAATCATTTTATCATAAGGATATTTGTATTAGATTGTTTATTGCAGCTCAATTTACAATTGCCAAGATGTGGAAACAACCTAAATGCCCATCAACCCAAGAATGGATTAATAAACTATGGTCTATGTATATCATGTGATACTATTCAGCCATTAAAAAATATGGAGACCTCACATTAACCTGGATGGAGATGAAACAAATTCCTTTTAGTGAAGTATCACAAGAACGTAAGAGTAAGCATCCAATGTACTCAGTACTCATATGAAGCCAGTAGATGATCTAATACACACCCATGCAAGAGAAAAACTCAATTCATTCAAGATGGGGAAGGAGGAAGGGTAAAGGGGGCAGAGGAAGAAGATTGGTTTGTTCCCACTTGATGGGCACAATGTTGGGGTATATGGCACACTATCTGGAGGCAGAACCCAACTACAACAAGGACTCCAACCTAAAAAATGCTAACATAACCTAATTCTTTGTACCTTCAAATTAACCTGAAATTATATATAAATAATTTATATACAAATTATATATAAATCTGACCCTATAATCCCAAGCATCTAACCCTGCCCGAAAAAAAAAAATCATTTACTATAAGGACATTTGCACTCAAATGTTTACAGCACCTCAATTCACAATCACAAAGATATGGAAACAACCCCCTAAGCGTGTATTAGTAAACTGTGGTATATGTATACTCTGGAATACTATTTATCCATCAAAAAGAGACTCTGGATCTTTTGTATTTACCTAGATGGATTTGGAGAACATTCTCCTAAGTAAAGTAACTCAAGAATGGAAAAGTAAGCATCCCATGTACTCAATACTAATGTGAAAAAGTACACCAACAAATACAGACTCACATAGAAAAAAACACAATTAAATTGAGGATGTAGGAAGAAGCTAGATTAGTTCTCACCTATAAGGGACAATGTAGGGATATATAGCACACTTCCTGGGTGAAGGACTCAACTACAACTCAGACTTTGGACTTTACCTTACAAATACGGATAATGTAACCTAATCATATTTACCCTCACATTAACCTATAACTTTTTTTAAAAAGGAAGAATCTCAAATCAATTGCAAAGTGAGAAAAGCCAGTCTCAAAAGGATAGCTATAGTATGATTCCAATATAATATTCTACAATAGAGAAAACATTAGAGATAGTAAAAAAAATTCAGTGGTTAGAAATGTCATTTCACCCCAGTTAAAATGGTTTTCATCAAAAGGCAATAAAAAATTCTGACAAGGATGTGGGGAAAGGGGAATCCTCATATACTGTTACTTGGAATGTAAATTAGTGCAGTCACTATGGAGAACCATATGGAGGTTCCTCAAAAAATTAAAATAGAACTATCATATAACTCTACAATCCCACTGCTGGGTATATATCCAAAGAAGGAGAATTCCATCAAAACGATATCTGAACTCCTATGCTTATTGCAGGAATAGTCACAATAGCCAAGATTTAGAATCACATAAGTGTCCATAAATGGATGAATAAAGAAATGGTGTTGCATATACACAGTGGAATATTATATACCTATAAAAAGAATAAAATACTGCTATTTACTTACAACAAGAATGGAATTGGAGAACATCACATTAAGTGAAATAAGCCAAGCACAGAAGGAAAAGTCTTGCATGTTCTCATTCATACATGGAGCAAAACTTTAAAAACAATGGATCTCATGATGAATGACAGTTACCAGAGGCTGAAAAGGATTGCAGGGTAGGGGGAGTATAAAGTGGGAATAGGTAGTGGGTAAAAAATGTAGAGTTAGATATAATGAACAATTCGTAACAGCACAACAAAGTGACTATAAACAACAATAAATGAAGATATACCAGGGATGTCTGGAAAGTCATTTTCATGTAATATGAAAATTGGAGACATACATGGCTGGAGACTTTCCAGACAGCCTTCGTACCTTAAAATAACTAGAGAGGAAATGGAATGTTCCTAACACGTAGAAATGATAACTGCCTGAGGTGACGGATACCCCAAATACCCTGATTTGCTTAATTCACAGTATGCTTGTATCAAAACATCACAGGAACCCTAGAAAGATATGCAACTATTATGTACCCATAAGTAAAAATAAAAAATTAAATTTTTAAAAAATGACTAATCTTGGGGCAGCGCCTGTGGCTCAAGGAGTAGGGTGCCTGCCCCATATACCACCAAGGTGGTGGGTTCAAACCTGGCCCCGGCCAAAAACTGCAAAAAAAAAAAGACTGATCTAAAAAAAAAGACTAATCTTTTTTCTATCTCACAGAATTATTGTAAAGATTAAATGAGATTTTATATACATGTATATGTGAACAAACAGAAATCCCACATACCCGCCACTCAAATATACCTGATATTATGTATTTTATTTCTAAACAGACTATAAACCCTTAGATTTACTCTAGTTCGTTATAGGTAAATATTGCAAATTAAGCAATACTCTACAAAATAGAGAAAGCATTTTTCAGCAGGGTTACTGTCTCCATAATCATTTATGCTCACTGAATACCAGAGACAGCCCTATTTGTAGACACACAAGTGAGAGTATATGGAACCCCTTTCTTGGGCTGCCAGCAATTTCTCCCTCACTCTCTGTTGTTTTTGGCAAATCCTCCCTAAATCTGCAAATAATTCCTACCCATGAATTTTGGAGACAAGGAAAAGAAGACCAATCAACAGATAAACTGCCAGCCATGTCTTGCTTCCACATTGGTTCCTCAGGCCTGGTTATCCCCTTAACTCCACTGGGAAGTGGAGTGGGGAGAGGTATAAAAGAAGCTGCTGCCTAGGCTTAGGGTGCTCAAATTTGGCTAAGGGGCCTCCACATTTGTTTTCCTGTGAGAAACAATGGGTCAAATTGTAAATTAACAGGATGTGATTTAATGAGTGCAAGGAGAAGGTGGAAGGTCAGGCACTAGTTTTGGACCATACCACACAACTGTCACTGGAACAGATCTGAATTTGCCTCAGATCTCACATCCCCTCTTGAAGTTTCATACAGGCTATCTCTTGATTCAGGGGCCATAGAATAATTCAAAAGACTAAGGCATTTCTAGTCATATCTTAATATACCAATGTCCAGTTAAATTCAGATTCTGTAGTCTATTAACCAGAAAAAAAAATTATCTTAAATATATCAAAACTCCTTAGCATGCATATTTAAAAACATGGCCAACTTTCATCAATTCAATACACGAGTTTAAAGATGAACTTAGAGTATTTTCCAGTTAAAAATGTTTAATGCAGTATTCAATTATTTATTTTATTCAAAAATTACTTTGAATTAATTGTGTCAATAGCATTGTAGTAAAATTTCAGTTGTCAAAGAGTTTCCTTAACCCTTTCTGGTCCTATGTCAGACTTCATCCAACATAACAGTTGTCCTGCACATTTTTTTTTATTGCATTTTTTGCCTGCTCTGCAGTTAAAGCCTGATGTGTTTCTTCATGTAGTACAGATTCTAGTCAACAGATAGTGCAGGTTATACTCTTTCTGTTTCTCAGTAGGCCAGGTATTTTGATGTGAACAGGTGATTGTGGTTTTAGTCACCTGGTTGAGCTTGTAGGAAAATGGCAGGGAGAAGGCATGTAAGTGATGATGATATTGCAATGTGGATTTTTGAGGACAGTGAGGTTGAACAAGAGTTTAGTGATAAAAGTGAGCATGAAGAAACTCTTCCTGTATGCAGTGATATCAGTTCCATTAAATCTGAAGCTAGTTATGAAGAAGAAAATGATGGTAATGCACAACCTGTAACAAGTATCATGATGGTGATGATGATCTTATGAAGTTCCTATACTCCGGTCATACAACAGGTATTCACTATTCCCCAAAGTGTTCAGCCAAAAACTGAACTCAATATTTCCAGCTCTTTTTCTCTGAGGATATTATTGGTGAAATTGTGACCATGCAATATCTATGCCGTGGTAACTCCACTAACAAAATATTCAATGTGGCACTCATGGAAAGATGTTTCATCAGAAGAAATGAAAGTGTTCTTTATTGTAATACTGAACATGGCTATGAATTTGAAGGCACAATTAGTTGATTATTTTACTGAAGATTTGCTAAAACAAACCCCAATTCAAAGATATTTTCTCTCTTTTCTATTCTTTCCACATATTTTGGATACTGAATTTACTTCATCCTGTCACAACTCAAGGGAGTGTACAAAACTGAAAGAGCAAGGTGAAGAATATTAGTGAGCTTACTGACAATAAATGCAAAGAACTTTATGTACCAGAAAGAAATGTGGCTATAGATGAGAGCACAGTAGGTTTCAAAGGAAGGATTTAATTCAAATGCTATAATCTGAAGAAGCAAACAAAAGGGGGCCTACAAATGTTCTACCTGTGTGATTCAGAAAATGGTTATGTGTTTCCTCACCTTCCCTGTTAAGGCTAGATGACAACAGAAAGTCATATTCATCCTGATTTGCCAGTTATGTCTCAAATAGTCATTCATTTGAAACAAGTTTTGAAGCACATACAAGTGGTTCAGGCTATCACATCTACACTGACGGGTTTTACACAAGCCCCAACTTGCTCAGGAATTCCATAAAATGAAAATACATGTAACAGGAACCATTGTGGGTTCTAGGAAGGATTTTTCAAGTGCTCTGAAAAAGAAGAAACTTTAAGAGTATGAATTATGTGCCTATTAATGTGATATGAAAGTGATGTGTCTCTCATTCCATGACAAGAAGTTAGTGACAATGCTGAGTACATTCTTTGGCCTCAAACATCGTTGGTCACTGTTTATAGGAAGAAGCAGCCTGTTCAATTTGAAAAAAACTGACAGTTACTTTAGACTACACAAAGTTTATGTGAAGAGTGGACAGAGCTGATCAGTACTGTGGATGTTACAGATTTACAAGGAGGTCCTACAAATGGTAGAAAAGTTATTCTTCTGACTTATGGAAATTGCAATTGTGAACAGCTGCATCCTTTATTCATGGATAAGAAAGAGAGTGGAGAAAAGGTGCAGATATACCTTTCTTACAGGCAAAACCTCATCACTCAGTTTGTGAGCAATGTGAGAAACATAAATTCAAGGAAGAGGGGAAGACCATCATCTCCTGACAATGAGGAAAGGCTAACAGGAAAGATGCATTTTATACTAAAAAATGAAAAAAAAAAAACTCAATAAAGGATTATATGGTTTGCACCAGAATAATTGAGAAAGGTTGGAGTGAAACCATTTTCTATTTCTTTCTTTCTTTCTTTCTTTTTATTTTTTGAGTCAGAGTCTCACTTTGTCACCTTCTCTAGAGTGTTGTGGTATCATAGCTCATGGCAACCTCAAACTCTTGGGTTCAAGTGATTCTCTTCCCTCAGCTCCCAAGTAGCTGGTCTACAGGTGACCACGACAATGCCCAGCTATTTTTAAAGACAAGGTCTTCCTCTGGCTCAGACTGGTCTCAAACCCATGACCTCAGACAATCCACCCACCTCCCACCTTGGCGAGAGAAACCATTTTCTACTGTGACACGCACGAGGAAGCATGGGCTTCATCTTGGAGGTTGCGTCAAGAAGTATCACACTCAAAAATATTAAAACAAAAATAAACAAAAACACGTTGCTTAAATTATATTACCTAAAATAGATAATAAAATCATCAGGTGAGGTCATATTTGTTTTTCTCTTTTAAAACTATAGGATAATTACAAGTAATCCACCAACATCTTCCCCTGCCTAAAATAAATTAGAGCTAGGAAGTCTGAGAGTAGCAGAAAAATTGGGTTGGAAAGGGTTTTTAAAGAATTTCGACCATTTAGAGTTATTGAATCTTCTAAAAATTTGAAAAAAGATACAATTGCTCTTAGTAAAATACTCAAATACATGTAAAATTGATATCAATTTTAGGGTTGCCTAAAGCTTATTAAGAAAATTAAATGTTGGGCCTTATATAAAGTTACAGAGGTGTAAAATATCTGCACCTTTTCTCCACTCTCTTTCTTACCTAATGAATAAAGGATGAATTAAATTAAATGCAGCATCCATAGTTCAGTGGATAGGGTGCCAGCCACATACACCAAGGCTAGCGGGTTCAAACCCTGGCCGGGCCAGCTAAACAATGACAACTGCAAAAAAAAGTAGCCAGGCATTGTGGCAGGTGCTGGTAGTCCCTGCTACTTGGAAGGCTGAGAAAAGAGAATCACTTAAGCCCAAGAGTTTGAGGTTGCTGTGAGCTGTGACACCACGGTACTCTACTGAGGGTGACATAGTGAGACTCTGTCACAAAAAAAAAAGAACATTAAATGGTGAGGGAAAGATAGAAATGAAAATAATGCAAAGTAGCATAATATTAAAGTCATAAGATATGTGATAAAAGTTCAGATAAGGGAGCATCTATGTGTATGTAAAATAATCAGGTAAGGATTCATTATGGAGAATTTATTGGAGCCTGACCTTGAAGGACAAATAAAAATAAAGTGGGGGTGGGCAGATAACATTTAAGGTTTTAGGAACAGCATATACAAATGTAAGGGGATCAGATAAATGTATGAATATTTGACATGTCCAAACAAGAAAAAATTTCAAATCCTACTGAAAACCTTAGATTTCAGTCCATAAATAATGTGTTAATGGCTTTTAGGCAAGGGAGGGACATGTCAGAATGGTGCATTAGAAAGATTATTCTAGTCACAGTCAAGGACAAATTAGTGTGGATAACAATTGAAAATGGAAAGCTTTTGAGACTGGGCTCAGTGGTTCACATCATAATCCTAGCACTCTGGGAGGCTGAGGCAGGTGAATCACCTGAGCTCACAAGTTCGAGACAAGACTGAGCCAGAGCAAGAACCGCTCCCTAAAGTAGCTGGGTATTGTGGCTGGTGCCTGTAGTCTTAGCTGCTTGGGAGGCTGAGGCAAGAGAATCACTTGAGCCCAAGAGTTGGAGGTTGCTGTGAGCAGTGATGCCATGGCACTTTACCAAGGGTGACAAAGGGAGAAAAGAAAGAAAGAAAAAGAAATAGAAAGCTTTTACAATTGTAAGGAAGAAGTAACATCGGTAGCATTAAGGTTGATAAAACAACACTTCAGAGGTAGAACCAAGTAAATTGGTCAGTAGTTAGAATGTAGAGGGTTCGTGTGAAAAAAAAATTAGAGGTAATTACAAAGATATGTCTTTTAAAATGTTAGGAAACAAAATGAATCACATTTGGAGTGGAAAATCAGTTTATCTAGAGTAAATTGAATTTGAGCAATTAGTTATTCCTGACTACAAATTTAAGATTTTATTTATGAATCTATCCCTCAGAATACTAATGGTATTAATAACTATAATAGTAAAAGAACATGGACAAAAACAAAAATCTGAAGACTGTATCAGGAAATTGCTCAATCCTCCACAGAGAATTTTCAACTCTAAAAATAGGCAGGAATTTAATGATGATGTTTGCTACTCATGTTTCCAAATCACAGTCTCTTAATTGTAAGCTTTGCAACATAGAAAGGCTAAACTATGCTATGTAAAACAGAAGTTGTGCCAATATTTAATAAGCATGAATAAACAGTATTTCCAATTTCATCAAAAACATTGATTTCTTCCAAAGAGAAAGAATCTCATTAAAAGAGTTTGAGAAACAGGTACTTCATGATAGCAGGCAATAGAGCTTAATTAGAAATCAGCTTCTTGCCTGAGCCACAGCCCTTTCAAGATAATATGTTGAGAGCCAAATGTGACCCAAGAGATTAAGTAGTGCAAACTTCTTTGAACCATTAAGGAAGTCACTCTGCTAATAAATGACAGAACTAGAACTTTCATATCCTGACTCCCATTCCAGATGTGCTTTCCCCAGCTCCTTATTTTCAAATGTTTCTTTGGGTCATCAATTAACCTAGTACACTTGGAGTTAAGCTACAGCCCACAGAATAAGCCTCAGGAGAATACCAAGCTGCCACACAGATGGATGATTGGAGTTGCCTCCAGCTGTTTGGGCAGAACCTCTCACACAGCTGGCTTAGTGAGGAATGACTACATGCATGTGTCTCAGTAAGAAAAGAGTTACAAATAGGAAATAGCTTCCTCATAGGTGCCCTTCACTCTTTGTTTCTGAATTTCTTTTCCAATTCTCTTACCTGCCTAGAGGCTGCTAAGTCATCTGATGTCAAAAGATTCCAATGGCCTTCATTATCTAGCCTGCCCTTCTCTCTCATTGAGTCTTGAGTGCCCAAATTATCTACCTCTATTCCCTCCTTGGGGAAAATGAGGGAATTATAGTGTTTTGTACTTAAAAACACTGCACTGAGGACTAGGTAATCAATGTACTGAAAGTGGTGTGTGAACTTCAGAGTTTGGGAAGGTGTGGTGAAAGTTCCCTTTCCCCACATTGTTACAGGAGCAGAAACCAGATATTTTATCAAATATGGAAGGAGACTCAGACTCCCTGGGAGCAGAACCTAGGAATCCATGCAACAAACTCCCTGGAAAATTTTAATGGCCAGCTAGGTTAAAAAAAAATCTCCAATATAATATGCATACAAATTGTTTTCTTCGAAATTAGATTTTACATATTTCATTTCAGTAGCTAATCTAAAATACGTCTAAATAGGAAAAAGGCAACACAAAAACTGCTGGAGATTGAATATAACCCATCAAGTACCAGAACTAGAAGATTTTGGAGATTTCAACTAGCATCCTGTTTCTCATGCAGAATACCTCATTTATTGCAAAAATTTTCCAGTATTGCAGAAGGAAAGGAAGATAAGGGTATTGTTGTTTATTTTTCCCTTTTTTTCTTCAGTTACAAATAGACAGTAAAATTTCAAAAAGGATATCAATTTCAGTGTAAGTCCTAAAGGAGAAAAAATGAAACCAATTGTAGAAAAAAATTGATAGCCAATGTACCTTTCAAATGCTATATCATTACCAGGTTGTCTGCTTAGGTGCCAAAGATCTATGTGCCTAAAAATATTCAACTCACCTGACACTTCACATAAGAAAAAACAGCGGGCCTCTTACTTAGTGAGACTGTGCTTCATGGCTATTTATAAATGGGGTAGAATAACAAATCATTAGTACATGTTTGCGAGAAGGAAAAAGCATGAATAACTATACTTATTATGCTACATGTGTCAGTCTACTATCTTAGCATTTATATAGCCCCCAAGCGAAATTTCTTGATATTTCTTCTTAGTTAAAAACAGTTGGTAAAATTTATAGTTTTTCTGGTTCACAGAAAACTATCGCCTTTGTACCGGAAGGGTGTTGTGCTTTTAGTAAGTGGAGAATAAATGATATTATCTGGAAATATTACTTTTCAACTTATTTTATACTGGCTCTGTATCACAGTATAACTTCAATGTTTCCCTGGGACCTTCTAAAATCACAGAAAAAGAAATCATGTTGGAAAATTAGATTAGTTCTACAGAATGAATATCTCAAGGGAGGAATGTGTTTTGTATCAGACAAAGTTTCTTTTAGATAAAGTCATATTTTGCCTTGCCCACACACAAATGTTCCTTTACAAGACAATATATTTACTAGCAGATGTGAAGCTCACCTTGGCCGCTCTGTTATATATGCCTCTTCATCAACATTGAGTTTTATTCTCCGTATATAGATAGCAGAAAAATACAGAGAACATGGATTAATTTGAATTATTTATCAAGTGGCATGCTCAGGATACCATAGGATAACTTCAAGATATTTGGGTTACGCTGAAATTATACTTATTGTGATGAGATGAAGATTCTTACAGAATGAGTATCTCAAGCAAGAAGTAGGGATTATGGTGGACTGGCAATGTTCTGTTGCTGAATCTGGATGATTACTTTGTGAAAATCAGTGAGCCCTATATACATTTTCTTGCACTTTTCTGTACATTTGTTACATTTCACAGTTTTAAAAAAACTGGCTGAGACCTCAAGGTAGTGCAGGCCTCCACTGCCTCAGCCCCACCATGCTGCCCAGAGACATGGAAAACAAGACCATCCCTGTGGGAATGGCAGGAAAACTATGGTTGGGGAGAAGGGAGTGCCTAGCAGTCCTGTGCTGGACTTCCTGATGCAGCTAAAGGATTACATGCCTACCATCCCAGTAATAGGTTCAGTAGTAACCTTACCTTAGACTCAACCAAAATTTGGCTCATCTCTTTAGCTGCCCATGAATTCATCTCAACTATTGTCAACTACCCCTTACAGCACTGAAAAATGACAGTCAGAGTCCCTGGTAGTTCCTGAAGCAAGAGCAAGTATACTCTAACCAAAGAAAATTTGACTCATGACATTAGGAAGCATGGCATCAATATAAAGAAGCTTCACTACTTTACCTAAGCCACCCAACATCAATGTATTTGTCTGTTCCCATGACCTCATACCAGCCTGTTTTCATAATAAACTTTATAGTAAAGATAATGTAGTATTTGTGCCAACATGCATAAATAGATGAATGGAACAGATGGCTCTGGACAGCATGGTGGGGCTCTGGGCAGCATGGTGGGGCTAAGGCAGTGGAGGCCTTCACTGCCTTGAGGTCTCAAGCAAAACTTTTACTGTAGGGAGCTAAAAGTGGACCCACATACACGTGTATATGGAAATGATTTTTGATAAAGATGGAAAAGAAATTCAGTGGAGAAAAGAAATACTCTTCAACAAATAATGCTGGAAGAAGTGATGATGGTGGGGAAGGAAAGTAACATCTTTCCTCACCCATTGCTAGACTCCTGTATGAGACAACTATAACAAAAGATTGATTAATGAGAAAAGCATACAAATTTTTTAAATATAAGTTTTATGTGACACATGAGCCTTCAGAAATGAAGACCAAAAGAAACAGGGAAACCTATTTATTTTTATGAACAATGATGAAGAAGTATCACTGAGGATATAAGGGTATGATCTAATGATAAAAAATGGGGGGAGATATTTAGCAAGGCCTGTTTGTTCACATTCTTCTTGGTGTCTGTATCTTCAAGTAGTAGGACATTCTTTTCCTTTGGGTACAGGGAGAACCTGTCTGGAATAGCATCCTATGACCTATTATCAGGAGAATTCAGCTAGATTTTATGACCTGCTTCAGGGAAGAAGGTGTAAGGGCAATTATTTCTAGTTTAATGCACTGCTCCTGCTGTTTCCTCAAATGCCAAAATGTTACATTTTAGAGTGGTGCATCCTAAAGCCTGTGATTATCCATACGCAAAAGAAAAAAGAAGATTTTTATTTATACCTCACACCATATTCATAAATTAACCCCAATGGGTCCTTAGCCTAAATATAAAACCTAAAACTATAATACTTCTACAAGAAAACTTAAGAGAAATTCTTTGTGACCAGGATTAGGAAAAGATACCTTAGATACACCATCATAAACACAATCTATAAAAGAAAATAATAATAATAAGATGGATTTCATCAAGATTTTTAACTTTTACTTTTAAAAAGCCTTTCAGAAGTTAGAATGAAGACAAGCCACAATTGGAGAGAAAACATAAATCATAGATCTGATAAATTACTTAAATCAGGATATATAAAGACGAACTTAAAACTTAACCAAAAGAAAACTTTAAAATCCAATTTAAAAAAATGTGCAAAGGATTTGAAGATACAATTCACCAAAGAAGATGCACGGATGGCAAATACAAATATGAAAAGAAAAGTGGACTCAGTCCCCACAGCTAGTGAGCTCCTAAGGCACAGCATAGGGCCACTTGTGGTGAGATCAGAGAATGAGGACTCCGGCCACCTCTGGCTGGGGTCCCTGCCCAGAAACATCCCTTTAGGGGCACAGGGAGGCAGCAGGAGAACCTAGGAGCCAATGAAGAGGTCAGGACCAGTAGAGAACTGGCATAGAAGGCTAGTGCTTGCACACCAACAGAGACGGTCCAGTTTGGCATTCGATTTCAGACAGAAAAGCCCGGCACTCTAGGGTTTTGTTGTTGTTGTTGTTGTTGTTTAACCTGGGCACTTGCCAGAGTTACCATGGGAGAGCATGAGTGACTGAGTGGGCTTGAACAGTGCCCAGGGGCCAAAATTGAGCCACCAGGCGGGGCGGAGCAGAGCTCTCAGTGGTTCAGCAGCTGGCTAGGTGCAGCCTTTGTGGGAGAGACAGCTGTCTGGGAGGAACAGCCTTTAGTGCAAGGCTGGTTCTGGGCACCTGCTGAGCTGGGCAGCCACCATGGGAAAATTTGAGCAAAGCCAGCTTTCCTAAGAAAACCACTTCATGGCCAAGGGATACTGTTTAGAAAGGTTGAGGCATGTCTATTAAGCAAGCTGACAAGAGCTTCAGACTTCCAAACCTGCGAGGATTGAGGGCAAAGATCAGGAAGACAGGACCAGGTCTCCATGGCAACTAGATAATGGCTTCCAGCCCCCATCTTATACAGCCAGTTCAGTGTTGTGATTAACATCTCATGCCCAAGAACATCAATGGTTGTCCAGGCATCTATTGCAATTGTTTTTTTTTTGAGACAGAGTCTCACTATGTCACCCTTAGTAGAGTGCTATTCCATCACAGCTCACAGCAACCTCAAAGTCTTAGGGTTAAACAAGTCTCTTGCCTCAGCCTCCCAAGTAGCTGGGACTACAGGTGCCTACCACAACACCTGGCTTGTTGTTCTTATTGTTATCATTGTTTAGAAGGCCCAGGCCGAGTTTGAACCTGCCAGCCCTGGTGCATGTGGCCAGCACCCTAACCACTGAGCTACGGACACTGAGCCTTTTTTTCTTTTTTTTTCAATATTTCATCCTATATTTTTCTTTCCTTCTTTTTTTTGGATTTAAATATTTCATTGTTTCTTTCTTCAATAGTAAAATCTCTCCTTTTGCTACAATTTTCCTATTATTTTCTTTTTTCCAAAATTTTCCCTTAAGTATCTTTCTTTGTTCTGTTTTCTTTTATCATATTTTTATTTTTTCATTTTTACTTTCTTCAATTAAAAGGGCCCCATTCTTGCTACAGTTTTTCTACCCCTATTATTCTTTCTTTCCTTTGCATTTCTCTCCTTTTCTCTCTCTTTTTATAAAGATGTTCCACTTTTTTCATCTTTCTCACATAAATTTCTCAAATAACTACTAAGATATACCTCCTTTTGTACATCATAGATGATTTTATTTTCAATTTTCTTTATATACTTTGATTATTTTCTTTCTCAGACAGAGTCTCGCATTGTCACCTGGGTAGAGTGCTGTGGCATCATAGCTCACAGCAACCTCAATCTCTTGGGCTCAAGCAATTCTCTTGCTTCAGCCTCATGAGTAGTTGGGACTACAGGCACTTGCCACAACACCTGGCTATTTTTAAAGACAGGATCTCACTCTTGCTTAGGCTGGCCTAGAACTCCTAGGCTCAGGCAATCCACCCACCTTGGCATCCCAGAATGCTAGGATTATACACATTAGCCACTGTGCCTGGCCTACTTTTCTTTTTATTATATTCTTTCTTTCTGATCTGTTTTATTCTTTGTCAATCTGTATCCCATATGTGGGAGAGAGCCTCACTTTGATGCCTGGGCTGGGGTGCCACACCATTGGCCTTGTGGAAGGAGACCTTGATCCTCTGATCTAGTGTGTTCTTCTAGCTTTAGCCTTTGGAAGGATGCTATTGGTCGGTCCCCACTGAGACATACTGTTATGTGTGGGGTTTTTGTTTGTTTTTTTTCTCTATTTGGTGTAGATGGAGTTTTGTTTTTGCTTAAGCTGGTAAGGAACTCCTCACCTCGAGGGACTCTCCCAGCCCAGCCCCATAAAGGCCAGGAATTGTGGGTGTGGGTCAAAGCACCTCTCTTTTTGTTCTCCACTTTTTTTTTGGTCACTCTTTCCTTTTACTCCCTCCCCCTTTTCTTTTTCTTCTATCGCTTTCTTATTTTTCTCCCTGCTTCCTCTTCATTCTGCTCTTCTCTTTGATCTTATATCAAAAGGGCACTTCAACATCTAAGGACAGAGACAAGGTAATTTAAAAAGGAGGAAGTGGAAGGAAAAAGTAGGGGAAGGAAGCACACAGGTAGAAAACACTCATGAGAAGGAACAAACAGAAAAATCCTGAACAAAGCAACTCCAACACCCCCCCCCCAGGAGATCATGACATGGCTACAGCAAGGGAAGTCCACCTATAAAGAAATGATAGAAATGACAGAAAGGGAATTTAAAATATGGACGGTAAAAAACAATGAAGGAAATTGCTGAGAAAGTTGAAAATAACCAAAAGGAAATCCAAAACAGAACCAAGTAAGAGATGAAAATATGAAGAATACAGAAGGATATAGCGGAGCTTAAGGAAATGAAGGAGTTAGTCAGAGAACATAAAGATGTAGTAGAAAGTATCAATAACAGATTAGACTATGAAGAAGAAAGAATCTTAGAGCTTGAGGATAGCTCTTGACCTAATATAGGCAGTTAAAGAAGCAGAAAAGAAGAGAGAGAAAGCAAAACATTCACTCAGAGAATGATAAGACAAATCAACCATATGAATTACAGGTATCACAGAAGGGGAAGAAGAGAAATGGAAGCCCTCTTGAAG
Source organism: Nycticebus coucang (assembly GCF_027406575.1). Lineage (NCBI taxonomy): Eukaryota > Metazoa > Chordata > Mammalia > Primates > Lorisidae > Nycticebus > Nycticebus coucang. Next base: position 53,763,956 of record NC_069780.1, read on the forward strand.
GATATCATAAATGAAAATTTCCTAAGTATAACCAAAGATTCCAACACACTCCTTTCAGAAGGATATCAAACTCCAAGTCATCTCAACTCAGAGCTTCTCCAAAGCACATTGCCATGAAAACACATTGTCATGAACCTGTCCAAAGTCAGGATAAAAGAGAAGCCTGCAAGCAGCCAGGAGTAAGCACCAATTGACCTACAGGGGCAATACATCAGGGTGACTGTGAACTACTCAAAGGAAACTTTTCAAGCCAGAAGAGAATGGTCATCTACTTTTAATCTACTTAAAAAAACAATTTTCAGCCCAGAATTCTATATCCTGCTAAGCTAAACTTTAAAATTGATGGAGAAAACAAATCTTTTACTGAAATGCAAACATTGAGGAAATTTGCCACATCAAGACCGGTTACACAGGAAATACTTAGACCTGTTGTCTGCACTGACCATCACAATGGACCACTACCAAGGTAAACACCCAGAAACTAAAGGACAACACCTAGATTCCACAATGAAACAAAGGATAAATCTAAGAAACAAACTTTCACAAAATAAGATAAATAGAACTCTACCACACTTATCAATTCTCTCAATAAATGTTAAGGGCTTGATTTCCCCACTGAAGAGGCCCAGACTGGATGATTGGATAGAAAAGCACAAGCCATCCCCATACTGTCTCCAGGAAACACACCCAACCTCAAAGGACAAAACAAGACTACAAGTGAAGGATTGGAAAATAGTATTTCAGGTAAATGGAAATCACAAGAAAGGAGGGGTCAGCTACAAATGGATTTAAAGCAACTAAAGTCAAAAAAGAAAAAGATGGACACTTCATACTGGTCAAGTGAACAATACAACAAGAGAACATTTCAGTTCTAAGTATTTATGCACCCAATTTAAATGCTCCCAAATTTATGAAACAGACCTTAATTGGTTTGAGCAATATGATATCCTATATCACCATAATATCAGGAGAATTTAACACACTATTACAGAGCTGGACAGATCCTCTAAACAGAAACCACACAAAGTTACAAGGGACTTAAATGTGACCTTAGAACAAATGTGCTTAATACACATATACAGAACACACCATCTCAAAGCTAAGGAATATGTTTTATTCTCGTCAGCTCATGAAACATTCTACAAAATAGATCATATCCTAGAAAACAAATCAAACCTCAACAAAATTAAAATAATTAAAATTATACCTTGTATCTTTTCAGACAACAAGGCAATAAAGGTAGAACTCACATCCAACAAAAATTTTCATCTCCACTGAAAGTCATGGAAAATAAACAACCTTATGCTGAATGACAGTTGACTCAAAGAAGAGATGAAGGAGGAAATCATTAACTTCTTCAAACATAGCAACAATGGAGACACAACATACCAAAACCTGTGGAACACTGCAAAAGCAGTCCTAAGAAGGAAATTCATTACATTAGATGGCTATATCCAAAAAATAGGAAGAGAGGACATCAACTACCTAATGAATCATCTTAAAGAAATGGAAAAGGAATCATTTCTCAGCCTTTTGGCTAAGATCAAGTGTAGAAATGGAAAAAGAAGAGCAATCCAATCCCAAACCTTGCAGAAGAAAAGAAATAACCAATCTTAAATAAGAAATAAATGAAATTGAAAACAAAATAAACACTCAGAAAATTAATGAAATGAAAATTGGTTCTTTGAAAAGATAAATAAAATCAATAAACCATTGGCCAGATTAACTAGAAAGAGAAAAATAAAATTTTTGATAACTTCAATCAGAAATTAAAAGTGGGAAATAACAACTGATACAAAAAACTCTATGCCCAGAAATCTGACAATATGGAGGAAATTTACCAATACCTGGAATAACACCATTTCCCTAGACTTAACCTGGAAGAAATAGGACTCTTGACCAAACCAATAACAAGCACTGAGATTGAAGAAATAATCAAAAAGCTTCGAACAACAAAAAAAAAGGAAAAAAAAAAAAAAAAAGCCTTGGACTAGATGGCTTCACACCAGAATTCTATCAAACCTTCAAGGATGATCTTGTACTGTAGAACATATTTGCAAAATATTGAGAAAGAATGAAAGTTCCCCCAACACATTCTATGAAGAAAACATCACCCGGATTCCAAACCAGGAAAGAACCCAACTAAAAAGGAGAACTACAGACCACGTTCACTAAGGAATGTAGATGTAAAAATATTCAACAAAATCTTAACTAATAGATTACAGCTACACATTAAAACAATTTTACATCATGATCAAGTAGGCTTCATCCTAGGGATGCAAGGCCGGTTTAACATAAGTAAATCCTTGAATGGGATTCATCATATCAATAGAAGCGAAAACAAAGACTATATGATCCTCTCAATAGATACATAAAAAGCATTTAATAAAATTCATAATTCTTTTCTAACAAGAGCACTTAAAAATTAGGCATAGGGGGCTGTGCCTGTGGCTCAAGGAGTAGGGCGCCAGCCCCATATACCAGGAATGGCAGGTTCAAGCCCGGCCCCTGCCAAAACTGCAAAAAAAAGGCATAGGTGGCATAAATGATTGAAGCCATCTATGACAAACCCACAGCCAATATCATACTGAATGGAGTAAAAATGAAAGCTTTCCCACTTAGGACTAGAGCCAGACAAGGATGTCCACTATCACCACTGCTATTCAACATAGTTCTGAAAATTCCAGCCAATGCAATAAGACAAGAGAAGGAGGTTAAGGGTATCTAAATGGGGGCAGAGAAGGTCAAACTCTTGATATACTTAGAAAACCCCAGAGACTGAACCACAAGACTCCTGGAAATGATCAAGAAATGCAGTAACATCACAGGGTATAAAATCAATGTCCACAAATCAGTAGCTTTTGTATATGCCAATAACAGCCAAGTTGAGAAGCAAATCAAAGACACAATTCCCTTCATAGTAGCTTCAAAGAAAAAGAAATACTTAGGAATATACTTAACAAAAGAGGTGAAAGGACTCTACAAAGAGAATTATGAAACCCTAAGAAAAGAAATAGCCGAGGACATCAACAAATCAAAGAACATGCCATGCTCTTGACTGAGAAGAATCAACATTGTTAAAATGTCTATTCTACTCAAAGCAATCTACAGATTCAATGAAATCTCCATTAAAATACCAACGTCATACTTTGAAGAAATGGAAAAAACAGTTCTTCTTCCAAAAAACTGGAACAACAACAGCAACAACAACAACAAAAAAACCATATAGTCAAGGCAATTCCTAGTAATAAAAACAAACCTGGAGGCATCGCCCTGCCAGGTTATTTTTCAAGTCCACATGATCAAAACAGCATGGTATTGGCACAAAAATAGAAACATAGATATATGGAACAGAATAGAAAACCAACAGATGAAACCAGTCAGTCTCTTATTACCATCCGATCTTTGATAACTGAAAAAAAAGCATAGAGCGGAGAAAAAAGTCCATGTTCAACAAATGGTGCTGGGAGAACTGCATAGCCACAGGTAAAATACTGAAACTGGACCCACACCTTTCACTACTCAAAAAAAATTATGATGGATAAAAGATTTAAATCTAAGACATCTGGGGAAAGATTTTAAGAAGACTTCAATGGCAATCACAACAACAACAAAAAGAAACAAATTGAACTTAATTAAACTGAAAAGCTTCAGCACAGCTACAGACAGAAATAAAGCAAAAAGACAACTCAGAATGGGAAAGGATATGTGCGTGGTATGAATCTGACAAAGGGCTGCTAACTAGAATCTACAAAGAACTCAAATTAATCACCAAAAAAATAGCAAACATTACCATCTACCACTGGGTAAGAGATATGAACAGAACCTTCTCTGAGGAAGACAGATGAATAATTAACAAACATTTGAGAAAATTCTCATCCTCCCTGATCATCAGAGAAATGTAAATCAAAATCACCCTGAGATATCACCTAACTCCAGTGAGAATAACCCACATCATAAAGTCTCAAAGCTATAGATGCTGGTGTGGATGTGGAGACAAGGGAACACTTTTATACTGTTGGTTGTACTGAAAACTAACACAATCTTTTTGGAAGGAAGTACAGAGAATCCTCAAAGAACTCAAATTAGACCTCCCATTTGATCCTGTAATGCCATTACTAGACATCTACCTAGAAAAACAAAAATCCTTTTATAATAAGGACATTTGCACTAGATTGTTTCTCACAGCTCAATTTACATCTCCAAAGTGTGGAAACAACTTAAATGCCCACCAACCCAGGAATGAAGTGATGAACTATGGTATATGTGTACCATGGAATACTATTCAACCATTAAAAAGATGGAGATTCTACATCTTTTGCATTAACCCAGATGGAGTTGAAACACGTTCCTCTCAGTAAAGTATCACAAGAATGTAAAAACAAGCATCCGATGTACTCAATACTAACATGAAGCCAGTAGATGATCTAGTTAATACATGCTTACATAACAGAAAAACTCAAATCAATTCAAGGTGGGGGGCAGGGGAATGAGGGAGCAGAGAGAGGGGAGGAAAGAGGTGGATGGTGTGCTCCCACTTAAGGGGCAAAATGTTAGGGTATATGGCACACCTTGCGGGCAGAACACAATTATAAGGAGAACTCTACCTAACAAATGCAATCATTGTAACCTAATTCTTTGTACCCTCAAATTAACCTAAAATAATAAAAAATAATAATATGAAAAGATGCTGAATGTAATTTGTCATCAGGACAACACAAATTAAAACTGCAGTTAGATAAAATTACTATATACCTTTTAGAATTGATAAAATTAAAAAGACAATAAGAAAATAATAACTCCTATGATGTGCAACGGCATAGATGCAACTCAAAATAATTATGGTGAGTGAAAGAATCCAAACAATTAAAAAGACTACATAGTCTATGATTCCATTATGAAAAATTCTTGAATATGCAAGCTAATCTATATAACCACATTAGTGGTTGCCTATTGGGTGATAGGCAGTAAGGAGAGATTGCAAAGGAGTACAAGGAAACTTTTAGGGTGATTGGTACTTTCAATATCTTGATTGTGGTGATGGTTCCACAAGTGTAAACATATGTCAAATTTTGTCAAATTTCCACTTTAAATGTGCAGAATATAGCTGCATGCAGTGGGTGCATGCCTGAATAAACTTCAAAATATCTTCAAAGGTCATAAAGTCCTATAATGTAAAGGGTTTAACAATGAATTTGCCTGAAGAATAAGTTTGCCCCAGGCAGAGAACTTTACAGGTAACATTAGGAAATTAAAGGCTATCTCAAAATGGTGGTAAGAAAAATAATGAGTTTTGGGCGGTGTCTGTGGCTCAGTCGGTAAGGCGCTGGCCCCATATATCAAGGGTGGCAGGTTCAAACCCGGCCCCGGCCAAACTGCAACCAAAAAATAGCCGGGCGTTGTGGCGGGCGCCTGTAGTCCCAGCTACTTGGGAGGCTGAGGCAACGGAATGGCTTAAACCCAGGAGTTGGAGGTTGCTGTGAGCTATGTGAGGCCACGGCATTCTACCGAGGGCCATAGAGTGAGACTCTGTCTCTACAAAAAAAAAAAAAAAGAAAAGAAAAAGAATGAGTTTTGTTAAACTTAGTCTACCCTCCAAACTTCCTACAACCACTCACTTGCTTCAAAGGTGGTAAAGTGTCATAGTAAACTTTTGGAGTCTGACAGATGTGATTTCAAATTCCATAGTTCTATATTTTCTATGTAAAATGAGGTTAGTAATATCCCCCTTACAGAACTGTTTTGAGGATCAATTAAGACGGTATATCCAACTGCTTAGTTAGCTATCAGGAAATGGGAGCTATTATTGTGGTCTAGGCTACCCTTCCCTAGTCCATTCTCCCTTTCAATGTGGCAGAAACCTTTTATTAATCCTTTAAAGCTAAGTTCAAAAGATATCTCTCCCATAAAATCACACTCAAGCACAGCTCTAGATACATCTCTGCTGAAGTATCTCTGTCACTCACCAAGGTTCACTGGATGGTAGTGCCAGCCTGACTGAGATGAGGAGCTCCCAGGAGATGAAGGAGAAACTACCTCCTGCTGTTAAGCACAGGGGTGTTGTCCACAAAGGGAAGAAATGCAAAAGATGAAAATGGTTAAATTTGTGACCCACCCTGCCCTCTGCAGTGACATTCTGTAGCTGATCAGGGAACTGGCTACATATAAGTACATGGAAGACCAGGTAATATTAACTGAAAAAGATCTTCTAGAGATGGTTTCATGGAGCAAGCCTTCCACCACTGCCTGTTTGTAGAAGTGCCCAAGGAGCACCAGACTCTAGAAGTACACACCATTACTACTGACAATAGCATTCTATTCTCAAGATACCTATGACCCATGGATTGGCAAGCTATTATATTTCACAGATGTCTTTGAATGAGGGATGAAAGAGGCTTTGGCGCTGACCAGAAATTCTTAAGAAACTAAGCCAGGTTGCAATGAAGTGTTGCTGCAGCACCAGGCCCTTCTTGGTAGCCGAATAAATGAACTATGTACAACTTCTATAAAAGAAGACGGGCTTCTGATCTCCTCAGAGAAGACAAATGGAGACCCTTCAAGATCGACAAGAAGTACTTGCTAAAAATGCAACAGAGTGGAAAGTGCAGGCATAAACATAACACCCATTGTATTTTAGAACAAATTTTTAACTTATCTTGCTTTCTCTCCTGTTTGTAATGAAATAATAGAATGAATACCCATTCCAAAGCTTTATTTCCAATGTTATTGTTGTGTGTTTGGAATGCAGTCTGTTTAAAATGGCAGAACTATATACAGTTTGGAGTCAGATTTCTCTTTGAACTTCTTTCAATAAATAAGGTGGTGTGATCTTATATATGAAAAAGGTCATTCCTGGAGGTACACACTGATATTTAATCAAACTGCCATCATTCTCAAATCTAGCTCTCACAGTCCAGTGCAAGCCAGTTCCAGTATACCTCTGTTCAAACCTCATTTTACCCCCAAAATCTTGTTCTCTGCCTTTTCTGTGTTCTCAAGCACAATATTTATTTGACTTAAATGCATTTGAGGTTATGATGAGCTTTATACATTGCTATTTCCCATGAAAAAATGGGGAACTCCCTAAAGTCATGAATAATTACGCAGGCCAACCATTTTTAATACAATGAAGGGTTTCTTCTCAAATATATCTAGCAACTAGGGCAAACTCTTTATATAGATACACATGAGAAGTAAATAAGCAAAAAAAGAAAAGGAATGTGTTTGCCTATCATAGAAAAAAACTGTCTTTTAAGATCACAGAAGAAGGGAGAAGAAGAAGGAGGAGGAGGAAAAGGAAAAGAGGAGAAGGGGAAGGGGCAAGCAAAAAGGAACAGTGTAGAAGAAGTCTACCTAAGGTTTAGAATGCAAAAATGTCCTACATTATTATTCCTTTTCAAAATAAACTACATATACTATATGAATTTTATCAGTCAAGTTTATTTAAATTACTATATTTAAATCTATATATATCTATCATTGATGAAGGGCAAAGTGTCAGCCACCTTTCTTTTTTTCTTTCTTTTTTATTTTGAATAAAAGAAAGTTATAATCAGTTTTCTTAACAAGTGATCATGAAAGCTCATATGGTGAGAAATTTTTGTTAAATACAGAAATTTTCACTTTTGGGTGCAAATAAAGTGCTTAATTAAAATGATCTTTTATTGGCCCTCTGTCTGTAACCCTCATCTTTCTGAAAGGGGGTGTTATATATTACAACTCCTCTAGTGAAAAAGCCACATTCCTCAGTTTAGGAATACTTCCAGCTTTAATCATGATTTAATAAAGGAACATATGTATGATTCAATATTTGTATAATATTTAAGAACAGAGTTTTTATATTTTTCAAATTTTTAACTTCTGAAGTAAAAAATGACATGTTCCATTCATTTTATGTTAACATAACTGAATAATGCTACTACCTGGGGGTGAAATCATTTTTTAAATTAAAAGTGAAGGTTTATGACTTTAGACATTTTTCTTGTATTTTGAATTTGTCCCAGTTATCTATTTCTATTTAAAAATCATTCCAAATTGGAGTTGCTTAAAACAACATTTTATTATCTCTTATGGTTTCTACGGGCCAGAAACTTAGGATAAGCTCATCTGGGTGGCTCTGGCTTGAGGACCCTCCTGTGTTACATGCATTATAGAAGGCCTTAGAACTTTCTGAGATGTAGCAGAGAATATTCTAGTCCTATTTACCCCTTAGATCTTTGTCCTAAAGCCCTTTTTAAAAACAGCCTGCTGTCTGAAAGATTGCTCTGAACCCTTTACATTTTCTAGAAATTCCATTCAAAACCGAATAATTTGTTCTTTAATTCATCACTTTCCCTTCATTTTATTATGGGCAGTAAGGAGCCAGGTAGGACCCTGCCTGAAAATCTCGTAAGCTAGGTCATTGGCTTCATTTGGCATACGTTCTATGTTCTGCATTCATGTAGGTGAGAATTTTGCTAAACTTTCTACCACTATGTAACCAGCATGCCCTTTTCTCTAACTTCTACTTACGTTTTCCTCACTTTGCTTTAAGCCCTCACAAACTTTTTGAGGTCCTTTAGGCTTCTGCTAACACTCTTGAGATCCTTCTATCTTTCATTAACACTCTCCTTAGATGCTTTAGAATTTCACTAATAATCTCTTCCTAAAGGATTCTGTCCATTTCCCAGTACAAAACCCAACAACACAGTTGGTTTTTGTTCTATCAGCAGTCCATTTCTGAACCAAATTCTCTTCCAGTTATCTATTGCTACATGATAAATCACACCAAAATTTAGTAACTTAAAATAACATTAATTATCTTGTTATCTTCATTAAGTCAAGAATTCAGAGTGCTCAACTTATGGTTCTAGCCTAGAGTTGACCATCTGCAGTTCCATAGTGCGAGGAGCTAGAGCAATGGGAGCTGGGTCACCTAGTAACAGCTGGACACACCTCTCTGTCCCACAGAGTCAATACTTCTCTATGAGCTCTCTCCATGGGGAATGCTGTGGGCTTGCTCACAGCACAGCAGCTGCAGGGAAGTTGGTTAGGTAACCTGGTTAGTTGGTTAACTTCCTGCAGAAGAAGCACCACAAGAGAACCAGATAAAAGCTTGTGGCCTATTCTGAGCTAGTATCAGGAGTTACACAAAGTCATCTCAACTGCAAACTTTTCTTTTCTTTTTTTTTTTTTTTTGTGGTTTTTGCCCGGGGCTAGGTTTGAACCCACCACCTCCGGCATATGGGACCGGCGCCCTACTCCTTGAGCTACAGGCACCACCCTCAACTGCAAACTTTTCTATTTGTGGAAGCAATTATAATCCCACCCAAATCAAGGTAAGCGAGAGAATTGAACCTCCATCTCTTAATGGGAAATTGAAATGGGAATTGTTTTGGAACCATTTTGAAAATACACTCTGCTACAAAGTCCTTTTAGACAAGATTCTACATGGTTTCTTTTTCTAGCTGTTTTAAGCAAGACGTAAAACAAACCATTAGTCACTGGAACAGGATGCTATTTGAGGCTGGAGGAAGGGGACATCATTTAACATGTTTTTACCATGACTTCAACATTGTGGATCCATAAGCCTGATTTCTAAATGAAACCAGGCTTTCAGTGTATGCTTTAAAAAGTAATCCTGGCCAAATACATGCCTCTTTTTTTCTTGAAAAATATATATTAATAAATATAAATTGTTTTGTTATTCTTCTGAGAAATACTAGAATATAACGCTATTACGTACCCTCATTCTCCTATAATGAATGGCATTAAATATCAAGCATTTATTTCTTCACCCATGCACCAATATATATAAAGCTTTTTTATATTAATTTACCAATATGCCAAATGGTTAGTGGGGTGAAACATCCTTTTTTTTTCTGAAACTTTTTGTACATTGGCCAAATCTAGGAAAAATTATCACTATTATTATTGAAAAGAAATCAATACTCTTTTCAATTTAACTTTATCTTCTTACATCACATGTTAACATGCTTGAAATGTTTAAAAGGCCATTTTCCATGATTCTAACACCTCTATTGTCAGTAATAGTACCATAAACACACAATAGGAGAAAGATAACTACATGGAAAAAAATGTAATAAGCAGTTTAATAACAGGGTGCCTCAAAGTCACCATACATAGGAAAAATGGGAAATTTTAGCTAAATGTATATTTATTTTTAATATTCATTAGAAAATTTTATAGAGAGGTGGCCAACACACAGAGAATATTTTGTAAAATTTCATAATGAATATTTAGTAAATAAAATAAAGGTACATTTAACTACAATTTCTCATTTTCCCTATGTATGGAGCCTTTTGGGACACCAGCACATCTAGTGCCATATATCCACACATACTTAATTCATTCTTGCTTTGAAGAAATGTGAAAAAAAGGATATAGTACTCCCTAGAAAAAAGAACCCATCTTTTATACAAAGTGTGATTCATGTGATTCTGTGACATCTTGGGGGAAAAGGCCCGCATAATCCACTTCTATCTAAACAAGACCCATTTGCCTTTACCACTGCAAAACACATGCAACCACACAACATAAAATCTTTTGTCTCTGCCTCTGGGTAAAGTGACCTTTTCTGGAATGGACAATACTCTGAATTTCTTGGGACAATCCAGTTCTAATCATTACATTTCATATTTCTATACCTTAATTTTCACTGGGAAAAATAGGTCCCATACTTACAGGTCTTCCATGCTAACATGTCTAACAAGTACTATGCAAATACACAACCATGGGCCCAGGTGAAAATATTACTCAGCAGCCTCAAAGTAGCAAACTGTGGATTTTAGACCAGTGTTCAAATTTCTACTGGCTCACTTATTTTCTCTGAGATATTTAGCAAATTACTTCTCTCTAAGCCTATACCCTTGCTTATATAGTAGTATATGATATAATATGCCTACCTAAGAAAGTACATTTAGGAATCCAGGTGATGTGCACACATATAATTTTGACTCTAATTGTACAAAAGCAATTCTTATATCCAAAACATATGTACCCCAGTAACAAATAAGTAAATAAATAAATAACTAAATGAATGAATGAAAGAAATAGAAACAAAGTAAAACATTAAAAAAAAAAAAAAAGTAGGCAGCGCCTGTGGCTCAGTGAGTAGGGCGCCAGCCCCATATGCCAAGGGTGGCAGGTTCAAACCCATCCCCATCCAAACTGCAATAAAAAAATAGCCGGGCGTTGTGGCGGGCGCCTGTAGTCCCAGCTACTGGGGAGGCTGAGGCAGGAGAATCGCCTAAGCCCAGGAGTTGGAGGTTGCTGTGAGCCATGTGACGCCACGGCACTCTACCAAGGGCAATAAAGTGAAACTCTGTCTCTACAAAAAATAAAAAAAAGTAGATTTAGGGAATCCACCTGAGAATGTAAAGTGTTTGGTGTATACATTGTATAGAAACTATTTTTTTTAAGTAATAAAGGTTTAGCTTTATTGACTAGGACTCTTGCATGGTTCTAAGAAATGCCAAAAGTTAAGTAGAAGTATAATTGGGTGGAGAGTCAATCTTTAAAATAACTTTGCTTCTTCAAAGCAATAGAACTTATTTTTCTAAGAAACAAGATTCCTAAAAAGTCAGGATGCTAAAGGAGTATTTTAGCTCTATAAGAACAAGACCTGGATTCCAACCCTGACATTTGTGCAGCTGACTAGTTAGGGGTTTGTGCCTGTTCTAAGATAAACACATGAAAACAAACAACTAAATTCCAGGCAGACTTCTTAATACTATAGTTTATTTAGTTCTTAGCTGAGGATGCCAAATACCCTGGTTTACCATGGAGTGATTTATGCAGAATAGAAAAATTGTATCACCAAGTTTGTTATAGACCACATCTTGATAATAAATAAAGCTTGAATACTTAGTTGGAAATATTTATAGGTACCATGTCTACCCTAGAAGATTGAAATGGAAGATTAAAAATAGCCTAGATAATTTGGGTAAGAAGGGCAATAATAAAGTTTGCTATTTATTCAGGAATAAAAAAAGTGATAGTTCTAATATTTGAATTTTATGAATTCAAATAGTTTGAACCCCCTGTTGTCATGTACAGCTAATTTTCTAAACTTCTACCCTTCTTTTAGCTGTTTTAACACATGGAAAGGTCAAGATCTTCAAAAGACATCATATACTGAGTCTCAAAACTTCACATATAAATCCAACAAAAAATACTTATTTATATTTCTATAAACAAGGATAGAATCCTTTTTAAACTATGTAATAGTTGTACCTCTAGATAATCAAAATTACAATGCATTTTAATCATATAAAGATAAGGCATTTTATAAGCTATTGTAAAGCGATAGAGATATTGCTTTGAGGTAAAATTTATGTCTGCAGAAATATGATAGGTCTTAAAGCTCTGTGTCACATTTTAATTCATTCTATGTGATGTAAATAAAGGCAGTTTGTCTCCAGGTTATGAAAAAAATACTAAATTAAAATAGAAATGTAAAGAATCAAATGCTATGAATGTTTTAAAGAAAAACTTTCCTTTGGAAATCTCTGATTATAATAGTTTAACATATGCAATACCCTGAAGATTGTTGATTCCATATATCTTTCATGTCATGATCTTTTTAGGTAAATTGATTTTTAAATGATTATATCTTTCCTAAAATAAAATGAAGTCTTCATTTTGAAGAAATGAAAAAAAATCAACATGTAAGTGAATGAATTCTACAATATCTATAACCATCAGGGCCTTGAAACCAGAAATGAGGAAAAAGAAAAACAATATGTCTCTCCAAGTTAGTAACCAAAAAATCAATTTTTACTCATAAAAGAGTAACATTGTGATCATTATTTTTCCTGGTGAGTAGTGTTCTGTTTGTGCCTTCTATCATCATATAAATCACAAACCAATTGGCCTTCTTAATTTTATTCAAGACTCTTATATGGGCCCCTTTTTTTTTTTTTGAAATTGTGCTTATTGTAGTAAAACATGAATGAAATTTGCCATTTTAACCATTATTAAGTATACAAATCAGTGGCATTAAGTACATATATATTGTTGTGTAACCATCACCATTATCTGTTTGGAGGGTCCCCTTTGTACAAAACCAGGATTTTTCTTACAAAACAGTTCTACAGAAGTCAGCACTGAATTGTAATATTTTTCCTTCGTTTTCTAAGGCTCTCAAAACTCTGTTGTTCTTTGTGTTAATGGTTTACCTAACTACATGCTTGCAGCATGTGAAACATCCTTCTTTCCAAACATACCAAATGTGACTCCAAGTTTTAATTAAAATGTAATTTCAAGAGTGTGAAGTATTGGGAAGTATTGGTAAAGCCTGTATCAGTCAGAAGTTAGAACATCTATCTCTAATATTTTTTTCTCCATAGAAGGAAAATGGTTAAGAATATAAAATGTAGCATATACTTTTTTCTCCAAAATTTTTTGTGAGAAAAAATAAGATGCAGTGACCATCTATTCAGGCAAAAAATCTAATATTCTAATATCTATAAGAGAATGTTAAACCTATCTTCTGCTCATTTAGTTTTTTCAGTTGATTTCTAAGTACATACATCTGCTCTTGATCAAAAACACAAAACACATGAACTTAGGTTCCTTGCCAGAAAATGCAGCTCAAATTGGCTACTGACCAAATTTTAGCAAAAGCCTAGTTGCAAAAGATAGCATTACTGAAAGGACATACAATCCACTCATTCCTTGAGAAGTTTTAAATTTTATTCCTCTGTATCAAGAGAATATTTGGGGATGGTAAGCCAAGGTTTCAATTGAAGGTTTCAAACCTGCAAGTCAAGTTTTTACAACAGTATTCTCCCTTCAGTATTGAAGCAAGCAGCAATAGCTTTCTATATGAACTACCGTTGGGCTAGGGCAGATGCAGAAAATAGAGTCAAATGCTAGGCTTTTGAGTTCACAAGCGAACTTACATAAATTATAGCATAGTCCTGCCTCTCAATTGCATTAATCAGGTATATGAAATGAAAAGGTGTTTTGAATTTTTAATAAAATGGCTTCCCCCACAAGATAACAATCCAGAGCCTGGTGTACATACTATGAATACAAGGTAAGGGAGGTTGTTTAATAACATGAAATCTTATATTTTTGGCCTCCAAATGGTAAGGATTTATGAAAATGAGGAAGAAAAAGATCAGAGAGTATGTGACCAGGTGTTAGATGCTAGTCAGTACATGTAATAAGATCCCTTAATCTACTCCTCAACCACACTTGACTCCAGGAGCTAGGCGCGTCCTACTTGCTAGAGTTGTACTATGAAAGGGACTGCCCTAGAACTCTACAGAAAGTATTAATTCTACAGCTTCCACCTCTGTGAATTTATAACAACTCACAGAGAGTTGGTTGTGGGCCTAGGGCTACTGTTGGTCAGTAAGGCCAGCAATTAGAAAGAAAGCTGGATGTGAAATAGGAAAGCATGAGGATAAACTAGACTCTAACACCTTAGCATCTGTCTTCACTGCCTCTAATCAACAAAAACTTTCCAAGTATGGTATAATGGCAGATGCTTTCTCTTCTGCCTTCCAAATCTCCTGTAACTTCAATTATGGCCAATTATAACTTGGAATCTTACAGTAAATGCAGTTCACAGAGTAGCAAGTTCATAATAGGAGGATCTGGTATGTGGGTTTAGACTACTGAGGGACAAAATTAAGAGATAGTATTAAGCAAGGAGACATCAAAAGGAGGAAAGAGTGTATTTCAGATGAAGCAACAGAATAAGAAAGCCATAAAAGTGGAGATAAACATGGTATGGATAAGAAACCGGAACACGAAGGCGAGCAGGAGGACACAAGATTGTTTGGGTGATTTAGAGAAGCCATATGATGGAAGGCACAGATGCCCAAGTTACAAATAGAGTAAGCTCTTGAGAAACATACTAAATGATGAAAATAAGGGGGAGGTTAGTATAAGCTTAGCAGGCACAATGATTCAGAGTGGAAAGCCGCTCAAAAGGTCACTTAGAGCATTGCTATTTATGAGACCATGAAAGCTTGGACAAAGGTAGGGGCAATGTGACAGAGAATAAAAAAAAAATCTAAGAGACACATTATTTTACAAATTAGCAGAACTTGATGCCAGGCCAAAAGGCAGAGCTTCCTGGGGATAAAACACTGGATAGCAGATTAATAAAAACAATGTTTTCAATGATATCAACTATAAAAATGATTTGGAGCCATGACAACTGAGTTAAGATTTATACACTATTGCTCTTCACCACCAACTCTACTGGAGTATGTAAAACAAATGCAATAAAGGATCTTTCCAAGGTGTCTGCATTAGCCTATGGTTCAGGATGGTGTTTCTTACATTCAATAATGTCTACCTAGCTCAGCCCTTCATGGACTATTTCATTTATGCCCAAATGAGAATAAACAGAGGCTATTCATTCAGCATTTGCTATATCCATGGAGTCAGTCATTATCTTTTGCATTTGACAAAGACTCAAAAGCAGGCAAAGTAGTGGGAAAGATTTATAGTGAAAAAAGGAAAGGCTTCAAGTATGCTCTGATTGTCAGTTATTAACATAGGGAAGCTGAAAGTGGGCTACCCAGAAGCACATCATATTATGGGACTAGTTTAAAGAACATATTTTACTGTCTGTGATTGGTTCTGATTTGGAAGCATTCTGTTGCTTCAGGTTGAGTCATTGACCATTCTCAGCCAATTGCTGCAGAGCGGTTTGACTTTCTTAGCTGATTGCTATAAAAGTTGTGGTTTGACTTCCTGGGCAGCTAGGTCAGAGGTATATTGTCATATATGGTTTAGTCTTTGTCCATTTGGTTATTCAGTCTCTCACTGTGAAGATCTGAATGATAGTTTGTTGCTTTTCATTATTTTAGCACCTTCATTAATTCACATCTGCATGAGTTTTACTACCCAAACTACATAATTCAAGTATCATAAGAGTCTTGGGAGAGAAGGGAAAAAAGTAGTTGTTAATCTGGCAGAGGAGCTGACCCACCTTATTTCTCATTATATTCATAAGGGTACATAATCTTCCTAGACCACAACTCACATCATGTCACAACTCAGTTCAAATGTATAAAATGGCTTCCTGTTGTCAGCCTCCTTTTGGTAATGCCAAGCTCCACCATCCTTTCATTCTTCAAACAGTTAAGTGCCTACAACATGTTAGGTATTACATTGAATATTGGAGGTATAGTCACTGCCAGTTAAGAAATTTAATGATTAATATGTAATGTAATAAATACCAATATAGAACATTATAAAAATGCAAAGGAGAAATAATAAAAGCAGATAGGATGCTTCTTAACCCTCCTCCCAAGGCAGAGGACAACACAGGCCTAGAGTATATCCCAGCTCTCTTTACACCAGCAGGAGACTGCTGGCTTCTTGCCTTCTCCCTAATGGCAAAGACTGACCTAGACGTGATATCTACTGACCCTCCACCAATCGCAGAAGATGCCTCAGTAGCCACTTTCCTCCTGCAAAAGGACCAGCAGAGATTGAGGAAGGGCACCAGTACTGTATAGGAAAAGGACAGACCAAATGGAATGCTCTTCATCCTATTGGTCCAGCATCCCCCATTCAATACCTACTGATACTAGGAAAAAATTCCACCCCACAGGTGCCAGTGATACAGTCAAAAATCACTTGTTATTGCAAAAACCAGGAAAATCACAACTTGAAAAGATAGTCAACTGACACCAAAACTGAACTAAATTAGAAATAGAAATTATCTGAGGATTTTTAAACCAAGTATCATTTTTAACAAGTTTCAACAAGCAATTATTAAATCTCTCAAAACAAATGAAAAATAAAAGAATCATAGCAAAGAGATAAAAGTTATTTTTTTAATGAGCCAGAGGCGAATCCTATAAAACACACACAGAGTAACCAAAAATTTCTCACTGGCTAGGCTCAATAATCTTTGTTTTTGTTTTTAAAGAGACAGAGTCTCACTCTGTCACCCTGGGTAGAGTGCCATGGCGTCACAGCTCACAGCAACCTCCAGCTCTTGGGCTTAGATGGTTCTCTTGCCTCAGCCTCCCGAGTAGCTGGGACTACAGGCACCTGCCACTACATCACAATGCCCTGCTATTATTTTTTTGCAGTTTGTCCCGGGCCAGGTTTGAACCCACCACCCTCTATATATGGGGCCAGTGCCCTACTCACTGAGCTACAGGTACCGCCTTTTTTTTTTTTGAGTCAGAGTTTCTCTTTGTCGTCCTATATAGAGTACCATGGTGTTACTGCTCATAGCAACCTCAAACTCCTGGGCTCAAGTGATTCACTAGCCTCAGCCAAGTAGGTGGAACTACAGGCACCTGCCACAACACCCAGCAATTTTTCAGAAACAGGGTTTCGCTCTTGCTCAGGCTGGTCTTGAACTCGTGAGCTCAAGCAATCCACCCACCTTGGCTTCCCAGAGTGCTAGGATTCTAGGTGTGAGCCACTGTGCCCAGCCCTAGAATCCGTAATCTTCAGGACAGGTCAATAGAATTTACTCAATTTGAACAAAAGGGTGGGGGAAGAGAACTTAAAATATAAATGGAGCCTCTGGGACAAAAGATACAACATTTGTATAATTGAAGTTTTAGAAGGAGAGGAGAAAAAAATGTGAGGCTAAAAAAAAAATGCATTTGAAGAAAAAAATGCCTGAAAAATTTCCAATTTGGTGGAAGACATAAAGATTCAGGAAGCTGAGCAAGCCCCAAATAGGATAAGCTCAAGTAAATCCATGCCAAGTCCCATCATAAAATTCTGAAAACAGAAAGAAAAACAAATACAAAGAAAAAACAAAGAATTCTTAAAAGCAAACAGAGACAAACAACACATTATCACATACGTATAAGGAAACACTGATTTTTTTTTTTAATTTCATAATAGTACAGGGGTACACATATTTTGGTTACATACATTGCTTTTACACATTTGAGGCAAATTTATAAGTGTGTCATATGCACAGATATTGAGGACCATACCCGTTAGGGGTGAATTTAGCCCTCCACTGCTGCCCACCCCACATGTTTGTTTTCCATTGAGTTTTTCTACCTAATGTACACATAGGTGTTGATCAATTGGTTCAGCTATAATAGTACATGTGATATTTGGTTTTCCATTCTTGTGATACTTCACATAAAAGACTGATCTCAAGTTCTGTCTCGATTGTCATGAAAGGTATTAGTTCACCATTTATTTTTATGGCAGAGTAGTACTTCATGGTATACACATACCACATTGTATTAATCCACTCACATATTGATGGGCATTTGGATTGATTCCATGTCTTTGTGATTGTGAACTGTGCTGCAGTAAACATCAGAATGTACATGTCTTTTTAATAAAGAGACTTTTTCTTTAGGAAAATGCCCAATAATGGTATTGCTAGATGAAATGGTAGGTCTACTTTTAGTTTTTTGAGATATCTCCATATGACTTTCCATAGAGATTATGCTACTTTGCAGTCCCATCAACAATGTATAAGAACAGAAAAGTGTATGTGTTTCTTTCTCTCCACATTCACACCAGCATCCATCATTTGGGGACTTTTTGATAAAAGCCCTTATCAGTGGATTTAGGATGATATTGTGGTTTTGATTTGAATTTCCATGATGATTAGAGACATTGAGCATTTTTAATATGTTTATTGGCCATTAGATTATATTCTTTTGAAAAGCTTCTGTTTTTTTTTTTTTAATTTATTTATTTATTCATTTATTTATTTATTTTGGTTTTTGGCTGGGGCAAGGTTTGAACCCACCACCTCCAGCATATGGGACCGGTGCCCTACTCCTTGAGCCACAGGTGCCGCCCTTGAAAAGCTTCTGTTCATGTCTTTTGCCTACATTTTTATGGGACTGTTTGATTTTTTTTTTTTTTTTTTTGCTTGCTGATTTGATTGAGTTCTTTACAGATTCTGTCTATCAGCCCTTTATTGGAGGTACAGCATGCAACTATTTTCTCCCATTCTGTAGGTTGTCTACTTGCCCTACTGATTGTTTCCTTGGTAGTGCCAAATGTTTTTAAATTTAATTAAGTCCCACATGTTAATTTTTGTTGTATTGCCTTTGGGGTTTTCTTCATAAATTCTTTGCTTAGGCTGATATCTGTAAGAGTTTTTCTCATATTTTCTTCTACAGAATTATGCCTTAGGTGTAAGTCTGATACCCCTCATGAGTTAATTTTTGTGAGCGATGAGAATTGTGGGTCCTGTTTCAATCTTCTACATGTGACTATCCAATTTTCCCAGCACCATTTATTGTATAGGGATTCTTTACCCAGTGTATGTTATTATCTGCTTTGTCAAAATTTGGATAGCAATATAAAGATGGTTTTATATCTGCATTTTCTGTTCTGATCCATTGGCCTATGTCTCTGTTTTTGTGCCAGTACCATACTGTTTTTGTTACTATAGCCTTATAGTATAGCTGGAAGTGACACCTCCCAATTTGTCTTGTTTGTCTAAGATGGCTTTGGCTATCCAGGTCCTTTTCAGGTTCCATATGAAGCATAGAATTATTTTTCTAGATCTTTAAAAAATGAAATTTGTGTTTTAATGGGGATTGCATTGAATCTATAAATCACTTTAGGTAGTATAGAAATTTTAACAATATTAATTCTGCCAATCCATGAACATGATGTTTTTCCAAATATTTATATACCCTGTGATTTCCCTCCTTGGTGACTCATAAAGTTCTCCCTGTAGAGACTTTTTACCTCCTTATTTAAGTACATTCCTTTCTTTTTTTTTCTTTTTTTTTTGTAGAGACAGAGTCTCACTTTATGGCCCTCGGTAGAGTGCTGTGGCATCACACAGCTCACAGCAACCTCCAACTCCTGGGCTTATGCGATTCTCTTGCCTCAGCCTCCCAAGCAGCTGGGACTACAGGCACCCGCCACAACGCCCAGCTATAAGTATATTCCTATTCAATTTTCTTTGTTGCTATTGTGAAAGGTATTCAGTCTTTGATTTGATTTTCAGCTTGACTGCTGTTGGTGTATAGGAATGCTATAATTATTTGTGTATATTTATTTTGTAACTGGAGACCCTGATGAAATTTTTTTATCAATTCCAGATGTCTTCTGGCAGAATCTTTGGTGTTTTCATATTGTCAGCAAATAGCGACAATTTGACCTCTCCTTTTCCCATTTGATTACTCTTAATTTCCTTCTCTTATCCGGTTGGTCTGGCTAGGACTTCTAGCATTATGTTGAATAGAAGTGGTGACAGTGGGCAACCTCCTGTAGTGACAGATCTAAGCAGGAATGCTTTTATTTTTCCCATTCAGTATAATGTTAGCTGTGAGTTTGTCTTATATGGCTTTTATAATATTGAGGTATGTTCCATCTATGACTATTTTATAAAAGTTTTTATCATTAAAGTGTGCTTAATTTTGTTAACTGCTTTCTCTGCTTCTATTGAGGTGGTCATATAAACCTTGGCTTTTGCTTCTGCATATATGGTGAATCACATATACAGATTTGTGTATGTGAACCATCATTCCATCCCTGGGATTAAGCCCACTCTGTTGTGCTGGATTATTTTTTTTTTATATGCTGCTAAATTCAGTTTGCTAGAATTTTATTGAGAATTTTTGTGTCCATAATCATAAGGGACATTTGTCTGTAGTTATCTTTTTTTGTTATTGTATACTTTCCTAGCTTTGGTACCAAGATGATACTGTCTTCCTAGAACAAGTTGGAGAGGATTCCTTCTTTCTCAATATTCTGAAATAATTTCTGATATATAGGTACTAGTTCTTCTTTGTATGTCTGATAAAATTTGTCTGTAGAAACCATATGGCTCAGGACTTTTTTTGGCTGGAAGGTTTTTTATTGCTTCTTCAATTGCATTACATTATATTTATCTGTTTATAAGTTCTATTTCTTCCTGACTGAGTTTAAAAAGATTGTGCCTTCAAAAATTTGTCCATTTCCTCAGTTTTTTTCAATTTTATATTCATAGAGATTTTTATAGTATTCCGAGACAATGTATTGCATTTCCATGGTATCAGTTGTAATATCTCCTTTTTCATTTTTTTATTGAATTTATTAGGGTCCTTTCTTTCCTGTTTTTGGTTAATCTAGCAAGAAGTCTCTTAATTTTGTTTATGTTTTCAAAGAACCAAGTTTTTTCTTTTTTTTGAGACAGAGCCTCAAGCTGTCACCCTGGGTAGAGTGCTGTGGCATCACAGCTCACAGCAACCTCCAACTCTTGGGCTCAAACAATTCTCCTGCCTCTGCCTCCCAAGTAGCTGGGACTACAGGCGCCCGCCACAACGCCCGGCTATTTTTTGGTTGCAGCCGTCGTTGTTGTTTGGCAGGCCCGGGCTGAATTCGAACCCACCAGCCCAGGGATATGTGGCTGGCACCCTAGCCACTTAAGCCACAGGCGCCGAGCCAAGAACCAAGTTTTTGTTTCACTAATCTTCTTTATAATTCTTTTGTTATCTATTTCATTTAGTACAACTCTGACCTTAGTTATTTCTTTTCTTCTGTTGGGTTTGGGATTGCTTGGCTCTTCCTTTTCTAATTCTTTCAGATGATTCATTACATTGTTGATTTGTGATCTTTCTTTTTGATATAGGCATTGAAGGCTACATTTAAAGCATTTAGGGCTTCTTTTGCTTAAACCTGCAGATTTTGATAACTTGTATCCCCATTGTCCTTGAGTTTGAAAAATCTGTTATTTCCATCTTAATTTCCTCCTTGACCTGATAAATGTACAGCAGTAATTTGCTTAATTTTTATGATTGCAGATAGAATTTTCGTTAATTTCTAATTTTATTCCACTGTAGTCTGTCCCAGGCAGGTATGGGAAAGAAATTCTCAACCCTGACAGAAGTGCAGCAACCATTTTAGAAAATCAGGTCAAAAACAAGCAATCCCCTCCCCAGATTCCTGGAATGCCTCAAGGCCAGAGTTTCTAGAAACACCCTACTCATAATCCTGCCATAAGGATACACCCACAATCCTGACTGGCACTAGAGAAGAGCTCTTGGTGGTATTCAGGTCTTATTGCCCCATTTCAGCTATACTGATAAGGATAATAAAAGCCTTTTGCAGCTGTGTGGGAGCTGAGCTGACACCTGGTCAGTCTCCATTCTGCTTATCCCCTCTATTAAAGTCTTTCCTGATTCTTGGACAGGCCTCCTTTCTTGCAAACCCTCACCCCAGTTCAATGCCAGAACCTCTCACAGGAAGCTTTTGGATTATGGTGGCCCTGCTCTTTGTGGCAGGCTCAGCCAGGAACACACACACACCCTGGAGAAGCAGCCACTCATGTGCTTCTCAATTCAGAGTACTTTCCTGGTAGCAACTGGGGGGGAAAGGGGGACACTACCAGCCAGCCAGAGCTAAATCTGTGAACAGAGGAGGAGGTGTCCAGGTGTAAGAAAGCCAGCACTCCTGTCTCTTGCAATCACTAAAGCCATTGGCAAGGAGAAAACTCCTTTACACTTTCACTGGACTCTGAAACCTTCTGAGTTCTGTCCATGCCACAAATTTCTATCTTTTTTCTCAGCTTTGCAGTTTTCCTTGGTGGGGTCCCCTGATGTCTCCATTATCTCACACCATGATCCACACCTGAGTTTCAACTATTCTCTGCTCTCCTCAGTCCAATATTCTGCCTTCCAACTGGGAAGTTACCAGAAACAATGTCTCCAGTTGGCCATCTTGCCTCTTTCCTGGAACACCAATCTAATGGCAGATTTCTCATCTGAAACCATGGAGGCCAAGAGGAGGTGGCATATTTTCAAGTGCTGAAATAAAAGAGCTATCAACCTCAAATTCTATCCATAAGGAATTAAAAGAAAATAAAGACATTCTTAGGAGAAAGAAAACTAAAGTAACTTCTTGTAAATAGGCCTACCATTAAAGAATGGCTAAAAAAAATCTTCTGAACATATAGGATATAATAACAGAAGAATACTTGCAATTTCAAGAAGAAAAGAATACAGAAAAATAAATAAATACAGGTAAATATAATAAACTATTAATGACTTCTTAACATATTTGAGGGTTAAAGGAAAAATAATTATGACACCATCTAATGTGACACTCAGTGTATGTAGAGGAAATACTTGACAAGTGTATTTTAAAAAGGAAAGAGAGTAAAAAGAAATAAGATTTTAGCACTTCTGATGAAGTGGTAACACAATGACTATCTGGTTCCTTGTATGTGTGTGTAGAGCAATCACTACAATAACTATACAACGTAAAATTCTCAAAAACACACTTAAAAATTTAACATAGAATTCTAAATGATGTCCAAGTAAACTAAATTATAGAAAGGCATACTAATTAGCCACCAATCAGGCCCTATCCAATCCTCCAAATGGCAGCATAAACATAAGCAAGCAAGTCAAGATCAGCCTACCATGCTACAGCCAAGTGAGAAATAATACACAAATGCTATATATTAATCCACTATATAATCCGCTGTATTAATCCTTGTTTTGGAACGGTTTGATATGTACCATACCCACTTGAAAATCAGGGCTAAAAACCCTGAATTTATCAACTTCATCACTGTAAAAAATATGTTTTTCCTTCTTTATTTTCTATTTTGATTATCCAGTTAACTAAGCACCAAACTTAGGAATTATCTTAGAATCTTTAAACTCTTTCATTTACTTTATTCTATAGGCAAAAAAAGAGTTTCTGAAAGTTTTTAAGCAGAGAGGAAATATAATCAAATTGTACTTTAGAAAGATCTATACCAGCAGTTCTCAAAGTGTGGTCCAAGAAGACTTTGGGGTTTCCAGGAACATTGTAGAATATTTGCAAGGTCAAAACTATTTTCACTAATACTGTTCAATGGCTGCTTAGCAAAGCTACATGACATGTGATATCATAACATATTGAATATAAAAATAATCCATCTGTCTTCTATTAAACCAAACATTACAAAAATTTGGAAAAAAAAAGCAATGCCACACTTCTCACTAAATAAATAAATTTTATTTTATTTTATAAAATATATTTTCATAAAAATACTAATTCCCTTAATATATAATGATATTTTATTCTTAAATGTTAAATATAATTTTTACATTTCTTAATTTCTAATATGGCGATTTTTCACCATATGAGACACATTACATCACTGTGCAAACAAAAGCTTTTTGAGGTCCTCAATAATACTTAAGAGTATAGAGGATTCCTGAAACCAAAAAGTTTGAAATCCACAGATTTAGACTAAATGTAGCATAGTATACATTTTCAAAAAGAACTGAATTATAGGCAAGAAGATAAACAGGGAATCAGTTATATCTATCTTTTAAAGCAATAGATATGCTAACATAAACAATAGCAACATGGATGAGAATGAAGAGATGAATAAAGGTATTAAAGAGGTAGGCTCAATAGTATGTAAGTACTAGACACATTTATAGAGGGTAATTGAGTGAAAAGAACTAGAATGAGTAGGGGACAGAGCAAGATGGCAGACCAAAAAAACCATTCAGCTGAGCTCTCCTAGAATGACTGGGGGAAAAAAGAGAACCCATCCATACCTGGCATGGGGACCTTACCCAGAGTCATAGTTCAGGGAGCACAAGGAAGAGGTGGTGAGCTGAATACAGCATATGATCCAAAGTGTTGGAATTCTGATGAATTAGGCAAATGATTGTGATTGGCTGGGATCAGCTGGCCCCCCACAGAGGTCCAGGATGAGAAGAAGCCTTTCCAGAGTTTTCAGCTGTGGAGGAAGCTGGACATTGAGTGGAGAACTTGGAAAAGTGGACAGACTCAAACAGTATACAGCAATCAGATTTGAATGCCAGTTGGAGTGGAGTTATCATGAGTTTGGTGACTAGGGAGGCAGCCATACTGAGAAGCTCTTAGCAGCCACAGGGCTGCCATTGTGGGATGGTCATGAGGAGGTCTTAGCAAGGTCCTAAAGCATGGCTGTCTTAATTCTGCCTGCTGGGATTGGAACTCACTCTTGGGACAGGATGAGAGACTCCCACACACCACAGGAACTAGATTCAGGGGGCACTGTGAGACCTGCCCTTGAAGGATTCTTGTGAGCTGTGAGATCCCCACTCAGCAGGGTCTGAATGCTCAGGAAATAATTGGGCAATTACTGAAAGCAACTAAGTTTGGAATAATGACCATAGAGGTTCCTGACTGTGCTCTCTGTTTCCTAAAAGAACCACAACACCACCTGGTATCCTGATGACATTTTACAAAATATTGTCATCAAGAGCAAGGACTTCTGTTTGAAACAAAGGAGGCAGTGAGAAGGAAAAAGGAGCACAAGGAGGTGAACAAGAAGAAAGAACACGTAAGGAGGGACCAACAAAAAAATTCAGGCAACATGAAAAACCAAAATAGAGCAACTCCCCCAAGGGACCATGAGGCAGCTACTGCAGAAGACTTCACCTATAAAGAATTAATGGACTTGACAGAAAGAGAACTTAAAATATGGATGATAGATACACTAATGTAGAAAATAGAAAGAATATGGCAGAGCTTAAGGAAATGAAGGAGACAATCAGGGAATGTAAAGATGTAGTAGAAAGTATCAAAAGTAGGTTACATCATGGAGAAGAAAGAACCTCAGAGGTAGAGGATAGTTTTTGAGTTAACCCAGGTAGTTAAAAAGACAGAAAAGAAGAGAGAGAAAGCAAAACAGGCACTTAGAGAACTATAAGACTCCATGAAGCATTCAAACTATGAATAAAAGGGATTCCTGAAGAAGAAGATTGTCCCAAAGGAATGTAAGCCCTACTGGAGACTATTGTAAATGAAAACTTCCCAAGTTTTACTAAAGACCCTGGCACACTCTTTTCAGATGGATATCAAACTCCAGGTCATTTCAACTCAAACAGAGCCTCTCCAAGACACATTGTAATGAAACTGTCCAAAATCAAGATGAAAGAAAAAATTCCACAAGCAGCCAGGAATAAGTGCCAACTGACCTACAGAGGCAGAGACAGTAAGATGACATCAGAAAACCTTCCAAGTCAGAAAGCCATGGTCATCCAACTTCAACATTCTTAAAGAAAACAATTTTCAGCCCAGAATTCTATATCCTGCTAAACTAAACTTCAAAATTGATGGAGAAATCAAATCTTTTGGAGATATACAAGCACTAAGGAAATTTGCCACAGTAGACTGGCTTTACAGGAAATACTTATACCTGTTCTCAACACTGACCATCACAACGGACCACCAGCTAAGTAAATACCCATAAGCGAAAGGTCAAAACACAGCTTCCACAATGGCCCATAGGATAAAACTACACAACAGACTTTCACAAAATAAGATGAATGGAACTCCACTACACCCATCAATTCTCTCAATAAATGTCAATGGACTGAATTCACCACTGAAGATGCACAGGTTGGCTGATTGGATAAAAAAAGCACAAGCCATCCATATACTGTATCCAGAAAACACATCTAGCCCTAAAGGACAAATCAAGACTCATGCTTAAGGGATGGAAAACAGTATTTCAAGAAATTTGAAATCAGAAAGAAGGAGGGGTTGCACTTTTATTTTCAGATACAAGCAGATTTAAAGCAACTAAAGGTAAGAAAGACAAAAATGGACACTTTATACTGGTCAAAGAAACAATACAACAAGAAGACATTTTAATTTTAAATATTTCTGTACCCAACTTAAATGCTTCCAGATTCTTGAAACAGACCTTGAGTGGTCTGAGCAAAATGATATCCCATAAGATCATAATAGTCATGGAACTTAACAGCCCTCTGAAAGAACTGGGCAGATCCTCTAAACAGAAAATAAACAAAGATATAAAGGACTTAAATGTGACACTAGAGCAAATGGTATTAATAGACGTATACAGAACACACCATCCCAACGCTAAAGAATGTACTTTTTTATCATCAGCCCATGGAACATACTCCAAAATAAATCATAACCTAGGATACAAATCAAAATTAAAAGAACTGAAATTATACCTTGTATCTTCTCAGACCACAAGGCAATAAAGGTAGAACTCAACTCCAACAAAAACGTGCATCCCCACACAAAGACTTGAAAATTAAACAACATTATGCTAAATTATAGTTGGGTTCAGGAAGAGATAAAAGAGGAAATTGTTAAATTCCTCGAACATTACAACAATGAAGACACATGTTACCAAAACCTGTGGGATACAGCAAAAGCATTCTTACAAGGGAAATTTATTGCATTAGATGCCTACATTCGAAAAACAGAAAGAGAGTGCCATCTACAAACTCATGAATAATTTAATGGAATTGGAAAAAGAACAATCTAATCCTAAACCCAGAAGAAGAAAAGAATTAACCAAAATTAAATTAGAGATGAATAAAATTGAAAACAAAAGAATCAGTCTGAAAATTAGTGAAACAAAAAAAGTTGGTTTTTTGGAAAAATAAATAAAATAGATAAACTTTTGGCACAGAAAAGTAAAATCTCTAATAACCTCAATCAGAAACAATAAAGAGGAAACAATAACAGAAGACAAAGAGATACAAGGGATCATCTTTGAGTACTACAAGAAACTCTATGCCCAGAAACTTGACAATATGGAGGAAATAGATCAATACCTGGAATCATATCCTCCCTCTAGACTTAATCAAGAAGAAATAGATCTCTTGAACAGACCTATTTCAAGAACTGAGATCAAAGAAACAATAAAAAAAACTCCCAATAAAAAATAGCCCTTGCCCAAATGACTTCACACCAGAATTCTATCAAACCTTCAAAGAAAAGCTTATACCCATACTGCAGAAATTATTCCAAAATATTGAGAAGGAAGGAATCTTCCCCAACACGTTCTATGAAGCAAACATTACCCTGATACCAAATCAGGAAAAGACCCAACTAAAAAGGAGAATTTCAGACCAATTTCCCTAATGAATATAGATGAAAAAATTCTAATAAAATCCTAGCCAATAGATTACAGCTTCTCATTAAAAACCTCATACATCATGATCAAGTATGTTTCATACCAGTGATACAAGTTTGGTTTAATATGCACAAGGCCATAAATATAATTCATCATATCAACAAAAACAAAGATCATATGATCCTCTCAATAGATGCAGAAAAAGCATTCCATAAAATTCAGTACCATTTTGTAATTAGAACATGTAAGAATATAGGCATAGGTGGGACATTTCTTAATCTGGTCAAAGTCATCTATGACAAACCCACAGCTAATATTACACCGAATGGAATAAAACTGAAAGCTTTTTCACTTGAAACTGGCACCAGACAAGGGTGTCATCTATCATCACTACTATTCAACACAGTGTTTGAATTTCTAGCCAATACAATCAGGCAAGCAAAGGAAAGAAAGGGCATCCAAATAGGGGCAGAGGAGTTCAAACTCTCTCTCTTTGCCATTGATATGATCTTATACTTAGAGAACCCCAAAGACTCAACCACAAATCTCCTGGAAGTGATCAACTAATACAGCAATGTCTCAGGATATAAAATCAATGTCAACGTCCACAAATCAATAGCCTTTGTATATGCCAATAACAACCAAGATGAAAAGCTAATCAAGAACACAGTTCCCTTCACAGTAGCTTCAAAAACAAATGAAATACCTAGGAATATACATAACAAAAGAAGTGAAGGACCTCTACAAAGAAAATTATAAAACCCTAAGAAAAGAAATAGCAGAAGATATTTAAAAATGGAAGAACAAATCACGCTCATGGCTGGAAAGAATCAACATTGTGAAAATGTCTATACTACCTAAAGCAATCTACAGATTCAATGCAATCCCCATTAAAATACCATCATCATACTTTCAAGATTTGGAAAAAATAATTCTTCATTTTGTATGGAACCAGAAGAAACCCCGTATAGCCAAGACAATTCTTAGTCTTACCTTACCAGATTTTAGGCTGTTCTACAAGGCCATAGTGATCAAAACAGCATGGTAGTGGCATAAAAATAGAGACATTGACATTTGGAACAAAATAGAAAATCATGAGATGAAACTAACCTCTTATAGTCCCACCTGATCTTTGATAAACCAAACAAGAACATAAACTGGGAGGGGAGAAGTGGGGAAATCCCTATTCAATAAATGGTGCTGGGAGAACTGGATCACCACACATAATAGACTGAAACTGGACCCACACCTCTCACCACTTACAAAAATTGATTCAAGATGGATAAAAGATTTAAATCTAAGGCAAGAAACAATAAAAATCCTCAAAGAAAGTATGGGGAAAACACTAAAACAGACCTATTTCAAGATACCAAATCAAGATATCAGTCCGGGAAAAGATTTTATGAAGAAGACTTTTGTGGCTGTTGCAGCAAAAATAAACAAATGTGACTTAATTAAACTGAAAAGCTTATGTACAGCTAAGGAAACAACTAAACCAAATAGACAACCTTCAGAATGGGAAAAGATATATGCAAGGTATGAATCAGACAAAAACTTGATAACTAGGATCTATAGAGATCTTAACCAACAAAAAAAAGCCAACAATCCCATACGTCACTGGACAAGAGATATGAACAGAACCTTCTCTAACAAAGATAGATGAATGACTAACAAACATGAAAAAATGCTCATCATCCCTAATCATTAGAGAAATGCTAATCAAAATCAGCCTGAGATACCACCTAACCCTAGTAAGAATAGTCTGCATCACAAAGTCTCAAAGCTGCAGATGCTGGAGTGGATGTGGAGAGAAGGTAACACTTTTACACTGCTGATGGGACTGCAAACTAATACAACCTTTTTGGAAGAAAGTATGCCTAATCCTCAAAGAACTCAAATTAGACATCCGATATGATCCTGCAATCCCACTATTAGGCATCTACCCAGAAGAAAAAAAATCTTTTTATCATAAGGACATTTGTGCTAGACCATTTATCACAGCTCAATTTACAATCGCCAAGATGTGGAAACAGTCTAAATGCCCACCAACCCAGGACTGGATTAACAAGCTGTGGTATATGTATACCATGGAATACTATTCAACCACTAATAAAGATGGGAGACTTTACATCTTTTGTATTAACCTGGATGGAGGTGGAACAAATTTTTCTTTGTAAAGCATCATAAGAAAGGAGAAGCAAGAATCCAATGTACTCTATTCTAATATGAAGGCAATAGATTAGCTAATACAAGATGGGGGATAGGGAAATGACGTAGCCACAGAGGGAAGGAGGATAGGGAGTCACAATGTCAGGCATGAATCTTAGGGGTGGGACACAATTATAAGTGGGACTTTAACAAATGCAATCAGTGTAACCTAATTATTTGAACCCCCAATGATCCCAAACAATAAAATATTATATATTAATATTATAATATTAAATATATTATATATATAATAAAATAAAATAAAAATAAATTTTAAAAAAAAGATCTAGAATGATTCTTGGGTATGTGGCTTAGTAGACTTTCTCCACCCACATGAAAAACTACACCTATTTTTTAGCAGCCTCTGTGAAACCTCTGAAGTGATCAGGGTATTCCATTCCAAAATATACCACTTTAGCATAAAGATATTTTGAACTGGAGGCCCTTTAGAATAGGCCGATAAAGGTAGGGCAGATATACTTCCTGATCACTTCCCCAGTGTTGTTTTTTGCAGCCCAAATCCTCTTTCCTTTGTTAAGAAGGGTATACAAGCTTCCAAGTCTAATGACTTCTTGAGTTTTACTGCTTTTCTGTGAACTCCCATACATATTAATAATATTAATACATTTGTATTGTTTTCCTCCTGTTAATCCCAGTAACTGAACGTAAGAGAATAAATGAAAAATTTTCCTTCTCAAGCTTAATGTCACCTGTAGGAGAGAAAAAGTTATCTTTTTTTCCTATTCCGCTACGCCCATCCTAGTTAGGTTTATGGGTGAGGAACTTATAACAAAAGATTGACTAACAAAAGGAAAGCATTCAAATGTATTTAATATAAGCATTATTTGATATGGGAACCATCATAAAGAAATGAAGACCTAAAGAAACTTTTTTTTTGCTAATGTGTGTGCTAATCTAAGAGCAAACGATGACATATTTGTGTGTCCTTCCTATTTCCACAAGGTTTGATGAAGAATGGAGAGTTGCGGAGAAATAGTATAGGCCAAAAGGATATGTTCTAATGGCAGTAAATTGAGAGAAACTTAGCAAGGCCTAAATGCTCAGATTCTTCTCCGTGTTCCTGTCTTTGGAGATAGGGACATTCCTTTCCTCCTGGTATAGGAAAGCACCTCTCACATGAGCGTTTTATAACCTTCTTCAGAAATAAGGGTGGGGGAAGGTCAGAGAGACTTTCTTACACATCCTATTTCTCAAATTCCTTCAACTTCAAATATACCATATGCCAAGGTACCACATTTTGGAGTAGCATATGCTGAACCCCATCACACTCATGGTCTAATATCTGTGTTCTTATACTGGCCCCACTGATTATAATCATTTCTCTATATGCCTGTATCCTCTACCAGACTTAAGTATCCTCAAGTTAGAGACAATTTCTTATTTTTTTCTGTCCAACTCAAGAGGGGAGAATCTGTAGCCTGGGTACCACGTGTGGCCTTCTGGATCCTCAAGTGTGGCCTTTTGAATGAATCCAAATTTTACAAAACACATCATTTTTATAAAGGGGTTTGTTCTGTGAGGTTTGGATTTGGTCAAGGGACTACACTTGGGGGGATCTAAGGGATCACATATGGTCATGAGGCCACAGGTTTCCCACTCCTTGGGCTCAAGACATCCTCCTGCCTCAGCCTCCAGAATAGCTGGGACTACAGTTATGAGACACCACACCCAGCACCCCATACTTTCTGCTCACTATAAAGGATCCTATCTTGTTCTGTGTAGCTTCCCTCATATTTTGGCCCTCTAAGATGAGTTCTATTTTATAAGAAATTGACAGATATTAAGATAGAGAGGGACAGACCACAAAAGCACAGAGTAAGGATAAGAGGGAGAAAAAGTAAAACACCTAGAGGCAGGTTTGGGAGAGAGAATATTGGGGGCTTAGCATAAACAGAGGCACCAGAAGTGCTAAAGGATATTCGAGAAGGGGGGATGGAGCAGAAAGAAAGAGAATTTCTAGAAGTGTTACTAAGAGTTACGAATTTGTGGTTTTTAAAATATACTTAGGTATGTCCAAATAAATATAATAATTACTTTTTAATTACTTTTGGTTGGTAGACTGTGTTTCTTTAATATGATGTTGTTCCAAGCCTGGGACATATGGGACCTAGGAATTTATTTGGATTATAAATGAAACGTACATGTACAAACCAAGTTAATATGAGGCATTTTCCAGCTAAAGACATTTTATTTCATACTATTTTGTGTGCATTTTTGCTAAACATGTACAGGAGCTTTGGTTTCAGTCTACGTTTTTCCCTCTGCAGGGATTCAGATATTTCTGGACATGTCTGGTGAGGTAGTGGCAGTGTACAGGTGTCTATTCATACAAATTTATTTGCCTAAGGGGGAAAGTGTCTGCAGGGAGTAGGGCTTTTGAAGGCACACCATGGGAAATATCTGAGATTTGAAGGGAACAGCGTGGTGGCTGTCCTGCTCAGGCTTCACAGACTTATGTTTGAGCTCTAAGGAGAGAGGTGCTACAGACAAAAAAGAAAAAAGCTGTTTTCCCAAAGGAACTTAGTAGACACAGTCTAAAAAGATCTCTTTGGGTGCCCAGCTGACAAAATATACTCTGTATGGAACACAGCTTGCTTCAGGGCCAGTGTCAATTGCAGAACATGCAACTATTCTTGGTCCCTCAAGTTTGCAGCTTTGTAAGCTCCAGAAATATAGTGATAGCAGGCAGCAACCACTCTCAGATTTTTCTCAGATATGGGGACACATTTGCAGAAAGCCTATTTATGAGTACATATGAGATATCCCCTAAACATGCCCTAAAAATTTCCATGGCAGGGGTTTTCAGGAGGCTAAGGCTCTGATAAGCAAGTAAAATGTGAGTTGTTACAGTTAATGTGGCCTCATTTGTACCCACGGGTTTCTAACATAAATGATGATACAAATCTAACATGGTGTTCTGCTGAAGCCATGTTAAAGAGTGCAAACTTGTGTGTTGATGGGTGGATCTCTTATTTAGTGAATAAATTCTACTTTATTTCAGAAATGATTTGAGGTAGGTGGCTAGCTTATTTCACAATTTACAATCTGAAGCTATTCTGTTGAAAGAAACTTTTTTTCTAAAATCTAAAAAAAACACAGTCAAAGGCCTATTTCTTAAGCATTTACCAAGAAAGCTGCACAAATATGACCCAGGTGCTTTGAATTCTATAGTCTGAATTGGATTGAAAACTCATTTCAGGAATGGACTGGTAGGATCGAAATTTTCTGTTTATAATAGAAGACAAAAAGGAAAATTAGCCGTCTGGGACAGAAGCAGGTGTGTCCTATCATCAATGTTGTGTGGAACACACACTGTTGTTTTCATTTACAAAGGGACCCCATAGAAAGCTATTTTTTCCTTTACATCATCTGCTACTACCATTTTTCATTTTTATAGCACCTACACCCAAATGACTCACAAATCTCTTCTCTAAAGATAATATAAAGTGGAGGACATGTGCTGCTTTGTTTTGTAAATAATGAATATGTGCTTCAAAGAATAGATTACTCCCACAAATACCTTTGGATTTCATTGATAGGGGAGACATTCCAGAGACGAGATGACATGTGAAGAACTTTATTATAATCTTTAAGCAATAGAAAATGAATCAAAATTAAATTAACCTTCAAGAGTCTAAAAATATGAAATATCATGGCCCCTTTTCTGTTTTTAATTCTGTGCAGGAGTTTTTAACTTTCTCCCAAGAAATAATTCTTTATTCATTTCTAGGAAACTCAACATAAAATAAGAAAAATCTAAGAAACCAATGATTTTACTTTTTCTTTAGAATTCGTATACACCCTTATAAAAGATTTGTCTTGACTTTAATGCCAGCAAAAGGGAATCAGAAATTTGATCTGCTTCTGGTAGTAAGTGAAATAAAGATTTTTTAGGCACCGATCAAATTTCATATTGCTTAACAGATGTTGCAATGAAAAAGTCAAAGCCTATTACAATTTCCAATTAGTAAACTGTTTCTTTTCATTGCTGGGCTTGAAGCTAAACACAAGTACCATGATAAATGTGGAGATAGGGAGATGTAGTCCATGATTAGACATTACACAGGTGTCCTTCATAAACGTCAGAGACAAAATTGACTATTCCCTGGAGATTGTAGTTTTCAGAGCTAAAGCTGTAGATACATTCATCACAGAAGCAGGCAAGATGCCATTGCCCCAAAGCAGAGCCAAGCCAAGCGTGCTTAGTTACATTAAGATCTTGCAGCACGTCTAGCTAGCAATCAGGGTCTCTAAAGTGGAAAGCTGAGCATTAGTGTAGATAAGTCATCATTGAAAGTAAAATCACACACATTCAGCTTCAACTTGTAGAATTGTAGCCCTTTTTTCTGGGCTTTCTACAGCAAAAGGAAATCAAATTATTCCAGGAGGAAAATATGCTGTGGTTTTCTTTTCCGAGGAAAACACAATTTGCTCTCTCCTGTTATGTTTGACTGAGGTCAGAACTAACATTGTTGCCAGTGTGTCTGCTATTAGAAGTCTTGGATAAGCCTTTCAATAAAATACTGAGCAGACACAGAAAACCTAGGGGTTTTGGAAGCTAATATGCATCATTCATTTATTTCAGTAGCTTGAGACATTTATGTATAAACACACTTAGAAGAATTAATAATACTATACATAACATGAGTCATTTAAAAACCTCATCTTCTTTCATTAGAAAGTCTAGTCTCTAACCTGGCTCAGTCTGAGCAAATATTTCATGAGTTAAGTGTTCTTTGTATTTTAATACTAAGTCTACAACTTTGCTTCATTCTAAATTTTTTTTAACCTGAATTTTCAGCTTTCTCTATCATTCATTAAAAACATTTGTCAAGAAAATCCAATAGAATTGAAGAATTTTATTCTAACCCAAGCATAAAATTCCTAGAGAATTCTAGGACAGTGATTAGTGACCACTTAGTTAAGCAGCTACAACAAATGCATCCAAACTACAGTGGTTCAAACTGGAATTTTATATCTTATCCATGAAACAATTCAGAGATACATGTCTAGTCCATAATACCATCCAGGACCCACATTCTTTCTATCTTTTAACTTTGTAAACTCTAACGTGCTGCCCCGGCTATATGATCAAAGTTGAGTCACTAGCATATATCTGTGCCCTGGCCAGCAAGAAGGGGGAAAAATAGAAAGTATAAGGCAAGAAACTTCCTTTTAAGGAAATGATACATAAGTTGTCCACATCACTTCTACTCACATTCTTTTGGCAAAAACTTATTCACACAGCCACACTAGTTGCAAAGAAACTGGAAGACATAGTCTCTAGCTGGAAAGCTAAGTGCCAGCAAACATTCAGAGGTTCTTTTACTAAAAGAAAGGAGAATGAATGCTAGGGTATGATTACAATGTCTGCCAAAGACAGTATACCCTACGGTGCATTACAAGAACACTAGCTCCATGAGATGTCAGCAACTTAGCAAAAAACAAGTTCTATGCTCAAGTAAGTTTGGGGATCACAAGGTTAAATAAAATTTGATAGGTTCTTTATAACTAGACTTACCAGACCTTTAATACACTAATTTTTAAACTCTGTGAGGAAAGAATAACTTTGCTCTGTTTCCTAAATTTCTTTGACCATGAAACCCATTTTGAAAGATCAACTCTTAGGGATAATACTGTGTTGGATACATTTTGGGAGCTACTACTCTAGAAAGCTATACTTAAATTGATTAAGTCTGGGTACCTCTCAAAATTCACTAAAGTAAAAAATTAATATGTTGCCGTATTCACATGCTATACTCTTTGGAAGGGCTGAATATACTCAAAGACTGCATGTTGGATTTCTTTCAGTGAATTCAACTCATTAGTTCATGACAGCATTTTGCTTTTTCCTCCAAAAGGGGGAAAGGAAAGAGTGTGTTATGGTTTCAATATTTGTCCCCCAAACCTCATATTGAAATGTGATCCCTGGTGTTGGAAGTAGGGCCTAATGGGAGATGTTTGGGTCATAGGGGTGGATCGCTCATGAATAGTTTAATGCTTTCTGGGATGAGTGAGTTCTTGTCTATTAGTTACCATGAAAGCTGGTAGTTACAAAGAGCCTGGCACCACCCCCATTTCTTGATTCCTCTCTCAGCATGTGAGCTCTGCATTTGCTGTCTCCCCAAAACATGAGCCAAATAAAACTTTTTTCTTTATAACACCCAGTCTCAGGTATTCTGTTGTAGCAACACAAAATAGATTAAAACAGGTTATTTCTTCATGAAAGGCAAAATAAATGCCATTGATAAGCATCATACATAATGGAATATACAAAAGGTTAATGGTGTATGCCAGGCTAAATTGGTAAGTCTAAAAAAACAATTCCACAGGGCCATAAGTCAAACAGTTTAGTAAATGGAATATCAGTTAAATATTGTTCATGGAGCCAAATCAATGTACTTTAACACACAAAGCTACAGAGCAAGTTCAGCTAATTGAAACCCTATTTATCACCCTGCATACAGATTACTAGAGTGTGAGGTGAGGTAGTGGAGGATAAAAAGCAATATCTTTGCTCCACAGGCCATGAAAACACCACTGAGGCTAGTTTACAGGACAGATTATCACAGAGTCATCACTAGTGTTTACATTTTTTTATCTTTAATGAAAGCCTAGAGTCTAGAATACTCTAAGATCATTATATAAGAAATTAATGCCTAATTTTGCTATCTGGAAAAAGGATTTTTATATTATTTGTCCAGTTCAGATTGCCTATATCAATTGGGTGTTTTCCTATAACTGAAAATGCACTATTTGCTAAAATTGTGCTAAAAGGGACTTTGGAACCCACCAGATCTGAGTTCAAAATTCTGATTTCAATGTTTCCCAGCCATGTTACTTTAAACCAGCTTTAAACATGACTTTCAGGGGGGTTTGTCTATGATGTAGAAATTATAATATTTACCTCATAATGTTTCTGTGAAAATAAAATGGAAAAGTAGGATATGAAGTACTTAGCCCAGTAGCTGGCAGATAAAAGAAAAAATGGAAAGTAGCATATAAACTACTTAGCAGAGTGGCTGGTGTATGGTAGAGGTCCTAAAAATGGTAGCAGTAGTCTCCTATTCTTACCACTCTTTCCAAACACAGTGATCAAGAACATAGCTGAATTTCAGTCCTTGCTCTGCTTCTCATTTGCTTGTGACCTTGAGCCAGTTATTTAATCCCTCTAAGCCTCTATTTCCTCAACTATAAACTGGAATATTAAAAGTGCTTACCTTATTTGATTATTAAGGATGAAATATAATATTAAGAAATGTATACAGTGGCTGGAAAATATCGTATTTCAGTAACACTAAGACTTCATCAATTTTAAGATACATCCTGATTTTAAAGATGTTTAAAAAGGAGTTAGGGTCATATGTTTCTTTAGAATTGATAAAATATGGTAGTGCACAATTAAAAAATACTAGTTGTTGTTATCCCATCTAATTTATTAAGGAGATTTATTTGAGACTTAAGGGTACAGCTTACAGAAATTAGAAAGATCAGCAACCTTAGTCCCAAAAAGCTAAATGAAATCAGAAAAATTAACATTATGGCCACTATATAATATGATTAATGTAATAATAGAGGTATGCCCATGGTGTGCAGATAATTGAGATAAAGCTGTGATAAACTCTGGCCTCCAATTTTGGGGTAGAGAATGGGAAAGGTGAAGATGGAAAGGGAAATCCTTACCAAAAAAATTGATTTATAAGCAGGATTTTGAAGAATGAACATAGAGTTTAATAGCTAGGAAAGGATATCCCAGGCAGAGAAAAAATCCATTGCAAAATCACCAATACTGGAAAACACAAGATAGCTCAGTATTACTGGAATGTAAATTGCTTTCATCCTGTATGAGAGAGTTCACAGGAACCCACGTGGCCAACAAAGATAAGCGTCTTTATTCCCTGGAGGGATAGCTTCTAAGTAAAGGAATTTAAATCCATTGAGAGAGAATCATAAAATAAATTTACCTAATCTCCTAGCCCTATAGGATAATGCAAAAGGAATGAATAAAGTCTCTAGGGCAAAAGAAAAATGGACTTGGAGAGCATGTTTCTAAAAAAAAAAAAAGTATGCACTAATCAGAGAAGAAAAGATAACAAATTTGAGTGTCCTTTATGTTTCCATGAGTGTAATTCCAAACAAACCTATTCACATATACATCAATCTTTTAAAGTAACCATATTTTATTTCTATTCTAAATTTTAAAATTTATTTTACTACTACAATTTTCATCTTAAAGCACACCAAGTTTTTGTCCAGTTCTTATGCTAATATCAGTTTCTAAATAACATCATTTGAATTTTGTACAAGATTTTTACATTTTTTTACAAATGTGGAGAAGATACACTGTTACTACCAAATTATTTGGAATCCAAAAATTCCCTTCAGAAAGGCAAGATGAAAAGAATGTATTATTCTTATAGTAAAGAAGATTAATAATCCTTATACAGCTGTTTAACATAGGATTGGACCAACCTCCCAGAGCTTCTACTACACTCTTGAAATGTTAAATCTTTAGTCTTTCATATGTCCCTATTTCTGACCACTGTGATATATAAAGAATCTTCAGAAAGACCAACCAGAAAATGGAAATGACAGATCTTACATATTGTGACAAGTGGTCTTAGCTCATGAATACCTTGTTTGTAACCACATGATAAAGGCTACACTGACACTCTCACTGTGATTACTAAAAGCCACATGTAAGTATATGTAACATGTGTTCCACAGTAGGACTACAACAATGAGCACAGCAGACATAAAACTCTGCTGCCAGGAAGCATAGCTGGTGTCAAAAAGCAAACTTTCATACATTAAAATTGTAATGAGTTTATTTGAGCAGACAATGATTCATGAATTGGGCAGCTCCAAACCAGAAGTGTTTTAAGAGCTCCACCAAAGAAGTGCAGAGAGAAGGCTTTTATAAGATGAAATCAAAAGTTAGGCAAAGAAATCATTTGCTTGAGGGTGGCACCTGTGGCTCAAATGAGTAGGGTGCTGGCCCCATATACTGGAGGTGGTGGGTTCAAACCTGGCCCTGGCCAAAAACTGCAAAAAAAGAAAAAAGAAAAGAAAAGAAAATATTTGATTGGTTAAAGGGGAGCAGCAGTAAGTAATCTTATTTGGATCATCCCAATGGGAAGTCTGAATTAGAGATCAGTAGAAAGTTTCTGATTGGCTAAGCTGAAGCTTTGCTTTCCTAGAATATGACAATTTACAGAGTTGGGTTTTGCTTTACGTATATAGGAACCCAGCGCTCTGGAGCCATCTCAATCTAACTGCCTCTGTAGGGAAAGTGAAATATTTTTTTTTGCAACCCTCATAAATTCTTAGTTGGAATGGACCCCTGTACAAAAGACAGATTAATTAAAAAAAAAAAAAAGAAACAATTATTAACATGTGCTATGCACATCATGCAGGAGAAACTGCATAAAATGAAGTAACTCAAAGCAATGGCATAGAACTATGACTTATACAGCATCTTCGACAAAGAATAATAAATTTGTGGGGAAATGACAGGACAAAGGAATGGGTTTTAGATTTCCAAGGGTAGCAAAGTATGAGAAGATAAATATACAGGAGGAAACTAATGGAGTAATGTGTGTTTGCAAATTCCTCTGGTGCCCTCTCTAGGCTGATCAGAGGGTTGAGTTATCTCCAATAAAGAAGAAATTATATCCTGCTTTTAGGCAGAAAAATGGAAGGATAGAAGGAGCGTTTTCTCTATTTGCTACATCTTAATAGCCTTCAACGCAAAAGTAATTTTTCTGTCAAAGAAGCATATTTTGGGAGTGACATATTCTAGTTTCCTTCACCTCACAATTAATTATTTTAACAGTGAACTGAGGCAAACAATAAAAAGTAAAAGAAACAAACCATGACCTACAGGTAGGTCCTTCCTATGGAGAAAGCATTTGAGAGGCTACCAATGGAATTGCCTGAGCCCAAGACACTGACAACTTTATACAACCACAGGCCTTTGAGTCTACCAGTCTTTTCCTTCCATCCTTTTCCCCTAACCTTGAAATATAAATGCCCAAAGAGACCAGCTCTATTTTAAACTGCTCTTGGCAATCAAATTCCTAAATGGAATTATTTAGCCAGTCACTGGGAAAAAAGAGTGAGTGTCAGAAATCAGAAAGAAAAAAAAGGACATTTATAATACAGAAGATAGGGATTTTGCCTAAGGCACTGCTAATAGACTACTTTTGCTAGTATCATGACTCATTTGAAGGCTTTCTCAAAATAGTCCTTCTCCTTTCAAAAAGCAACATCTCCCCCTCTTAATTTCCTAATCCCTAATCACGGGTTGAGGTTTTTCTGCTATAGTTCTTTTTTTTCCCCTTCTCTGCAAGAATTTCCTCCAATTCCCAATACCTTCCTCTGTTATGTTTAGGCTACTTAGCAATCAGTTGGGGGCAACATTTAATGATTTACAGCTTTGTGGCTTTCTTTATAGATAGAGGGAGATTTTCATGTCACAGAATTGAGCTGTAACAGAAATAGAACAAGAGAAAGAATTTAACACCTTTCATTACACAGTTGAAGCTTTGGCTCCCTGTGCTTGGGGTGGTTGGTCTGCTCAGCCCCTTCTCTTCAGAGTAATGACAACTCTGAATCTGAGGCCCTGGCAGCCAGGAGAGGCAGGATGATGAGGATGCAACTGGACACAAAGAATTAGCAGAGAATCAGTAATAACTAAGATTTCCCTTTCCTCAGCCAGTCTTTGTTTTCCACAGGACATACTTGACTTAGAAAAATGCTCTTTAGAAATAATAATTGCCCTTTTAAAGCAGAAAAACAAAATAAGGGAAAAGACAAGAAAGAAAGAAAAAACATCTTTTTAGATTTTATTGTCAAAAAGGGTAGGGCCAGGCAGTGGTAATAGGATAAATACACAAAAAAGGAGTATGTAATTAATAGAAGGAGCGGGATTAGGGTGGGTAAAATGCAGTGGAAATGACTACTAAAGGGCTTTGCAAACTGTAATCAGGAAACCACCGATCTCTCCATAGGCATTCTGCTTGAACAAAAAACAATCCTGAGTTGTGAGGAGATACCATCTTTATTATAGAATTTCCTCTTCTTCCTTTCTGATGCCCTTTAAATGAAATTACTCTCTCGAAATGAAATCTGAGCCTGCATCTCAATCTTATTCTCAGTGGCTGGTAAAATAATTCCTGCTAAGATTTAACTTGATACTCAAGAGCAATTTAAGTTGAGGAAATGCTGAATTAAGCAATATCTAACTATTTTTATTCCCAGAATTTCTCAACCATTTATTGTATAGTTTAAGAAATGGAGTAGAGGGTGGCGCCTGTGGCTCAGTCGGTAAGGCGCTGGCCCCATATACCGAGGGTGGCGGGTTCAAACCCGGCCCCAGCCAAACTGCAACCAAAAAATAGCTGGGCATTGTGGTGGGCGCCTGTAGTCCCAGCTACTAGGGAGGCTGAGGCAAGAGAATCGCTTCAGCCCAGGAGTTGGAGGTTTCTGTGAGCTGTGTGAGGCCACGGCACTCTACTGAGGGCCATAAAGTGAGACTCTGTCTCTACAAAAAAAAAAAAAAAAAATGGAGTAGAGGTAAAAACATTGCAGTATTTTCTAATTCATTTTCCACAGAACTTCTTTCTTAAGCACTTTTTATCTTCTCATGAAAGATGAGCACTTATCAGTAAATGTCAGGTTCTTTGCTAAAGAATATTATTTTGGTCTCAGGACCCCTTTGCATTCATAAAATTTATTGAGGACCCCAAGGAACTTTTTTTATTGATATCTACTATATGGGAAATTAAAACTAAGAAAATTTAATTTTTGCTTAATATATTTAAAAATATAATAACATAAAATATAAAAAACATAATGTCACAAGTTAACATAAATAGCTTTTTGTTTAAAAAAACAATATTTTCCAAAACAAAAATATTTTGTGAGAAGATTGTCATTGTTTTAGATTTTTACAGATCTCTTTAATGTCTGAATTAATAGAAGACATTAGTTTCTCATATCTGCTCGTGCGTTCCATCTGTTGTGATAAGTCAAGTAGTCTCTGGAAAACGCCACTTTACATTAATGAAAGAATAAAAGTTAAAAATGCCAATATCATCTTAGTATCATCATAAAAATTGTTTAGACATCAAGAACCTCTTGATATGGTCCAAGACCCTTCCACAGAGACCTCCTGACCATACTTTGAAAACTTTTAGACTTCAGTGTGAATAACCTATGGAAAGAGAAAAGGAAAGAAGAAAAGAATAAACTACTACAAGAGTCTACCACATGCCAAGAAAACTGCTAGGAATTGTCATTAACATGAATTTACTTCACTTAGACCCCACTTAAGGCAGTAGTCATTATTTCCATTGTCTATGTAGGTGAGGAAACAGACTCAGAAGGATCAGGTCACTTATCCACACTGAGGTGAAAGAACCGGTGAAAGACAGGGCCAATTTTAAGTTGACTTATGGACACCCCTTTTAAAAAGCATTTTTAATGGTATCACTACTCATTTTTTATTGCTTCATAAGAAATTACCACAAACTTTGCAACTTAAAACAGTACCTACTTATTATCTCACAGTTATATAAATCAGAAGTCCTGGAATTGCTGAAATGGATTTACTTCTCTGAGTCTCACATTCAAGCTGAGTTCCCATCTGGAGGTTCTATAGAACTAAGTACTAAAGCTCATTTGAGCCATTAGCCAAATTCAGTTCCTTGTAGTTGGACATTTCAGGTTCCTGTTTTCTTTCTGGCTATTGGCCAGGGGTTACTTTCAGTTCCTAGAAGTTGTTCTCAGGCCCTGGACACTTGGTTCTCTCCATCAAGCCAGCAATGGGGAATCTCCCTTGCATGTAAGATCACTGGCATACTTGCTGCTTTTTCCATTTTCCAACTTTCTCAGAGCTGGAATGTATGTGCTGACCTCACTTTTCAAGATGGATACATCTATCAGGGGTCCGTAGGTCAGTCCTGTTGCAAGACCAGCCTCCTGGTTTACTTCATGGAACAGTCAAATAAACTCTTTCTATTTTACAGCAACTGAGCTATTAACTCCTTATGTCTTTTGTATTCCAATAGTCCTTTAGCCTTGGGGTCTACCCCTAGGCCCCAGAGTTCCATATCTACATTTTTCAGTGAGGAGGGGGTCTTAACATCAATGGATCAGGATGTCATCCCTCTTTCATCTCCTCCCAAAATGTTCTTTCTCCTTGTTACTTTCCTTCTCATAAAGATAAACCCAGATACTCTCATATCACTCTTCTCAGCAAGTATTAAGTTTAGAGATCCACTTCTATAGAACATTGCTAAGAAACAGCTTCACTGAGTACATAATATATGATTTTAGGACTCAAAAATTTAGAATTTTACAAATGCCAGTCAAAACATTGTTAAATGTTAACAGAATTAATATTAATTTTGTTTACAGAAATTTATATTTACATTACAAAGTTCTTTGAAAAAACTGATGTTCAACTCCCTTTTCTTTTCTCTCTGCTAGGTGGTTGTAAAATTAATACCATCCAAAAAGCATGTCATGATTTATAAGCAAATAGTTGGGTTTTTGTTTTTTTTAATGTAAGTTTTCAAATGATCCCTGTTCACTGATAATATGATCTTATATCTAGAAAACCCTGAAGGCTCCACCAAAAGACTCCTAGAATTGATAAATAAATTCATTGAAGTCTCAGGTTATAAAATCAGTGCACACAAATCAATAGTATTTCAATATATTAATAATAGTCAAGCAGACAGTCAAATCAAGGACTCAGTGCCATTCACAATAGCTACAAAGGAAACAAAATACCCAGGAATGTGCTTAACAAAGGAAGTTAAAGACCTCTACAAGGAGAACTACAAAATACTAATGAAAGAAATTGCAAATGATGCAAATAAATTGAAAAAAATCCCCTGCTCAGGATTGGTAGAATCAACATCGTTAAAATGTCCATACTACCCAAAGTGATTTACAGATTCAATGCAATCCCCATCACAATACTAATGTCCTATTTCACAGATCTAAAGAAAATAATTGTACACCTCATTTAGAACCAAAAAATAGCCAAATTCATCTTAAGGAAAAATAGTAAATCTGGAAGACTCATATTACCTGACTTCAAGTTATGCTACAAGGCTGAAACAGCATGGTTCTTGATAAAAGTAGAGACATAGAACAGAAGGACAGAATAGAGAACCCAGAAATACAACCATCTATCTATAGCCAACTAATCTTCAACAAAGCAGACACTAGCATATATGAGGAAAAGAAGGTCTTTTGAAATAAAGGAAACTGGGAAAACTGGATAGCCATATGCAG
This sequence comes from Nycticebus coucang, assembly GCF_027406575.1. Taxonomy (NCBI): domain Eukaryota; kingdom Metazoa; phylum Chordata; class Mammalia; order Primates; family Lorisidae; genus Nycticebus; species Nycticebus coucang. The sequence goes on from NC_069780.1 coordinate 53,808,300, forward strand.
AAGGGTAACACAGGGCCCTTATTTCTTGCCATATACAAAAAATTAACTCAAGATGGATGAAAGACTAAAATGTAAGGCATGAAACCATAAAAATTCTAGGAGAAAACATAGAAAAAGCTCTTCTAGACATCAGTTTAGGCAAAGAATTTATGACTAACACACAAAGGCAAATACAAGCAACAGCAAAAATAAATAAATAGAACTCAATTAAATTAAAATCTCTCTACATCAAGGGAAATAATCAACAGAGTAAATAAACAATCTATAAAATGGGAGAAAATACACTGCTATACATTCCATAAAGGGCCAACATCTACAATCTACAAATAATTCAGATAAATCAACAAGAAAAAGATGAGCAAACCCTTAGAAAATAGGCAAAAGACATGAACAGAAGTATTTAAAAAGTAGATAGACAAATGTCCAACAAACATATGAAAAAATGCTCAACATCCCTCATCATTAGGAAAATGGCAATTAAAACCACAATGGGATACCAATTTACCTATGTCAAAATGGCCATTATTAAAAATCAAAAAACAATAAATTCTGTCATGGTTGCAAACAAAAAAAAGAAAATTTATACACAGTTGGTGGGACTGCAAATTAGTACAAGCTCTATGAAAAACAATATGAGGCTTAAGAAATAAAAGTAGACTTACCATTTTATGCAGCAGTCCCATTACTGAGTATCTACCTAAAGGAAAAGAACTTATTTTATCAAAAAGACACCCTCACTTGAATGTTTATTGCAGCACAAATTACAATGGCAAAGATGTGGAATCAATCTAAATCCCTTTGGATTAGGGAAATGTAGTACATATATACAATAGAGTACTACTCAATCATAAAAAGGTATGAAATAATGTCTTTTGCAGCAACTTGTGTGCATTTGGAGACCACTATATTAAGTGAAGTATCTCAGGAGTAGAAAAACAATGTTCTCTGTAATAATTGGGAGCTAAATGATGGGCAGGCACCCATAGGCACAAAGAGATGCAAAGGACATTGGCATCCAAGAAGACAGGACAGTAAGGAGCTAGAGGGGTAAAAACTTACCTTGGGTACAATGAACAGTACTCTGATGATAGGCACACTAAAAGCCCCAACTTAAGCATTACACAAGGTATCCATGTAACAAATATATTTGCACCCCTTTGATATTTTGAAATTAAAAAAAGAAGAGAGTGTGAAGGGGTGCAAATATATTTGTTACATGGATGCCTTGTACATACCAAAGGGGTGAAAATGTATTTGTTACATGGATAAATTGAAGAAAAGGTACAGAGAACATTATCACATCATAATAAAACAAATAGAATCATCATGCCTTGACTGATCTACTAATAATGTTGTTGGATCAGGCAATTTTAAGATCTTTTCTTTGTATATCTAGGGATATACACAAGAAGTAAATACAATTGTAAATCTATCAGGTCAGAGCTTTAAGAAATCTAAATATTAACCCAAAAGTTCTTTGGTCTAAATCCTAGGATAATAGCCTCAAGATCCAAGAGTATACATACTAAACAGAATTTATTCTAAAAAGCAGAAAGTCATGCTTTTCTAAATATAAAAAAAAAAAATCTGCATGATTTGCTCAAATGGGCACGTGATTATGGTTCCTAAAAAAAACAAAATTACACAAAGTTAGTGCCATCCTTTGGAGAAAACTATTCTCAGAGGAAACTAGAAGTATAGACATTTTATTTCTTTTTTTCATTCATGAGTAGATCTGTCATTTTTCACAAGCCTTCTGTGTTTTTTTTTTTTGGAGACAGAGTCTCAAGCTGTCACCCTGGGTAGAGTGCCATGGCATCATAGCTCTCAGAAATCTCCAACTCAGGCTCAAGCGATCCTCTGCCTTGGTTTCTCTATTTTTAGTAGAGACAGGGTCTCGCTTTTGTTCAGGCTGGTCTCAAACTCGTGAGCTCAAGCAATCCCCCCGCTTCAGCCTCCCAGACTGCTAGGATGACAGGTGTGAGCCATTGCACCTGGCCACCTCATTTTGATGTAGGTTTCCTGGTGCTACCCCAAACAAACTGGGTGGCTTCAACAATAGAAATTTATTTTCTTACAGTTCTGGAGAAGTCTAAGATCAAAATTTTGGTAGGGTTGGTTTCTTCTGAGGCCTCTCTCTTTGGTGCATAGATGGCCATCTTCTCCCCATGTCTTCACATGGTCTTCTGCTGTGTTTCTGTCCTAATTTCCTCTTCTTACAAGGACACAAATTATATGGGATAAGAGCCCAACTTCTTGACTTCATTTTACCATAGTTACCTCTTTAAGAGCTTATCTCCCCAATATTGTCACATTTTGAAGTATCCAGAGCTAGAAGTTTTACATAAGAATTTGAGGGGAGACATAACCAGGCTCATAACAGTAGTCTTTTGAGTAAATTTGCTCTGATAAAATAAATTCCTGTCTGTGGGTAGAAGTCATCTTGAGTGACTTGTTGCTGGCACCTTTAATGGAGATTTCTATATTTGAAAGATAAAACCCACTATAAGGGAGGAAAAAATAATTTGCCCTCTACGCTTCTGATTTTTAGCTGGGACCCCTACAATAAAAGATTAACACTATAAAAACAGATAGAAGTTGATTAACATGCATATTTCATATACACCTGGGAGAAAACTCAGGGAAAGAGTAACTGTCAAAAAGGTGGCTTAAAATTCCAACTGATACAGCATCTTCAACAAAGTATAATTTTAGAGAAGAGATAAGAAAATAGAAAAGCTCTTTGAATCTCTAGAGGTGGCAAATTGTTGGGAAGGCAAATATGTAGGAAAGCAATGGCTCATTAGTAAAGTTCGCTGTGTAGACTCCTCTTGTGCCACCTCCAGGATGGTATAGATAAAGTCATCTCTAATGTCAAACTTCGTTCTTCCTGATAGAGAGGTGAGGAGATACCCCTTTGTATATTTATCGCCTAATTTTAGACAAATAGGAAGAGGGCAGAAAGATTTTCTTGTGTGTGGCTATTTCAATTGCCTTCAGCTCAAAATAATCCTTATTGTGAGAGTGGCATTTTGTGGAGTGGCATATTTTACTACCCTTCACCACCACAAGGGAAATATGTAAAAGAATAAGAATTTCAAAACAAAGGGGAGAGGGAGGGGAGGGGTGGGGTAGGATGGGTGGAGGGAGGGTAATTGGTGGGACCACACCTAAGGTGCACCTTACAAGGGTACATGTGAAATTTACTAGGTGTAAAATGTAAATGTCTTAACACAATAACTAAGAAAATGTCGTGAAGGCTATGTTAACCAGTTTGATGAAAATATTTCAAATTATATATAAAACCAGCACATTGTACCCCATGATTGCATTAATGTACACAGCTATGATTTAATAAAAAAAATTTTTTTCAAAACAAGAAGATGGACAAGTAAAACCACATTTTCTCCTATTAAGTTTTATCTTCTATTTGTGACATCCTCACATTAATACTGACTCTACTGCCATGCCAACCAAGTAGGCATTTACCCCCCATTTCATTTTTACTTGTATGTTTTATTAAAGTTTCCTTAATTTAATTCCTTTAATTAAAGGGTGTAGTAAAGCATTGAAAAAATGTATAAATTATAGCTATAAACCCAGCTTAGTTTTTTTTTTTTTTTCTTTTTTTATTGTTGGGGATTCATTGAGGGTACAATAAGCCAGTTACACTGATTGCAAATGTTAGGTAAAGTCCCTCTTGCAATCATGTCTTGCCCCCATAAAGTGTGACACACACCAAGGCCCCACCACCCTCCCTCCTTCCCGCTTTCTGTTCCCCCCCCATAACCATAATTGACATTAATTGTCCTCATATAAAAATTGAGTAGATAGGATTCATGCTTCTCCATTCTTGTGATGCTTTACTAAGAATAATGTCTTCCACGTCCAACCAAGTTAATATGAAGGATGTAAAGTCTCCATTTTTTTTAATGGCTGAATAATATTCCATGGTATACATATACCACAGCTTGTTAATCCATTCCTGGGTTGGTGGGCATTTAGGCTGTTTCCACATTTTGGCGATTGTAAATTGAGCTGCAATAAACAGTCTAGTACAAGTGTCCTTATGATAAAAGGATTTCTTTCCTTCTGGGTAGATGCCCAGTAATGGGATTGCAGGATCAAATGGGAGGTCTAGCTTGAGTGCTTTGAGGTTTCTCCATACTTCCTTCCAGAAAGGTTGTACTAGTTTGCAGTCCCACCAGCAGTGTAAAAGTGTTCCCTTCTCTCCACATCCATGCCAGCATCTGCAGTTTTGAGATTTTGTGATGTGGGCCATTCTTACTGGGGTTAGATGATATCTCAGGGTTGTTTTGATTTGTATTTCTCTAATATATAGAGATGATGAACATTTTTTCATGTGTTTGTTAGCCATTCGTCTGTCGTCTTTAGAGAAAGTTCTATTCATGTCTCTTGCCCATTGATATATGGCATTGTTGGCTTTTTTCATGTGGATTAATTTGAGTTCTCTATAGATCCTCATTATCAAGCTTTTGTCTGATTGAAAATATGCAAATATCCTTTCCCATTGTGTAGGTTGTCTCTTTGCTTTGGTTATTGTCTCCTTAGCTGTACAGAAGCTTTTCAGTTTCATCAAGTCCCATTTGTTTATTTTTGTTGTTGTTGCAATTGCCATGGCAGTCTTCTTCATGAAATCTTTCCCCAGGCCAATATCTTCCAGTGTTTTTCCTATGCTTTCTTGGAGGATTTTTATTGTTTCATGCCTTAAATTTAAGTCCTTTATCCATCTTGAATCAATTTTTGTGAGTGGAGAAAGGTGTGGGTCCAGTTTCAGTCTTTTACATGTAGACATCCAGTTCTCCCAACACCATTTATTGAATAGGGAGTCTTTCCCCCAAGGTATGTTCTTGTTTGGTTTATCAAAGATTAGGTGGTTGTAAAATGTTAGTTTCATTTCTTGGTTTTCAATTCGATTCCAAGTGTCTATGTCTCTGTTTTTGTGCCAGTACCATGCTGTCTTGACCACTATGGCTTTGTAGTACAGACTAAAATCTGGTATGCTGATGCCCCCAGCTTTATTTTTGTTACAGAGAACTGCCTTAGCTATATGGGGTTTTTTCTGGTTCCATACAAAACGCAGAATCATTTTTACCAAATCTTGAAAGTACGATGTTGGTATTTTGATAGGAATGGCATTGAATAGGTAGATTGCTTTGGGAAGTATAGACATTTTAACAGTGTTGATTCTTCCCATCCATGAGCATGATATGTTCTTCCATTTGATAATATCGTCTGCTATTTCCTTTCTGAGGATTTCATAGTTTTCTTTATAGAGGTCCTTCACCTCCTTCGTTAGGTATATTCCTAGGTATTTCATTTTCTTTGAGACTATGGTGAAGGGAGTTGTGTCCTTAATTAGCTTCTCATCTTGACTGTTATTGGTGTACACAAAGGCTACTGACTTGTGGACATTGATTTTATATCCTGAAACATTACTGTATTTTTTGATGACTTCTAGGAGTCTTGCGGTTGAGTCTTTGGGGTTCTCTAAGTATAAGATCATGTCATCAGCAAAGAGGGAGACTTTGACCTCCTCTGCTCCCATTTGGATTCCCTTTATTTCCTTGTCTTGCCTAATTGTATTGGCTAGAACTTCCAGCACTACGTTGAATAGTAAAGGTGACAGAGGACAACCTTGTCTGGTTCCAGTTCTAAGAGGAAAAGCTTTCAGTTTTACTCCATTCAGTAAAATATTGGCTGTGGGTTTGTCATAGATAGCTTCAATCAGTTTTAGAAATGTGCCACCTATGCCTATACTCTTCAGTGTTCTAATTAGACAAGGATGCTGGATTTTATCAAATGCTTTTTCTGCATCTATTGAGAGGATCATGTGATCTTTATTTTTGCCCCTGTTAATATGGCGGATAACGTTTATAGACTTGCGTATGTTAAACCAGCCTTGCATCCAAGGGATGAAGCCTACTTGATCATGATGAATGACTTTTTTGATGATAAGCTGTAATCTATTGGTTAGGATTTTGTTGAGAATTTTTGCGTCTATGTTCATGAGTGAGATTGGTCTGAAATTCTCCTTTTTGGTTGGGTCTTTTCCTGGTTTTGGTATCAGGTGATGTTTGCTTCATAGAATGTGTTGGGGAAGATTCCTTCTTCCTCAATTTTTTGGAATAATTTCTGCAATACAGGAATAAGCTCTTCCTTGAAGGTTTGATAGAATTCTGGAGTGAAGCCATCTGGAGCAGGGCATTTTTTGGTTGGAAGATTTTTTATTGTTTCTTTGATCTCAGTGCTTGAAATTGGTCTGTTCAGGAGCTCTATTTCTTCCTGGCTGAGTCTAGGGAGAGGGTGTGATTCCAAATATTGATCCATTTCTTTCACATTGTCAAATTTCTGGGCATAGAGTTTCTGGTAGTATTCAGAGATGATCTCTTGTATCTCTGTGGGATCAGTTATTTCCCCTTTATCATTTCTGATTGAGGTTACTTGAGATTTTACTTTTCTTTTCCTCATTAGTCTGGCCAATGGTTTATCTATTTTATTTATTTTTTCAAAAAACCAACTCCTTGTTTCATTAATTTTCTGAATGATTCTTTTGTTTTCAATTTCATTGATCTCTGATTTGATTTTGGATATTTCTTTTCTTCTACTGAGTTTAGGCTTAGATTGTTCTTCTTTTTCCAATTCCATAAGATCTCTTGTGAGATTGTTGATGTGCTCTCTTTCTGTTTTTCGAATGTAGGCATCTAAAGTGATGAATTTTCCTCTCAAAACTGCTTTTGCAGTATCCCACAGGTTTTGGTGGCTGTGTCTTCATTGTTGTTATGCTCAAGGAAGTTAATGATTTCCTATTTTATTTCTTCCTTTACCCGTCTGTTATTCAACAGAAGATTGTTTAGTTTCCATGCCTTTGGGTGGGGTTGAGCATTTTTGTTAGAATCGAGTTCCACCTTTAGTGCCTTATGGTCTGAGAAGATACAAGGTAAAATTTCAATTCTTTTGATTCTGTTGATATTTGTTTTGTGTCCCAGGATATGATCAATTTTGGAGAATGTTCCATGGGGTGATGAGAAGAATGTATATTCTTTATCTTTGGGGTGGAGTGTTCTATATGCGTCTATCAAGCACAGTTGTTCTAGGGTCTCATTTAAGTCTCTTATATCCTTGTTTAATTTCTGTTTAGAGGATCTGTCCAGCTCTGTAAGAGGAGTGTTAAGGTCCCCTGTTATTATGGTATTATCAGATATATTGCTCAGACTGAGTAAGGTCTGTTTCAAGAATCTGGGAGCATTTAAATTGGGTGCATAGATACTTAGAATTGAAATGTCTTCTTGTTGTATTTTTCCCTTGACCGATATAAAGTGACCATCTTTGTCTTTTTTGACTTTAGTTGCTTTAAATCCACATGTATCTGAAAATAAGATTGCAACTCCTCTTTTCTTCTGAATTCCATTTGCCTGAAAAATTGTCTTCCAACCCTTGACTCGGAGCTTTAATTTGTCTTTTGAAGCCAGGTGTGTTTCTTGCAGACAGCAAATGGATGGCTTGTGTTTTGTAATCCAGTCAACCAATCTATGTCTCTTCAGTGGGGAATTCAAGCCATTAACATTTATTGAGATAATTGATAAGTGTGGTAGTATTCTATTCGTCTTATTTTGTGAGAGTCCATTGCTTAGTTTTATCTTTTGCATCAGGGTGGAGGTTTCGTTCTGTCCTTTAATGTCTGAGTTCTTACTTTGCTGCTGATCCATTGTGGTGGTCAGTGTGCAGAACAGGTTGAAGTATTTCCTGTAGAGATGGTCTTGTTGTGGCGAATTTCCTCAATGTTTGTATATCCGTAAATGATTTGATTTCTCCGTCAATTTTGAAGCTTAGCTTAGCAGGGTACAGAATTCTGGGCTGGAAATTGTTCTGTTTAAGTAGATTAAAGGTAGATGACCATTGTCTTCTTGCTTGGAAAGTTTCATTAGAGAAGTCTGCGGTCACTCTGATGGATTTGCCCCTGTAGGTCAACTGGCGCTTACTCCTGGCAGCTTGCAGAATCTTTTCTTTCGTCTTGACTTTGGACAGGTTCATCACAATGTGTCTTGGAGAAGCTTGGTTAGAGTTGAGGCGACCTGGGGTCCGATAGCCCTCTGAAAGCAGTGTGTCAGAATCTTTGGTGATATTTGGGACATTTTCTTTTATAATATTCTCTAGTATGGCTTCCATTCCTCTGGAGCATTCTTCTTCCCCTTCTGGAATTCCTATAACTCATATGTTGGAACGCTTCATAAAGTCCCATAATTCTGACAGTGAACGTTCTGCTTTCTCTCTCTTCTTTTCTGCCTCTTTTACTATCTGAGTTATCTCAAAAACTTTGTCTTCTACCTCTCAAATTCTTTCTTCTGCATTGTCTAACCTGTTGCTGATACTTTCCATTGCATCTTTAAGTTCCCTGATTGACTGTTTCATTTCCTTCAGCTCTGCTATATCCTTTTTATATTCTTCATATCGTTCATCTCTTATTTAATTCTGTTTTTGGATTTCCTTTTGGTTATTTTCCACTTTATTAGCAGTTTCCTTCATTGTTTCCATCATTTCTTTCACTGTTTTCAACATGTGTATTCTAAATTCCCTTTCTGTCATTACTAACATTTCTGTATAGGTGGAATCCTCTGCAGTAGCTACCTCATGGTCCCTTGGCGGGGTTGTTCTGGACTGGTTCTTCATGTTGCCTGGAGTTTTCTGCTGATTCTTCCTCATGGGTGATTTCTTTTATCTGTTTCCTTGCCCTAATTTTCCTTTCTCTTCCTCTTGCTCTTTAAGTTCTCGTGCCTGTGGAAGTTGCAGGCGGGTTTAGACGGATTGAACAGACGCGACCACTTGCCGGTTTTCCACTGTTTTAGTCCTCCTCTTGGGGTCCAGAAGTCTCTCGCTGACTCCCTGTATGCTCTCAGGGGTGATGATAGGCAGATCCCACAGCCAGAGATGCCTGGAGTCCTATATCCCCATACTCACGGTGCCCAGATGCAAGGAAGCTGTTACTCGGCTGCCATCTTGCTCTGCCTCCACTACTAACTCAGCTGAGTTCTTAAAAATCCTCACTAATAAATTACTAAAACGCCTTGCTTTAGTTTGAACATTTGTTCAAACTCATGTTGCTGTACCCACTAATAAATTAGAATTAACCCTTGGATACACATGTGCACAGAGGGAAGTAAAAGTTATTGGAAATCAAGGAGGAGAAGGGAGGAGAAGCAAAAATCTACCTAACAGAAACAACAAACACTATTTGGGATGGGCACACTTATAGCCCTGACTGAAGCATTATAAAATCTATCCATGTAACAAAAATATTTGTACCCCACTAATATTTTAAAACAAAATTTTTTAAACCTCCTGTTGAAATTTAATCCCTCATGTGGCAGTGTAGAGAGGTGAGTCCTTTAAGATGTGATTGGTTCATGAGTGCTTTGCCCTCATAAAAAGATTAATGGCTTATCATGGGAATAAGGATTTACAAAAGCTGCGGGGAAAGAGCTAAGCTAGCAAACTCAGTCCTCACGCTGCCTTGAGCTTGCAGAGTCCCCACCAGCAGGAAGGCTTTCACCAAATGAGGCCCCTCACCTTTGGACTTCTTAGCCTCCATAACTATAAGAAATAAATTCCTTTTCTTTATAAATTACCCAGTTTTAGGTATTCTGTTATAAGCAACAGAAAACAGACTGAGAACTAGTGTTTAAATTCTACCTCAACCTCTCGCAAATGCTAGATTGTCTACTCTTCACTCTGTGCTTTAGTTTCTTTTTAAAAAAATCATGTTGAAGTATAATTGATATACATATTGTATATATTTAATGTGTACAATTTGATGAATTTGGACTTGTGTAAATAACCAGGATAACATCACCACAATCAAGTTAATAGACAAATTCAACACCTTTCAATGTTTACTTGTGTCCCTTTGCTTTCATATTTGTTGCTTTGCTTTTTGTTTCTGTGGTAAGAACAATTAACATAAGATCTACTCTCTTAAATTGAAAGTGTACAATATCATATTGTTAACTATGGGCTCTGTGTTGTACAAGAGATCTCTAGAATTTATTCATCTAACATAACTAAAACTTTATACCCATTTAACAATAAGTCCCCTACCCAAATCCCTGGCATCTACTACTGTATTCTCTGCTTTTATGAATTTGACTATTATAGACACCTCATATAATACAATTGAAATCATGCAATATCTGTCTTTCTGTGTCTGACTTATTTTACTTAGCATAATGTCCTCCAGGTTCATTCGTGTTGTTGCAAATGGCAGGATTTTTATTATTTTAAGGCTGAATTATTACCATTTCATGTCTATATCATTCAGCTATCTATGACACTTGGATTGTTTCCATATCTTAACTATTGCGAATAATGCTACGTTGAACATGGGAGAACAGATAACTCTTAAGGATCCTCATTTTGATTCTTTTTGATATATATCTAGATGTAGTATTACTTGATCATTACTTGGTTTTAATTTTGTAAGAAACCCTAATACTATTTTCCATAGCTGCTGCACCATTTTACTTCTCCTCCATGCAGAGGGTTCTAATTTTTCCACATCCTCACCAACACTTGTTATTTTTTGTTTTATTTTTGTATGGATAATAGCCATCCTGACATATGTGAGGTAGTATCTTTAATATTATTAAAATGTCCACACTACCAAAAGAAGTCAAATGATATTTTTTATAGAATAGAAAAAAAACCCTAAATTCATATTGAACAAAAAAAGTCCCAGAATAGCCAAAGTACTCTAGAGAGAGAGAGAGAGAGAAACAACACTAAAGGCATTATTCTTCCTGATTTCAAATTATATCATAAGTATATACAGAAGTTAAAACAGTGCAGAACTGGCACACAGATGGACATATAAACCAATAGAGCAACATAGCTGAGAAATAAGTCCACACATAAATAGTCAATTGATCTTCCACAAGGGCATCAAGAATACACAATGAGGGTAGGATAGACTCTTCAACAAATGCTTTTGGGAAAACTGAATATCCATAGGCAAAAGAATGAAATTGGACCCTTTCTTACACCATACACAAAAATCAATGCAAAATGTGTTAATTAAGATTTAAACATAAGACCTGAGACTGTAAAATTCTTACATAAAACATAGGGGAAAGCCTTTTGATTCTGGACTTGGTAATGAATTCTTAGAAATGATCCCAAAAGCACAAGCAACAAAAACAAAAATAGACTAATGGTGATACAGTGATTCTCCAATTCAGGGCTGACAACAACCCTCATCTTCCAGGCCTAAGCAAACAGACTTTTTTTCTCCAAACTGCACTCTCTGAATATAAGCAGGATAGGAGAAAAGTAGTCTTTCCAGGATTTCAGGTAAGCTGGGCCTCTTCTGTAGTGCACTTCCTGCCAGGTTTTTTGTTTGTTTGTTGCCTGGAGCTGGAAGTGCTACATTTATTTGTTAATACACTCATTCATTCACTAATCAATATTGAAGCCTGTCAAGTCCCAGCCAAATACAATTCTCAGGATCTCCCTTTTTACAACACAGTATCAAACCCTAGAGAAAAAGACTCATGCAGGGATTCCCACCTGGGTCTTCCCCCCTCTGCCAGAGACTCTGGTACCTTTCCTTCCTTCTCTATTTCTCTTCATCTAATAAATTCTATCTGATCTCTATGTGGTCTGTGGGTTCATCCTTCAGATCTCTGAGACCAAGGACCTACTTCAGAAAGAAATTCCTTTGACAATGGGACTACATTAAACTAAAAAGGTTTTGTACTACAAAGGAAACAATCAACAGAATAAAATGGCCACCTACATAACATAAAATTTACCAGCTTAGCCATTTTAAGAGTACAGTTCAGCAGCATTGTGTACATTCACACTGTTGTGCCATCTAAAAAGAAAATAATTTTATCAGTTTTTCTAATTTAAGAAAATAATTATAGTCATTGTAAATAGTTCAGAGGAATGTTAAAGGCAGAAGAAAAACATTACCCCAAATTTCACCACCAGTAAAATTTTTTTATTTTGATGAACAATGACCATAAATATCTAACCCAAACATTGGCCAGAGTCCTTGTGTCTGAATCACAGTATATTCTGGCTCTCACCCTAAGTGCCGTACTTCACCATCTGTATTCTGTGCTTCACCAGTTCAGTATAGCAGCTAGCCACTGCCCTATCTCTTCACTACAATGAGCACTTCCAAAGGATGTTTGTTTTGTAGCATAAATGACTAATGCTTTAGACAGTAGTGGGAGCAGCAGAAAAGCAATAGATACAAAAGTTCATCTCATACGTCCTGTTCTTCAAAGTCCCTAAGTTATTCCTGCTGAAGGAAATTTTCACTGTGCTATATTTTCCATTTATCCCTTTCTGCTGTATAACCTTCTTCCAACTCTCCTTTCCAACCTCTCTGACTGGCATCCTATCTCCAAATTCCTTTTAGTTTCTTATGTGGACAATTTTTATCCCTTCCCTATCTGTCACAGAAATGGTAAAAGTAGTCTTATCTTCAAAACAAAGCACTCTCACCTATCATAATTGAAAGGGCAGCACTCGACCAGCAGAGCTCTCACAGACCACCGAGGCTTGCACAAAAGGTCTTTATTGGTGAGGGAGGATGCTGCAGAGCAGCACCAAGGAGGAGAGAAAAGAGGAGAGAGAACAGAGAAAGAGAGAGGAGACTAAAAGAAGAGTGTACCTTTATATAGGTTTGGTTAGGGGAAGTCTCAGAATGGTGACAGGATGGTAGAATAGCCAATAAAGAGTTACTGCTCTGGCGAGAAGAACCGTTAGGGGAAGGCCATAAGTTTGAAATTTTTAACGGGTAATTGGAACTGGGAGATAAGGAGATATCTAGTAGGCAACTCCCTGTGCTTGGAAAGGAGCTGTAACTTTAAGAGTGAGACAGCTAGTCTTGGTCTGTTGAAAGCAGAAAGGGGCTTTCTGGGTAAGGGGCTTTTCTGGGGCAATTACCTAACAATAATCATTGTTTTCTTCCAAAGAATTCAGGGACCATCATTTAAAATAATAATTGGTTGCTTCAATTCTAGCTGGAGAGAGAAGGAACAAGGGAAGAGTGAGAGAAAAGGCGGTAAGAGAGAGAAGGAGGGGCAGATTACTGTGTTCCCACTTAATTAGCACAAAGTAAGGGTATATGACACAACTTTTGGGTACGGGATGAGCAGGTCCCCAGTTTCTCAGGCCATAGCACTGTATGGATCCTTGAAAAAACTCCAGGAGAAAAAGTACAGACACCAGTCCCAGCTTTGGGACAAAGGGCTGCTTAATCACTACTCCTGAGGCCCTGAACCCGACTCTTCTTTATCCACCATCTAGTCAAATGGTGTAAAATAATCATGGGGCAAAATCAGCGGAAAAACTCTGGTAACATGTATAACCAGAGTAGATCAACCCCTCCAAGGAAAGATATGGCAGATGTAACTGAAGATCCCATTCATAAAAACATGGCCGAGATGTCAGAAATTGAGTTCAGAGTTTGGATTGCAAACAAGATTAATAGAATGGAGGAAGAGTGGGAATTGGAAATTCAAGAACAAATTCAAAAGTTGTCTCAAGTATTCAACGAATTTAAAAACAATATCAACAAAGATTTGGACACACTGAAGCAAGAATTTGCAGCCCTCAAAGATCTGATAAATATGGACTCAGGGTGAAAGGATGGTCGTCCATATTTCGGGCCAATGGAAATCAGTAACAGAGTGGAACAAGCAGAAGAAAGGATTTCTGACATTGAAGACAAAGCTTTTGAATGCTCCCAAACTCTCAAAGAGGAAGAGAAATAGAGAGCAAAAACTGATCATTCTCTCAGAGAGCTCTGGGATAACTCGAAGAAGGCTAATATCTGCCTCTTTGGAATCCCTGAAAGCGATGAAGTGGCTTCGTAAAGCACAGAAGCTCTTCTCCATGAAATTGTGAAAGAGAATTTTCCAGGCATACCAAGAGATACTGAAATTCAGATAGCAGACAGATTCAGAACCCCAGCATGACTCAACCCGAATAAGACATCCCCCAGGCACATCATAATTAACTTCACTAAGGTTATTATGAAGAAGATAATTCTGAAAGCAGCCAGACGTAAGAAAACCATAACCTACAAAGGGAAGAATATTACAATGCCTGCAGATCTCTCTGTTGAAAACTTTCAAGCCAGAAGAGAGTGGTCATTGACTTTTAATCTCCTAAAACAAAATAACTTTCAACCCAGGATCCTGTATCCAGCTAAACTGAGTTTCATTTATAACAAAGAAATCAAATACTTTAATGACATTCACATGTTGAAGAAATTTGCCATAACCAAACCAGCTCTATTCTCAGACCTATCCTCCATAATAAATAGCCCAATCCTCTACCACAAAACTAAACTCACTCAGAAACTTTTGATCAAACTCCAACTTCCACAGTGGTGAAAGAAATAAAAATGTCCACTGGAATTGCGAAAAACTCAATACCCAAAATTTCAACAGGCTTATCAATATTCTCCATTAATGTGAATGGTTTAAATTGTCCTCTAAAGAGGTACACGTTGGCTGACTAGACACAAAAATTCAGGCCAGATATCTGCTGCATACAAGAATCTCATCTTACCTTAAAAGATAAATATAGACTCAGGGTGAAAGGATGGTCATCCATATTTCAGTCACATGGAAATCAGAAAAAAGCAGCTGTTCCAATTCTATTTGCAGATACAATAGACTTTAAACCAACAAAAGTGAGGAAGGATAAGAATGGTCACTTCATATTGGTTAAGGGTAATCCTCAATATTATGAGAATTCAATTATTAATATTTATGCACCAAACCAAAATGCACCTCAATTTATTAGAGAAACTCTAACAGACATAAGCAACTGGACTTCCTCCAGCTCCATAATAGTTGGAGATTTTAACACTCCTCTGGAAGTGTTGGATAGATCCTTCAATAAGAAGCTGAGCAAAGAAATTTTAGATTTAAACCTAATCATCCAACACTTGGATTTAACAGACATCTACAGAACATTTCATCCCAACAAAACTGAAAACACATACTTCTCATCAGCCAACAGAACATACTCTAAAATCGATCACATCTTAGGTCACAAGTCTAACCTCAGTAAATTTAAGGGAATACAAATTATTCCTTGCATCTTCTCAGACTACCATGGAATAAAAGTTGAACTCGGTAACAACAGGAATCTGCATACTCATACAAAAACATGGAAGTTAAATAACCTTATGCTGAATGATAGCTGGGTTATAGATGACATTAAGAAGGAAATTACCAAATTTTTGGAACAAAACAACAATGAAGATATGAATTATCAGAACCTCTGGGATACTGCAAAGGCAGTCCTAAGAGGGAAATTTATAGCACTGCAAGCCTTCCTCAAGAGAACAGAAAGAGAGGAAGTTAACAACCTAATGGGACATCTCAAGCAACTAGAAAAGGAAGAACATTTCAACCCCAAACCCAGTAGAAGAAAAGAAATAACCAAAATTAGAGCAGAATTAAATGAAATTGAAAACAAAAGGATTATACAACAGATCAATAAATCAAAATGTTGGTTTTTTGAAAAAGTCAATAAAATAGATAAACCTTTGGCTAACCTAACAAGGAAAAAAAAGAGTAAAATCTCTAATTTCATCAATCAGAAATGACAAAGATGAAATAACAACAGACTCCTCAGAAATAAAAAAAATCCTTAATGAATATTGTAAGAAACTTTATTCTCAGAAATATGAACATCTGATGGAAATTGACCAATACTTGGAAGCACGTCACCTTCCAAGATCTAGCCAGAATCAAGTGGAAATGTTGAACAGGCCTATATCAAATTCCAAAATAGCATCAACCTTACAAAATCTCCCTAAAAAGAAAAGCCCGGGACCAGATTGATTAACATCAGAATTCTACCAAATCTTTAAAGAGGAACTGGTAACCATATTACTCAACCTGTTCCAAAATATAGAAAAAGAAGTAATACTACCCAACACGTTCTATGAAGCAAACATCACCCTGACCCTCAAACCCAGGGTCAGGAAAAGACCCAATAAGAAAAGTATAGACCAATATCACTAATGAATATAGATGCAAAAATATTCAACAAGATCCTAACAAACAGAATCCAGCAACACATCAAACAAATTATACATCATCACAAAGTCAGTTTTATCCCAGGGTCTCAAAGCTGGTTCAATATACGTAAATCTATAAGTATAATTAAGCACATAAGCAAATTAAAGAACAAAGGCAATATGATTCTCTCGATTGATGCAGAAAAAGCTTTTGATAATATCCAGCATCCCTTCATGATCAGAACACTTAAGAAAATTGGTATAGAAGGGACATTTCTAAAACTGATAGAGGCCATCTACAGCAAACTCACAGCCAATATCGTATTGAACGGAGTTAAATTGAAATCATTTCCACTCAAATCAGGAACCAGACAAGGCTGCCCATTGTCTCCACTGCTCGTTAACATTGTAATGAAAGTTTTAGCCGTCGCAATTAGGGAAGAAAAGGCAATCAAGGGCATACATATACGGTCAAAAGAGATCAAACTTTCACTCTTCACAGATGATATGATTGTATATCTGGAAAACACTAGGGATTCTACTACAAAACTTTTAGAAGTGATCAAGGAATACAGCAGCATCTCAGGTTACAAAATCAACATCCATAAATTGGTAGCCTTTATATATACCACAAATAACCAAGCTGAAAAAACAGTCAAGGACTCTATTCTGTTAATAGTAGTGCCAAAGAAGATGAAACATTTGGGAGTTTATCTAACAAAGAATGTGAAAGATCTTTATAAAGAGAACTATGAAACTGTAAGAAAAGAAATAGCTGAAGATGTTAAAAAATGGAAAAACATACCATACTCATGGCTGGAAAGAATCAACATTGTGAAAATGTCCATGCTACCCAAAACAATATACAATTTTAATGCAATCCCCATTAAAGCTCCACTGTCATACTTTAAAGATCTTGAAAAAATAATACTCCATTTTATATGGATTCAGAAAAAACCTCGAATAGCCAAGACATTACTCAGAAATAAAAACAATGAGGGAGGAATCATGCTACCATACCTCAGACTATACTATAAATTGATAGTGATCAAAACAACATGGTACTGGCACAAAAACAGAGAGGTAGGTATATGGGACAGAATAGAGAACCAAGAGATGAGTCCAGCTACTTACCATTATTTGATCTTTGACAAGCCAATTAAAAACATTCAGTGGGCTATGAAACTAATTTATGGCTTTCACATGAAAGCTATAACCCAGTTATAACTTAAGAATAGGGGGGAGAGGGAAAAGGAGGGGAGAGAGTGGGGAGGGGAGCAGACAGAAGATGATTCGTGAGATTACACCAGTGGTGCATCTTACAAGGGTATATGTGAAACTTAGTAAATGTAGAATGTAAATGTCTTAACACAATAACTAAGAAAATGCCAGGAAGGCTATGTTAACCAGTGTGATGAAAATGTGTCAAACGGTCTATAAAACCAGTATATGGTGCCCCGTGATCACAATAATGTACACAGCTATGATTTAATAAAAAAAAAAAAAAAAAAACATTCAATGGGGAACAGATTCCCTATTTAACAAATGGTGCTGGGTGAACTGGCTGGCAACCTATAGAAGACCGAAACTGGACCCACACCTTTCACCATTAACTAAGATAGACTCTCACTGGATTAAAGATTTAAACTTAAGATATGAAACTATAAAAATACTAGAAGACAGTGCACGGAAAAGAAGTGAAGAAATCTGTCTGGGTGAATATTTTATGAGGAGGACCCCCTGGGCAATTGAAGCAGCTTCAAAAATTCCCTACTGGGACCTGATCAAACTAAAAAGCCTCTGCACAGCAAAGAACACAGTAAGTAAAGCAAGCAGACAGCCCTCAGAATGGGACAAGATATTTGTAGGTTATGTCTTTGACAAGGGTTTAATAACCAGAATCCACAGAGACTCAAACGGATAAGCAAGAAAAGAACAAGTGATCCCATCACAGGCTGGGCAAGGGACTTGAAGAGAAACTTCTCTGAAGAAGACAGGCACAAGGCCTACAGACATATGAAAAAATGCTCATCATTCTTAATCATCAGAGAAATAGAAATCAAAACTACTTCGAGATATCATCTAACTCCAGTAAGATTAGCCCATATCACAAAAACCCAAGACCAGAGATGTTGGCGTGGATGTGGAGAAAAGAGAACACTTCTACACTGCTTGTGGGAATGCAAATTAATACCTTCCTTCTGGAAAGATGTTTGGAGAACACTTAGAGATCTAAAAATAGATCTGTCATTCAGTCCTATAATTCCTCTACTAGGTATATACCCAGAAGACCAAAAATCACATCATAACAAAGATATTTGTTTCAGAATGTTTATTGCAGCCCCATTCATAATTGCTAAGTCATGGAAAAAGCCCAAGTGCCCATCAATCCACAAATGGATTAATAAATTGTGGTATATGTACACCATGGAATATTATGCAGCCTTAAAGAAAGATGGAGATTTTACATCTTTCATGTTTACATGGGTGGAGCTGTAACATTTTTTTCTTAGTAAAGTATCTCAAGAATGGAAGAAAAAGTAAGCAATGTACTCAGCCCTACTATGAAACTAATTTATGGCTTTCATATGAAAGCTACAACCCAGTTATAACCTAAGAATATAGGGAAGAGGGAGAGGGAAGGGAGAGTGGGAGAAGGATGGGTGGAGGGATGGTGATTGGTGTGATTACACCTGCAGTGCATCTTAGTGAAACTTACATGTGAACCTTAGTAAATGTAGAATATAAATGTCTGAACACAATAACTAAGAAAATGACATGAGGCAACTGGGCACGTGAGTCTGGGGAGATAAGACTCCAGACATCTCTGCCTGGTGGTATCTGCCTATAATCATCCCTTTGAGGATACAGGGAGTCAGCAAGGGACTTCTGGACCACAAGAGGAGGACAAAAACAATGGTAAACTGGCAAGTGGTTGCGTGTGTTCGATCAACCTAGTCACCCCGGCAACCATAAGTACAAGCAGCAGTGAGACTGCAAACTGGAAAGGACTTACCTGTGAACTGTTTCGGTGTTTTTGGACTTGCACTCAGTTGAACTGCCTTGGGTAGAGCTTGAGCAGGAGTGCAGAGAACTATGGGCATTGTCTGGGGCCCCAGACAGAGCCACTGAGCTGGGCTGCAGGGAGCCATTGTGCAAGAGAACTGCCTCGGCAAGCTCTGCCCTCAGGGTCCCAGAGCAAGGATCAGGTGGGACATAGTAACCTAGTGACTGAGCAGCCTAAAGACGGGGACTGAGCTGCCTTACAGCCTTAACCCTTAGGGGCAGAGTCTGATGGTTTTTGCAAACTAGAGGCTTGGGCTGTTGCCTTGGGTAGAGTGCCGTGGTGTCACAGCTCATAGGAACCTCAAATTCCTGGCCTTGGCACTGCCCAGATCTCCATAAGATCTGTGCCACAACTGCGCACCAACCAGGCCACCGCATTCCCTGACCAGGAACTGTGGGAGCCGTGCAACCCTGCGTCTTCCCTCCTGTGTCCTCCCAGCCTCCACACAGGCCCGCTCATCTGGCCAGGAATACTGGTAGCTGCGTGCCCTCTGGAGCCCTCCCTGCCTCTGCGCAGAGCCCTTCTCCTGGCCAGAGACTGCTGGGGACTTGGGCTCTCTGTGCCAAAGTCACTGGGCACAAGGCACTCCCAGAACCATGTGCACCACCTCCCACCCTGTTCCTGAATCTGGGTGTGTCACACGCCGGAGCTGCTTCCACAACCAGAACTCCCTAACTGGAGCAGCCCCAGAGGAACTACACAGGGTCACTGCCTAAAAGATCAAGCAACAATAGAGTGATCCTGCTGGGATCTAATCTTGGAGAGACACATCTCCAACTCTGAGGACAGCTAGAGGCAACGGTGAAAAACAATCATGAGGCAAAATCAACAGAAAAACTCTGGCAATATGAATAATCAGAGTAGATCAACTCCCCCAAGTATCAATGGGGCAGACACAGCACAAGATCCCATGCACAAACAAATAGCTGAGATGTCAGAAATTGAATTCAGAATCTGGATAGCAAATAATATTGAATTAGAACTCCAAGCAGTAACCCAAAAGATATCTCAAGAATTCAACAAATTCAAAGACCAAATGACAAAAGATTTTGACACATTGAGACAAGAAGTTGCATCCCTCAAAGATCTGAGAAACACAGTAGAATCCCTCAGTAATGGAATGGAGCAAGAAGAAGAAAGGATTTCTGACATTGAAGACAAAGTTTTCGAACACTCCCAAACTCTCAAAGAGGAAGGAAATGGAGGCCAAAAACAGATCACTCTCTCAGAGAGCTCTGGGATAATTTGAAGAAAACCAATATTCGTCTCATAGGGATCCCCGAAAGCAACAAAGTGGCTTCACAAGACACAGAGTCTCTTCTCCATGAGATTATGAAGGAGAACTTTCCAGACATGCCAAGAGATTCTGAAATTCAGGTAGCAGACACTTTCAGAACTCCAGCATGACTCAACCCAAATAAGACACATCATAATCAATTTCAATATGAAGGAGAAAATTCTGAAAGCTACCAGATGAATGAAAACCATTACCTACAAGGGGAAGAATATTAGAATAACTGCAGATCTCTCTGCTGAAATCTTTCAAGCTAGAAGAGGACGGTCATTGACTTTTAATCTCCTAAAACAAAATAACTTTTAACCCAGGATCCTATATCCAGCTAAACTGAGTTTCATTTATGACAGAGACATTAAATACTTCAATGACATTCACATGTTGAAGAAATTTGCCATAACTAAACCAGCTCTCCAGGATATTCTCCGACCTATCCTCCATAAAGGTGAGCATAATCCTCCACCACAAAAGTAAACCCACCCAGAAAATTTTGATCAGATTCCAACTTCCACAGTCACAAAAGGATTAAAAATGTCCACTGGATTCTCAAAAGGCTTATCAATATTCTCAATTAATGTGAATGGTTTAAATGGTCCTCTAAAGAGGCACAGGTTGGCTGACTGGATACAAAAACTCAAGCCAGATATCTGTTGCATACAAGAATCGCATCTTACACTAAAAGACAAATACAGACTCAAGGTGAAGGGATGGTCATCTATATTCCAGGCAAATGGAAAGCAGAAAAAAGCAGGTGTTGCAATCCTGTTTGCAGACGCAATAGGCTTTAAACCAACAAAAATAATTAAGGATAAGGATGGACACTTCATATTTGTTAAAGGTAATACTCAATATGATGAGATCACTATTATTAATATTTATGCACCCAACCACAACGCACCTCAATTTATAAGAGAAACTCTAACAGACATGAGTAACTCGATTTCCTCCACTTCCATAGTAGTTGGAGATTTTAATACCCCTTCAGCAGTGTTAGATAGATCCTCCAAAAAGAAGCTAAGCAAAGAAATCTTAGATTTAAACTCAACCATTCAACATCTGGACTTAACAGACATCTACAGAACATTTCATCCCAAAAAACCTGAATACACATTCTTCTCATCAGCCCACGGAACATACTCCAAAATCGACCACATCCTAGGCCACAAATCTAACCTCAGCAAATTTTAAAAAAATAGAAATTATTCCTTGCATCTTCTCAGACCAGCATGGAATAAAAGTTGAACTCAATAACAGGAACCTGCATACCCATACAAAAACATGGAAGCTAAACAACCTTATGCTAAAGGATAGATGGGTTATAGATGAATTAAGAAGGAAATCACCAAGTTTTGGGAACAAAACAACAATCAAGACACAAATTACCAGAACCTCTGGGATACTGCAAAGGTAGTCCTAAGCGGGAAATTTATAGCACTGCAAGCCTTCCTCAAGAAAACGGAAAGAGAGGAAGTTAATAACTTAATGAGACATCTCAAGCAACTGGAGAAGGAAGAACACTTCAACCCAAAACCCAGCAGAAGAAAAGAAATAACCAAAATCAGAGCAGAACTAAATGAAATTGAAAACAAAAGAATTATACAACCAATAAATAAATCTAAAAGTTGGTTTTTTGAAAATATCAATAAAATAGATAAATTTTTGGCCAACCTAACCAGGAAAAAAAGAGTAAAATCTTTAATTTCATCAATCTCTGATTGGTATAGATGAAATAACAACAGAACCCTCAGAAATTAAAAAAATCCTTAACGAATACTACAAGAAACTCTGCTCTCAGAAATATAAAAATCTGAAAGAAATCAACCAATACCTGGAAGTGTGCCACCTACCAAGACTTAGCCAGAATGAAGTGGAAATGTTGAAGAGGCCTATATCAAGTTCTGAAATAGCATCAACTATACGAAATCTCCCTAAAAAGAAAAGCCCAGGACCAGATGGCTTTACGTCAGAATTCTACCAAACCTTTAAAGAAGAACTAGTACCTATACTACTAAACCTCTTCCAAAATATAGAAAAAGAAGGAATATTACCCAAGACATTCTACAAAGCAAACATCACCCTCATCCCCAAACCAGGGAAAGACCCAACAAGGAAAGAAAATTATAGACCAATATCACTAATGAATATTGATGCTAAAATACTCAATAATATCCTAACAAACAGAATCCAACAACACGTGAAAAAAATTATACACCATGACCAAGTGGGATATAGCCCAAGGTCTCTAGGCTGATTCAATATTGGTAAATCTATAAATGTAATTCAACACATAAACAAACTAAAAAATAAGGACCATATGATTCTTTCAATTCATGCAGAAAAAGCTTTTGATAATATCCAGCATTCCTTCATGATCAGAACACTTAAGAAAATTGGTATAGAAGGGACATTTCTTAAATTAATAGAGGCCATCTACAGCCAATATCGTATTGAATGGAGTTAAATTGAAATCATTTCCACTTAGATTAGGAACCAGGCAAGGTTGCCCATTGTCTCCATTGCTCTTTAACATTGTCATGGAAGTTTTAGCCATTGCAATTAGGGAAGAAAAGGCAATCAAGGGTATCCACATAGGGTCAGAAGAGATCAAACTTTCACTCTTTGCAGATGATATGATTGTATATCTGGAAAACACTAGGGATTCTACTACAAAACTTTTAGAAGTGATCAAGGAATACAGCAATGCCTCAGGCTACAAAATCAACACCCATAAATCTGTGGCCTTTATATATACCAACAATAACCAAACTGAAAAAACAGTCAAGGACTCTATTCCTTTCATAGTAGTGCCAAAGAAGATGAAGTATTTGGGAGTACAAAGGATGTGAAAGATCTCTACAAAGAGAACTATGAAACTTTAAGAAAAGAAATAGCTGAAGATGTTAACAAATGGAAAAACATACCATGCTCATGGCTGGGAAAAATCAACATTGTTAAAATGTCCATATTACCCAAAGCAATATATAATTTTAATGCAATTCCTATTAAAGCTCCATAGTCATATTTTAAAGATCTTGAAAAAATCATACTTCTTTTTATATGGAATCAGAAAAAACCTTGAATAGCCAAAACATTACTCAGCAATAAAAACACAGCAGGAGGAATCACGCTAACAGACCTGAGACTGTACTATAAATCCATAGTGATCAAAACAGCATGGTACTGGCACAAAAGCAGAGAAGTACATGTCTGGAACAGAATAGAGAACCAAGAGATGAACCCAGCTACTTACCATTATTTGATCTTTGACAAGCCAATTAAAAACATTCAGTGGGGAAAAGATTCCCTATTTAACAAATGGTGCTGGGTGAACTGGCTGGCAACCTGTAGAAGACTGAAACTGGACCCACACCTTTCACCATTAACTAAGATAGACTCTCACTGGATAAAAGATTTAAACTTAAGACATGAAACTATAAAAATACTTGAGGAAAGTGCAGAAAAAACTCTTGAAGGAATTGGCCTGGGTGAATATTTTATGAGGACAACTCCCCAGGCAATTGAAGCAGTGTCAAAAATACACTACTGGGACCTGATCAATCTAAAAAGCTTCTGCACAGCCAAGAACATTGTAAGTAAAACAAGCAGACAGCCCTCAGAATGGGAGAAAATATTTGCAGGTTATACCTCCAATAAAGGTCTAATAACCAGAATCCACGGAGAACTCAAATGTATTAGCAAGAAAAGAACACATGAACCCATTTTAGGGTGGGCAAGGAATTTGAAGGGAAACTTCTCTAAAGAAGACGGACACATGATCTACAAACATATGAAAAAAAGCTCTTCATCCTTAATCATCAGAGAAATGCAAATCAAAACTACTCTGAGATATCACCTAACCCCAGTAAGAGTAGTCCACATAACAAAATCCCCAAACCAGAGATGTTGGCGTGCATGTGGAGAAAAGGGCACACTTCTTTATTGCTGGTGGGAATGCACACTAATACATTCCTTCTGGAAGGATGTTTGGAGAATACTTACAGACCTAAAGATAGACCTGCCATTCGATCCTATAATTCCTTTACTAGGTTTATACCCAGAAGACCAAAAGTCACAATATACCAAAGACATCTGTACCAGAATGTTTATTGCATCCCAATTCATAATTGCTAAGTCATGGAAGAAGCCCAAGTGCCCATCAACCCATGAATGGACTAGCAAATTGTGGTACATGTATACCATGGAATATTATGCAGCCTTAAAGAAAGATGGAGACTTTACCTCTTTCATGTTTACATGGATGGAGCTGGAACATATTCTTCTTAGCAAAGTATCTCAGGAATGGAAGAAAAAGTATCCAATGTACTCTGCTCTACTATGAAGCTAAATTATAGCTTTCATATGAAGGCTATAACCCAACTATAGCACAAGACTATGAGGAAAGGGCCAAGGAAGGGGAAGGGAGGGGGGAGGTTTTGGTGGAGGGAGGATAATGGAGTGGGGCCACATCTACAGTGCATCTTAGAATGGGTACAGGCAAAACTTACTAAATGCAGAATACAAATGCCTACATACAGTAACTAAGAAAATGCCATGAAGGCTATGTTGAACAGTTTGATGAGAATATTTCAGATTGTATATGAAACCCACACAATGTACCCCTTGATTGCACTAATGTACACAGCTATGGTTTAACAATAAAAAAATTAATAAAAAAAAAGAAATAGAGAGATAGGTGGATAGAGAGATTCTAACAGACATATTTCATGTTTTAAATAATTACACTCCACAATAATAATAAAAAAAAAAAGAAAATGCCATGAAGGCTACTTTGAACAGTTTGATGAGAATATATTTCAGATTGTATATGAAACCCGCACATTGTACCCCTTGATTGCACTAATGTACACAGCTATGATTTAACAATAAAAATAAATTAATTAAAAAAAATAATAAAATAAATAAAATAAAATAAAACCTCAAAAAAAAAAAAAAGAAAATGACATGAAGGCTATGTTAACCAGTTCGATGAAAATATTTCAAATTGTATATAAAACCAACACATTGTACCCCATGATTGCATTAATGTACACAGCTATGATTTAAGAAAAAAAAGTTAAGGGATAAAATATCAAAATATTTTTATATCAAAATATGAAATCATGATAGAAAAATGGGCAAAAGATATAAACAGTGAATTCACACACATCCCCAAAAAACAGAATTAAAAAGGCTTTTAACCATATGAGAAGATTTTCATCCTCATTCATTATAACAGAAATGCAAATGAAAGCAAACGCTCTCTTGGAAAGGCTTAGGAACAGTCACTCTCAGACATTGCTGGTAAGAAAGCAAATATAACAGTTAAAACAAAACAAGATAAATGGAAGAACTAGCCTGGTTCCAATCTCTAATGATAAAATTGAATACGAGACAAACTTCCTGTCCTTATATACAGAGTCCCTGTGCTCTTTGAGAAGCAAACAGTGTAAGAAAGACTTGGGGACATAAAATCCAATTCAATGTATTTTGCTGAGTGCCAGAAAGTTTTGAGAGCAAAGAGGAGAACACAGTGTAGAAGGGAAAGATTTCCTAGAGGAAGTGATGCCTAATCCAGTGCCAGTGAGCCAGAAGGGAGGAAAAGGAGAGCAAGTGCAAAGAGCTTGCACATCATCTTATCAGCAAATCAGAGCCATTGAAAGAGCTAAGGAAATTTCGCCCCAAAATGTGACTCCTTTGTATAAAGAATACTTTGTATTAAATGCCAATCATGATCAGGAAGCATTGAAAGAGGCAGTTCCTCTATCTAAAACCTGAGTAACCTGATTGAGAATCAAAAGGGGCTGCTGACTTCCTTATTACGTGCTAATAGAACTGGCCCCAGCGTCATTTGAAACACTTTATCTATCTCTCAGGTTAATCTATAAATAAATAAATCTGTTTTCACCCATCTACACACATCCTCCCAGAAAGCACTTGCATATTTTCCACATTCTCCCCCCTACTTTCCAAAAGGTATCTATAAAGGTCTCTGACCATCACTGAGACAGAGTAATCATTCTTGTAGTTCCTCCCATGCACATGGTATTTGGTAATAAATCTTTTGAGAGGTCAAAGACCAAAAATAAAATATTATTCCAAAACATGAACAAAAGGAAACGGAACCCAGTGGACATCGGCCTTTATTCCACCTGGGTACGGGTAAGCTGAGCTTGAGAAGGAAGTCAGCACGTGGGTTAAGGTGGATGGGGATTTAAGGAGTCATAAGGGTGGGGGTGGGCATATTTTATTCCAGCATGTCAGTTCTACTTGGGTAGGTCCCTCCATTTGACTCTATCATCCCCATCTTTTTAGTCTACTATAAGTAGGCAGGATGATGGACTGCCTGTAAGGAAATTGGGGGGACAATGTTTACAAGAATACTCTTGGGTCCTCACTTTGAATTTGTTGATATCCATGCAGAGAAAGCATATGAGCAGTTGTTTACTGGGTGATTACCTGGTCAATAAATTGGGAGATGAAATGGAGAATTACTGGTCCAAAATTGAGAGTAAGAAAAATCATAATTAATGGCCCCCAAACAGGAAATAACCAAGGAAGCCATGATTCTAGCACCATAAGGGTAGAGTAGCCTACCTACTACTCTAGGGTGTAGCGTAAATTACCATCAGATCCCACCACCAAGATCTGTTTGTTTTAAAGGGCCTTTATAAGATGGCAGCATGGAAAAAGTTGTTCCTGTGTTTATTAGAAAAGAATTTGGTTAACCTTCCACTAGCAAAAATACCCAGAAGTTAGTTTTCCAGGATGGCGACCAGATGCATCCTGATTTTCTAGAGATTGTCTGTCTTTTGCAGCTAGACTTAAAAGGTAGGGAAATTATGTTGGGTCCTGGGAGCGACTACAAAAGCAGATCTTCACAAAGAGTGGGACAGTCAGACTTCCAGCAAGGACCTCTGCAGACTGGATGTGGTTTGGGGGAAAGGTTTGGATTTGGGCCCTGCTTTGCCCAGTGTCCCAGGCTACTGCATTTAAAACATGGTCCCTGGGGGAGATTTTGTTCTTTAGGAGTGCCCCACAGAATTTCAAGAAGTAGGATGGTTTTGCCTAATGGTGAAAGCCAATAACTAGAGCTTTCATTGATGTACAGATCAATGAGATCTTACTGGGGGTCCACGGACCCCAGGGGAATTTTTGGAGGTCCACCATGTTTCTTTTCTCTCCCAGTTCCACCATTTTTTCTCTCTCTTCCACATGTGGAGGAAGGCGAATGAGGGGTTGAGGTAGGGGGATGGGATGGAATTCTGCCGGTAGGAATACTGTGGGTAGGAATTTTGTAGATAGAAATGAGATTGAGGAAGGGAGGATGTGGAAGAACAGAAGTTATGGGTTGTCTGTCTGGTTGAAAGAAGACAATGGAAATTTGGATGGGAGGGGGGAGATGGTTTGACCTGCACAAGGAAAATCTGAGATGGTTCACAAGACAAACACAGAGAAGGAATGTTTTGAAGGAGGAGAAAAGCCTGGATGTAGGGAATCTCCAACCATTTGCCTAATCTCTAAAAGTAATTATTGAGATTAGTGAGGAACGAGAGGTCAAATGTTCCATTTTCAGGCCATCAGGAACCATTGTCTAGTCTCTATATAGGCCAAACAGTATTACAGAAAAAGATGAGGCATTTAGGTTTAAAGTCAGGATAGAGCCTTACAGGCTTGAGGTGAAGAAGGGGGAATCCTTGACTGAGTGATCTCCATATAAGAAATTGGAGGTAGGGAGGAGAGCAAGATGGCAGCTGAGTAACAGCTTCCTTGCATCTGGGCACCGTGAGTCCGGGGAGACAGGACTCCAGCCATCTCTGGCTGGTGGGATCTGCCTATCATCACCCCTATGAGGACACAGAGAGTCGGGGAGAGACTTCTGGACCCCAAGAGGAGGACTAAAACAGTGGAAAACCGAAAAGTGGTCGCATGTGTTCAATCGGTCTAAACCCACCCGCAACTGTAAGTTCAGTAGCAGCGAGACTGCAAACCAGAAAGGTCTTACCTGTGAACCGTTTTGGTGTCTTTGGACTTGGCACTTAGTTGAACTGCCTTGGGGAGAGCCTGAGCGGGAATGCGGAGAACTTTGGCCGTTGTCTAGGGCCCCATCCTGAGCCGCTGAGCCAGACGGAGCTAACAGTGTTTGGCTGTGGGCCACAGGGAGCCATTGTGAGCAATCTGCCCTGGCAAGCTCCGCCCTCAGGGTCGCAGAGCTAGAATCAGGTGGGAGTTGATAACCCAGAGACCAAGTAGCCTAAGGGTGGGGTCTGAGCCGCCTTACAGCCCTAACCCTCAGAGGCAGAGTGAGACCGGTTTTGGCACACTGGGTAAGTGGATAGCCACTCCAGCAGTGATTCCAACGACAAGCACTTTCCTGGGAAAGCTTCTGCTCAGCAAGTTTACAAATTCAAAATGCCTTTTAAGTGGGCTGAAGAGAGATTTAGGGTGTCTACCTGCTGGGCTTTGAGAAATCAGCAGCCTCTAGTCGTATCAGAACTGTGATTAACATCTCATACCCCAGAAGACCACGTGTTACCCAGACAATATTCAACAACATATACATACTGCTTTGTTTTTGGTTGTGTTTTGTTTTTTCTATTTTTTTTGGTTTGGTTGTTTTTTTTTGTTTATTTTGATGTTGTTGATGTTGTTTCATTTTTTAATTTCAACCTTTTCCATACAGACCTTTTTTCTTTCTCAATTTTTCTAGTTTAATTACAATTTCCCATTGCTGCCTTTTTAATAACTAGAACTTCATTTTTGCTAATGTTTCTACCGATATTATTTTGGTTTTTCACCCAATTTTATCCCGTAAAGTTTTCTGTTTGCTTGTTTTGGTTTGATTCATAGCATTTTTGTCTTTCCTCTCTAATTAGTGGAGGTGGGGTACTGTGTCTGATCAGGTTAGCAAAGAGCTGCTGACCTCAAGGGAACCACCCAACTGGGCAGCCCCAGAAGGTGGGGTTTTTTTTAAGATTGTGTCAAAGTACCCTATTTTATACCTATATTGCTCTGTCTCCCTCTTTCTGTGCCTCTCTTCTTTTTGTCAATATTCCTTTTACCCACCCCCTCTCCTTCCTCTATTTTTTTGTCTTCTCACGCGGTCCTCCTTTCTTTCATCCCTTTCTTGCTCTTCAATCTTCTCACCCTTCTGGTCCTGTACCAAAAGGACTCATCTAACCCTTAGTCCACAGGCACGAGAACTTAAAGAGCAAGAGGAAGCGAAAAGAAAATTAGGGCAAGGAAACAGATAAAAGAAATCACCCATGAGGAAGAATCAGCAGAAAACTCCAGGCAACATGAAGAAACAGTCCAGAACAACCCCGCCAAGGGAACATGAGGTAGCTACTGCAGAGGATTCCACCTATAAAGAAATATTATGAATGACAGAAAGGGAATTTAGAATACACATGATGAAAACAATAAAAGAAATGATGGAAACAATGATGGAAACTGCTAATAAAGTGGAAAATAACCAAAAGGAAATCCAAAAACAGAATTAAATAAGATATGAACGATATGAAGAATATAAAAAGGATATAGCAGAGCTAAAGGAACTGAAACAGTTAATTAGGAAACTCAAAGATGCAATGGAAAGTATCAGCAAGAGGTTAGACCATGCAAAAGAAAGAATTTCAGAGGTAGAAGACAAAGTTCTTGAGAGAACTCAGATAGTAAAAGAGGCAGAAAAGAAGAGAGAGAAAGCAGAACGTTCACTGTCAGAATTATGGGACTTTATGAAGTGTTCCAACATACAAGTTATAGGAATCCCAGAAGGAGAAGAAGAATGGCCCAGAGGAATGGAAGCCATACTAGAGAATATTATAAAAGAAAATTTCCCAAATATCACCAAAGATTCTGACACACTGCTTTCAGAGAGATATCAGACCCCAGGTCAACTCAACTCTAACCGAGCCTCTCCAAGACACATTGTGATGAACCTGTCCAAAGTCAAGACAAAAGAAAAGATTCTGCAAGCTGCCAGGAGTAAGCGCCAGTTGACCTACAGGGGCAAATCCATCAGAGTGACCGCAGACTTCTCTAATGAAACTTTCCAAGCAAGAAGACAATGGTCATCTACCTTTAATCTACTTAAACAGAACAATTTCCAGCCCAGAATTCTGTACCCTGCTAAGCTAAGCTTCAAAATTGATAGAGAAATCAAATCATTTACGGATATACAAACATTGAGGAAATTCGCCACAACAAGACCAGCTCTACAGGAAATACTTCAACCTGTTCTACACACTGACCACCACAATGGATCAGCAGCAAACTAAGAACTCAGAAATTAAAGGACAGAACCTAACCTCCACACTGATGCAAAAGATAAAACTAAGTGATGGACTCTCACAAAATAAGATGAATAGAATACTACCACACTTATCAATTATCTCAATAAATGTTAATGGCTTGAATTCCCCACTGCAGAGACATAGATTGGCTGACTGGATTAAAAAACACAAGCCATCCATTTGCTGTCCGGAAGAAACACACCTGGCCTCAAAAGACAAATTAAAACTCTGAGTCAAGGGTTGGAAGACAATTTTTCAGGCAAATGGAATTCAGAAGAAAAGAGGAGTTGCAATCTTATTTTCAGATACATGTGGATTATAAAGCAATTAAAGTAAAAAAAGACAAAGATGGTCGCTTTACATTGGTCACGGGAAAAATACAACAAGAAGATGTTTCAATTCTAAATATTTATGCACCCAATTTAAATGCTCCCAGATTCTTGAAACAGACCTTACTCAGTCTGAGCAATATGATATCTGATAATACCATAATAACAGGGGACTTTAACACTCCTCTTACAGAGTTGGACAGATCCTCTAAACAGAAATTAAACAAAGATATAAGAGATTTAAATGAGACCCTAGAACAACTGTACTTGATAGACATATATAGAACACTCCATCCCAAAGATAAAAAATATACATTCTTCTCATCACCCCATGGAACATTCTCCAAAATTGATCATATCCTGGGACACAAAACAAATATCAACAGAATCAAAAGAATTGAAATTTTACCTTGTACCTTCTCAGACCATAAGGCACTAAAGGTGGAACTCAACTCTAATAAAAATGCTCAACCCCACACAAAGGCATGGAAATTAAACAATCTTCTGTTGAATAACAGATGGGTGCAGGAAGAAATAAAACAGGAAATCATTAACTTCCTTGAGCATAACAACAATGAAGACACAAGCTACCAAAACCTGTGGGATACTGCAAAAGCAGTTTTGAGAGGAAAATTTATCTCTTTAGATGCCTACATTCAAAAACCAGAAAGAGAGCACATCAACAATCTCACAAGAGATCTTATGGAGTTGGAAAAAGAAGAACAATCTAAGCCTAATGTCAGTAGAAGAAAACAAATCTCCAAAATCAAATCAGAGATCAATGAAATTGAAAACAAAAGAATCATTCAGAAAATTAATGAAACAAGGAGTTGGTTTTTTGAAAAAATAAATAAAATAGATAAACCATTGGCCAGACTAACGAGAAATAGAAAAGTAAAATCTCTAGTAACCTCAATCAGAAATTATAAAGGTGAAATAACAACTGATCCCACAGAGATACAAGAGATCATCTCTGAATACTACCAGAAATTCTATGCCCAGAAATTTGACAATGCAAAGGAAATCGATCAATATTTGGAATCATATCCTCTCCCTAGACTTACCCAGGAAGAAATAGAGCTCCTGAACAGACCAATTTCAAGCACTGAGATCAAAGAAACAATAAAAAATCTTCCAACCAAAAAATGCCCTGCTCCAGATGGCTTCACTCCAGAATTCTATCAAACCTTCAAGGAAGAGCTTATTCCTGTACTGCAGAAATTATTCCAAAAAATTGAGGAAGAAGGAATCCTCCCCCAACACATTCTATGAAGCAAACATCACCCTGATACCAAAACCAGGAAAAGACCCAACCAAAAAGGAGAATTTCAGACCAATCTCACTCATGAATATAGATGCAAAAACTCTCAACAAAATCCTAGCCAATAGATTACAGCTTATCATCAAAAAAGTCATTCATCATGATCAAGTAGGCTTCATCCCAGGGATGCAAGGCTGGTTTAACATACGCAAGTCCATAAACGTTATCCACCATATTAACAGAGGCAAAAATAAAGATCACATGATCCTCTCAATAGATGCAGAAAAAGCATTTGATAAAATCCAGCATCCTTTTCTAATTAGAACACTGAAGAGTATAGGCATAGATGGCACATTTCTAAAACTCATTGAAGCTATCTTTGACAAACCCACAGCTAATATTTTACTGAATGGAGTAAAACTGAAAGCTTTTCCTATTAGAACTGGAACCAGACAAGGTTGTCCTCTGTCACCTTTACTATTCAACGTAGTGCTGGAAGTTCTAGCCAATACAATTAGGCAAGACAAGGAAATAAAGGGAATTCAAATGGGAGCAGAGGAGTTCAAACTCTCCCTCTTTGCTGACGACATGATCTTATACTTAGAGAACCCCAAAGACTCAACCACAAGACTCCTAGAAGTCATCAAAAAATACAGTAATGTTTCAGGATATAAAATCAATGTCCACACGTCAGTAGCCTTTGTATACACCAATAACAGTCAAGATGAGAAGCTAATTAAGGACACAACTCCCTTCACCATAGTCTCAAAGAAAATGAAATACCTAGGAATATACCTAACGAAGGAGGTGAAGGACCTCTATAAAGAAAACTATGAAATCCTCAAAAAGGAAATAGCAGAGGATATTAACAAATGGAAGAACATATCATGCTCATGGATGGGAAGAATCAACATTGTTAAAATGTCTATACTTCCCAAAGCAATCTACCTATTCAATGCCATTCCTATCAAAATACCAACATCGTACTTTCAAGATTTGGAAAAAA
This sequence comes from Nycticebus coucang, assembly GCF_027406575.1. NCBI lineage: Eukaryota > Metazoa > Chordata > Mammalia > Primates > Lorisidae > Nycticebus > Nycticebus coucang. The sequence goes on from NC_069780.1 coordinate 53,841,618, forward strand.
TGATTCTGTGTTTTGTATGGAACCGGAAAAAAACCCATATAGCTAAGGCAGTTCTTAGTAATAAAAATAAAGCTGGGGGCATCAGCATACCAGATTTTAGTCTGTACTACAAAGCCATAGTGCTCAAGACAGCATGGTACTGGCACAAAAACAGAGACATAGACACTTGGAATCGAATTGAAAACCAAGAAATGAAACTAACATTTTACAACCACCTAATCTTTGATAAACCAAACGAGAACATACCTTGGGGGAAAGACTCCCTATTCAATAAATGGTGTTGGGAGAACTGGATGTCTACATGTAAAAGACTGAAACTGGACCCACACCTTTCCCCACTCACAAAAATTGATTCAAGATGGATAAAGGACTTAAATTTAAGGCATGAAACAATAAAAATCCTCCAAGAAAGCATAGGAAAAACACTGGAAGATATTGGCCTGGGGAAAGATTTCATGAAGAAGACTGCCATGGCAATTGCAACAACAAAAATAAACAAATGGGACCTAATGAAACTGAAAAGCTTCTGTACAGCTAAGGAGACAATAACCAAAGCAAAGAGACAACCTACACAATGGGAAAGGATATTTGCATATTTTCAATCAGACAAAAGCTTGATAACTAGGATCTATAGAGAACTCAAATTAATCCACATGAAAAAAGCCAACAATGCCATATATCAATGGGCAAGAGACATGAATAGAACCTTCTCTAAAGATGACAGATGAATGGCTAACAAACACATGAAAAAATGTTCATCATCTCTGTATATTAGAGAAATGCAAATCAAAACAACCCTGAGATATCATCTAACCCCAGTGAGAATGGCCCACATCACAGAATCTCAAAACTGCAGATGCTGGCATGGATGTGGAGAGAAGGGAACACTTTTACACTGCTGGTGGGACTGCAAACTAGTACAACCTTTCTGGAAGGAAATATGGAGAAACCACAAAGCACTCAAGCTAGACCTCCCATTTGACCCCACAATCCCATTACTGGGCATCTACCCAGAAGGAAAAAAATCCTTTTATCATAAGGACACTTGTACTAGACTGTTTATTGCAGCTCAATTTACAATCACCAAAATGTGGAAACAGCCTAAATGCCTGCCAACCCAGGAAAGGATTAACAAGCTGTTGTATATGTATACCATGGAATACTATTCAGCTATTAAAAAAATTGGAGACTTTACATCCTTCGTATTAACCTGGATGGACGTGGAAGACATTATTCTTAGTAAAGCATCTCAAGAATGGAGAAGCATGAATCCTATGTACTCAATTTTGATATGAGAACAATTAATGACAATTAAGGTTATGGGGGGGAGGAAAAGCAGAAAGAGGGATGGAGGGAGGGGGGGTGGGGCCTTGGTGTGTGTCACACTTTATGGGGGCAAGACATGATTGCAAGAGGGACTTTACCTAACAATTGAAATCAGTGTAACCTGGCTTATTGTACCCTCAATGAATCTCCAACAATAAAAAAAAAAAAAGAAAGAAAGAAATTGGAGGTAGGCAGAGCCTGTCACTCAAAGGAGTAGGGTGCCGGCCCCCAGAGGTGGCGAGTTCAAACCCAGCCGTGGCCAGAAACTGCAAAAGAGAAATTGGAGATAAAAAAAATAAATGAAGTTAAAGCAAGAATGTAAGGAGAGCCTATGAGGAGGAAGGAGGTGGCTGAAGGCTAGGGTAAGGGAGGTTACTAGGCCTCTGTGTGGAACTTTGAAACAGCCAGGAAAAAATGGAAGACAAGGAAGGAGGTGACTGAGGCTGGGTCAGGGTGGTTACTAGGCCTCCGTGTGTGAAACCAGTTGGAGAAAATTGGCCCAGGCCCACAGGAGGGTGTCCTCACACACAAGGCACTAGATGGGCAAGTCTGACTCACCGGGGTGAGTCCATAGGTGGCCAGTACTGGGATCAGGGAGGTATCAGGCCTCTGCATGTGAAACCAGCTGGGAAAAAAAGTGAGGCTAGTGTTAATCGAAAGAGTGGCCCAGGCCCACGGGAGGGTGTCCCCAAACACAAGACACTGGACAGGTGAGCCAGACTCGCTGGGGTTAGGCAAGGAACACTGGAATTTTCAGCCCAGAGTGGGGAAAGGGAAAAAAAACTTTTAAAAGCTGAGAAAGGGGCTATATATGACTGCATAAGAGCCCTGACATGGAGGGAGAAGGACAAAGGAGTTGGAGTGGGGAAATGGAAAAAGAAGTTTAAAATGTTCAGAAAGGGGTTCTAGACAAATGCTCACCTCACCAAAAATGAATGAATTTTTGGTGGGGGTCGGAGGGGTTCCCCTGTTTCCCTTCATCTCATCAGACCAAGAGTCTGTCTAGTTGGGTCCAAGGGTGTGTATTTCAGCCCCCAAGGGGGCTTCTCCTCAATCTGAGTCAAGGCACCAAAATGAGATATCAAAGACCAAAATTAAAAGATTATTCTGAAATGTGAATGAAAGGAAACGGAGTCCAGGTTCTCTGTGGGCAATATTAGCCTTTATTCCACCTACCTGTGGCCTGTGGGTAAGCTGAGCTCAAGAAGGAGGTCAGCACATGGGTTAAGGTGTATGGGGATTTAAAAGGTCAGAAGAATGACAGTGGGCACATTCTATTTGGGTGGGTTGGTTCCATTCAGGCAAATCCCTCCATTTGACTCTATCGCCTTTCTCTTATTAATCTACCATAATTGTGGGTTGATCTTCAGCAAACCAAGCAAGGGAAAAGGGCAGGTTTCACCATTATTCCTACACACTGCAGTGTCTTACAAAAAGTAGTATCACTCAGTTTCACAGAAGATACGATATTTCTATCAATGGTACCAAAATGCCCAATGGCCAACAGGTGATCTCTCTTCAACAGTACTACAGTTGGCCTCTTTAAGTTTCCTCTTGCTATCTTCCATGACTAACTGCTACTCTCCTTAAATGAGTGGATTCATGTCAGGTCACAGTAAAGTCTGGCTCATCTGGGGACATTAGGATTTTCACAATCTGATCATTTTGTATTAATGTTAAAGTTGCCCTCCCAAAGTGTAATCTGATTTCCAGACTCCTGGGGAAACATCTCACCTCAGAACTCACCTTAGAATATATAGGAGGTAGATCAGTTGACTTCTCAGTGGATTGCCCTGAGACAACCAGGGAAAACACCTGTAAGGAGGCAATTCCTGGAGGTTCTTTAGAATCACAAAAGAGGAAAAGAATAAGGAGGCACCCACCTGCCTGGTCAGGACAGACAAGGCCATGCATTTGAGAGTTAACAGATGGGAGGGATTAAACTCTTCAAATGTATTTAAACTAGAAAACCTGGTTTACTTTCCCTACCAGAATAGAACTGGTTTCTCCCTCCCCATCTATTTACATACACCACTGGCTGTTTACCAACCCTCTGCCACTTACCCTGGCTTTCTCTCTCCTTCTTAGGAACTTGGGATTCTTTCAACCCTGTATTTTGCATATGTACTTTTGTTAAAAACTAATAAAAACCTTCTGAAGAAGCCAGGAAGGGGCTGCATTATCTCAGTCTACCCAGCCTGAATTAGTGTAAGCCATCTCCAAGCATTCTCAGACTTGTTTTTCTTAAAACCAGTGTTGAGGTAGTTATTTCCAGCATCATTTCCCAGCTAGTATTAAAACCACATCAGAGTTCACATGCATTGACCCACCACCACCACCACAAGAGTGTAAATTGTTAGTTATATATTTCAAATGTATTGCTCTGTCTACATTGTACATAGAAGATTGTGGAGAGCAATAGCTGTCCAATATGATAACCAAATAGGAGATTATACAAATGGTAGCAGAAAACTAGGGCAATCATGATGGATATGGAGAGAAGAAGCCGAAGTTAGCTGAGGTCATAGCCTTTCTTTCACATATGGAGAAGTTACTTTTTTCATTATAAGGCTGAAGCCTAAAAGTATCTCAATCCAGCATTAATTTAATATAATTTTAAAAATCACATATACAGGCCAGGTACAGTGGCTCACGCCTGTAATCCTAGCACTCTGGGAGGCCAAAGCAGGTGGATTGCTTGAACTCATGAGTTCAAGATCAGCCGGAGCAAAAAAGCGAGACCCCATCTCTACTAAAAATAGAAAAACTGAGGTAAGAGGATCACTTGAGCCCAAGTTGGAGGTTGCTGTGAGCTATGATGCCATAGCACTCTACCCAGAGCAACAGCTTGAGACTCTGTCTTAGAATAAATAAATAAAAATCACATATACAATAGGAGTTATGATATCCTTCACTTTTGTCTAGACAGAATTTGAGAAATTTCTTAGTATTGTTCTACCCCCACCCCCCAAAAATTGGCATTGGTAGCAATGTTCACTGGGATAAAATTGACTCGATCCCATAGCTGTACAAATTTCATGCCAATCTCATAATTGTCACAATGAAAACACAATCACAAAAGTGGCAGAATTTTTTTGGAGTGATCAGATTCTTCATTATGAATGAGGCTTGTGAAATGAAATCAACCACTTCTCCAGAAATGGCACTCAGTATTTATTGCATAGGGACTGGAAGATTACAGAACATCACAGAGAAATTAGAATTTTTTTAACATCTTTTAATTAGAAAGAGAAACAAGTCCATTTGCATCTGTTGTATCTGAGATTTTACAGTTCACTAGATTCAACCCCAAGAATGTACTAACAGAAGTGAGTCTTTATATACAGTAACAGCATGAGGAAAATCTGATTCTTGACACTTTAGTTTTTCAGTCACCTTTCTTGGTTTGTCATTTATATCTCAAGTACAGTATCTCTCTGAACTTTTTAATGTTTGTCTTCTGTCAATTGTGCTGTTTTCCAAAAAGGAATTTTCTCTCTTTTCTCTTATTCATTCATTTTTGTAATTGTAAACAGTTAACATTACTTATCATAATAAACTTTCATTGGTTTGTATTTATAGATAGTTTAAATAAGTTCCTTTACTTTTTTTCAGGTTAGAGTTTCACTCTTACATTTATGATGTTCTCAACCTACTTCAGCACTCTGTGCACATCTATGTGTATGTATATATTTATGTATTACATATGTGCTTTGCAGTGCATCTTTAGTTATTCCACATGGTAGGCACATCACAAAAATCAAGCTCTCTTTTTTCTATAAATGTTTGTCTAGCCCTTAAGAACATGATCTTTGTAAACTTTATCACTTGCTATTAAGTCATAGATCAATAGTAAGCTTGAGATTACAATAGCATTTCCTATCTTCAACAGCAAAAAATTTTCTCATATATGTAAGATGAGAATCTGAATAAACTTGCAAAAGTTTTCCTTTTAGACGTGATGTACATTTTTAAATTTTACATATCTTGTATTTTATGACTTGTTTGAGAATTGCTTAAACTCCTATGGCACATAGGCCTTTAACTTCAACAGTATTTGCCTCTGACCTACTGCCATCTGGTATGGATCAGCTTATTATTCATAGCACCATCTCCAAAGAATTCTATGTATTATTTATAAATATTATAATATGGATTATAATATGTTATGAAAATGCAACACATCTGGAGGTCATTTAATAAAAATCAGCAAAACCTTTATGAATAGAACGATTATTCATATGTTAATCTGATTGGCTTACTAAACATTTTCATTGTTTCACTAAACATTGCCAGTTGGCATGATGGCGGACAAGACGGACATGTAGCCCACCTCTCCCAAGCCACCAGGTGAGAGGAAAGGCGGTCTGGACCTTCCCCGTGTGTGGATTATTAGAGTGGACAGACAGCTGGAGATGCCCAGCGAACTGGAGGTTTGCTATAAATGAGGGGTAATTTAAAAATCACAGACTCTGTTGTAGAGATTCATCCCTGCTCGGCCGTGCCGGCCAGCAGGCCCCTCCCCCATGGAGGTCAGCAGCTTGTAAATGCTGACAAAATCCAATTGACAAGTAATTAATCCTGAACTGAGGGAGGCATCTGAAAGGAGAGCCACTCAAAACCACAGGGAACTGGGCAAACTGTTGGACAATTGAAGGGAAGGGATCCTGCCCAGGAAACAAACAGACATTTTGAACTACCCAAAAGAGTGGGCACCTTTCCCCCAGGTGTTGGAGGGGGCTGGCGGTTCAGGCTGCGCAGCGAACTGGCGGACGCCCATCCAAAACTCTGAACCATAAAACTCAGAATAAATCCCCTGAGCGCTCCAACCACGGGAACGGCTTGAAGCCTAGGACCCGGCTTTGGCTTCTGGGGCCGTGGAGCAACTGAAGCCCCAGGAACCAGCTACAGGAGATACCGCGGGAACTCAGCACCACTCCCCTTATGGCTGATTGCAGTCGCCAGTTTGCAGGGGAACCTGAGAGCAGAGTGGAGGGACTTAGGAAGTGTGGACACCTGCACTGAGTGGGAGGGTTGGTCGCAAGTGCTGTCAGGAGGAGAACAGCCGAGGTTGCACAATTCTTAGGTGACAAACTGTTACAGAAACTCCAAAATGGCATCGGCCATGGAAGGTGGTTACCATGGTAACGGTATAAACTGTAAACCAGGTATAAGTCTCAAAACCACTCACAGAGACACCTGGTGTCCAGAAAGTATATTGCAGTATCAATATATTCCTACGAAAGTTGATCCCTACAGCAGACATATAGACATTTATAGGTATATTTCTACCACAAGAATAGTTTTGTAGTTGGTGCCTTTTTGTTTTGTTTTGTTTGGTTTGGTTTGGTTTGGTTTTCATGGGGGTTTTTTGGGGGGTTTTTTTGCTGTTGTTTTCTTTTTGTCTGATTTTTCCTCACCATTTTCTTAGAGGAGATTTCGATAATTTTTTATTATTACATTTTATATAGATATATTTTTTATTTCTATGTCTTCTAATTTTTAATTTCTTCTTCTCACTTAACATTCCTTCTAACACCACTTTTTTCTCTCTTTTTTTCCTTTCTTTCAATTATTTTACGATTATCACTATTTTTAATGCAGTTGTTCTTATATTGCTGTTGTCGTGGCTATTGCTTGTATGTTTATGTGTTTCTGTCTATCTCTGTATCTATGGGCCCATGTGCCTGGTAACCTTTGTATCTGTTTATTTGTTCATTTGGTCTCAATGAGCTTGGTGTTACGACCTGTAACCCTGAGCTCCTAACACCCCCCTCCACTCTCACTCCATGATCTGGAGACCTGCCCCTTCAGGAGTCCAGATTCTTGGCTGAACTCTCAAGAGGTATAGACAGGACCTGGACTGCAGCTAACCAGTGCTGACTCTGTAGCAAAGGAGCGAGAAGACGACGGTCGGCTGAGAGGGAATTACACTGGAGCAGTGGTGCCCCAAGGTGCAGAGCAACAGCCATCTTCAGCAATAACAAGGCCCACCCCCAGATATCCCATAGACTCTCCTCCTGTCTTCCTGGGCAACCAGATGAGGCCGAGCATCTTCTCAGATGGCAACCACCATGGAACAGACCTGGGACTGTAACACAGGCCCCGTGAGTAAAGGGTTTTCCTGAGACAGTACTGACCTGGGTGGAACACGGGGACTAGAAAACACACCCACAGAGCTGGGAACCTCCTAGGGTGGGGCTGATCCAGAGAACCACTCTACTGAGCCTAAGACGCACCTGGCCCTTAGGGGATCACCAGCCTATAGACAAAGGAGGCCAAGAGGCTACAGCCAACAACTGATCGTGCTGCGAATACAAACCCACAGGACTAAAGACAGGGCCTGAGACACAGGTTCTAGGAACTCAAATCAGCCTCTCCTCTGCAGAGGAATCTGGCAAGGTCAGAAACAAACTCCCACAGGGTTGTTCCCTTCACCCAGTAACATAAACTAAGGGTGCGGCTGGAACTGAGTGAACACCTCCAGCCTCCATCAAGTGCCTGAGGTTGACAGGCCACACCACTCCCTACTGGATAAAGACAGAGAATAGCGGCCTAGTCGAGCAGACACAGACTACCCTGTGACTTAGGCAGGTGCAAACCCCTGGAGTATCTGCTTACTGCAGACAGCTGACTGGGTCACAGCCCTGTGGGGCTAGCAGAGACTGGGTGTGACAGAGCTGCAAGGTGGGGAAGGAGGCATCATTCTTCCCAGACTGATCTATTTACTGGTGGCTCTTCCTGACTCCATGCAGCACTGGAGCAAGCCATTTTAGAGCAGTCACCAGACCCCTGTGACCCAGTTCCCAGGGACCTCTTGAACTCTCCCACCTGAGGCAGCTGCTGACTGAGACAATTGACTTGGACCTTTTGAACTGAGTCACTCACCTGGGGACTATCCAGGTGGTGCCCTGGGTGTGTGGTTGTAGGAAGGTTTGATTTTCCTTTTCCATTTGTTGCCTGTGGTGGGTGGGGTTACTTAATTGCTGGTATTTCTCCACAGCTGAGACTTCAACCCAGAGTAACTTTTTCCCTAGGGTCACATAGAAACAAGCTGAAAACAAGTCAGAACCACTTAGCCCCTCTACACCAAACAGGGCCCCAGTTTCTCAGGCCACAGCACTGTACGGGTCCTCGACAAAACACCAGAGGAAAATCAAAGGGAGTAAAACAATCATGGGGCGGAATCAGCGGAAAAACTCTGGTAACATGAATAACCAGAGTAGATCAACACCCCCAAGGAAAGATACGGCAGATGTAATTGAAGATCCCATTCACAAACAACTGGCTGAGATGTCAGAAATCGAATTCAGAATTTGGATGGCAAACAAGATTAACAAAATGGAATTAGGAATTTGTGGAGAAATTCAAAAGCTGTCTCAAGAATTTAACGAATTTAAAGATAAAACCACGAAAGACTTAGACACACTGAAACAAGAATTTGCAGCCCTCAAAGATATGAAAAATACAGTGGAATCCCTTAGCAACAGAATGGACCAAGCAGAAGAAAGGATCTCTGACATCGAAGATAAAGCCTTTGAACGCTCCCAAACTCTCAAAGAGGAAGAGAAATGGAGAGCAAAAATGGATCACTCACTCAGAGAGCTCTGGGATAACTCAAAGAAGGCAAATATCCGTCTCATAGGAATTCCTGAAACAGATGAAGTGGCCTCACTGGGTGCAGAGGCCCTTCTGCATGAAATTATGAAACAGAATTTTCCAGACATGCCTAGAGAACCTGAAATTCAGATAGCAGATAGCTTCAGAACCCCAGCACGACTCAACCCCAATAAGACATCCCCCAGGCATATCATAATTAACTTCACTAAAGTTAATATGAAGGAGAAAATTCTCAAAGCTGCCAGGAGAAAGAAATCTATTACCTTCAAAGGGAAGAATATTAGAATGACTGCAGATCTCTCTGCTGAAACTTTTCAAGCCAGAAGAGGGTGGTCATCAACGTTTAATCTCCTCAAGCAAAATAACTTTCAACCCCGGATCTTGTACCCAGCTAAACTGAGTTTCATTTACGACAGAGAAATTAAATACTTTAATGACATACATATGCTAAAGAAATTTGCCATAACTAAACCAGCTCTTCAGGATATTCTCAGACCTATCCTCCATAATAACCAACCCAATCCTCTACTACAAAAGTAAACTCACTCAGAAACTTCTGATCAAACTCTAACTTCCACAATGGCAAAAGGATTAAAAATGCCCACTGGACTTTCAAAAAACTCAATACCCCAGATTTCACCAAACTTATCAATGCTCTCCATTAATGTGAATGGCTTAAACTGCCCTCTAAAGAGACATAGGTTAGCTGACTGGATACAAAAACTCAGGCCAGACATTTGTTGCATACAAGAGTCACATCTTAACTTAAAAGACAAATACAGACTCAGGGTGAAAGGATGGTCATCCATATGTCAGGCAAATGGTATCCAGAAAAAAGCAGGAGTTGCAATTTTATTTGCGGACACAATAGGCTTTAAACCAACAAAAGTAAGCAAGGACAAAAATGGTCACTTCATATTTGTTAAGGGTAAGACTCAATATGATGAGATTTCAATTATTAATATCTATGCACCCAACCAGAATGCACCTAAATTTATAAGAGAAACTCTAACAGACATGAGCAACTTGATTTCCTCCAACTCTATAATAGTCGGAGATTTTAACACTCCTTTGGCAGTGCTGGATTGATCCTCCAAAAAAAGCTGAGTAAAGAAATTCTAGATTTAAATCTAACCATCCAGCATTTAGATTTAGCTGAAATCTACAGAACATTTCATGCCAACAAAACTGAATACACATACTTCTCATCAGCCCACGGAACTTACTCCAGAATCGATCACATCTTAGGTCACAAGTCTAACCTCAGCAAATTTAAAGGAATAGAAATTATTCCATGCATCTTCTAGGACCATCATGGAATAAAACTTGAGATGAGTAACAACAGGAATCTGCATACACATACAAAAACATGGAAGTTAAACAACCTTATGCTGAATGATAGCTGGGTCAGAGATGAGATCAAGAAGGAAATTGCCAAATTTCTGGAACAAAACAACAATGAAGACATGAACTATTGGAACCTCTGGGACACAGCAAAGGCAGTTCTAAGAGGGAAATTTATAGCACTGCAAGCCTTCCTCAGGAGAACGGAAAAAGAGGAAGTAAGCAACTTAATGGGACATCTCAAGAGACTGGAAATGGAAGAACAATCCAACCCCAAATCCAGTAAAAGAAAAGAAATAACCAAAATCAGAGCAGAACTAAATGAAATTGAAAACAAAAGAATAATACAACAGATCAATAAATCAAAAAGCTGGTTTTCTGAAAAGGTCAACAAAATAGATAAACCTTTGGCCAACCTAATCAGGAAATAAAGAGTAAAATCTCTAATCTCATCAATCAGAAAGAACAAAGATGAAATAACAACAGACTCCTCAGAAATCCAAAAAATCCTTAATGAATATTACAAGAAACTATACTCTCAGAAATACGAAAATCTGAAGGAAATCGACCGTTACTTGGAAACACGTCACCTTCCAAGACTTAATCAAAAACAAGTGGAAATGTTGAACAGACCCATATGAAGTTCAGAAATATCATCAACCATACAAAATCTCCCCAAAAAGAAAAGCCCGGGACCAGATGGTTTCATGTCAGAATTCTACCAAACCTTTAAAGAGGAATTAGTACCTATACTACTCAACCTGTTCCAAAAGGTAGAAGGAAGACTACCCAACACATTCTATGAAGCAAACATCACCCTGATCCCCAAACCAGGAAAAGACCCAACAAGAAAAGAAAATTATAGACCCATATCACTAATGAATATAGATGCAAAAATATTCAACAAGATTCTAACAAACAGAATCCAGCAACATATCAAACAAATCATACATCATGACCCAGTCGGTTTTATGCCAGGATCTCAAGGCTGGTTCAATATACGTAAATCTATAAATGTAATGCAGCACATAAACAAATTAAAAAACAAAGACCATATGATTCTCTCAATCCATGCAGAAAAAGCTTTTGATAACATCCAACATCCATTCATGATCAGAACACTTAAGAAAATTGGTATAGAAGGGACATTTCTTAAACTGATAGAGGCCATCTACAGCAAACCCACAGCCAATATCATATTCAATGGAGTTAAATTGGAATCATTTCCACTTAGATCTGGAACCAGACAAGGCTGCTCATTGTCTCCATTGCTCTTTAACATTGTAATGGAAGTTTTAGCCACCGCAATTAGGGAAGAAAAGGCAATCAAGGGTATCAACATAAGGTCAGAAGAGATCAAACTTTCACTCTTCGCAGATGATATCATTGTATATCTGGAAAATACTAGGGACTCTACTACAAAACTCTTAGAAGTGATTAAGGAATACAGCAGTGTCTCAGGTTACAAAATCAACATTCATAAATCGGTAGCCTTTATATATACCAACAATAGTCAAGTTGAAAAAACAATTAAGGACTCTATCCCATTCACAGTAGTGCCAAAGAAGATGAAATACTTGGGAGTTTATCTAACAAAGGACGTGAAAGATCTATATAAAGAGAACTATATGAAACTCTAAGAAAAGAGATAGCTGAGAATGTTAACAAATGGAAAAATATACCATGCTCATGGTTGGGAAGAATCAACATTGTTAAAATGTCCATGCTGCCCAAAGCAATATATAATTTCAATGCAATCCCCATTAAAGCTCCACTGTCATACTTTAAAGATCTTGAAAAAATAATTCTTCGTTTTATATGGAATCAGAAAAAACCTCGAATAGCCAAGACGTTACTCAAAAATAAAAACAAAGCAGGAGGAATCACGCTACCAGACCTCAGACTATACTACAAATCAATAGTGATCAAAACAGCATGGTACTGGCACAAAAACAGAGAAGTAGATGTCTGGAACAGAATAGAGAACCAAGAGATGAATCCAGCTACTTACCGTTATTTAATCTTTGACAAGCCAATTAAAAACATTCAGTGGGGAAAAGATTCCCTATTTAACAAATGGTGCTGAGTGAACTGGCTGGCAACCTGTAGAAGACTGAAACTGGACCCACACCTCTCACCATTAACCAAGATAGACTCTCACTGGATTAAAGATTTAAACCCAAGACATGAAACTATAAAAATACTAGAAGAGAGTGTAGGGAAAACCCTTGAAGAAATTGGGTTGGGCGAGTTTTTTATGAGAAGGACCCCCCGGGTAATTGAAGCTGCTTCAAAAATACACTATTGGGACTTGATCAAACTAAAAAGCTTCTACACAGCCAAGAACACAGTAAGTAAAGCTAGCAAACAGCCCTCAGAATGAGAGAAGATATTTGCAGGTTATGTCTCCAACAAAGGTTTAATAACCAGAATCCACAGAGAACTCAAACATATAAGCAAGAAAAGAACAAGGGATCCCATTGCAGGCTGGGCAAGGGACTTGAAGAGAAACTTCTCTGAAGAAGACAGGCGCGTGGCCTTCAGACATATGAAAAAATGCTCATCATCTTTAATCATCAGAGAAATGCAAATCAAAACTACTTTGAGATACCATCTAACTCCAGTGAGACGAGCCTATATCACAAAATCCCAAGACCAGAGATGTTGGCGTGGATGTGGAGAAAAGTGAACACTTTTGCACTGCTGGTGGGAATGCAAATTAATACATTCCTTTTGGAAAGAGATATGGTGAACACTTAGAGATCTAAAAATAGATCTGCCATTCAATCTTGTAATCCCCCTACTGGGCATATACCCAGAAGACCAAAAATCACACCATAACAAAGATATTTGTATAAGAATATTTAATGCAGCCCTATTCATAATTGCTAAGTCATGGAAAAAGCCTAAGTGCCCATTGATCCACGAATGGATCAATAAATTGTGGTATATGTACACCATGGAATATTATGCAGCCTTAAAGAAAGATGGAGACTTTACCTCTTTCATGTTTACATGGATGGAGCTGGAACATATTCTTCTTAGTGAAGTGTCTCAAGAATGGAAGAAAAAGTACCCAATGTACTCACCCTTATTATGAAACTAATGTAGGACCTTCACATGAAAGCTATATCCCAGTTATAACCTAAGAATAGGGAGAAAGGGGAAAGGGAGGGGAGGGAGGGGGGAGGAAGGGGGAAGGAGGGGGATTAATGGGATTACACCTGCGGTGCATCTTACAAGGGTATATGTGAATCCTAGTAAATGTGGAATGTAAAGGTCTTGGCAAAATAACTAAGAAAATGCTACAAAAGCCATGTTAACTAATGTGATGAAAATGTGTCAAACGATCTATGAACCAAGTGTATGGTGCCCCACGATCATACTAATGTACACATCTATGGTTTAATAAAAATAAATTAAAAAAAAAATACTTGTGTACATTTTACCATAGCTGTCTTATCTATTTTTCTATCTGTTATGAACCATTTGAAACTAAATTAAAGATAATTTTTTTATCATTCATATGAAAGTGTGGGTGATTATATATTGGTTAGAGTACTGTCAAATGTATTAAGAGTAGAGTATAAATGTCTAAATACAACTATTAAATAAGTGAGGTGAAGGCTATGTTTTGATGTAAACATTCCAAATTGTATATAAAATCAGCACATTGTACCCCATAAATGCTGTAATGTACACAGTTATGATCTAATACAAAAATTTTTTAAAGTAAAAAAATAATAATAATAAAATAAAATAAACATTGCCAGTTGTCCAAACATACCTTAGAAATGATCAAAAAAATCAGTAGCTACATAAAACACTAATTATATTTTTCATAAACCCTATTCCCTAGAAAGCTATAATTTTCTCACATTGGTGAATCTTTATTTGGGCAATAGAAATCTGAACATAGACATCTGGGCAATAGAAAAGTGAACACTTCAGTTCCACAAACAAAAAGAAATAGAGGATTATCACTGTTCATCTTCCAGACAACCTATATAGTAGAAACTACTCATTAAAGATTATTTTGCCCAAGTTGTCTAAGACGTTAATTCAAACCTCAATATTTCTTTGTCTATACCAACATAACTATCAGAAATTCCCATAAAAGAGCTACTTTGAACATTTTAACCACCATAACCATTATACATATTTATAATCCCAGTGGATTTGCCCTTGTGAAATTCCTATTACTTTTAGCAGGACACACGCATTCCCTAAAGAACAGTCACCATTTCTCATCTACTCTAATGAGAGAAAATATTCTATTAATAAAGTAAGTGGCAACAGTTACAAATATCTTATTAAATATTAAATAATAGAGATTTTTCTGAGCCAAGAGCCAATAATGCAAAATATCCAAGCTGTGCACTATACTAGCAATGTAGCTCTTTTATAGACTCTTTTCAAAATTAAGCAGTTTGACATATCACCCTAAAAAATAGGAAGATCACTAACTGCTTCTGACAGCCTACCCTGTGCCAAGTACTGTACTAAGCATCTTATATAAATTATTATTTTATAGACAAGTAACTGAGGTTCTTACAGATTAAATAAACTACCTACTGAAGGACACATCATTTCAAAGGATCAGCCTCCAAAACCCAAGCCCCTCCAACTTTATCACACTATACACAACCCTAATGAGAAGGTATATAACACAAAAATGTAAATATAAATTAATTCACATCTCAGCTCTAAGTTTATAGACAGAATATAGCTTCTTTGCTTTACCCGTAGTTAATATGTTTTTCATTCTCATGAACCCTTATCCCCTGCATAGTAAGAGGAAAATTATTAAATGTCAAATCGGCTCTAAACTTTTAGTCCAATTCAATAATTTGAACTGTCTCCACAGATAGGATTAGTGTTCTATCTGTACTATAATATCCCCTGCCATACAGTGCAAGACTTGAGATGGCAATGGAAGTAGTACCTCCTCTACTCTAGGAATAGAGCATTTTAAATTTGCTTCTTAATGTGCTCAGGTGGGAGAATAGAGGATTTTAGAAAGCCCTCTCTCTAGACAATAGATGGGTTTACAAGATTATGATCTTGGAACAAATTTTAATGTAGGAGCCACATTCCTTCCATAACCTTCTCTCCTTCCCCACCCCAAGTAAATAGATTCCTAGACCAACTAGAGTTAATTCATACATATTTGGGAATATATGCTTCTTCAGAAAGAGTGCACATCACAACCTAATGGATCATCTCAAGGAACTGGAGAAGAAAGAGCAATCTAATCCCAAACTTAGCAGAAGAAAAGAAATGACTAAAATTAGATCAGAAATAAATGAATTTTAAAACAAAAGAATTGGCTCGGCTCCCATAGCACAGTGGTTATAGCACAAGGCTGGTGGGTTTGAACCCAGCCCAGGCCAGCTAAACAATAATGACAACTGCAACAAAAAAATAGCTGGGCATTATAGTGGGGGCCTGTAGTCCCAGCTACTTGGGAGATTGAGGCAGGAGAATCGCTTAAGCCCAAGAGTTTGAGGAGGCTGTGAGCTGTGGTGCCACAACACTCTACTGAGGGTGACAGTGAGACTGTCTCAAAAAAACAGGAAAAAGGGATTATAAAAAAATTAATGAAACAAAAGTTGGTTCTTCAAAAAGGTAAACAAAATTGGCAAACCTTTGGCCCAATTAACTAGTAGAAGATTTCTACTAACCTCAATCAGAAACAAAAAAGAGGAAATAACAACAAATACCACAGAGATGATCATTTCTATCATTGTAGTAAAATGAACATCTCTGTTTACTACAAAAAACTCTATGCCCAGAAATTTGAAAATGTGGAGGAAATGGACAAATACCTGGAATCACACAACCTCCCTAGACTTAACCAGGAAGAAAAGGATCTCTTGACCATACCATTATCAAGCACCAAAATTGCAAGAATGATAAAAAACCTCCCAACCAAAAAAGTCCTGGACCCACTGGCTTTACACCAGAATTTCACCAAACCATTAAAGAAGAACAGAATCTATTTCAAAACATTGAGGAGGAAGGAACCTTCCCCAACATGTTCTATGAAGCAAATATCACCTTAATACCAAAACCAGGAAAGGACCCAACAAAAAGAAAAACTACAGACCAATCTCACTAATGAATATCAATGCAAAAATACACAATAACCTAGCAAATAGAATACAGCTACACATATAAAAAATTATACATCATGATCAAGTAGGCTTTATCCCATGGATGTAAGACTAGTTTAATATGTGCAAATCTGTAAATGTAACTCACCATAAAAATAGAAGGAAAACACAGATAACATGACCCTATAATACATGCAGAAAAAGCATTTGACAAAACCCAGCATTCTTTTCTGATGAGAACATTAAAGAAATTAGGCATAGATGGGAAATTTCTGTTTTGTTTTGGGTTTTTTGGTTTTTGGCCGGGGCTACGTTTGAACCTACCACCTCCAGCATATGGGACCGGCACTCTACTCCTTGAGCCACAGGCACCGCCCAGATGGGACATTTCTTGTATTGAAAGAAGTCATTTATGACAAACTCACACCCAATGTCATACTGAAAAGTGTAAAACTGGAAGCATTCCCACTTAGAACTTGAGCCAGACAAGGATGTCCATTGCGACTGCTATTCAATACAGTGCTGGAAGTTTTAGCCAGTACAACCAGGCCAGACAAGGATATCAAGGGTATCCAAATGGAGTCAGAGGAGGATAAACACTCACTCTTTGCTGATCTAATACTTAGAAAACCCCAGAGATTCAACCACAAGACTCTTGGCAGTGATCAAAAAATACAGTACTGTTTTGGGATATAAAGTCAATTCTTTTTTTTTTTTTTGTAGAGACAGAGTCTCACTGTACCACCCTCGGTAGAGTGCTGTGGCGTCACATGGCTCACAGCAACCTCTAACTCTTGGGCTTACGCGATTCTCTTGCCTCAGCCTCCCGAGTAGCTGGGACTACAGGCGCCCGCCACAATGCCTGGCTATATAAAGTGAATTCTATAATTCAGTAGCCTTCATATGTGCCAATAACAACCAAGCTGAGAAGTAAATCAAGGACAAGATAGTCTTTATAATAGCTTCAAAGAAACCAAACACCTGAGAATATATATTACAAAGGAGATGAGGATCTATACAAAGAGAATTATGAAACCCTTAGGAAAACATTGCAGAAGACATCAACAAATGAAAGAAGATACCATGCTCTTGGCTGGGAGAGATCAACATAGTTAAAATGTCTATACCATCAAGAGTTATCTACAGATTTAATGGAATTCCCATTAAAGTACCAACATCATATTTTGAAGAACCTGAGCAAATAGTTCTTCATTTTACATAGAACCATTAAAAACTCTGTATAGCCAATGCAATTTCTGGAAATAAAAACAAAGCCGGAGGCATCACTTTACCAGACTTCAGGTTATATTGCAAGTCTATAGTGATCAAAACAGCATGGTATTGGCACAAAATAGAGACCTAGATCTATGGAATAGAATAGAAAACCTAGAGATGAAACCAGTCTCATGCCACCATCTGATCTTCTATAAACCAAAAGCATACACTAGGGAAAAGAATCCCTATGCAATAAATGGTGCTGTGAGAACTGGATATCCACATATTAAAGACTGAAACTGGACCCACGCTTCTCACCAATTACAAAAATTAACTCACAATGGATAAAAGATTGAAATCTAAGACACAAAATGATAAAAACTCTAAAAGAAAGCCTGAGGAAAACTCTTGGGGATCAGCCTAGGAAAGGTTTTATGAAGAAGACTCCAATCTTCTTTTTGTTGTTGGCAATCACAACAAAAATAAATAAATGAGACATGATCAAGCTAAAAAGCTTCTGCACAGCTAAGGACACAACAATAATTTTCCCTTAAGAATGGGAAAAGATATTTGCCAATTGTTACAAATCTGACAAAGGGCTAATAACCAGAATCTACAGAGAACTCAAATTAATCAATAAGAAAAGAGCAAACAACCCCATTTATAAGTGGGCAAAAGACTGGAACAGCAACTTCTCTGAAGATGACAGACAAATGGCTTACAAACATATGAAAAAATACTCATTTTCCAGAATCTTGAGAGAAATGCACATCAGAGCAACCTTGTGATATCGCTTAACCCCAAAGAGTATAGCCCACACGACAAAGTCCGAAAGCTGCAGATGTTGGCACAGTTGTAGAAAGAAGGGAACACTTTTACACTGTTAGTAACATTGCAAACTAGTGCATCCTCTTTGGAAAGAGATATGTTGAATCTTCAAAGAACTTAAGTAGACCTTCCACTTGACTTCACAATCCCATTAGGTATATACCCAGAAGAAAAAAAATTATTTTACAATAGGGATATTTGCACTAGAATGTTTATCTCAGCTCAATTTACAATTGCCAAGATGTGGAATCAACCCAAGTGCCCATCAGTCCCTGAGTGGATAAATAAACTGTGGTGTATTTATACCATGGAGTACTTATTCAGCCTTTAAAAGAGATGGAAACTTTACATCTTTTGTATTAACCTGGACAGAGTTGAAACACATTCTTCTTAGTAAAATATCACAAGAATGGAAAAACAAGTATCAATATACTCAATACTAATATGAAATTAATACATAAACAATGAAATGCAAACAATGTAGCCTGTTTGTACCCTTGTATCAATCCTAAATTTAAAAGAAAATAATTTTCTTTTACTGTTATTCTGATTTTTTTAATTTAAGATTTAGAGGGCACAAATTTTTTTGTAGTTGTTGCATGGATGAATTGTATAGTGGTGAAGTCTGAGCTTTGGGTGTACCTGTCACCTGAATAGTGTGCATTATATCCAATAGGTAATTTTAAGAAAAGAAACTTTTTTTTAAAGAAAATATATGCTTTTTATCATAAATATATTTTATCATTAAGAAAATAAACAGGGAGGGAGACAAGATGGCGGACTGAAGCCAGCTTTCAACAAAGGCTCCCGTCCAGAAGGAGAGTTAAGGGACAGGAATTTAGTAAGTATCCTGGTGGACTTGAGCCTCACCAAGAGAGAAGGCTGAAGAACGCACATCAACACCGCTGAGGCAAGTTGTGATCACAAGGACGCAAACAAAAGGTACAAAATCCACCACCAAGCGGACGGGAGTCCCCCTCCCCCATGAGACCGGCTCTGGAGCCCCACAATTTAACAAGCGGGCAGAAATTAAAGGCCCTCCCACTACACTCCACGGGAAAGACCTTCTAAAAACTGGACCTACCTCCCCTACTGGGGTGCCGTGGCGTTCTCCTGCCGGACATAGGGCTGAATAAAACTTTGGGAATCCTTTGCCGGCAACCCTGAATCCCCGGCGCTCCCCTCCCGCCCACTGAGGTCTGGAGGCCTGTCCCCCAGGACTTCGGATCCTTGGGTGATTTCTCAAGGGGAGTGGACAGTCCCCGAGTTGCGACTGGTAGCATTGACTCTGAGGCCCGCGAGTGAGGAGAGGGCACCGGGCTGAGGGGGAGTCACGCCTCGCGGCACTTCCCTGCAGTGCAGTGCACCAACTCTCCCCGGGCATACGGGGCCCAAGACTGAATAAGACTCTGGCCTCCCCGCTGAGAGCTGAGAACCCCTACTCTCACTCGGGGTCTGAGGGCCTATCCCCCAGGAGTTCGGCTCCTTGGGTGATTTCTCGAGGGGAGTGCACAGTGCCTGAGCTGCGTCAGGTCAGCGCTGACTCTGGGATACGTGAGCGAGGAGAGGGCACTCCGCTGAGGGGAAATCAAGCCTTGGCGGCACTTCCCTGCGGTGCAGTGCAGGAGCCCTCCCCGGGCACAAGACTGAATAAGACTCTGGCCTCCCCGCTGAGAGCTGAGAGCCCCTACTCTCACTCGGGGTCTGAGGGCCTATCCCTCCGGAGTTCGGCTCCTTGGGTGATTTCTCGAGGGGAGTGCACAGTGCCTGAGCTGCGTCAGGTCAGCGCTGACTCTGGGACACGTGAGCAAGGAGAGGGCACTCCGCTGAGGGGAAATCAAGCCTTGGCGGCACTTCCCTGCGGTGCAGTGCAGGAGCCCTCCCCGGACCGTAGTATTGCGTGAAACTGAATGAAACTCTAGCTTCCCCCCGCTCCACTCCCAATCCGGGTCTGGGGGCCCATCCCCCAAGAGTTCTGATTCTTGGGGGATCTCTTAAGGGGTGTGGACCCAGCACAAACTGCGGCCGCTCAGTGCTGACTCTGGGGCGCGGGACAGAGGAGAAAAGGGTCGCCTGAGTGCCCACACCAGAGCAGCAGTTCCCTGGAGGTAGATCAACAGCCGTTTTTTCTTTAACGGCAGAACGCTCACTTCTGGATATTCTGAGGCCACACCCCCTGTCTCCCTGGGCAACCAGAGGAGGCCACCGGTGTCACGGCTCACAAACCCAGAAGCCTCCAGGGCGGGGCCGACCCAGAGAGGTGTTCAGACGCAATTCTCCAGCAGCAAAGACGTTTGAACTCAAAACAGCCCGTCTCCTGTAGGCGATGACAGGAACAGAGACAGAACCTCACAAAGTTGTCTGTTCTGTTCTGTTCTGTTAGCAGCATCCATCAGGGACGGGGCTAAGCCTGAGTGAACACCTCCTTCCCATCACCTGCATCAAACACTCAAAGATGTCAGGCCCCATCTCCTCCTGCTAGATAGCGGCAGTCTGCGGGGGCCTGGCAGACTTCCTCGCGATTCAGGCAGGTGCAAACCCCTGGAGTGTCTGTTCACTGCAGGCAACTGGGTTAGCCATCTGCAGAGATACCAGTGACTGGGTCCGACGGAGGGGCAAAGTGGGGAAGGAGACGTCAACCTTCCCAGACTGCTCTGTTTGCGGGGTGGCTCCTCCTGATTCCACGCTGCACTGGGGTGAGCTGTCTCAGAGGAGTCACCAGGCCCCTGTGATCCAGTTCCCAGAGACCTCTTGAACCCTTCCACCTGAGACAAGTGCCGATTGAGACAGTTGATTCGGACCTTTTGAACTGGGCTAATAGACTGAGGACTTTTCAGGTGGTGCCCTGGGTGTGCGATTGTAGGAAGGTTTGATTCTCCTTTTCCAACTGGGGCCAGAGGTGGGCAGGCGGGGTGACTTAATTGCTGATTTTTTCACACAGCTGAGACTTCAAGCCAGAGTAGAAGTTGCAATAGGATCGAACAGAAACCAGCTGAAAACAAGACAGAACCACTTTGCTCCACCACACCAGACAGGGCCCCAGTTTCTCAGGCCACAACACTGTACGGGCCCTCGATAAAACCCCAGGGGAAAAACCAAAGGGAGTAAACCATGGGGCGGAATCAGCGGAAAAACTCTGGTAACATGAATAACCAGAATAGATCAACCCCCCCAAGAAAAGATACGGCAGATGTGATTGAAGATCCCATTCATAAACAACTGGCTGAGATGTCAGAAGTCGAATTCAGAATTTGGTTTGTAGACAAGATTAATAAAATGGAATTAGGAATTCGAGGAGAAATTCAAAAGTTGTCTCAAGAATTTAACGAATTTAAAGACAAAACCACCAAAGACTTAGACACACTGAAACAAGAACTTACAGCCCTCAAAGATATGAAAAATACAGTAGAATCCCTCAGTAACAGAATGGAGCAAGCAGAAGAAAGGATTTCTGACATTGAAGATAAAGTCTTCGAACGCTCCCAATCTCTCAAAGAGGAAGAGAAATGGAGAGCAAAAACGGATCACTCACTCAGAGAGCTCTCAGATAATTCGAAAAAACATAACATAAGGGTTATAGGAATTTCGGAGGCTGATGATGTGGCAGCCAAGGGCACAGAGGCCCTTCTACATGAAATTATGAAAGAAAATTTTCCAGACATGCCTAGAGAATCTGAAATTCAGATAGCAGACAGCTTCAGAACCCCAGCACGATTCAACCCCAAAAAGCCATCGCCCAGACATATCATAATTAGCTTCACTAAAGTTAACATGAAAGAGAAGATTCTCAAAGCAGCCCGGCGAAAGAAAACTATAACGTACAAAGGTAAGAATATTAGAATAACTGCAGATCTCTCTGCTGAAACTTTTCAAGCAAGAAGAGGCTGGTCATCAACTTTTAATCTCCTAAAGCAAAAAAACTTTCAACCCAGGATCTTGTATCCAGCTAAACTGAGTTTCATCTATGATGGAGAAATTAAATACTTCAATGACATTCATATGTTGAAAAAATTTGCCATAAGTAAACCAGCTCTTCAGGATGTTCTCAGACCTATCCTCCACAATGACCAACCCAATCCTATACCACAAAAGTAAACTCACTCAGAAACTTCGGATCAAACTCCAACTTCCACACTGGCGAAAGGATTAAAAATGTCCACTGGACCTTTGAAAAACTCGATACCCAAAATTCCACCAGACTTATCCTTACTCTCCATCAATGTGAATGGCTTAAACTGTCCTCTAAAGAGGCATAGGTTAGCTGACTGGATACAAAAACTTAAGCCAGATATTTGTTGCATACAAGAGTCACATCTCAACTTAAAAGACAAATACAGACTCAGGGTGAAAGGATGGTCATCCATATTTCAGGCAAATGGTAATCAGAAAAAAGCAGGTGTTGCAATTTTATTTGCAGATACAGTAGGCTTTAAACCATCAAAAGTAAGGAAGGACAAGAATGGTCACTTCATATTTGTTAAGGGTAATACTCAATATGACGAGATCTCAATTATTAATATCTATGCACCCAACCAGAATGCACCTCAATTTATAAGAGAAACTCTAACAGACATGAGTAACTTGATTTCCTCCAGCTCCATAATCGTTGGAGATTTCAACACTCCCTTGGCAGTGTTGGATCGATCCTCCAGAAAGAAGCTGAGCAAAGAAATCTTAGATTTAAACCTAACCATCCAGTATTTAGATTTAGCAGACATCTACAGAACATTTCATCCCAACAAAACTGAATACACATACTTCTCATCAGCCCACGGAACTTACTCCAAAATTGATCACATTTTAGGTCACAAGTCTAACCTCAGTAAATTTAAAGGAATAGAAATTATTCCATGCATCTTCTCGGACCATCATGGAATAAAACTTGAATTGAGTAACAACAGGAATCTGCATACCCATACAAAAACATGGAAGTTAAATAACCTTATGCTGAATGATAGCTGGGTCAGAGATGAGATTAAGAAAGAAATCACCAATTTTTTGGAACAAAATGACAATGAAGACACAAGCTATCAGAACCTCTGGGACACTGCAAAGGCAGTTCTAAGAGGGAAATTTATAGCACTGCAAGCCTTCCTCAAGAGAACGGAAAGAGAGGAAGTTAACAACTTAATGGGACATCTCACGCAACTGGAAAAGGAAGAACATTCCAACCCCAAACCCAGTAGAAGAAAACAAATAACCAAAATTAGAGCAGAATTAAATGAAATTGAAAACAAAAGAATAATACAACAGATCAATAAATCAAAAAGCTGGTTTTTTGAAAAGGTCAATAAAATAGATAAACCTCTGGCCAACCTAATCAGGAAAAAAAGAGTAAAATCTCTAATATCATCAATCAGAAACAACAAAGACAAAATAACCACAGACTCATCAGAAATCCAAAAAATCATTAATGAATATTACAAGAAACTTTATTCTCAGAAATATGAAAATCTGAAGGAAATAGACCGGTACTTGGAAGCACGCCACCTTCCAAGACTTAACCAGAATCAAGTGGAAATGTTGAACAGACCCATAACAAGTTCAGAAATAGCATCAACTATACAAAACCTCCCTAAAAAGAAAAGCCCGGGACCAGATGGTTTCACGTCAGAATTCTACCAAACCTTTAAAGAGGAATTAGTACCTATATTACTCAACCTGTTCCAAAATGTAGAAAAAGAAGGAAGACTACCCAACACGTTCTATGAAGCAAATATCACCCTGATCCCCAAACCAGGAAAAGACCCAACAAGAAAAGAAAATTATAGACCAATATCACTAATGAATATAGATGCAAAAATATTCAACAAGATCCTAACAAACAGAATCCAGCAACACATCAAACAAATTATACATCATGACCAAGTTGGTTTTATCCCAGGGTCCCAAGGCTGGTTCAATATACGTAAATCTATAAATGTAATTCAGCACATAAACAAATTAAAAAACAAAGACCATATGATTCTCTCAATTGATGCAGAAAAAGCTTTTGATAATATCCAGCATCCCTTCATGATCAGAACACTCAAGAAAATTGGTCTAGAAGGGACTTTTCTTAAACTGATAGAGGCTATCTACAGCAAACCCACAGCCAATATCATATTGAATGGAGTTAAATTGGAATCATTTCCACTCAGATCAGGAACCAGACAAGGCTGCCCATTGTCTCCATTGCTTTTCAACATTGTAATGGAAGTTTTAGCCACCGCAATTAGGGAAGAAAAGGCGATCAAGGGTATCCATATAGGGTCAGAAGAGATCAAACTCTCGCTCTTCGCAGATGATATGATTGTGTATCTGGAAAACACTAGGGACTCTACTACAAAACTCCTAGAAGTGATCAAGGAATACAGCAGCGTCTCAGGTTACAAAATCAACATTCATAAATCGGTAGCCTTTATATACACCAACAACAGTCAAATTGAAAAAGCAGTTAAGGACTCTATCCCATTCACAGTAGTGCCAAAGAAGATGAAATATTTGGGAATTTACCTAACAAAAGATGTGAAAGATCTCTATAAAGAGAACTATGAAACTCTAAGAAAAGAAATAGCTGAAAATGTTAACAAATGGAAAAACATACCATGCTCATGGCTAGGAAGAATCAACATTATCAAAATGTCCATACTACCCAAAGCAATATATACTTTCAACGCACTCCCTATTAAAGCTCCACTGTCATATTTTAAAGATCTTGAAAAAACATTACTTCGTTTTATATGGAATCAGAAAAAACCTCGAATAGCCAAGACATTACTCAGAAATAAAAACAAAACAGGAGGAATCACACTACCAGACCTCAGACTTTACTACAAATCGATAGTGATCAAAACAGCATGGTATTGGCACAAAAACAGAGAAGTAGATATCTGGAATAGAATAGAGAACCAAGAGATGAATCCAGCTACTTACCGCTATTTGATTTTTGACAAGCCAATTAAAAACATTCAGTGGGGAAAAGATTCCCTATTTAACAAATGGTGCTGGGTGAACTGGCTGGCAACCTGCAGAAGACTGAAATTAGACCCACACCTTTCACCATTAACTAAGATAGACTCTCATTGGATTAAAGATTTAAACTTAAGACATGAAACTATAAAAATACTAGAGGAGAATGCAGGGAAAACCCTTGAAGAAATTGGTCTGGGTGAGTATTTCATGAGGAGAACCCCCCGGGCAATTGAAGCAGCTTCAAAAATACACTACTGGGACTTGATCAAACTAAAAAGCTTCTGCACAGCTAAGAACACAGTAAGCAGAGCAAGCAGACAGCCCTCAGAATGGGAGAAAATATTTGCAGGGTATAACTCTGACAAAGGTTTAATAACCAGAATCCACAGAGAACTCAAACGCATCAGCAAGAAAAAAACAAGGGATCCCATCGCAGGCTGGGCAAGGGATTTGAAGAGAAACTTCTCTGAAGAAGACAGGCGCACGGCCTTCAGACATATGAAAAAATGCTCATCATCTTTAATCATCAGAGAAATGCAAATCAAAACTACTTTGAGATATCATCTAACTCCAATGAGACTAGCCTATATCACAAAATCTCAAGACCAGAGATGTTGGCGTGGATGCGGAGAAAAGGGAACACTTCTGCACTGCTGGTGGGAATGCAAATTAATACATTCCTTTTGGAGGGATATATGGAGAACACTCAGAGATCTAAAAATAGATCTGCCATTCAATCCTGTAATTCCTCTGCTGGGCATATACCCAGAAGACCAAAAATCACAACATAACAAAGATATTTGTACCAGAATGTTTATTGCAGCCCAATTCATAATTGCTAAGTCATGGAAAAAGCCGAAGTGCCCATCGATCCACGAATGGATTAATAAATTGTGGTATATGTATACCATGGAATACTATGCAGCCTTAAAGAAAGATGGAGACTTTACCTCTTTCATGTTTACATGGATGGAGCTGGAACATATTCTTCTTAGTAAAGTATCCCAAGAATGGAAGAAAAAATATCCAATGTACACAGCCCTACTATGAAACTAATTTGGGACTCTCACATGAAAGCTATAACCCAACTACAACTTAACAATAGGGGGAAGTGGGAAAGGGGGGGGTGGGTAGAGGGAGGGGAATCGGTGGGATCACACCTGTGGTGCATATTACAGGGGTATTTGCGAAACTTGGTAAATGTAGAATATAAATGTTTTGGCACAGTAACTGAGATAACGCCGGAAAGGCTATGTTAACCACTGGGATAAAAATGTGTCAAATGGTTTATGAAGTGAGTGTATGATGCCCCATAATCATATCATTGTATACACTTATGATTTAATAAAAAAATTAAAAAAAAAAAAAAAAAAAAAAAAAGAAAATAAACAATGGATTATAAATTGTTGAAGAATTTTTAAGAGAATTTCCCCCTTTCATTTTCTTTATTAAATTTTTTTGTTGTTGTTTTTTTTGGCCGGAGCTGGGTTTGAATCTGACACCTCTGGCATATGGGACAGGCGTCCTACTCCTTAAGCCACAGGTGCCGCCCTTCTTTATTAAATTTTTAACTATTAAACTAAAAAATAATCCACAAAATGAACAAATATATATTATATATATAATTTTATATAAAATAATAATAATTTCCCTTGCACTCCACCCCTCCAAGATAACAGGAGTAATGTTAACACTCTGGCATGTAGGTTTCCATACTCGCATCCACACTGATACAAATATACAATCATGCAGACATATGATTAAAGAATTCTTGTCTGATTGTATAAACAATTTATACACTTACTCTACAATTTTCTTTTCTCATTTAGAAGTTGTTTAAACCTAATTTTTTTTTTTACTAATCTCATATTAGTAATAATAATAATAATAAAGTCCCATAAATAATAATGGGCACATGTCAAAATTGTGAAAAAAGAATGCTACAAGACTGCTAAACTAAATATAAAATTGATCATTGTCCTATTGGGAAATAAAGCCATAACATTTGGGATTTTCTTATTTACTATACAAAAAAAAAAAAAATTGGACCTTGTTAGATATATGCAAGTTAATGTCTGATTTCACCATGTTGTAAGATGCCTGGGCCCTAATCAGTTATAAACATTAAGTGAACCCAAGTCTCTTTCCCAGGGAGAGAGCTACATGATCTTCAAGCTGGACCATTAGATATTAAGGTTTTTTTGGCCTTAGTTCCAAGTTTGGGAAAATTTTCCTAAACATAATATATGTATATATCCCTCTGAATTAAAATATTTACCTCGAATTTATTTTTTAATAACTGCATAATCAATGCATAGTATAAATGTTCTATAAATAATTTAACAATCCCTCTATTGATGGACATTTTTGTGACTATAGATAATGTTGCTTTAATCTTTGTATATATGTGCTTTCATGTTGATGCTTTTATGCTACAATATAGAGTCCCAAAAGCAGAAATATCTAAATCATAGAAAATAGATACTCTAATTTAGTAAGTATTACTACACTCTTTTATGAGTTTTGACAGTTTAGGCTGTAGTCCTGTGTATATTTTAACCTACTCAAGTCAAAATAGTCCTAACAAGATTAAAAATACCAATAGCCTGCAAGCTGTGGCCATCCTATGTAAAGAAAACAAGTAGGTTTCATCCCAAGAACTTAACAGCAATGACTATTTAAACTCTGAATCAAAAATAAACACATAAAATATATATCTTTATTGGTTCAAAATAAAATGCTAGTGTTTTGTGATTTGCTTCTCATCATGATTTGAATTCATTATAGTTATTATTTTCTTACCACATTAGGTACAATTGATTTATAAATAAATAGTTTGATTTTTACATAATAATTCCTTTGTTTCTGTCTACTTTAATAAAATGCTAACATAATCAGATCGTACTAACATTGTTTCCAAAACATTCGGATCTATGAACATCCAATGGTTGTATAAACACCATATTCTTAACCAGGCTTTAAGTCTTTGTAAAGTATTTCTTAACATAGAAAATGTGGAAACAACTTCCATGTCCTTCAATAGGGAACTGATTAAATATATTATTGTGGGGAGAGGGGCAAGATGGCCAACTGAGAGCAGCTTCCGAGGAAGGCTACTGTCCAAAAGGAAAAATAACGTCCAGAAACAGCTCAATTAAGCCGAAGACTGGGAGCCCAGCAACCCAAGAGAGAGATGATAACTGCAGGTCACCTCTGCTAAGGCAAGCTGTGACTCCAAGAAACCAAGCTTCAGGCACAAAATTCATCTGGAAGGAGGAGTGTACCCCAAGAAAGCTGTGGGTTTTCTTTGTTTTTCTGTCTCCTTTCTTTTCTCTGTTCGTTTGCTCCTGCGGGATTTTTACGGACAAGCGGTGAACTGTGGACCTCTTGCCTCACACCACGGGTGAGTGCTGTGGGAAGTGGGTACTACTTCCTCAGAGGGACCCTGCTGTGACTCTGAACACTCTCTTGCTAGGCAGAAATATTGAACTAAGATCTTCCCTGCCATTCTGAACTTCCAGTATGCCCTTCCACCCTTACCCAATGAACCAGAAGCCTAACCCCTGCTGAGACTGAAAGCCTAACCCCTGCTAAGACTGAGGGAGGAGGTTCTTGAGCAGTGCCCCCCATCTCTGTCTGCCAGACCAAGTGCCACCCCAGCAAGAGACTCCGGGGGTTGCGCTGAGCCACCCGCCCCTGACCAGGATCTCCTACGGCAGCCACACGGCCTCACAAAACACGCCCGTGCCCACCCAGGCCTCCATACGCCCACCCAGGCCAGGGACTCTCCAGCAGTGGAGCAGCACCATGACATGTGACCCATGCCCACCTAGACCTCCATATGCCTGCCCCAGCCAGGGACTCACCAGCAGCCGAGCAGTGCCACAACCCAAGACCCACGCCCACCTGGGCCTCCGTACACCGCCCGGAATAGGAACTAGCCAGTAGCCATGCAGCGCCGCAACCCGCAACCTGGTCCCGTCTGGGCCTCTGTGTGCCGGCCAGCCAAGGACTCTGCAGCAACCATGGGCCCAGGGACCCACACATGCCCAGGCCAGGAACTCCAGGAGCTGCACAACCTGCATCCATCCTCCCATACCCTTCCTGCCTCCACATCAGCCCACTTGTCTAGCTAGTAACTCTGATAGCCGTATGCCCTCTGGAGCCCTCCCTGCCTCTGCGCGGAGCCCTTCTCCTGGCCAGAGACTGCTGGAGCCTTGGGCTCTCTGTGCCAAAGTGACCAGATGCCAGGAACTCCCAGAACCGTGTGCGCCACCACCCACCCTGTTGCTGGACCTGGGTGTGTCATACTCCAGAGCTGCTCCCACACCCAGAACTACCTGGCTGGGGCAGCCCCAGAGGAGCTACACATGGTCATTCCCTACAAAGATCCAGCAACAATAGAGTGATCCCGCTGGGGTCTAATCTTGGAGAGACACTTCCCCAACTCTGAGGACAGCCAGAGGCAACAGTGAAAAAGAATCATGAAGCGAAATCAACGGAAAAACTCTGACAATGTGAATAACAGGAGTGGATTGACTCCCCCAAGGAACAATAAGGCAGACACAGCACAAGGTCTCATGCACAAACAAATAGCTGAGATGTCAGAAATCAAATTCAGAATCTGGATAGCAAATAAGATCTAATTAGAATTCTAAGCAGTAATCCAAAAGGTGTCTCAAGAATTCAACAAATTCAGAGACCAAAGATTTTGACACATTAAGACAAGAAGTTGCAGCCCTCAAAGATCTGAGAAATATAGTAGAATCCCTCAGTAAAGGAATGGAGCAAGCAAAAGAAAAGATTTCTGACATTGAAGACAAAGCTTTTGAACACTCCCAAACTCTAAAAGAGGAAGAGAAATGGAGGGCAAAAACAGATCACTCTCTCAGAGAGCTCTGGGATAATTCAAAGAAAACCAATATTTGTCTTATAGGGATCCCCAAAAGCAACGAAGTGGCTTCACAAGGTACAGAGTCCCTTCTTCATGAGATGATGAAAGAGAACTTTCCAGACATGCCAAGAGATTCTGAAACTCAGATAGCAGACAGTTTCAGAATGCCAGCATTACTCAACCCAAATAAGACATCCCACAGACACATCATAATCAATTTCACTAAAGTTAATAAGAAGGAGAAAATTCTGAAAGCAGCCAAATGAAAGAAAACCATCACCTACAAGGGGAAGAATATTAGAATAACTGCAGATCTTTCTGCTGAAACCTTTCAAGCTAGAAAAGGATGGTCATTGACTTTTAATCTCCTAAAACAATATAACTTTCAACCCAAGGTCCTGTATCCAGCAAAACTGAGTTTCATTTATGATGGAGAAATTAAATACTTTAATGACATTCACATGTTGAAGAAATTTGTTATAACTAAACCAGCTCTCCAGAATATTCTCAGACCTATCCTGCGTAAAGACCAATGTAATCCTCCACCACAAAATTAATCTCATCCAGAAACTTTTGATCAAATTCCAACTTCCATAGTCGCAAAAGGATTAAAAATGTCCACCAGACTCTCGAAAGGCTTATCAATATTCACAATTAATGTGAATGGTTTAAATTGTCCTCTAAAGAGGCACAGGTTTGCTGACTGGATACAAAAACTCAAGCCAGATATCTGCTGCATACAAGAATTTCATCTTACCTTAAAAAATAAATATAGACTCAAGGTGAAGGGATGGTCATCTATATTCCAGGCAAAAGGAAAGCAGAAAAAAGGAGGCTTTGCAATCCTATTCACAGATACAATAGGCTTTAAACCAACCAAAGTAAGGAAGGATAAGGATGGACACTTCATATTTGTTAAAGATAATACTCAATATGAGATTTCAATTATCAATATTTATGCACCCAACCAGAATACAGCTCAATTTATAAGAGAATCTCTAACAGACATGAGTAACTTGATTTCCTCCACTTCCATAGTAGTTGAGATTTTAACACCCCTTTAGCAGTGCTGAATAGATCCTCCAAAAGGAAGCTAAGCGAAGAAATTTTACATTTAAACTTAACCATTCAACATCTGGATTTAACAGACATCTACAGAACATTTCATCCCAACAAAACTGAATACACATTCTTCTCATCAGCCCACAGAACATACTCCAAAATCAACCACATCCTAGGCCACAAATCTAACCTCAGAAAATTTTAATAAATAGAAATTATTCTTTGCATCTTCTCAGACAACCATGGAATAAAAGTTGAACTCAGTAACAACAGGAATCTGCATACCCATACAGAAACAAGGAAGCTAAATAACCTTATGCTGAAGGATACATGGTTTATAGACAAGATTAAGAAGGAAATTATGAAATTCTTGGAGCAAAAGGACAATGAAGACACGAATTATCAGAACCTCTGGGATACTGCAAAGGCAGTCCTAAGAGGGAAATGTATAGCACTGCAAGCCTTCCTCAAGAAAACGGAAAGAGAGAAACTTAATACCTAAATGGGACATCTCAAGCAATTGGAGAAGAAAGAACATTCCAACCCCAAACCCAGCAGAAGAAAAGAAATAACGAAAATCAGAGCAGAATTAAATGAATTTGAAAACAAAAGAATTATACAACAGATCAAAAAATCCGAAAGTTGGCTTTTTGAAAAGATCAATAAAATAGATAAACCTTTGGCCAATCTAACCAGGAAAAAAAGAATAAAATGTCTAATTTCATCGATCAGAAATGGTAAAGATAAAAAAAAAAAACAGAAACAGTAAAGATGAAATAACCACAGACCCCTCAGAAATTCAAAAAATCCTTAACGAATATTACAAGAAACTTTACTTTCAGAGATACAAAAATCTGAAGAAAATCAACCAATACTTGGAAGCACGCCACCTACCAAGACTTAGCCAGAACAAAGTGAAAATGTTGAACAATCTTATATCAAGTTCTGAAATAGCATCAACTATACAAAATCTCCCTAAAAAGAAAAGCCCAGGACCAGATGGCTTCACGTCAGAATTCTACCAAACCTTTAAAGAGAAACTAGTACTTATATTACTCAACCTTTTCCAAAATATAGAAAAAGAAGGAATACTACTCAACACATTCTATGAAGCAAACATCACCCTGATCCCCAAACCAGGGAAAGACCCAACAAGTAAATTATAGACCAATATCACTAATGAATATTGATGCAAAAATATTCATCAAGATCCTAACAAACAAAATCCAGCAACACATCAAACAACTTATACATCATGACCAAGTTGGTTTTATCACAGGGTCTCAAGGCTGGTTCAATATACATAAATCAGCACACAAACAAATTAAAAAACAAAGACCATATGATTCTCTCAATTGATGCAGAAAAAGCTTTTGATAATATCCAGCATCCCTTCATGATCAGAACACTTAAGAAAATGGGTATAGAAGGGACCTTTCTTAAACTGATAGAGGCCATCTACAGCAAACCCACAGCCAATATCGTATTGAATGGAGTTAAATTGAAATCATTTCCACTTAGATTAGGAACCAGGCAAGGTTGCCCATTGTCTCCATTGCTCTTTAACATTGTCATGGAAGTTTTAGCCATTGCAATTAGGGAAGAAAAGGCAATCAAGGGTATCCACATAGGGTCAGAAGAGATCAAACTTTCACTCTTCACAGATGATATGATCGTATATCTGGAAAACACTAGGGATTCTACTACAAAACTTTTAGAAGTAATCAAGAAATACAACCATGTCTCAGGCTACAAAATCAACACCCATAAATCGGTAGCCTTTATATATACCAACAACAGCCAAGCCGAAAAAAACAGTCAAGGACTCTTCCTTTCATAGTAGTGCCAAAGAAGATGAAATATTTGGGAGTATACCTAACAAAGGATGTGAAAGATCTCTATAAATGGAACTATGAAACTTTAAGAAAAGAAATAGCTGAACATGTTAACAAATGGAAAAACATACCATGCTCATGGCTGGGAAAAATCAACATTGTTAAAATGTCTATACTACCCAAAGCAATATATAATTTTAATGCAATTCCTATTAAAGCCCCATTGTCATATTTTAAAGATCTTGAAAAAATAATACTTCATTTTATATGAAATCATAAAAAAACTCAAATAGCCAAGACATTACTCAGAAATAAAAACATAGCAGGAGGAATCACCCTACCAGACCTGAGACTGTACTATAACTCGATAGTGATCAAAACAGCATGGTACTGGCACAAAAACAGAGAAGTACATGTCTGGAACAGAATAGAGAACCAAGAGATGAATCCAGCTACTTACTATTATTTGATCTTTGATAAGCCAATTAAAAACATTCAGTGGAGAAAAGATTCCCTATTTAACAAATGGTGCTGGGTGAACTAGCTGGCAACCTGTAGAAGACTGAAACTGGACCCACACCTTTCACCATTAACTAAGATAGACTCTCACTGGATAAAAGATTTAAACTTAAGACATGAAACTATAAAAATACTTGAAGAAAGTGCAGGGAAAACTCTTGAAGGAATCAGCCTGGGTCAATATTTTATGAGGAGGACTCCCCAGGCAATTGAAGCAATATCAAAAATACATTACTGGGACCTGATCAAACTAAAAAGCTTCTGCACAGCCAAGAGCATAGTAAGTATAGCAAGCAGACAGCCCTCAGAATAGGAGAAAATATTTGCAGGTTATACCTCCAATAAAGGTTTAATAACCAGAATCCACAGAGAACTCAAATGTATTAGCAAGAAAAGAAGAAGTGATCCCATCTCAGGGTGGTCAAAGGACTTGAAGAGAAACTTCTCTAAAGAAGGCAGATGCATGATCTACACACGATCTACAGACACATGAAAAAAGTGCTCATCATCCTTAATCATCAGAGAAATGGAAATCAAAACTACTTGAGATATCACCTAACTCCAGTAAGAGTGGCCCACATAACAAAATCTCAAAACCAGAGATGTTGGCATGAATGTGAACAAAAGGGAACACTTCTACACTGCTGGTGGGAATGCACACTAACATTTTCCTTTGAAAGGATGTTTGGAGAATACTTAGAGATCTAAAAATAGACCTGCCTTCGATCCTATAATTCCTTTACTAGGCATATACCCAGAAGACCAAAAATCACATCATACCAAAGATATTTGTACCAGAATGTTTATTGCAGCCCAATTCATAACTGCTAAGTCATGGAAGAAGCCCAAGTGCCCATTGACCCACGAATGGATTAACAAATTTTGGTACATGTATACCATGGAATATTATGCAGCCTTCAAAAAAGATGAAGACTTTACCTCTTTCATGTTTACATGGATGGAGCTGGAACATATTCTTCTTAGCAAAGTATCTCAAGAATGGAAGAAAAAGTATCCAATGTACTCAGCCCTACTATGAAGCTAATTTATACCTTTCATATGAAGGCTATAACCCAACTATAGCACAAGAATATGGGGAAAGGGCCAAGGGAGGGTAAGGGAGGGAGGAAGTTGAGGTGGAGAGAGGGTAATTGGTGGGGCACACCTATGGTGCATCTTAGAAAGGGTACAGGCGAAACTTACTAAATGAAGAATACAAATGTCTACATACAATAACTAAGAAAATGCCATGAAGGCTATATTGAACAGTTTGATGAGAAGATTTCAGATTGTATATGAAACCAGCACATTGTACCCCTTGATTGCACTAAGGTACACAGCTATGATTTAATAATAATTAAAAAATAAAAAATAATAATAAATAAATATATTATTGTACTTCCATTCTATGTAAAACTACGTATGTAGTTGCTCTTTCAAGAGTAATTTGCTGGGATTGTATTGGACACTAAGGACAAACAATGCTCAAAAAATAGACACAGTTATAGTTGGAAAGACAAATAAGCGCACTAATAAATTTATGATTACAAATAAATAGGTTAAAGCTGGAGTGTGCAACCTGCAGCCCATTGTCCACATGTCGATTTTGTGAAGACTTTGAAGAGTTTCTTATTCTTCCAATGTGCAACAGAGGTTATAAAAAGGTTGGAGATCCCTGGCTAAAGGGAACACTAGTGTATAAAACCTATAACACAAAGGAGGTAATAACTGGTCCTGTATCAATAGACGTAAATAAGAGAAGAATATTTCAGGCAGGAAGATCCGTATACCAAGTGCCTAGACACAGAAGGTGACAGGCCTGAGGAACTAAGACACTGGGTGACTGGAAAATGCTATAAGGCCAGAGAGATAAGCAGAGCAGCACTAAGAACAGCCTTGTAGACTCCATTGTTAAGTAGTTTTGCCTAAATTCTGAGAGTTGTGGAAAACCATTAAAAGACTAAGCAGAGAAGTGACACACTCTAATTTAAAATTTGAAAGATAACTCCAGCTTAACTTAGAGGAAGAAGATTTGGTTGGGAGCCCAAGTGGATGGGTTGAGACCAGTTGGGAAACGTATCTCTGTGGTCAAGTGAAATACAGGTGCCAGGTCTGTGAAAATGAAGAAAAATTGGCACATTTGAGATTTATTTTAGAGTTAAAACCAGCAGAATTTAAATTTAATCAATCCAAGTGACTATGGGAGGTAACAGAGAATGAGTGCCAAAACTGACTGGTGTCTGGTTTTGGAAATATGGATGTGTAACTGGATTCCATGAAGCAAGAACACTGAAAGAGTACCAGGTTTGTGAGGGGAGAACATGATGGGATTGAGATGGAAATATCAAGTAAGAAGTTGAATACATAGGCCTGAGATGCAAAGGGGATATCTGGCCTGAAATTAAAACTTTGTGAATCATAGTGTAAAAGTGAAATGGAACCCATCAGCATGAATGAGATCTTAACAAGAGAGTATGGCATGAAAAGAGAGGGAAAAAAGGGAGAGAAAAATAAAAGGAAAAGGAGGGGAGGGGAGAGGCAGAAGGGGATTAGGACTAAAGTTGAAGCTTCTCCAATATGTAAGTGCTGCAAAGGAGACAAAAAATGAATGGTCAGAGAGGTACCCAAGAAACCAGGAAAGAGGTAGATTTCAAAGAATTAACATATAGATTTATGTGAGAAAAAATGTTGAACACTACATGAAACAAAATTTTATTTGTGAAAAAAGTTCAAATGCATCAATATACATATGAAAAACACAAAATCTGCACAGATGAAAACAAATGAAGCCCTCCCCACAACAACAATAAACTGATCAGGTTGAAACTTGCATAAGTGAATCAGAAAGGATGCTTTCAAGTGCATTTCTTGGAAGTGAAATATAGATACTTACATACATATGTGAATGCATAGAAGAAAACTGAGATAGAAGAACACCAAAAACAAAAAAGATATAATAGTGGTTATCACTGGAGAAAAAAGAGGAGGCTTAAGAGGCATATTTACATTGCACTCTGCATTTCTCTATCATTTGATAATTAAATTCAGTTTATATGTCTTACACTGTTTTCTCTAAAGAAAACTAAAAAGAGAAAAAGAACCAGAACATCCAAAGCAAAACAAAAACATGAATATCAAAAATAGTAGATAAATAGAGCTAAAATTTTGAAAACTGTAACTATTGAAAGAAATACCTGATAAACAATGAGTTATTATATGACTTAACAATTCCACTCCCAGGTAGATACTCAAGAATAATGAAAACATACGTTCACCCAAAAACTTGTACATGAATGTTCACAGCAGCATTATTCCTACTGGCCAAAAGGTGGAAACAACCAAATATCCATCAACTGATAAATGGAGAAACAAAATGTCATATAGCTATACCAAGGAATGTTATTCAGCAACAAATAGGCATGAAATACCTATAAATGCTATAATATGAATGAACCTTGAAAACATGAGACTATGTAAAAAGAAGCCAAACACAAAACCCCGCATATTATTTGATTCAATTTATATGAAATGTCCCAAAAGGCAAATCCATAGAAACAGAAAGCAGAGGTTGTTGGGGTTCTGGGGGACCCCAACCTGGATGGAGAAAGAAAGGTAAATGGCACTGAAGGAAGATGGAGACTTCATACCAACTTAAAGCAAAAAGTTTGAGAAGCCTGGAGAGGTGTACACTGCCTCATGCACCGAGTGTTAGATTGAGGTAATGCAGCAACACTCCAACTCCTCAGAAGGCTTTTATTGATCTCTAAAACAAAGCATTCATGAAAAAATGCAAAGGTGTCCAAATTCAAAAGTAGGAAAAAAGAATCTCAAGTCCCCAGGAAGTTTGGGTGGAAGAGCATACAGTAATAAATTGTCAACAACAGCCCGATAACACATTCAGAAAGGGGAAGGGAAATACAAGTTTCATCTCCACAGGACAGACAAACCAGTTTTCCTAATCTAACTGCCTATGAGGAGTTCAAAGGTCTTTATCCCACCACCAGATGATCCTCCATGCAGGGATGGTCTTGGAGATGTTACCCTGCCTGGCCTGCCTCTGGGCTTTTATCTTTAGTGTTTTTGATAAGGAGCTGCAGGGCTGGCCCACTTTCATGCTTTACCCCGAATTAGAGTGCTCAAGAGAAATCAGCTGTCTACCTCCTACAGGTGGTTACCAAGAACTGGAGGTAGGGGGAATGATTACTTAAAGAGTATGCAACTTTGTGGGGCGTGATGAAAATATTTTGGAATTAAAATAGTGATGATGGTTGCACAACCTTGTGGAATTACTAAAAACTACAGAACTGAACACCTTAAAAAGGTGAATTTTTTGGAGTATGGATTGTATTTCAATTTTCTTAATTGAGAGTAAAAGACACCTTGGGAAGTAGAAAGAGAAGGGGATGACTCTGAATGGGCAAACATTAGAACACAGATGCTTTAGGGCGGCGCCTGTGGCTCAGTGAGTAGGGCGCCGGCCCCATATGCCGAGGGTGGCGGGTTCAAACCCAGCCCCGGCCAAACTGCAACAAAAAAATAGCCGGGCGTTGTGGCGGGCGCCTGTAGTCCCAGCTGCTCGGGAGGCTGAGGCAAGAGAATCGCGTAAGCCCAAGAGTTAGAGGTTGCTGTGAGCCGTGTGACGCCACGGCACTCTACCCAAGGGCGGTACAGTGAGACTCTGTCTCTACAAAAAAAAAAAAAAAAAAAAAGAACACAGATGCTTTAGCTTTACTGTTACACCTCTAGTAAATGTCTTCTCCTTAGAGTCTAGAAAGGAGTAGAGGAAAGGGGCGGCACCTGTGGCTCAACGTGTAGGGCGCCGGTCCCATATGCCGGAGGTGGCGGGTTCAAGCCCAGCCCCAGCCAGAAAAAAAAAAAAAAAAAAAAGAGTGGAGGAAAGAAGAACCTGTATATTTGGGTATATAAATATAAAATGCATTATATTCCTATCTACATTGGTGAGGTAGACTTTTTTATGTCCTTTTACATTTATTTTCTTTTTTAATTTCAGAATATTAGAAGTTACCCATGTTTTGTTTACATGTTTTGTTTTTACATAAAAGGACTCAAGGTTATAAACATGCCCCCTCCAACAAACTGTGTGAATTTACCCATTCCTTCCTCCTCCCTCTCCCAGCTTGATTTTCATTGAGTTACTTCCATACGTGCACTTAAGTGTTGATCAATCAGTTCCAACCTGGTATTGTGTACGTGTGTTTGTTTCTCTATTCCTGTGATGTTTCACTTAGGAGAATGGTTTCTAGTTCCATACAGGTTGTCACAAAAGATACTAGAGCACCATTTTTCTTTATGCCTTAGTGGTACTCCATGGTATACATATACCACATTTCATTAATCCATTCTTGTATTGGTGGGCACTTGTGTTGTTTCTGTCTTTGCAATTGTGAATTGTGCCGCTATAAACATTTGATTCAGAAATCCCACGGCTGGGTATATACCCAAAGGAAAAAAATGTCATTTTATAAACAGGTAGATTTTCCCTACATCAAGCAAAAAATAAAGCAAAGATTAAACTCTATCTGAGACTTGGCATTCCCACCTACATACCCAAGCTCTATCAGTGCAGCCCAGAATCTTTTCTTCTATGCACTGTGCCAGTTATTAAATGATTATCTCTTGGCTCCATTTTTTTCTCCATTTTTACTCTAATTTGTGATGCTGGGGCTGGGATTCTGCAAACCACAGTCTTCTCTGCCAATTAGGCTTTCTAAAGGAAAGAGCAGTAAGGGAAGGCTTCAGAGTAGGGAGAGAGAATATGACTTCCTATGGGCTTCTCTTGGCTTACTGTCCACTTGCCGCTCTTATGAGTGTCACCCCCAAAACTTTCTTCAGTTCAGCAGGAGCAGTACTTCCCATGTCAGTATTTGTACCCAGTCTATAAGTCTTGCAACCTCAAGCTGGTGCACTAGATAAGCAGCACCCTCTCCACAGAGGTTTGAATTTCAGCTCTGCAGGGCTCTCTGGTTGTAAGTTTTAACAATTCCAATCCCCTTGTTTCAGCCCTAGGAATAGTAGCTATTTTCTGCAATTGCTATCTATTAAATTCCCTCTTTTAAAAGAACTGGTATAGTTCATCCATATGGTATGTTTCAGTACTTCATTCCTTTTTATGGAATATGGTATGTATCAGTACTTCATTCCTTTTTAGGGATGAATAATATTCCAATATATATATATAGCCCAATTTGTTTGCCCATTCATCCATTGGTGGACCATTGAGCTGTTTTCACCTATTGGCTACTGTGAATAGCACTGCTAGAAAGTGAAAGAAGCCAGCCACCAAAGGCCACATATTATATGATTCTTTTTGTATGAAATACCCAGAATAGGTGAATCCATAAAAAATGCTGATTTGGTAGTTTCCAGAGGATAGAGAGAAGAATGAAAGGGAGTAACTGCTTAATGGGGATGGGGTTTTCTTTTAGGGTGATGAAAATGTTGTGAAACTATGGATGTGGTGGTGGCACAATATTGTGAATGTACTAAATGCCACTGAGTTGTTCACTTCAAAATGGTTAGTTTTGTATTATGTCAAGTTTGCTTCAATAGAAATAAATAACCTTTGTCAAAACCACAAGGGAGTTTTGGTCTAAGTCCAGCTGCTTGTCACACAAAACTCCAGTTATTAAGACAAGGAGGATTGCCATGGAAGAAAGGGATTTTTAATGCAACAGACATCTTGCTGGGAGAAAGGAAGAAGCTGCCTCAATCCATCTCCTGGACAAATGGAATTCACGGGCTTTTTAATGAAGAGGCCACGTCCCTCCAGGCAGGTGGAGAGAGGTGAGGAGTAAGGATTTCTATCCTGGAGCCTTCAAATCTCAATTCCTTTGTCTTAAAGAAAACCTATCATTTCAGGACAGATGTGGTGGCTCACATCTACAATCTCAAGTACTTTGGGAGGCCAAAGCAGGAGATCAAGTCCATCATTTCTGGAAAACAACTCAAAGAGTCAGGGAGTTACTTAAGGGAGAGGATTATAAAAAACATACAGGAGTTTATAGAGCTGATAACATAACTGGTTGTTTTCTTTCTTCTGACTGGGCCCTGATGGATACCTGAGTCTTCATTACTCAAACAATAGCTGTCAAGTTTGTTTTTGCCAGCTGAGCTGCATTGCCTCACTATAGTTCTTGTTTTTTTCTATTGTTCCAATTTCCACTGTTCAGGAGGTGGTTAATTCTCAGAGGAAAGC
Organism: Nycticebus coucang; assembly: GCF_027406575.1. Classification (NCBI taxonomy): domain Eukaryota; kingdom Metazoa; phylum Chordata; class Mammalia; order Primates; family Lorisidae; genus Nycticebus; species Nycticebus coucang. The sequence continues at coordinate 53,882,547 of NC_069780.1, forward strand.
ATTGTGCTGATCTGTGCCATATGTGACTATTTAAATTTAAATTTAACTAAATAAAAAATGTATTTGCCCAGTCACACTAGCCACATTTCAAGCATTCATAACCTCCATGTGGCTGATAGCTGTGGTGTTGGACTGCACAGAACATTTCCATCATTGCAGAAAGTTCTGTTGAACAATGTTGGCCTGTACTTCGCCAGTACTCTTTTAATCATAAAGCCTCCAAAGTCTCTTGTGACTGTTCATCAACTTGCAGTTCCAACCTTCCTTAGAGCCTAAATGAGAAAAATAAGGGAAGAAGAGGTTAGGTTGAGGACATGTGTCTTTGCAATTTTCTTTACTTCATTTTACCCTTCTTCAACCCAATAGCTCAGTTCTCATACATCCCTCTCCCTAAACATGCATCAGTTATTTTTGTATTTATAACTATACATTTATTTTGATTATGCATTAGTTTGACCTATAAAACTATCACCAGCGCCAGGCCAGAGTTTTGGGGTTTTTCATAAACACCTCTCATGTTCAGTGGTATATTCCTTGAGTACTCATGAAATACTTGCTGACTGAACATCTGATGAGGCTAGCTCTGGTTTCAGGGGATTGGTTCCAAACTGAAAAAATAAAACCTCTGCCAACACAGTGGTAACACCCTGCCTAAGTAAACAGAAGTAATTTACAATGCTTTTCTCCTATGATTTTTTCTCGTTTTTATTTTTTAATGAGCATACCACTTCAAAAACATTCCTAGTATGGTTCAGCCCAAATAACTCCAGTAGGAGATGATATCCTCCCTTTATGAAAATCATCCCACCATTAAATCCTTTTTGTTGCTGGGTAACAGATCAGATCCAAGATCAACCCAGAGTGATACAAGCCAAATAGAATGCCCTTTCCTTAAGAATTTTTTTCTGAGTATGCTTCCTGCATCTGTTATGTAGCTTTCAGAGAAGACTCCTGAGAATCTGAATGGAAGATTCCAATCATAAGGTAACTGGTAGTCTTGAACGACTTTTTACGTTCTCATGTAAGATTATTTAAAGTATTAATCTATAAGTTAAAACAACTTGCTCAATATTTATTAATATATTTTGAGGGAAATTTGTACTTTGTGCAGTTTACAGACTGTTATTGCAGTCATAAATCCACACCCAGCTGGTAAGAGAATAATTCTCCTTCTCCTTTATTGCACAGATGATACTGCCATTCTATATTTGAAGTGGGAATGATCAAGATTTATGAATGCTGGGGTAAGTAGCTCAGTCTTGCTAAATGGAGGAATAATAAAAGGACATACTAGGAAGAAAATGGATAAATAAAGAAAGCCCAAGGAAGATATCCAGTGGAGATTGGCATGAGCTAATTGTCATTGGCTCTGTCACACTCTCATCTCTTACATCTACTTATTCTACAGGATGGCAATTACAGCAACAACAAAAACAAACAAATGGGACTTAATTAAACTGGATAGCTTCTGTACTGCTAAGAAGACAACAACCAAAGCAAAGAGACAACCATCAGAATGGGAAAAGATATTTGCATATTATCAATCAGACAAAAGCTTGATAACTAGAATCTATAGAAAACTAAAATGAAGCAACCAAAAAAGGGCCGACAATCCCTTCTATCAATGGACAAGTGAGATGAATAGAATCTTCTCCAAAGAAGACAGACGACTGGCTAGCAAACATGAAAAAATGCTCATTGTCATTAATTATCAGAGAAGTGCAAATCAAAACCACCCTGCGATATTACCTAATCTCAGTGAGAATGACCCATATCACGATGTCTCAAATCTGCAGATGCTGGTGTGGATGTGGAGAGAAGGGAACACTTTTACACTGCTGATGGGACTGCAAAATAATACAACCTAGATCTCCCATTTGATCCTGCAATTCCATTACTGGCCATCTACCCAGAAGGAAAAATTCCTGTTACCATAAGGACATTTGCACTAGACCGTTTATCGCAGCTCAATTTATAATCACCAAAATGTGGAAATAGCCTCAATGCCCACCAACCTAGGAATGGGTTAACAAGCTGTGGTATATGTATACCATGGAATACTACTCAGCCACTACAAAAGATGGAAACCTTACATCTTTTGTATTAACCTGGATGGAGGTGGAACACATTTTTCTTGGTAAAACATCACAAGAATGGAGAAGTAAGAATCTAATGTACTCAATTCTGATATGAGGATAATTAATGCTAGTACATGGTGGCGGGTGGGGGAATAGAGGGGTGGAGAGAGGGAAGGGGATGGAGGGTCACGGTGTGTGACACACCTCTTGGGGGCAGGACACAGTTATAAGAGGGAATTTACCTAACAAAGGCAAGCAGTGTAACCTGGTTCTTTGTACCATCAATAATTCCCCAATAATAAAAAAGTAAGAATAATAATATGTATGTGAGAAAATGTTCTAAAAGCTGTATATGTATTAACACACTTAAATGTCATGCAGTTTGACAGTTACTACCATTATAATCTGTCCGCAGGTGGGTTAATTCATTCACAAAGAGGTTAAACAGCTATCTTTTAAATTTGGCCAGCATGACTCCAAAACCTGTGCACCTATATCATGCTATGCTGTTCACTGCTTCAAATGGGCCTTTGAGAAATAAACAAAAAAATAAATAAATAGAAACAGGGAAGGAAAAAAAATCAGAAATCCAAAAGTCACAATCAATTCATAAATTCTAAGAGCCTAATGGAAGAAGAGCCAGTAGATTTGGCCACTTATTATATATAAGAGCTAAAGAAGAGAGAGGAGCAAAAATTAATGCAAAGATAACAGGAGATAGGACTCAAATAAAAATGTACTCTGCTGGAAAGTTAAAAATGCCTGCATTTTCTACTGCTCCTATTATGAGGTGGAAGCTATAATTTTCCTCTCACTTAATGTGGACTGACCTTAGTGATTTGCTGAATCAATAGCATGAATAAGAAGTAATATTCTGGTTTCCAAAGCTAGGTCTAAGAAGTCTTACAGCGTCCCTTTAAGTCTTTCAGGATACTGTCTCCAGGAACCCTGCACTGCCATGCAAAAAGTCTGGCATGCTAAAGAGGCCATTGGTAGATGCTCCAACTGACAGTCTCAGCTGGGCACATCCCTACAAAGGCCCCAGACATCTTGGAAAGATTTCAGTAACAGTCTGTAAACTTCACAAAGCTACAGTATACCAATCTGCCTCAGGAGTGGGCAACAAACAGATATATTATATATAAAAAATTCTAAAATCATAATAAAACAGAAAAAATGTTGGTCTGCTTTTTATTATCATCATGAGCTGGCATTCTAAACCACGTCAATAAAAAACTCTTACTACCTGAAAAGAGAATATTTTGTTGTCTTAATTTCTAAATAAGTGCTGTGGTTTCTGTTAAATTTTAATACTATGCATGTATACAGTTCAAATTAGCACATTCTTGTTACTTATCCTTTAATAATCATTATACACACATATTCTGCATGGAAGTCAATTTGAAGAACTCTGATGATACACAGAACACATCTCGCCTCGGCAAGATAGTGTTAAAAAATGATCTGTTCTTATACCATATACACAGGTACACCAGACCACCTCATCAATCAGATAGATACTGTAAAGTGGCCAACATCAATTCCACATGGAAGAGAAAATTCACTTAGCCGAGCCCTACCTGAATTCTCAAAGTCATGAAATATAATAAAATAATCACTATGTCAAGTCCTAAACTTTGTGGAGGGTTAAGATTATGGCAAAAAATAACTGAAACATTTACAAAGCTGAAAAAGTAGGAGGTTCATATATTCTTCACTTTATGAACTGACAAGGATTTGTAAAACTGAGGGAGGGTTATGAGGGTTTTTTTTTTTACTTGATTTAAAAAATCTTTTATAACTCTAATAACTAATAGTCTGTAACTAACAAATTTTCCTGGGTGATTCTGATAAACTCATTCCCAAATTACCACATTCTAAGATTCTTGAGAACAGCTAAGGTAAAGAAAAGCATTCATAAATGATAAATAGAAATATATAATCACCTGAGAGTCTAGGGAGTCTGGACTTAACTATTTCTTAAATATTTTTTGAGCTCCTATTATGTTCCAGGCACTGTGTAGGCACTAGAACATCATAGGAGCAAAACAAAGCTGCTTATCTACGATGGACTTTATGTTTTGGTAAATTAAAATAATGAGTTTACCTTTGGATATATTTCATGTCAGAGATCATGGGCACATTCAAGTGACTATATCCAACAGATATCCAGAAATAAAAGTGCTAGTAATTAGAACTGAAGATTCAGATATTGAAATGTTTAGGATTCGACATGTATATTACTCAGTGATAAAGCCTGAGTGAATATTTAGTTATGTGTCTCCTCATTAACTGGAAGTTATGAGGGACACCTGGATCCAGGTACTTAAAGAAGGTCATGAGCATTGTTACTCTTTTCTGTCCCTTGGAGCTGCTTTTCCAAGTATTAGCTTTATTCAGATACCTTCTTTTCTCCCTGTGGTGACATACACACATGGCCCTGGACAGCTCCTAGTTCATGTCATTCAGAGTCCACACACAATGCTTGACACAGAGTAGGCACCCAACAAGTATTTGTTGAATGACTGAATCTTGGGTTACAATCCTAGATTTTAAAAAATGGCCTTCTCCTTCCTAGAATCCATATAAAAAGTAAAAATGGGCCCTGATTTGAAAATGTATCCATTCCTAGACCAATCATTTTGTTCAAAAACATGAAATTTTCTAACTGGCCAGTCTGGGTCAGGTGCCATCCATGAGAGACCCAATGCAATCCTATGGCATGAGAGAGAGGCAGTTCTTGAAAAGAAAAGATGCTTCACAAAGTGCTGAGAAATATTCCCCACAGTGTAAAAGACAGCAAAATGCAGTAGAGTAGCCCAAGAATAGAGTTAAAAGAACATTCATAATAAAAGGCTAGTGAAAGAAGAGGTCAAAAATTAAGGGAAACAGGGAGGGTATGATATTTTAGGAAGGAAAATAATCTAATCCAGCATATAAAAGAGGGAAAGAACCAAAAATAAATCTTAAAATAGTGACTTGTTGGATACTTAAAAAATATATAATGTACATCTACCATGTACCAACTCATGTAGTAAGGACTGGAAATACTACTGGCATCTTCATCTGGTTCACACTGTCTTTGGGGATATATAGCAACAAACTGGCAAATACAGGGCAAGAGCCTTGTCTCTGGAAGGCACATGAGGCAAGAAACATGATATTGCTGTCACATCTGCCCATAGCACTTTCTTTTAGATGTTCACTGTTGGTTCTGTGGTCCATATCAATCAATCAATCAACCAAAGAATAAATTTTAAAAGACATTTAAAAAACTGTTGGACAGGTATGTGGCTCATACCTATAATTCTAGCATTCTGGGAAGCCCAGATAAGAGGATTGCTTGAGGTCAGGAGTTTGAGACCAGCCTGACCAAGAGCAAGACCTCATCTCTACTAAAATTAGGAAATATTAACCAACTGTGGTGACACAGGCCTGTATTCCTAGATACTCAGGAAGCTGAGGCAGGAAGATTGCTTGATGCCAGGAGTCTGAAGTTGCAGTGAACTATGATGACTGATATAACTGCTATTCATTACTATGTACTCATAAATATGAACAGTGGCTTGCAAACTGCTATTATCAACTTCATGGTTCAAAGGACACCTTAGACTTGTGTTTTATCCCACAATGTGATGGAGCTGCCCAAAAGATATACTATTATATCTTAATTCAAACCAGTGTGAGTTTCTCTGAGCACTAGAATTCATTTAAAATGGTTACTAAAATAATCTGTAAGAAATCAAAGACCTATATAAATGGAGAGATAGACTGTGACCATTAAATAGAAGACTCAACATAGTAAAGACATCAATTCTCCCCAAAGTGAGCTCTAGATGTAATGCATATCCTATCAAAATCCCAGTAGGATTTTTTTTGTATGTGTTCACATAATTTTAGATTATCCTAAAATTTATATGGAAAGGCCCAGCAACTTTGGTAACTATAACCACCTTGAAAAAGAAAAAAAAAGTAAGAGGAATCACTTTATCCAATATGAAGATTTACTATATAGCTGTGGTAGTCAAGATAATGTGGTGTTGCCACGGGGATAAACATAGAGATCCATGGAACAGAATAGAGAAAATAGAAATAGACCAACACGAACAGGCCCATCTGGTAGATTTTTGGCAAAAATGCAAATCAGTACAATTTTGCTGGCTCAATTAGACATTCACATACACAAGAAAGTGAACTTAGACCTAACCTTATATCTTACACAAAAATTAACTCAAAATGGATGAAACTCTTACCTAAGACTATAAAAATCTTTGGACAAAGGGCTGTGCCTGTAGCTCAAAGGAGTAGAGCACCAGCCCCATATGCCAGAGGTGGCAGGTTCAAACCCAGCCCCAGCCAAAAACTGCAAAAACAAAAAAAAAAAATCTTTGAACAAAAACATATGAGGGAAAAAAAAAAAGAGAAAATCTTTATGACATAGGGTTAGTCAAACAGTTTTAATCTTGACACCAAAAGCACATTCCATAAAAGGAAATATTGATAAATTTGGGTTCATGAAAACTAAAGGATTTACTCTGCAAAAGACCATCTGAAAAGGAAGTAAAGACAAGTTACAGAGTGGAAGAAAGTATTTGCAAGCAACATATCTGACAAAATATATAACAAACTCTGAAAATTCAATGATTAAAAAATCCAGTCAGAAAATAGTAAAAGACATGATAATGCACACAAAAAGATGTTCAACAGGATTAGCCATCAGGGAAATGCAAATTAAAACAACATTAACATATACTACATGCCTATCAAAATAGCTAAAATATAAAACAGTGACGATACTAAATGCTATCAAGAACATGATGAAATGAAATCATTGGTGCATTAGTGGTGGAAATGTAAAATGATACAACCACTCTGGAAAACATTTTGGCAGTTTCTTATTATGAACTAAAATAAAATCTTAAGGCTGTCCCCCAACTCCAGCAGCTGACTGAATAAATCCTGTCTTGACCAAGAGGATACCCTGAAACTGAGTTGCTGGCCACGAGTATGGCTCATCATGTCCCCCTCCCTTCTTGGAGACATCCCTTGTAACTCACTAATAGGCCTAAGACTATTAGACAAACCTGTAGGTCCTCAATGTGGATAACAAATCACTTGAGTCTGGGTGTAAGTGCAGTATGTAGTTTGTCTCTATCAGATTTCCTCATCTTAACTGAAAGCTTTCCAAGTCTTTAGACCAGGGGTGTCCGACCTATTTTCTTTTCTGCTGCTCATTGGAAACATAAAAGTTGGGCCACACAGTAAATACACAAATGCTAATAGAAAGCTGATTAACAATAACAACAAAAAAGAGCATACTTTTTGTTATGCACAACACCTTAGGTAGCCAAAAAAAAAAAAAAAAAACCTCACAAAATCAGCAGGGGGCCTGCCCAGATAGGACACCCCTGCTTAGACAAAACTGCATTTCTTTAACCAGTTATAAATCAAAGGTTCTTTAAACCCACCTATAACCTGAAAGCCCCTTTTCACCTTTTCATGCCAAACCACCATCCGTCTTTCATGTACAGGCAGTCCTCAAGTTACAAACCTCTGACTGATGTTCAACTCCCACTTACAAATTAAGGCTATTCCAGGCAATAGGTAAATGTGCCTGTTCCAAATTACTTGCAAATTCAGCTTAAGAACAAACCTACAGAACCTGTCTCGTTCATAACCTGGGGTCTGCCTCTATTGATTTACGACTTTACATATAATTCCTGCCTCCCTAAAATGTATAAAACTGAACTGTAACCCAATTGATATAGGGTTCCCCAGTTCAAGGCTGCACAGGGACCCCCATTTTCTAGGCCTGGGCAAACAGGCCTTCTCCAGACTATACTCTCTGAACATAAGCAGGATCAGAGAAAAACAGCCTGACCAGTATATCTCATCTAGGTGGCTGTTCCTAAAGGGAGAAATATACACCCACACTACTGCTTTGTCTGGGACAGGAACTGTGAGGACCTCATTCATTTGATAATCAACATGGGCAGGATGTTTTCTGTCTGCCAGCTCCTGGACAAGTGTGAGTACATTTCCAAGACATGCCCTGCTCCCAGGCAATATATGACCTCCTAGACAAAAGACTCATGTGGGTTTTCCCACTGAGGAATCCCCACCTCTGCTGTCCGAGGCTTTGTTACTCTTCTTTCTGTGTTTCTCTGTAAATAAACTTTGTCCTGTCATTTATTCACATGATCTGGGGTTTCATTCTTAAATCTCCAGACCAAGGACCTGCTGCAGAGAGAAAAATAGCAGTAACAAAACCACAGTGAATTGACTTGCTCAAGGCTTCTTGGGCATGACTTTAAGCCATGGTCCTCAAAGTTGGCTCAGAATAAACCTCTTCAAATTATGTACAAACTTTGGCTTCTTTTCCATTGACATTATAAACTAGATAGCTACCACACAAACCAGCAACTGCACTCTTGATCATTTATCCCAGAGAATTATTCACCAAAAATTGAGAAGCTTTGCTCATAATAACCCAAAGCTTGAAACTACCAACATGTATTTTAATGGGTAAATGTTTAAATAAACCATGAAATACTGCTCAGCAATAAAAAGAAATAAACTATTGATATATGAACCAATGAATGAATCTCCAGTGAAATGAGATCAGAAAAAAAACGAATACCCAAATATTACACAGAGCATTGAATTGAAAACAATTCAATTTATGTAACATTCTTGAAATGACAAAACTATAGAGATGGAAATTTGCATATTTGCAATTGCCAAAAATTAGGAATGAAGGAGAAGGGTGCTATTAAAAGGGCAACACAAGGTATCTTCGTGAGATAGTGAAAGTGTTACTAAAATTTCTTAGTAGGTCTTTGGTGATTTGAAGAATGAACTCACAGACCACAGATCAGTGGTAAGATAGGATTTTTATTAGACAAAAGGAAATACATAATGAGTAAAAAGCACCAGAGCTTCTGGCAAAGGAGAAGACCTAAGCTGGAAGTCTCTCCCATGGACCCTTTGTTTAGGGTCTATATTACAATTTGGTCAGGATTTGGTAGCTGGAAAAACATCTTTTCAAAGTTAATTAATGCATTAACAAATGAATGAATGAATGGGGTCCTTCCTTCACTGGGGCAAGGTTATCAGGTCCATGCAGTTTTTGTCTCAGGGAAGGAGTTAGGGGGTCTGCTCCCTACTTGTGGTGGAACTACCCAAAACCTTTTGGGATGCTTTGTTCATGACCTTGCTAGAGCTCAGAGGGTGGGACCTGGAAAGGGCAGCCTTTTTGTGCCTAGAGATGGGGGTCTGATTTCTGCGCTCACCTGGGCCTAGAGAATTGGGGTGGGGTGAGTCCTTGTCCAGCCCTGAGTGAGGGAAGCCTATATCAAAAGTACATATGTGAGAATAAAATGGAGTCTGTCAGGCTAGGGCAGACATGGCACAACTGGTCTTCATCTCAGGTCTCCCATTCTTACTGTTTGTAAATGTAGCTCCCACTCTAAAGATATCCACATTGAATAGTTTAGAAATTAACTTTTGAATTGAAAATGTTGTAAAAGATTGTCACTGAGTTGTGCTGATTATTATTTAAAATAAGGGTTACTGTGATCTTTATTGTGAACCATTAAAGATAAAACTGTAATTTGGTAGTTGAAGAGCAGAACAGTCTTAGAGAGGCTGTTTGCTGTCCTCCAGAATCCTGGCCTTCTGATAAATAAAGTTTGGTGGACCTATCCCCATTTCTGCATATTGGCTGACAGTGACAGTCATCTGGACACTCTTTGTCCTGAAACAATAGAACTATTTTTTTATCTTTACTCATGTGGACATGCTTATCTGAATATGTAGTAATAAATTGTATAGAACTAAATACACACAGTCAAACAAGTACAAGTAAATCTGAATAAAAAAGGAAGGCTTGGTTGTGATATTGTACCGAAAGAACCAGACCAGCACCATCTTAAGAGTTAAATTTCACTTTCCCTGCCATTTCACTCAGTACAAGCCCAGGCAATTCCCCGAAATCATGAGACAACCGCCCACCAATCAGGGACCCCCCCCACCTAACCAATCCAGAAGCGCCCCCTTTGTTTCAAGCTGTGCATGCCCACCTGCTGCGCAGGACCATAAGAACCCCCTGCTCCAGACCTCGGGGCACCTGGCTCGGATCTGTTGCAGCAGAGTCCCTGGGAGCCCAAGTTCAAACTTGCAATAAAAGGCCCTTTTGCTGGGCGGCGCCTGTGGCTCAGTCAGTAAGGCGCTGGCCCCATATACCGAGGGTGGCGGGTTCAAACCCAGCCCCGGCCAAACTGCAAAAAAAATAGCCGGGCGTTGTGGCAGGCGCCTGTAGTCCCAGCTACTTGGGAGGCTGAGGCAGGAGAATCGCCTAAGCCCGGGAGTTGGAGGTTGCTGTGAGCTGTGTGACGCCACGGCACTCTACCGAGGGCGATAAAGTGAAACTCTGTCTCTACAAAAAAAAAAAAGGAGTAAAAAAAAACTGTAAAAAAAAAAAAAAAGGCCCTTTTGCTTTTGCATCAGACTCAGCTCCCTAGTGGTCTTTGTGGGGGATTTCGAGATCTGGGCACAACAGTACCATAGTTTTGCAAGATGCTACCATCAGGGAAAACTGGGTAAAGAACAGAAAGTCTCTCCCTGTATTAATTCTTACAAGCCCATGTACATGGACATTTATCTCAAAATAATAAGTTTCATTTTTTTAAATTGTTTCTAGATTTTAGTCATCAAGATAATGTGATCTACTGATACTAGCTAGCCTTTCACGCATAACAGCACATGATGTTGAGACAAAATCCCAGGCCTCATTAACTTTACACACTCTTGGTATTACAATAAGTGATTATGGTGGATTGTTTGCTGCTGACTGCTAAGCCAGAGGTATAGAAGGGCAAGAGAGAGAGGATATGTTCATGGCCTGACAAATGTTCCCCAAGCAAATTAGGAATTAAAAGGAAGAGTAGGTTATTGTCTGCAAATGGATTGACAACACAGAAGAAAACAATCAGGATGGGTGTGTTCAGCATAATAAAAAGCCACCACTATCTTGATTGTCCTGGATAAGGAAACTGGGCTGCTATGCTTCCCATGCAACCAATGTGGACAGAAGGAATAATAGGAACCCTGCTGTCTCTTAAGAAAACACATCAATTCCTCTTTTATACCAATGGCAATAAAACCACCATTTTACAGATACAAAGACGGAAAAGCATAGGCAGGATAGGGAATTGCCAGCATCTCAGGGTTAGTAAATGACAAAGCCAGGATTCAAAACCAAGTTTTCTAATGCCAAGGCAAGCTACACGATGGTTGCTAACAGCTTTAAGCAGTCTTTGGCTAACAACTATACATAACTCTGTAACTGGCAGAAGAAGAGCTGTATAATTAAATTGATCGTTCTCACCTTTCATCATAAGAATTTTGAATACTAGTTTGAGAAGATAAATCTTTGGGTTCATGCGTAGGAAAATTGTGTTGCATATGAATATCCCATTTCATTAATAACATAGAAAATGCTTTCAAGTACATTTGATCCTCAGACAATCCTATAAAATAAGCAAGGCTGGATTTGTTATAAAGCATTTATTAAAATGAGAAAAATGAGGCTCAGTGAGGCTGAATGTCTTGCCAAAGATGACATAGTTTTATACTAAAGATGGAGTTGGAACAAGAGCCAACATTCTCTATCTGCAGGGTTTTTTTATACATTTTTTTCTATTTTATTAATTCTTTTACATAAAAAGGGTACATATTATGATCTACCACCCAGTTTAAGAACTTGAATGTTTCCACTAATGTGGAAGCATCTGTATTCCCCTGCCCAGGGCCACTGTGTTTGTCAATCCTGGGTCATTGTTCATTGAGAATATAGTGGAAAGGGTGCCCTGGAGTCGTGCCCTGCCCCATCTCCCCTCTTTTTGCTTGATCCTGAACTTTTCATCATTACCTTGCTTTTCTTGATTTTTCACCACATATATTTTGTTGGGGGGCCTAACACAGCCCCACATGAACTCTCCCCCCTCCTCCTTCCTCTCCTTCCTCTCCTTCCTCTTCTCTTCATCCTCCTCTCCTCCTAAGACAAAGAACACAAAGGACCTAGTTAGCCCCACCCCCAAAATTCCTGCCCAGGGACCATAACTCACCACAGCCCTCTGGGTGAGGTGGGGAATTTGCCTACCCCCTAGGGCTCCATATAAAAGAGGTCTTTAACTGGCCCTGGATACATATGCCACCTTTGCACTGCCCAGGCTGATTTTCCTCTCATTTCAAAAAACTTGATACGAACATCTGCACTCCAGTCTCATCTCTGGGTGCCACCACTTACATCTTTCATATGGTGCTGAAACCCAGGACTGTGGTGAACTGGCAGCTGGCTGATAGTCTACCTGCATCTCACTGCCAGTCTCCCCAGTCACCCCAATCATCCCAGTTTCCAAGGAACCTAGTTCCAGTGGCACCCAGACCCAACTCCATTGAGTGCCTGTAGGAGAATGCTAAAAGATTTTGCCCCAACTGCCATTTAAGAGTGAGTAAGATCCCAAAATAGCTTCAAACAGAACCTGCCTTGGCTCACTCTTTGGCTCTTTCTGTGCCTCTGTGTCCTCACATCCCCCTCACTTCTTCATTTGTTTGTTCAACAAACCCTAACTAGAGGGTTTTGTCCCAGTGCTGTGCTCTCTCTCTTCTGGAGTCCCAGCAACTCAAATTGTTTCATTTTCACTTCAAGCTCAGCACTGGACTCTTGTTTAGGCTTCTAAGGTCCCAGGAACTTTGTTTTCTGGAAAAAAAAAAAAAAGAAATAGTGACACCTGATCTTTTCTCATCTTTCTTCATATTTCACTCCTCCATGCCCTGGATCTTGAGAAACAAGGGACACCTTCTTTTTTCCAAGCAGGCAGGGGAAAGACATCCGAGATATGGAAGCTAGTCTTTGAACCCCCTCCCCCCTTGAACAGAGATACCCTCGAGTGTCTCCTTCAACCTCAATATAAATTAGAAAACAGGGTCTTTAATTTCAATACTTTAAAGGACTTAAATAATTTCCTCCAAAAAATGGCAGATAGAACAAAATCCCCCATCTTCAGGCCTTTCTCTCCCTCCACTCTTACTCCTACCTACCTATACAAATTGTGGCTTAATTACCTCTCCCTCTGTCTTCCCTGGTTTTCCTTGCTATCTTCCCTCCTCCAGAGAATCCTCAAGCTCCTTCTGCTCCTTCACATCCTAATCCATTCCTGGAGCCTGAGGCCCTCCCTCATCTCGCCAATCCCTTCATGCTCCATCCATCGCATACTTCTCCAGGCTTCCTCCCCTGCCCGACAGCCATGAGCTCCTTTCCCCAATACAGGTGGGGCTACGGGCGCAAGACAGGGAATCATAGGGTTGCAGACCCAGCAGCAGTGGTGCAGAGCTGCAGACCCAGACTGCAGCCAACACAGGCACAGGTGAGTCAGGCCTGGGACAGGGCAGGGCAAGATGGCCAGGAAGGACACTCACAGGCCCGTCAGCCACCTCACCCTCCCATCCCCATGATCCAGCTTCCTTCCACCCACCATCTTCCCTCCAGCCCACCATCTTCCCTCTACCCTGCCAGCTTCCCTCCATCCACTGGCTTTGCCCAGAGAAAGGATAGAGAAAGAGAGAAAACAGCGCTGACAGCAGCCCCAAAAGCAGAAAAGTGTTTTAATAGTGGCTGCCACTTTAAAACTTCTCCAGAGATAGTTACTTAAAAGGCCCAAGCAAAAAGGCCATACCCTTCTATAGAATGAACACTTGCCCCCCACAACAACTCTGGGTTCCTAAGCTAAAATACCCCAAGAGGTATCTTTGACTAGACCCCAGAACTGTATCCTCTGAGCAAAGGAGAAAGGCACTAGAAGGAAGAGTATAATCTCTTTAGAACTCCAGTTCACCTTCTGGAACTGGTGGTCCCCTAAGTCAATATCCTCCATATCCACGCACCCCTGAGAATGACTTTCAACTGACCGATGTGTCTGACCTGAAAACGGGTTCAACGTCATCACACCAGGATGGCCTTAAATAACTTAGTCTCTAACACAGGTAAGCAAATTAATTCTAATAAATACTGGATCTGTGTTCTCTAGTCTTCCTAAATTTTAAATACCCCTACTTCTCTTTCCTATCTCCATCATTAAAATAAAAAATAAAATACAACCCCCCTTTATCTATTCCACAATTTTTCAGTTGTCTAGGATATACAATTATCTTGCTCATCCTTTTATTACTTTCCAGTTACCCACCCCAACTATCTTAGAGGCTTAGATCTAATCACTGCAGCAGAAAGGGGCCTTTATACATTTTTACAGGACACCTGCTATTTCTACAGCAAGTCTGGTCTGATCCTAGAAGACATCACCCAGCTACGAGAACAAACTACCTACTTGTGTTCTTAGAATAAGGAATCCTGGTTTGACAGCCCATGAGGATGCTGGATCTTAACCTTCTTGGGACCCTTCACTATAATCCTCTTGTTCTAAACCATTTCCCCTTGTGTCATCCAATTCTTGTCCTCATTTATTTAAGACAGGGTAAAAAGGTGTCAGCCACAATTGCCACCCAATTTCTACCACTCCCAAACCCTCTCTCAATGTACCCCAAACCTGCACAGTCCTACCAAAACCCAACTCATTCCACTGAGAACTATGACCCCGTTCTACCAGAAGCAATTTCAGAAGACAGACCATTGTCCCCATCACCTCTTTTAATAAAAGTCAGGAATGTTAGGAGGCCTAATATGGCCCCACACAAACCCTTCTCTTCGTCCCCCTCTCCTTCCAAAACAAAGAACACTAAGGACCCAGTTGGCCCTACCCCTGTAGTTCACACCAAAGGACCCTAACACATCAAAGTCTTTTGGGCAAGCTGAGGAACCTGCCCACCCATTACAGCCCCATATAAAAGGAGTCTCTAACTGCCACTGGAAGCCAATGCCCCCCTTTGCACTGCCAGGCAGGTCACTCTCCCCTTTCAATAAACCTGGCCTGAACGTCTCCACTCCATTCTCATCTCTGGCCACTGCCACTTACATCTTTCATCTTTATTACTGTAAATATATATTATTTCACTTTGCCCATTTTTTATATTTTTTAAACAGATTCATAATGCTCTTGGTCTTCCTCAACTTGTTTGTAAGCTGCATCGGTGTTGATGTGGGTAGCTGTAGTATGGTATTTTCAGTGTAGTATGGTATTCCACAATATGAATTTCCTAAAACTTGCCTAGTTTCCTGCCATCAAACATTTGGGTTGCCCGCCAAGTAAGGACTATCATGAACATTGCAAACATAAATATTTTTGTATGTGTCTCCTGACCTGCAAAAGCAACAGTGTCTCCTAAGTATTAAAGTAGGATTGTAATTGTTACATTGTATGATTTATACATCCTCAACTTTAACAGATAATTTCAAATTTTCCAAGGATTTGTATGAACTCATATATTGATCATTGGTATTTAAGAGTTTCTGCTGTATCCACATCCTCACAAACCCTTGGTATTGTAATTTTTTGCCACTATATGGGTATAAAGCCTCCTTGCACTTCACAGTAGTTCTAATTTGCATTGTCCTTATTACTAATGGTGTTGGGCATCTTTTCATAATTTTTGGTCATTTCTTTTTTTAAAATACATTATATATTTTATTTATTTATACTCTCTCTGTCGCCCTTTGTAGAGTGTCATGGTGTCATAGCTCATAGCAACCTCAAACTCTCAGGCACACGTGATTCTCTTTCCTCAACCCCCCAAGAAGCTGGCAGTACAGACACACATCACAACTCCCAGCTATTTTTAGTGACAGGGTCTCACTCTTGCTCAGGCTGGTCTCCAACTTCTAAGCTCAGGTAATCCACCTAATTCAGCTTTCCAGAGTACTAGGAGCCACCACACTCAGCCCTATACATTTATTTAAAAGAAGTCACTTCTTTTAAATAGTCTTTTATGTACTATTCTGCACATATTTTAAAATCTACATAAGTAGTATTGGCCCAAAATCCAATCTCCTTCTTTCTTTTCCCACCAAACATAATTTTTCTTTTTCTTTCAGAATATTATGAGAGTACAAATGTCTTGGCTACATGAATTGCTTTTGCACACTTTGAGTTAAAATCATAAGTATGCCCCACACCCAGATAGTGTATCTTGTACCTCCTCCGACTTGCCTGATTTCTGTTGAGTTTTACTTCCATATGTGCACATAAGCATTGGTTAATTAGTTCCAATCTAACAGTGAGAACATCTGGTGCTTTTCCATTCTTGCAATATGAATGGACTTCCCTTAGGAGAATGGTCTCCAGTTCCATCCACCTTGTTATAAAAGGTATTATTTCACCCCATTTATATGGCTGAGTAATACTCCATGGTATACATATACCATATTTTATTAATCCTTTTCTGTATTGATGGGTACTTCTGCTGATTCTACATATTTGTGATTGTAAATTGTGCTTCAATGAACAATCAAGTGCAAGTGTCTTTTGGCAAAATAACTTTATTCCTTTGGGTAAATACCCAGTGGTGGGATTGCTGGATCAATTGAAGGTCTACTTTTAGTTCTTTGAGGTATCTCCATACTACTTCCATACTACTAGTTTAGAGTCCTACCAACAGTGTGTAAGTATTCCTTTCTCTCCAGCTTTTGCCATTTAGGGACTTCTTGATAAAAGCCATTCTCCCTGGAGTTAGGTGATATCTCATTGTGGTTTTGATTTCCATTTCCCTAATGATTGGAGACATTGAGCATTTTTTATATATTTATTGGCCATTAGTTTATCTTCTTTTGAAAAGCTTCTGTTCATGTGTTTTTCCTACCTTGTCATGGGGTTATGTGAATTTTTTTTCCTGATTTGCTTGATTTCTTTGTAGGTTCTGATTATCAGCCCTTTATCAAATGTATAGCATGCAAATACATTCTCCTATTCAGTAGATTGTATATTCATTGTATTGATCTTTTCCTTGGCTTCCCAGAAGCTTTTTAATTAAATAAAGTCCTGTTTATTAATTTTTGTTGTTGCTGTGATTGCCTTTAGGATCTTTATAAATTATTTCCCTAAACTGATATCTATAAGAGTTTTTCCAACATTTTCTTCTAGAATTTTTATAGTTTTATCACTTAGGTTTAAGTCTGTTATCCATCATGAATTAATTTTTGTGAATAGTGAGAGGTTTCAATTCTCTTTCCATCTTCTACATGTGCCTATCCAATTTTCCCAGCACCATTTATTGAATGGCTATTCTTTTCCCCAGTGTATGCTGTCATCTGCTTTGTCAGAGATCAGATGGAAATATGAAGATGATTTTATATCTAGGTTTTCCATTCCAATCCACTGATATATGTCTCTGTTTTTGTGCCAGTCCCATGCTATTTTAGTTACTGTAGCTATATAGTATAACTCGAAATCTGGTAAAGAGATGCCTCAAATTTTCTTCTTTTTTGAAGCTTGTTTTGGCTGTTTGGACTCTTTTCCACTTGCATACAAAGCTTAGAATTTTTTTTTTGTTTGTTTTTTCTATATCTGCAAAAACTCACATTGGTATTTTAATGGAGATTGCATTGAATATTAAAATCACTTTGGGTAGTATAGGCATTTTAACAATAATGACTCTGAGCAAGATATGCTTTTCCTATTTGTTTATATCCTCTGAAATTTCCTTTCTCGGTGATTTGTAGTTCCCTTTATAGAAGTCTTTCACTTCCTTGGTTAAATATATTCCTAGGTATTGTAAATTTTTGTTGCCATTGTGAAAGTTTTTGAGTCTTTGATTTGATTCTCACCTTAACTGATATTATGTATAAGAATGCTACTGATGGGCAGCGCCTGTGGCTCAGTGAGCAGGGCGCCGGCCCCATATGCCGAGGGTGGCAGGTTCAAACCCGGCCCCGGCCAAACTGCAACCAAAAAATAGCCGGGCGTTGTGGTGGGCGCATGTAGTCCCAGCTACTCGGGAGGCTGAGGCAAGAGAATCACTTAAGCCCAGGAGTTGGAGGTTGCTGTGAGCGTGTGAGGCCACGGCACTCTACCAAGGGCCATAAAGTGAGACTCTGTCTCCACAAAAAAAAAAAAAAAAAGAATGCTACTGATTTTAGTACACTGATTTTATAAACTGAGATTCTGCTAAATTTATTTATCAATTCCAGGAGTCTCTTGGCAGAATATTTGGGGTTTCCTAGATATAAAATCATATTTCAGCAAAGAGTGATAGTTTGCCCTCTTCTTTCCCATTTGGAGACCCTTGATCTCCTTCTCTTTCCTGATAGCTCTGGTTAAGACTTTCAGCACTACGTTGAATAGAGGCAGTGACAGTGAGCAACCTTGTCTAGTTCCAGTTCTAAGCAGAAATGCTTTAAGTTTTTCCTATTCAGTATCACATTGGGTGTGGATTTGTCCTATATGGCTTTTATAATTTTGAGTTATGTTCCATCTATGCCTATTTTGTTAAGGGATCTTATTGTGAAAGGGTGATGAATTTTGTCAAATTCTTTTTCTGCATATATTGAGATAACCATATGGTATTTGTTTTTGCTTCTGTTTATGTGGTAAATCACATTTATGGATTTGTGTACACTGAATCATCCTTGAACCATCCACAGATTATTTTTTTGATGTGTTGGATTATTTTTTAGATGTGCTGCTGAATTAAATTTGCTGGAATTATATTGAGAATTTTTTGTATCTATGTTCATAAAAGATATCAGTCTGTAGTGTTCTTTTGTTGTTATTGTGTTCTTTTCCTGGCTTTGGTATCAAAGATGATACCAAAGATGGTTTTGTGGAATGAGTTGTGGAGGATTCCTTTCTTTGCAATATTATGAAATAATTTCTGCAGTATGGATACTAATTCTTTGTGGGTATGGTAAAATTGGGCTGTGACTCTTTTTGTTGGAAAATTTTCTTAGTGCTGCTTCAATTTTGTTACTCAGTTTTGATCTGTTTAGGAGATCTGTTTATTCCTGATTGAGCCTAAGGAGGTTGTGTTTTTCCAAGAATTTATCCATTTCCTCAACATTTTCAACCTTATGTGCATAGGGATTTTTATAATTTTCAGAGATGACATATTTTATTTTTGTGGTATCAATTTTAATATCTCCTTTTTCATTTCTAACTGGGTTGGAGCTTATTAGGGTCTTTTTTTTTCTGGTTAAACTATCAAGAGATCTATTGATTATGTTTTCAAAGAACCATAAAGTTTTTGGAGACCCTTGATCTCCTTCTCTTGCCTGATAGCTCTGGCTAAGACTTTCAGCACTATGTGAAAAAAGTTTTTGTTTCATTAATCTCCTGCCAAGCAGGTGGGAAGCAGTTAGGACCTGGAGGGCAGAGTCAAGCCAAGCAGGCGACAGGAAGTTCTACAGACACAGTGGTCTCACAGATGCTGAGTCAGGTGGTTAGAGGTCAGTTGTGGTGACCTCTCAAGGACCACAGAGTTCTCCACTCCCCATGTAGGACCTGCTGAAGCAATGACCTCTGCCTCTCCAGTCAGAGCCTGCTGCATGCCCACTTCTTCCCATGCTCAGATCCTGTTGCACTTTAAGGGAGAATTATGTGGCTTTGAGTCACAAGTATGGCTCTGGAAAGCCACAAGTCAGTTCACTTCCTTCCCAGCCCATTGCAGACCTAGTACAGTGCACCCAAGAGTTCAGAATGGCTTTGCTATTGCCAATCCCCACTGTGTCTGTTGTCTGATGCAATAGCTCTGCACAGACTCCAGGCAAGACCCCAATCCAACCAGGTAAAAAGGTCTGTAGAGAATGTGGGATCTGTCTTAGGGTTCACTTTGCCTTGTGTCAGCAGGGCAAGCGCCACAGGCCAGTGCTCTATCCTCCTATTGTTTCCCGTGTGTTTTCTGATCTTTGTTGTATGCATCACCCTTGTCACCTTTTTTTCTCACATTGAGTGTCCCACATTGCTTCTCTGTGATTTTACAATGTTGCTTCACAGAAGAGCAATCTATATGTAGGCAGCTGCCTGTATCTTTCACTTTGTTCCTTGGGATCAGTGTGCTGGTTCTAGTCTATTGTTTTTCCCCCTCTTTTTTGGTCATTTGTTTTTTCCTCTGTGCAACAATAAAGGTTATACATGTATCATTGGCCCATTTTTCTATTGGGTTATTTACCTTCTTGTTGTTGTTTGTTTTTTGGTTTTGAGACAGAGTCTCACTCTGTCACCCTGGGTAGAATGCCGTGGTTTCATCATAGCTCACAGCAACCTCAAATTCCTGGGCTAAAGGAATCATCTTGTCTCAGCCTCCCGAGTAGGTAGTGAAAGGGGGGGCACTCAACCGGCAGAGATCTCATAGACCACCAAGGCTTGTACAAAAGGTCTTTATTGGTGGGGGGGAGGGATGATGCAGGGTATTGAGTGAGGGTATAAAAGGTTTAGTTTTATGTGTGTAAGTTGTTAAACTAAGAGATGTGGTGCCGCACCCTCGGCATCAAGCCGCAGTGAGGTGGCGCTGTCCGCGTTGTAAAACGCATGGGTAGGTGGTCTGTGCTCCCCGGAGTGATACCCCCAGCACCCCTGGTATGCGACAGCAGCGCATAAGTTGCCTAGCATGCCTTTGTTTGAACGTAATGACTCACGAGGTACGGCATAAAAGCCTAAGAAACCTTTGCTCTGAAACCTGTTTGTTGAGTTGAATGCCTGCTTGTCTTGAGAAACTAAGAATAAACATAATGACTTACTGATCCATAATTAAACAGAGAAAGAATGCCTGAAGAGACTCAATGTCTCCAGGGGAACGGTGCAATAGCACGTTCCTATCATCAAATGTCAGTGAATTGAGACAGTGCATTGAGACAATGCAGGCACAGCAAACAAGATGTTCCAACATAACATACACTATCACCACCTGCAGTAAAACTTTACTTAGAAAAACATCTTGCTTCACTAATTTTCATATGTAATACAAATCAATAGAGTAGTTTAATGTTTAACAAACAATCAATTATAAATCAAAGTATAGTTACTAATAAGAATAAAAATATATAGAAAATATATAGAAAAGTAGTCAAGCATTATACGTAAAAGAATATGTTCAGCTATTTTTAAAAGAGATTATAAGAAACTGAGAACAATTACAGAGCTAAGAGAAGTCACAAGCCTTGACATTCCTAGATAAGGGGAAGTAACCAGGTGTTACTGATAAAACCACCTCCCTAGAGCAAAAACCTTGAAAACATGTAATGCATGATAAACCACATATGCAGACACAAAGATAATTTACAAGCATAAGCAAAATAAAGATTGCATTGTTTGAACCTTGGAAAGAAAATGTATAAATACCAACTTCTGAACTCAATAAAATTTACAGCTGCTTTCTTCATCACTCGTGGTGTGTGGCAGTTTGTCATTTCATCCTGCGTCGACCTTTTCAACCAACCTGTACCGTTCACCCTGAGCACCCTCGGACTGAGGCCCATCGACCGGCGGTCCGCGGCAGCTGGCGCCCTCGAACAGGGACTTGAAGGACAGGTGATCTTTCTTTTCCTTTCTTTCCTTCTTTTCAGGTTGAAGGCGACTCTCACCAGGGAGCTGCAGTCCCGCCGGTAAAGGCTGACCGGTTAAGTGTGAGTAATCAGCAGGTACCATGGGGCACGCATTGATCAAAGAGGAACGTATGTTCAGTGTCATGTTACAGCGTTTGTTAGTTAAAAATGGGTTCAATGTGTCCCTCAAACGGTTGGAGGAGCTTATACATTTTCTTATTAAGCAAGGTACGGAGGAGCCGTACCAAGACTTTATTTCAAGGCTGGAAGAAGCCATTAACAGAATGCTCCCCCCGTCTGAGGGCACATCACTGTTGCTCAAACAGTTAGAAGCATGCACGGATGCCTCACCAGCTATAGCCCAGGGTATGGCTTATGCTGCAGCAATGCAAGGACAGAAATTCAACGCCTATGTTAAAACTACCTTCAATAAAGAAGGTAAGGGGCCAACAGCTCCTATTAACACTTGCTACAATTGTGGCAAGCCAGAACACATGCAGAAGGACTGTAAACAGTCCCATGCCAATAAGCCGAGGGGGGACCCACCCGGCTTATGCCCTCGCTGTAAGAAGGGGCGACATTGGAAAAATAAATGTAAATCAAGGTTTCATAAGGATGGAACCCCCTTGAATGACAAGGGAGACACTGATCCTGAGGATCAGGACGTATGGAGATCAAAAAAAACTAGCAAAGGGGCATTCTCCCAGCCCAGGCCCCAAGGGAGAGCAGGCTGTAGCTTGTAACACACAGCCTTTATCTACTTTAAATCCTCAAGCCCCTGAATTTACTATTCATGACCTTTCACGGGGCACTCCTGGGAGTGCAGGTTTAAATTTAGCAAGTGAAAGGAATGTCTTATTATCCAAATGGGACGGTGTTACTTTAATCCCCACTGCAGTAAAAGGGCAACTTTTGCCGGGGACAGTTGGAATTATAATTGGTAAAAGTTCAAATTATACTAAAAACTTTGAAGTTATTCCAGGAGTAGTTAACTCAGATTCAGAAAAGACAACGCAGAAGGAGACGCCAGCGGCTGCTGCAAGATCTCACCCGCCGCTTGGAGAAAATGAAAGTACACTCGCCGATAGCAAACAAAACCACCGGGCGCATTTCCACTGGCTCCAAGACGGCTGAAAAGGCCCAGCGGGGAAGGAAGCTGAGGGCCCCCCCTGCCCTTCGTGGGGCGGGCCTGCCTCCCAAGTGTTACAGCCCCCAGACAGCAGCACTGGCAAAATCCCAAGGGTGAGGTTTAGAACCTTTATTATTGGCCCTTTGCCACTAGTAATTTGTATAAATAAGAAAAATATTTTTACAAACTGAATCTTTGTCAACGGATAAGATTCTTGCCTTTTAAACCTTCTAATTATCAGTTTGGCTGAGTGAATAAGTGACTTCATGGTAAACTGGAATCCTGTTTGATGGAAAGTGAGTTTTTGAGAGTAAGAGAAATTAAACAGAAAGGAGAATGACATCGTGTAAAGAAAGAATCTTGTGTGATAAATTTTGTCCTGAAACAGAATAGTTATGTAAGAAAGTAAAAGGCAGAGCAAAAGTTCAAGAAAGTTTAGAATGTTTATAGATGGTCTGTACAGGTTAAATGAAACTCATAAAAGAGAATTTGTGAAAGAATTTACATGTGATCCAGTTGACTATGTATTTCCTTTAAAATCTTTTAACTTGTAAAAATAACCAATTGTATTGCTTCTTCTGATATATTTCATGTAAATAATAGATTGCTGAATGTTATGTTAATTGTAAAAAAAACCTTCTTATGTAATGTTACCTGTTAATTTACAAAATGATCCTTGGTATGATAATTCTGCTTTACAAGTATTACAAACAGTGAATGAATTAATTAGACCAAAAAGATTTGTAGCAACATTAATTTTAGGCATTCTAGCTTTAATTTCTATAGTAACTACTTTTGCTGTAGCCACCACAGCTTTGGTACAAGTTCATACAGCACACTTTGTCAATGCTTTGAGTAATAACATAACATTAGCTTTACTGACACAGGCCAGCACTGATAATAAGCTAGAAGCCAAAATTAAATATCTTAGAAGAAGTAGTTTTAGCTTTAGGACAAGATATAAAATTCATACAACACAAACTGCAAACAAAATGTCATTCAGCATTTCAAGCTATTTGTGTTACACCTTTACCTTACAATCTTTCTACATCTTAGGATAAGGTAAAGACACATTTACAGGGTGTGTGGAAGGACAATGACATAACTCATGATTTACACACCCTCCAGAAAGACATCACGGCCATAAGTGAGGCTCATCTATCTACCACATCTCTGGATGCATTAGCTCAATCACTGACTGATAATTTCAAGGCTTTGAATCCCTTAACCTGGATTCAGTACATTATGTTTATAGCTATTATTGGATGTCTGATATTCTGTGTTGTTTTACTGTTACCATGTCTCTTGCGTTGTGTGTTTTCCTCCATAAAGGCTGTTTGCCAAGACCTCTTTGAATTACGCTTCACAAACAAAAAAGGGGGAACTGCCGCACCCTCGGCATCAAGCCGCAGCGAGGTGGCGCTGTCCGCGTTGTAAAACGCATGGGTAGGTGGTCTGTGCTCCCCGGAGCGATACCCCCAGCACCCCTGGTATGCGACAGCAGCGCATAAGTTGCCTAGCATGCCTTTGTTTGAACGTAATGACTCACGAGGTACGGCATAAAAGCCTAAGAAACCTTTGCTCTGAAACCTGTTTGTTGAGTTGAATGCCTGCTTGTCTTGAGAAACTAAGAATAAACATAATGACTTACTGATCCATAATTAAACAGAGAAAGAATGCCTGAAGAGACTCAATGTCTCCAGGGGAACGGTGCAATAGCACGTTCCTATCATCAAATGTCAGTGAATTGAGACAGTGCATTGAGACAATGCAGGCACAGCAAACAAGATGTTCCAACATAACATACACTATCACCACCTGCAGTAAAACTTTACTTAGAAAAACATCTTGCTTCACTAATTTTCATATGTAATACAAATCAATAGAGTAGTTTAATGTTTAACAAACAATCAATTATAAATCAAAGTATAGTTACTAATAAGAATAAAAATATATAGAAAATATATAGAAAAGTAGTCAAGCATTATACGTAAAAGAATATGTTCAGCTATTTTTAAAAGAGATTATAAGAAACTGAGAACAATTACAGAGCTAAGAGAAGTCACAAGCCTTGACATTCCTAGATAAGGGGAAGTAACCAGGTGTTACTGATAAAACCACCTCCCTAGAGCAAAAACCTTGAAAACATGTAATGCATGATAAACCACATATGCAGACACAAAGATAATTTACAAGCATAAGCAAAATAAAGATTGCATTGTTTGAACCTTGGAAAGAAAATGTATAAATACCAACTTCTGAACTCAATAAAATTTACAGCTGCTTTCTTCATCACTCGTGGTGTGTGGCAGTTTGTCATTTCATCCTGCGTCGACCTTTTCAACCAACCTGTACCGTTCACCCTGAGCACCCTCGGACTGAGGCCCATCGACCGGCGGTCCGCGGCAATGTGGGGTCTGAAAGGTTGAGAGATAAAATGTTAGGAATTATGACTGGGGCGGTTTGAAGTTTAGTGTGTAAGAGACCTTGAAGATTTAATCTAATTCAGTAGCCCAGTTTATATTTAGGGTGATGTTTTAAAAGATAGTATATTTGTAAGATAGAATTATAGGTTAGATTAAGATTTAGTTGGGGTGTGAGGGTGGAGAGATTGAAATTAATTGAAATTAATTTTGGCTAATTTCTTCTTTTAAAATTTGAGAATGAATAGCCGGGGTTGTGGCGGGCACCTGTAGTCCCAGCTGCTCGGGAGGCTGAGGCAAGAGAATCACGTAAGCCCAAGAGTTAGAGGTTGCTGCGAGCCATGTGACGCCACGGCACTCTACCCGAGGGCGGTACAGTGAGACTCTGTCTCTACAAAAAAAAAAAAATTTGAGAATGAGTTTTAATGATTTAGATAATATCTGTTAAAGGAGAGGGGATAAATTTTGGTTTTAATACTGTTATGGTGAGTTCATAAAAGTATGGCCAAGGGCGTGGAAAAGTAGTTGTTGATAGTTGTATATAGGTGTTGGTGATCTTCCAGGGGGCTATGGATTCACAGCCTCAATAGGCACATCCTTTTCTATATTTTGAGTTAGGATTTTGAGTACTGTAAGTATATATTTGGAGAGTGTAGTTTAGATAACAATGTTTGTCTAAAGAGACTAAGGTATATGAATTACCTTTAAATAATTTACGTAAGGTGACATTAAATAATATATTAGAGTGATTTGATTTTTTAATTAATGTTTTGTTAATAGAGGTGTGATATGATTTTCAGGTGTTAGACCACGAGTTGATGTGTAATTTTTATGTTTTTTCTCAGTGGCCAGAGAGTGAGAGAAGTTGAGGGTTTTGTAATTGAGACTCATAAGTATTAGGAGAGGTTATTAAGAATAAGAAAATTATGAGAGGCATTTTAGGAAGGTAAGAGAATACTTTATGAATATGGAGGAAAGGGATAGAGAGTATTTTGTTTTTGTTATGGTGGAGTAATTGTGATTGGATTAATCTTAAAGAGTAATATTAGGAGTATAGTTATTATTACTATGAAGATGTCTATTGGTGAGTATCAAAGGAGGTAATGATTCAAATTTTATGAGATGTATCTTTCAGAGTGTTGGGACCTCAGGTGGAGGATGAATTTTGGTTTTCTGGACCTCTGAAATCTAAGTGAGTTTAAGCTTTAGGTGGCCTGTTTCTTGAGCCAAGTATGAGGGAAGATTTTTAAGTGTCGTGTGTTGACCTGTAGTTATAGTTGGAATAAGAAAAGGCTTAGTGCCAGGAAATGAGGCTAATTTTACTGCAGTTGGTGTTGATAAAATTACTCCATGAAGTCCTTGCCATTTTGGCTCAAGTGGTTTTTTGGGATGATTAGGAGGAGCTACTAGAACTTGATCTCCTGGGTGAAAGGAGGTGGGTAATGAAGGTGTTGGGATAGGAAGAAGTGTGTCTGTTTCTATAAAAGGGATTGGATATACTGAAGAAGAGAGGATTAAGATAGAGGGAGATAATGGGCTATTTGATGGTGTAAGTCCTACAGGAAGAATGGGTCTACCAAACATTAATTCAAAAGGAGAGAGGTTGGAGGGGTTTTTTGGAAGGGAATGTAGGCATAGAAGTGCCAGGGATAGAAGAGTGATTCAGTTTAAGTAAAGTTTAAGGGAAAGTTTGGTTAATATAGATTTTAGGGATCTGTTAGACCTTTCAACCTTCCCTGAAGATTGAGGATGGAAATGAATATGGAAATGTAAGGGGATACCTAAGGCTTTGGTTAAGGTTTGAGAAATGGTGGAGGTGAATTCAAGTTCATTGTCGTACTGTAAAGAACAGGGAATTCCAAAGTCTGGAATAATGTCTTGGAGTATGATAGAGGCAACAGAGGTAGTCCTTTTGTTTGTAGTAGGAAAGGCTTTAATCTAACCTGAGAAGGTATTGATAATACAAGAGGTATTTAGAATGTTTGATTTTAGGGATGTGTGTGAAATCAAGTTGCCAGTCTGTTCCAGGAAAAAGTCTCCTAGCCTGGTGAGTTGGAAAGTGTGGGAGGCGAGACTTTGTTGTGGGTCAGAACACTGACAGATTTCATAGGATAATGTAAGTTGATTCAGAAACTCTGAATCTATTTGTGAGAGAGGAAAGAAAGTTTAAAGAAATTGTAGTAAAGTTTGAGTTGGAATGAAATAATTTGTGGAGATAGATGAGGAGGTTATGAGTGGGAGGTTCATTTGTTTCTTCTATTGTAGTAGTAATAGGAGTAGAAATAAATAGGAGGTAAGAGGAGGTGTTAGGAGATGATTGTTGGAGAGTAGTCGTATGTGCTGTAGGGTTGGCTCAGTTATCACCCTTTGATATAGGTGAGTGGTTAGATTGATGTGAACGGCAATGAACAATGCTTATAGTCTTAGGTAATTTAGAAGCTTTTAGTAGTTTGATAATAAAGTGAGAGTTAAGAGGTCTTCTTGTATGTTGGAGAGGTAAGGGGGAAGAGTGTCTAGTGTTTAAAGGTAATTATGAGTGGGTGACAAGTCAGAGGGAGTAGGTAAGAGGGATGTAGGATTTAGTGTAGATATTTGTTAAAAGATAATGATGAGTTAGATAAGAGAGGTTTAAAGGTTAAGAATGCAGTATGGTGGTAGGGTTTGAAGATTTTTATTGTTAAAATATTAGATAGAGAATGAGGGGATAAGACAGTAGTAGGGGAATTAAAAGTGAGTTTCTTGGATTCTTGGATTAGAGTAATTGTGGCTGCCAATGTCTTGAGATAAGGGGTTTAACTTTGAACAGTGTGATCTGTTTTGAGAGATAAGTAGTTGGAGTAAAGGTGGGGCCTAGTTGATGTTTAAGTACGTAGAAAGAAAATATATGGTTTTTTGTAATATATAGGAGGAAGTGGCGAGAAGGTGGAGGGCTGGTGCTTTTAATAAAGTATGCTGTAGAGATTAAAAGAAGTGGAAATGGAGGTTAGGAGAGGCTTATGAGGGTTATTTCAAGTAGTATTATATAAAGGAGCAGTTAGGAGAGAAAAGTTGGGAATTCATGCTCTGAGGTATCCAGCTAATCTTAAAAAGGAGAGGAGTTCTTGTTTTGGGTAGAGCAAAGTTGTGAAGAAGGCTTTTTTTTTTTTTTTTCTTTTTGTCTATGGTAATGGTTTTGAAGTTTGGGGATAAAAGGATATTAAGGCACATGATTTTCTGTTGGAATAATTGAACTTTTGAGGGAGAGATCTGGTATCTCCTATTTGCAAGGAAATTAAGGAGAGAATAGGTGTTTTGCTTAGAGTCACGTAAGGTGGAATTATAGAGTAGGAGGTTATCAACATACTGAATTAAGGTTGAAGGAGAGGGATTATAGGATTGAAGGTCTTGGGCTAACGTTTGGCCAAATAAGTGGGGGCTGTTATGAAATCCCTGGGGGAGTATAGTTTAAGTAAATTGGGAAGAAGTCCAACTTACTTTTGGAGATTTTGTATAATAGGTCGGAGTTCCAGGAGATTAGATTGGGAAGTAGATATTGATGTTGAGAAGGAAAAATAGAGGGGTCTTTTAGTTTAATAAGAATTGGAGAGTAGGAGGCAATTGAGGGGGGTTTAGTATCTTAAATTTTAGGATTTACTTGCTCTGGTGGAATGGGCTAGGGTGACGAGTCTTTTATAGTTTGGGAAAGGACGAGGCAGAGTGAGGTAGAGGGAGATGGGTCAGCATTTATCAATTTAAGATCAAAAGTTAGGGTGGTACTTAATTTGGAAAGTATGTCACATTCCAGAAGGGGAACTGGACAGGAAGGTCACATTAAAAAGGAATGTATAAATGAGAAATTATCAATTATGCAGTGTAAAAAGGAGTTTGATGTAGACGGTGGGAAAAAACCTTTACTCCAACAATAGAGGTGGGCGACAGGGAAGTAGGACCGCTGAACTCTTTAAGAACTGAGATGCTAGTTTCTGTGTTTAATAGAAAGGCAATCATCCTACCTGCCACCATCAGGGTTACTCTTAGCTCCGTAGAGGTAATCTTCGTTGGGTGAGAGAAGCCAGGGTCCCTTTAGTCTTCAGAAGAGGCAACTCCCAAGTTTGCTTGTAGGTGCTATAGGTTGGCTGGCCCCATGTCCTCTCTGAGCCAAGGGGCAGTAAGCCTTCCAGTGACCCTTTTTTTGCAGAGAGGGAATGGCCGTGGTGGAGGTTTGGGATTGAGCAACGTATTACCCAGTGGCCTTCTCCATTGCATTTGTAGTATGATTCAGGTGGTTGAGTCATGAAGCCATCTTTTGCCTCTGATTACTTAGGTAGGTTAGGAATAATGGCCTTAGAGATACTGTAATGTTTTGAGCTAGCATTTGATAATTTTGGGTTTGAGATTTTTTATTTTCCCTTCAGAAAATATCATCTCATCCCGTGTAAACTTTAAAGGCCGTGTTTAAAATTACAGTCTGGGGTGTCAGGAGTCCATGCTCCAAACGCTTTAGCTTAAGTTTGATGTCGGAGTAACTTTGGTTAAAGGAATAAG
The DNA here is from genome assembly GCF_027406575.1 of Nycticebus coucang. Classification (NCBI taxonomy): domain Eukaryota; kingdom Metazoa; phylum Chordata; class Mammalia; order Primates; family Lorisidae; genus Nycticebus; species Nycticebus coucang. Next base: position 53,912,187 of record NC_069780.1, read on the forward strand.
TTATGAGAATGTTTTCCCCATCTATTGTTTCAGGATTTAAGTTAGTATATTTAATAAAAGCCTTGGTAAGGCATTGGAGGAATGCTGAAGGATTTTTAGACTTATCTTGTATGATTTCCTGTAATTTATTATAATTGATAATTTTTTGGTGGCAGCTTTAAGTCCACAAAAAATGTAGATAATAAAAATGTTTCTATTTTTTCTTAGTATTATTATTATAATTCTAATTTGGCTGGGAGTTAGGGGCTGTAGTGTCACCTGTAGGATGCTTATTGTTTGATATACGAAATTGATTTGCTGCCTCTTTCGCCCTCTCCCACACTTGTTTGCACTCGTTAAAGGTTAGGGTATTGGTTAAAATAATAAAAACATTGTGCCAGGTAAGTTAATAGGATATAGTAATACATTGTTGTACAGTGGTACTATAGGATTATTATATGGAGGAGCTGGAGGGAGAAAGGAGTAAAGAAGTCCAGAAGAATTTCTTGGAGTAGTCGGAAGTGGACTGAGACACCATACGGAAGAACTGAGTGCCAGTTGGAGGGAAGGAGTTAGGAGTCAAGCTCAGATTGGTTGACAGGGAAGTAGGAGGGATAGAGAGTGGAGGTAACTGTGTGGTTGAGGGAGGAGTTGAATATGGCGGGCCTGAACAAAAATTACTAGGAACCCGTGGCCGTTTTGCCAGGTTGAATAGGTTTGGTTTAAGGAGATAGAGTAGGAGAGCTCTTTGTTATGAGAGTTTTGGAAATATCCAAACACAAATTAGGCTTGGTTTTAAGATATAAGAAGTTCTGAACGTAGAGGACCTCGCTCCATTTGCCAAGGCACTTACAATAGTTATATAAGTTTTGAATTAAAGAAAAATTAAATAAAGTGGTTAAACCTGGGTAGAGAGTTTCTTAATTCTACCACGTGGTGTAAGGAGCACCCCAGGGGGAGTTAGGTGGGCTAGAATGGCTTGCACTTATGGCGATTCATCACAGAAATAAAGCATGAGTAGAATCAGGCAAGGACCAGGACAAAGAATGAATGTCTTCATTACTTTGTTGCTGGCTGAGAAAACAAGAACGCAGTCTATGCCAGTTGTCACCGTGCACTAGAGCAGTGTCAGGCCCTTGAGGCTGTGGAGAGCTTGAAACCTGGCGCCAGGAATTTTCCTGCACAGGCGTGGAAGCTCTGCGCTAGCCAAGCCTCAGTTTTCTCACTTGGAAGATGGAAATAATAACGCCTACCTCAAAGGGTAGTTCTGAGGATTTGAAAAGATCATATTCATAAAGTGCCCTAGTGCAGGGCATGGCCCACTGTACACACCAATCCATGGTGGCAGTTGTGGGGGAGGGGCAGCAGTGGCTGTTGATTGCCTACCCAAGAAAACACAGAAAATGTTTCCTGGGCTCAAATGAATGTAGGAGTAGAGTTTAAGTGGTGGCATGCTTCCCCTTATTTGTTCCAACTTAGACTACCAATTGTTAAATATTCATTAATTTTTCCAAACTTACCAGTGATGGAAATTCTCAAATGCTCCAAAACAGGGCTTCCTCCTACCCTACATATCACTCCAGCAAGTTTACCAACACAACACTGGCTTTAAGTTTTGTGTCATGGAGTTAATTAGAAAGCTGGCCAAGTTCAGATTATTCTTACGGCTCCAGATTTCACTGGAAATGAGTTAAGTTTAATTTTCAGATTGCCTTGTTTAGAAACTAAAGACAAATCCTGTGATTCAGTATTCTGCTCTGCTTCTTCAACATGCATAGTGATAAGCAATACTTCATTCAAATTCTTCATTCATTTTCTCATTGTTTTTTATACCAGAAATCTAAAGGCAGTCACTTAACAAGAAAAAGAGTAAATATAAATAAATACTCCCACAATTATTATATTTAAAGCCCATATCTCTTTCACTGTATATTGCTATTTCTCTATGTTAATATCTCTATCTTTATGCTATAGTAAGAACTATACTATGTATGCACTAAACTATTTGCATTTTCTTTCTGAACACAAAGGAGGGTTACATTTCTCAATCCTCCAGCATCTTAGTGGGCCCATGTGGTAGTTTCAACCTAAAGAATGTGAGTAAAAGTGAAGTAGAAATGATCTACTTCATTTCTAAATTTGCTCCTTAAAAAAAGTTCTCACATAATATCTCTTGCACTCACTCTTATCTGTCTCTTCTCCTCTCCTCTCTCTCTCTCTCCCTCTTTCTCTCTCTCTCCCCCACCCCTCTTTTTCTTTTTGGCATCTATGGGGCTGGACATAAGTAATCCAAGATAGCATTAAGGTCAGACCTTAAATCCCTAAGAAGAGAGTTGCCCAGAAAGGCTTCCTCACCTGCCCCAAACTGTGACATGAGTGGTAATAAGCCTACATGGTGCTCAGCCACATCGGGTTACAGGACGTCTTGTTACAACAAAAAAACAAGTATAAACATTATCACCCATCTCTGTTTCTACACCAAGTCTTCAGAAAGAAAGAAAGGGCAGGAGGCCTAAATTCATGATATTTCCATTCTCCATTCTCATATTTTTTTTTAAGAATGTTCAATGAGGGCGGCGCCTGTGGCTCAAGGAGTAGGGTGCCGGTCCCATATGCCAGAGGTGGTGGGTTCAAACCTAGCCCCGGCCAAAAACCAAAAAAAAAAAAAAAAAGAATGTTCAATGAACTGAGCTTAATGCAAAATTTGCTATAGAATATCTGGAAGAAGAAAAGTGAGAATTACTTCAAAGCCCTATCCTGCTTTTTGAAAAAGATGTGAAGTTAATTAATTTTTCTAAGATGTTTTCAGTTGTAATAAGTCAAGTAAAATTTTTATTAATTAAACATTTCATATACACTCATGCACCACATAACATTTTGGTTAACAATGGACCACATGTACGACAGTGGTCCCGTAAGATTACAATGGAGCTGAGAAACTATTATTACCTACCCATGTAGCCATCATAAGATCATATCACAGGGGGCTGGAGGCAAGATGGCTGATTGAAACCAGCTTTCCACAGAGGCTTCCGTCCAGAAGGAGAGTTAAAGGACAGAAATTTAGCAAGTAACCTGGTGGATTAGAGCTCCACTAAGAGAGAAGGTTGAAGAATGCACATCAACCCCGCTGAGGCGAACTGCGACCCCAAGGATACAAACAAAAGGTACAAAATCCATCACCAAGCAGATGGGAGTCCCCTTCCACATGAGAACAGCTTGGAGTGCCCCACAAACAAATGAGCAGAGTTCAAAGGTCCTCCCACTACACTCCACAGGAGAGACCCTCTAAAAACTGGACCTACCTCCACTACTGGAGTGCCACGGCATTTTCCTGCCAAGCATAAAACTGTATAAAACTGTATATATTCTCTACCTGCAATTCTGAGCTCCCAGCACTCCCCTCCACTCTCACTCTTAGGTCTGGAGGCCTGTCCCCCAGGAGTTCAGATTCTTGGGTGATTTCTCGAGGGGTGTGGACAGGGCCTAGACTGCAGCTGGTCAGTGCTGATTCTGTGGCACTAGAGTGAGGAGAGGACGGTTGGCTGATGGGGAACCACACCGGAGCAGTAATGCCCTGAGGCGCAGAGCAGCAGCCATCTTTTGGCAACAATAGGGCTCGCTCCCGGGTAGTCTGAAGCCACAACCCATGTCTCCCTGGGCAACCAGAGGAGGCCGGGCATCTACTCAGGTGGCAACCACCACAGAACAGATCTGGGGCAGAAACACAGGCCCCGTGAGTAAAGAGTTTACCTGAGGAGGTACCGGCCGGTGTGGAGCACGGGGACTAGAATCGCATACGCAGAGCCAGAAAGTTCCCAGGGCGGGGCTGACCCAGAGGACCACTTTACTGAGCCTAAGATGTACCTGGCCTTCAGGGGATCGTCAGCCTATAGACAAAGAAAGAGGAAGAGAAATGGAGAGCAAAAATGGATCATTCTCTCAGAGAGCTCTGGGATAATTCAAAAAAGGCTAACATCCAACTCATTGGAATCCCTGAAAGTGATGATGTGGCCTCACAAGGCACAGAGACCCTTCTCCATGAAATTATGAAAGAGAATTTTCCAGACATGCCAAGAGATTCTGAAATTCAAATAGCAGACAGTTTCAGAATCCCAGCACGACTCAATCCGAATAAGACATCCCCCAGGTATATCATAATTAACTTCACTAAAGTTAATATGAAGGAGAAAATTCTGAAAGCAGCCAGACATAAGAAATCCATTACCTACAAAGGGAAGAATATTAGAATGACTGCAGATCACTCTGCTGAAACTTTTCAAGCCAGAAGAGGGTGGTCATCAACTTTTAATCTCCTAAAGCAAAATAAATTTCAACCCTGGATCCTGTATCCAGCTAAACTGAGTTTCATTTATGATGGAGAAATCAAATACTTTAATGACATGCACATGTTGAAGAAATTTGCCATAACCAAACCAGCTCTACACGATATTCTCAGACCTATCCTCCATAATGACCAGCCCAATCCTCTACCACAAAAGTAAACTCACTTAGAAACTTTTGATCAAACTCCAACTTCCACAGGGCGAAAGATTAAAAATGTCCACTGGGGCGGTGCCTGTTGCTCAGTGAGTAGGGCGCCAGCCCCATATGCCGAGGGTGGCGGGTTCAAGCCCAGCCCCGGCCAAACTGCAACAAAAAAATAGCTGGGCGTTGTGGCGGGCACCTGTAGTCCCAGCTGCTCAGGAGACTGAGGCAAGAGAATCGCGTAAGCCCAAGAGTTAGAGGTTGCTGTGAGCCGTGTGACGCCACGGCACTCTACCCGAGGGCGGTACAGTGAGACTCTGTCTCTACAAAAAAAAAAAAAAAATGTCCACTGGACTTTCAAAAAACTCAATACCTAAACTTTTACCAGACTTATCAATATTTTCCATTAATGTGAACAGCTTAAACTGTCCTCTAAAGAGGCACAGGTTAGCTGACTGGATACAAAAACTCAGGCCAGATATTTGCTACATACAAGAGTCAGATCTTACCTTACAAGATAAATATAGACTCAGGGTGAAAGGATGGTCATCCATATTTCAGGCAAATGGTAATCAGAAAAAAGTGGGTGTTGCAATTTTATTTGCAGATACAATAGGCTTGAAACCAACAAAAGTAAGGAAGGATAAGAATGGTCACTTCATATTTGTTAAGGGTAATAATCAATATGATGAGATTTCAATTATTAATATCCATGCACCCAACCAGAATGCACCTCAATATATTGTACCAGCCTTGAGACCCTGGATAAAACCGACTTGGTCATGATGTATAATTTGTTTGATGTGTTGCTGGATTCTGTTTGTTAGGATCTTGTTCAATATTTTTGCATCTATATTCATTAGTGATATTGGTCGATAATTTTCTTTTCTGTTGGATCTTTTATGGGTTTGGGGATCAGGGTGATGTTTGCTTCATAGAACATGTTGGGTAGTCTTCCTTCTTTTTCTACATTTCGGAACAGGTTGAGTAATATAGGTACTAATTCCTCTTTAAAGGTTTGGTAGAATTCTGACATGAAGCCATCTGGTCCCGGTCTTTTCTTTTTAGGGAGATTTTGTATGGTTGATACTATTTCAGAACTTGATATTGCCTGTTCAATATTTCCACTTGATTCTGGCTAAGTCTTGGAAGGTGACATACTTCCAAGTATTGGTCAATTTTCTTCAGATTTTCATATTTCTAAGAATAAAGTTTCTTGTAATATTCATTAAGGATTTTTGAATTTCTGAGGAGTCTGTTGTTATTCCGTCTTTGTCGTTTCTGATTGATGAGATTAGAGATTTTACTCTTTTTTTTCCTGGTTAGGTTAGCCAGAGGTTTCTCTATTTTATTGACCTTTTCAAAAAACCAACTTTTTGATTTATTGATCTGTTGTATAATCCTTTTGTTTTCAATTTCATATAATTCTGCTCTAATTTTGGTTATTTCTTTTCTTCTACTTGGTTTGGGGGTGTAATGTTCTTCATTTTCCAGTTGCTTGAGATGTCCCATGAAGTTGTTAACTTCCTCTCTTTCCATTCTCTTGAGGAAGGCTTGCAGTGCTATAAATTTCCCTCTTAGGACTGCCTTTGCGGTATACCAGAGGTTCTGATAATTCATGTCTTCATTGTTGTTTTGTTCCAAAAATTTGGGAATTTTCTTCTTAATCTCATCTCTGACCCAGCTATCATTCAGCATAAGGTTATTTAAATTCCATGTTTTTGTATGAGTATGCAGATTCCTGTTGTTACTGAGTTCAACTTTTATTCCATGGTGGTCCGAGAAGATGCAAGGAATAATTTCTATTCCTTTAAATTTACTGAAGTTAGACTTGTGAGTTAAGATGTGATTGATTTTGGAGTATGTTCTGTGGGCTGATGAGAAGTATGTGTATTCAGTTTTGTTGGGATGAAATGTTCTGAAGATGTCTGCTAAATCCAAATGTTGGATGGTTAGGGTTAAATCTATAATTTCTTCGCTCAGCTTCTTATTGGAGGATCGATCCAACACTGTCCAAGTAGTGTTGAAATCTCTGACTATTATGGAGCTGGAGGAAATCAAGTTGCTCATGTCTGTTAGAGTTTCTCTTATAAATTGAGGTGCATTCTGGTTGGGTGCATAGATATTAACAATTTAAATCTCGTCATATTGAGTATTACCCTTAAAAAATATGAAGCGGCCATTCTTATCCTTCCTTACTTTTGTTGGTTTCAAGCCTATTGTATCTGCAAATAAAATTGCAACACCTGCTTTTTTCTGATTACCATTTGCCTGAAATATGGATGACCATCCTTTTACCCTGAGTCTATATATCTTGTAAGGTAAGATCTGACTCTTGTATGCAGCAAATATCTGGCCTGAGTTTTTGTATCCAGACAGCTAACCTGTGCCTCTTTGGAGGACAGTTTAAGCCGTTCACATTAATGGAGAATATTGATAAGTCTGGTAAAAGTTTGGGTATCGAGTTTTTTGAAAGTCCAGTGGACATTTTTAATCTTTTGCCACTGTGGAAGTTGGAGTTTGATCAAAAGTTTCTAAGTGAGTTTACTTTTGTGGTAGAGGATTGGGCTGGTCATTATGGAGGATAGGTCTGAGAATATCGTGTAGAGCTGGTTTGGTTATGGCAAATTTCTTCAACATGTGCATGTCATTAAAGTATTTGATTTCTCCATCATAAATGAAACTCAGTTTAGCTGGATACAGGATCCAGGGTTGAAATTTATTTTGCTTTAGGAGATTAAAAGTTGATGACCACCCTCTTCTGGCTTGAAAAGTTTCAGCAGAGTGATCTGCAGTCATTCTAATATTCTTCCCTTTGTAGGTAATGGATTTCTTATGTCTGGCTGCTTTCAGAATTTTCTCCTTCATATTAACTTTAGTGAAGTTAATTATGATATACCTGGGGGATGTCTTATTCGGATTGAGTCGTGCTGGGGTTCTGAAACTGTCTGCTATCTGAATTTCAGAATCTCTTGGCATGTCTGGAAAATTCTCTTTCATAATTTCATGGAGAAGGGCCTGTGTGCCTTGCGAGGCCACAGCATCACTTTCAGGGATTCCAATGAGTTGGATGTTAGCCTTTTTTGAATTATCCCAGAGCTCTCTGAGAGAATGATCCATTTTTGCTCTCCATTTCTCTTCCTCTTTGAAAGTTTGGGAGTGTTCAAAAGCTTTGTCTTTAATGTCAGAAATCCTTTATTCTGCATGCTCCACTCTGTTACTGAGGGATTCTACTGTATTTTTCAGATCTTTGGGGGCTGCAAATTCTTGCTTCAGTGCGTCAAAATCTTTGGTGGTTTTGTCTCTAATTTTGTTACATTCTTGAGACAACTTTTGAATTTCTCCTCGAATTTCTAATTCCAAATTTTCTTCCATTCTATTAATCTTGTTTCAATCCAAATTCTGAATTTGATTTCTGACATATCGGCCTGCTTCAGTTACATCTGTCATATCTTTCCTTTGGGGGGGGGGGTTGATGTATTCTGGTTATTCATGTTACCAGAGTTTTTTTGCTGATTCCACCCCATGTTTGTTTTACACCATTTGATTTTTCCCTTGGAGCTTTGTTGAGGACCCATACCATGCTATGGCCTGAGAAACTGGGGACCAGTTTGGTGTGGTGGGGCTAAGTGGTTCTGTCTTATTTTCAGCTGGTCTCTGTTCGACCCTAGTGAAACAGTTACTCTGGATTGAAGTCTCAGCTGTGAAGAAATACCAGCAATTAAGTCACACACACACACACACACACACACACACACACACACACACACACACCCAGGCAACAATTGGAAAGGGAAAAATCAAACCTTCCTACAACCACACACCAAGGGCACCACCTGAATAGTCCTCTGGCGATTGGCTCAGTTCAAAAGGTCCAAATCAATTGTCTCAGTCAGCACCTGTCTCAAGTGGGAGAGTTTAAAAGGTCTCTGGCAACTGGATCGCAGGGGTCTGGTGACAACTCAGATATGGCTTGCTCCGGTGCTCCGTGGAGTCAGGAGGACCCACCCAGCAAATAGATTAGTGTGGGAAGGTTGATTCCTCCTTCCCCACCTTGCACCTCTTTTACACCCAGTCACTGATAGCCCCACAGGGCTGTGACCCAGTTTCCTGTAGTGAATAGATACTCCAGGGGTTTGCACCTGCCTGAATCACAAGGAAATCCATTTCTGATCAGCCAGTCCACTGCGCTCTGTCTCTATCTAGCAGGAGGAGGTGAGGCCTGACAGCCTTGGGCACTTGATGTAGGCTAGGGGGTGTTTATTCAGTTCCAGCCCCGCCCCTGATTGATATTACTGACAGAACAGAACAGAACAACTTTGGGGGAATTTGTTTCTGTCCCTGCTAAATTCCCCTGCAGAAGAGAAGCTGTTTTGAGTTCCCAGAGCCTGCGCCTCAGGCCCTGTCTTTGCTCCTGCAAGTTTGTATTCGGTTACCTGTCAGTTCTAGCATCCTGCCTTCCTTTGTCTATAGCCTGACGATCCCCTGAGGTCTGGGTGCATCTTAGGCTCATTAAAGTGGTCCTCTTGGTCAGCTCTGCCCTGGGAATTTCCTGGCTCTGCGCATGCGTTTTCTCATCCCTTCCCTCCACCCAGGCCAGTACCACCTCAGGCAAACCCTTTACTCACGGGGCCTACATTTCCATCCCTGCATTTCCGTTCTGCCATGGTTGCCACCTAAGAACATGCCCGGCCTCCTCTGGTTACCCAGGGACACAGGGGTGTGGCTTCGAGACATTGGGAGTGAGCCCTATTGTTGTCAAAAAGGCTGCTGCTCTGCACCTCGGGGCACCGCCGCTCTGGTGTGGTTCCCTCTCAGCCAATCATCCTCTCCTCACTCCCGTGCCACAGCATCAGCCCTGACCAGCTGCAGTCTAGGCCCTGTCCACACCCCTTGAGAAATCACTCAAGAATCTGGACTCCTAGAGGACAGGCCTCCAGACCTCAGAGTGAGAGTGGAGGGAAGTGCTGGGAGTTCAAAATTGCAAGTAGAGAATATATACATTTTTATACAGTTTTATGCCTGGCAGGAGAACACCATGGCACCCTAGTAGGGGAGGTAGGTCCAGTTTTCGGAGGGTGTCTCCTGCAGAGTGTAGTGTGAGGACCTTTGAATTCTGCTCATTTGTTTGTGGGGCACTCCAAGCCATTCTCATGAGGTAGGGGACTCCCGTCCGCTTGGTAATGGATTTTGTACCTTTTGTTTGTATCCTTGGGGTTGCAGCTCGCCTCAGCGGGGTCGATGTGTGTTCTTCAACCTTCTCTCTTGGTGCAGCTCTAATCCACCAGATTACTTGCTAAATTTCTGTCCTTTAACTCTCCTTCTGGATGGGAGCCTCTACTTGTTGGCCACCATGACGACAGGCAGGTCAGGGTCCTTGTCCAGCAGCTTGTGTAGCTCCTGCCTTGGCCAAGGCAGCCACAGCCAGTCTGCTGAGTCCACTATAAACACCAGTACATCCAGCTCATTCATAAACTCCTTCCAGTAGAAGCGCAGGTTCTGGCTGCCACCAATTTCTAGCAGGTCAATTTTGAAGTCCTTGGTGAACAGATTCACAGAATTGAAGCCCCAGGTGGGTATGTGGCCTTCCAGCGCTGGCTCCCCCAACAGCACATGCAGAAATATGCTCTTCCCAGAGCTGTCCAGCCCCACCACCAGCACTCGCGCTGCTCCAGCTCCTCCAGCGCAGGCTCCTCATCCTTCTCATCCTCTGGGTTCCAGTTGTCCCACTCGGGAAGATAGGCAGGCTCTGTGCCCCACCAGGCCTCGCCACGGTCCCAGCGCCACTCTGGTCTGCGGCCAAAGTAGGTCTTCCAGAGGATGAAGAGCACCGAACCCAGGTTTTCTTTTCTATGCTAGAAATTCTAAAAACTTGATATTTTACATTATTTATTGACATATTTTAAGAGAAATTAAGTCATATCAAAAATTATTTTAAGGATTTGTTTCCAATATAACGTCAATGTGTATTGGTTTTTCTTGTGTGACTCACTTATCTATTTTTGGTTAATTGGTTTTATGAGCATTCAGTAATATGATAGAATATTTTAGTAAATTAAAATGTTCACATCTAATTTCTCAAGCACATAAACAAATTGCATTTCATATGAGCAGATGTGTATAAATACAGTGTACAATGTCTTTGAACAGAGCAATGAATGCCCTCTAGTGTTTCTTGCTAGAATATCTCTTTTAATAACAGAAAGGTAAATTATACATGTAAACAATATTTTCATAACTATTTAAAAAGTAAACTTATACAAAATAGAATCTGATTGTGTAAAATGTTTTAAATGTTACTAAAAGTAAGAATAGCAAGACATGTCGTCTTATCCAAATAATAGATATCATTGTAATGTATACACAATAGTGTTAGAAATCAGAGCTGTTGTGAGAATTTTTCAAATGTGAAACACACATCTGGCCTCAAGCAGTTACAGAAGTTATCCTTAAAGTAGCAATATGCACATAGTCTGTCCCAAAAGCACACCTGCAATGTTCCAGTGTGCCTTGTCTTAACTTTACACAGTAGCAATCATTCCAGGGATATATAATATCAAGAATCAAAAAATACCAATGCCCCAGTGATCAGGAAGCATGTGCTTAGCAGAAACAAGGACATCAAAAAGCATGTTGCTTAATACCTGAACGTGTCATAACTTAACAGATACTACAGTCACCTCAGTAACCAAGGAAAATGACTATAACTACCACAAACAAAAAGCAACTTTGCAAAATACCTGAGTTTAACACATCAAATAGTATGTATCTGTTATTTTTCTTGACCAGCACATCTTCACCTTCTGTTGGATGACCACCCATCTTCTATCACATGGAATTGGTATTGCCTGGAGGGAGTGTGTATGTGTGTGTGTGTCTATCTGTCTGTCTGTGTCTGTGTGTGTTTTACCTTCTCAGAACCAAAGGATGGGCACAGAGTGCAATGTTAGCCAATCTGGAATACAAATCTTGGGCAGAGCAAAGAGAGGCTGAAAATTTGCTCCTCAGATCCCCAAAGCTACTTGTTCCTGCACTTCCCACAGCCAAGAGATGTTTGACTTTTCCTTAGAATCTGTGTGAGGTATCGGTATATTATTTTTTCATTTTTGCTTAAGTTCAGGATGCCTAATTAAAATACTTCATAATAATAATGTTATACTTATCACAGTTATGGTTGCATAAAGCATAAACAAAATTAAGTGGTGCAAGTATTTGTTTTAATTATAGATGAATAATTAATGGAGACTATTTTCTAATACAATAACATTGTCAAGGACAGTTCTAGAACAAAATTAGTGTCAATAAGCTATATTATTCATGTCCTTCTGTAAAAACCTACAAAGGAGCAGAATAAAAAAGCATTAAAGCAAAAATATTCATTGCTCAGATTTACAGATAAAGATGTCTTCTTTCTTTCTTTCTTTGCTTTAATTATCAGGCGGTGTAAAAATGTCTCCCCTCTGCCATTGCCCCCAAAATGGAAAAATTGAAGGGAGAGAATTATTTCTCTATCTCTTTCAAATCCTTCATTCAATTTAAATGTACACTTATTTCTGTTCCTCCCCCCCATCCCCCAACAGAGTCTCAGCCAGGCACAGCAGCTCATGCCGGTATTCCTAGCCCTCTGAAGGACGAGGCAGGTAGATTGCTTGAGTTCAGGAGTTTGAGACCAGCCTGAGCAAGAGTGACATCCCGTTTCCACAAAAAATAGAAAAACTAGCCAGGGATGGTGGCACATATTTGTAGCCCCAGCTACTGGGGAGGCTGAAGCAAGAGAATCACCTGAGCCCAAGAGTTTGAAGTTGCTATGAGCTACAGTTATGTCACAACACTCTACCCAGGGACACAGAATAAAACTCTGCCCCCCCCCCAAAAAAAAGATCCTCACTCTGTCACTCAGCCAGAGTGCAGTGGCATCAGCATAACATAGCTCATTGCAACCTCAAACTCCAGGGCTCAAGCAATTCTCTTGCCTCAGCCTCTCAAGTAGCTGGGACTACAAGGGTGCACAACCACACCCAGCTATTTTTTCTATTTTTAGTAGAGACAGGTCTCCCTTTAGCTTAGGTTGGTCTCAAGTACCTGACCTCAAGCAATTCTCCCACCTTAGACTCTGAGAGTACTAGGATTACAGGTCTGAGCCACCACACCCCACCTTGTTCCTATTTTTAACCTATCAAAGAGCAGTTAAATGGTAAAACATTTTTCTTTATAATCCATATATTTTACATGAAAAAAGCAAAGTAAAATAAGGCCTACTTAAAATGATATTTGTTTATTTAAGTGGCTGTTTCAGAAAATTTTTTATCTTACTCCAGGTCCAGTGGCTCCATACCTATAATCCCAGCACTTTGGGAGACCAAGGATGGAGGATCACTTGAGGCCAGGAGTTCAAGACCAGCTTGGTCAACATAGCAAGACCCTTTTACAAAAAAATAAAATATTAGCCAGGCATCTCACCTCCCAAGCTACGGTTCTTTCCAATCTATCACAAAATAATGTGAAGTTTTATTTTCTTAGAGTTATATTATCTTGTAGTTTAAGTATCAATAAGGTAATTTCTAGAAGTTGTAAGCCATAGGCAATTTCCAGAAGTTGTAAGTTACTGGTACTCACAGCCTTTCTACCAGGAACTACAAAATGTCTTTCATTCAATATTTACATTCCAGTCAATATCTAATTCCAATAATGTATATCACATTTCAATGACAAAGTCAAACAAATCTGAATCTGCTCTTGAATCATCACCAGCACTTCATATTGAAATACAACACTCAGTATAATTCGTTGTGTGGATACATAGGTGACATTGAAGTCCCTCTTTTTCTAAGCAAAAAAAAAATAAAAAAAATGATGAAGGTATTTTTCTAGAAGTGTTGGATTTACATTGATTCATCATCACTCTATTCCAAATGCCCTGTTACTGTTGCAAACAACAACACAGTTGGCTTAGTTAGGAGTCCAACCTGTGGCCATGGTACATCAAAGAGCCAAGTGGCCCCAGGTTCCAGTCAGCAAAGCTAGAAAGGCTTCACATCTGAGTTTATGATGTCAAAAACTAATTTAACACATAAGAACCAGATAGTAGAACACCCAGATATTAGAAAATAAAACCAATATCTCCACTTTCTCATTTTTCATAAAACTTCCAGAAGGGAAGTGGTATTAAACCAGGATCTCAGAGAAATAGAAACAAAGACAAGATTGAATATACAAAGATTTTATTAGAGGGAAAGGTCTGTGTAAAAAGACATAGAGAGGGAGCCCGGGTAAAGCTGAGAGAGCTGTCAGACTGCATGCACATCTGACCCCAGATTAGGATAGAAGGAGAGGAGGTTGAATGGAAGCATCCACACTGCTGTGCCATCTGAGAGTGGTTTGTCAAAACCATGGGAAAGTCCGCTAGCCTAAGTAGGCAGACAAAGGAGCCTCACCTGTCTTTTAGAGCCGAGTTAGTCTCAGTATCTCGCCTGCACTCAGTCATTGGTGAGAGCAGCAATTGGGCACAAACCAAGAACTGGATGGATTACAAAGCCCGGCTGAGCCCTCAGTCTGTGAAGTACATCTTCATGGCCACCAAAGGTAATATGAAGGGAAAGTGTAAAAGAGAAATTTTTCTAAAACTCTTTAAAATATTAAAGGTAAGAGAAATAAATTAGTTATTTTATTAAAAGAATTAATTCTATATAATTTGGGAATAATACCAATAATATTGCTATAAAGAGAATAGAATACAAAGAAAAATATTTTGAATTACAATTTTTAGAAAATGGACAATTCTACATCAAATAAAAATTAGTCAATTATTTTATTCAACACCAGATGGAGCTCTCCTGCTTTTTAAAAAGCAGTGAAAAGAAAATTTTTTTTCTTAATTTAGTGCAGGTTGAAGCTGATTATTTCACGGCTCTTAAATCATTTTTTGAAATTGTTTTAGGGCTTTCATACCATATTTATTATCATTGTAAACCTGATATTATTTTCAAATGCTATGGACTACATAAAACTGCAAAATTAACATAAAACTACCATTCTAAAAAAAATGGTTAAATTTCTAGGAAAAAAGCTTTAAATAATCCTGCTTTAAACATCTACAGTCTTCTAAAATAAAGAGTTAAAATCTAATTTAAATTTAATATTCAATCCTTAAGCAAATAAATAACTACCAAAAATGCTCCCTCAAACCTCCAATTTGCTCTACAATAATTTTCTATTTATCCAAATTACCTACTCTATAGGAAATGTATTGCTTAAAGCAGACTGCAAGTTATAAAGTACAATATTTTTAATGAGTTTTCTATGCAAATACCCAAAAGAAGATACAGGACAAAATAAACAGTGTTTATAATGTAGGTTCTTTTTTGAATAAGTAAATTATGACAGCAAAGAGGCATTATTTATTCTGTACCTGTGCTTCAGAATTCTTTCATTCTCATTGCAGGAAAGTAGATACAGATACAAATAAATAATTTTTCGTATAAAAAAACTTTTCTAATGATAAAATTGACAAACCCTTTAAGAATAGAGTAAAAAGTCCAAATTTTTTTAGTGGTAGAGTTGACAAAAATACATTTAAAAGACATAAATTTCATGGAATAGTTTGTATACATATTTATTCATTCATCTATTAAAAAAATACTTAAAGATACTGCTATCTACTGAAGAGCTAGTAATGAATAATGCAATCATAGTGCCTGCTCTTGAGAATTCGGAAGGCATTCAATGAAGCTAGTATCATAATAAAGGCTATTGTAATCAAGAAAATACAGAGTACTCTGGAAGCATCTAGCAAGGAACTTAATGGCTGACCTAACATAGGAGGCAGGGAAAACCCTTCCAAAGAAGAAATTTAAGCTGAAACTCTTCGATAGGGGAGAATGAGACAAAGAACAAAAAGTAGTTTTATTTTATTTTTTTTTTTTTTGTAGAGACAGAGTCTCACTGTACCGCGCTCGGGTAGAGTGCCGTGGCGTCACACGGCTCACGCAACCTCCAACTCTTGGGCTTACGCGATTCTCTTACCTCAGCCTCCTGAGCAGCTGGAACTACAGGCGCCCGCCACAACGCCCGGCTATTTTTCTGTTGCAGTTTGGCCGGGGCTGGGTCCGAACCCGCCACCCTCGGCATATGAGGCCGGCGCCCTACTCACTGAGCCACAGGCGCCACTCCTTTATTTTGTTTTTAATCGACACATGATTGTGCCTAGTCATAGGTACAATGTAATATTTCAATACATGTAATGATTAAATCAGAGTAAAAAGGAGGGTATTTAATAGGAGGAAACAGCTTTTACTAAGCCTTCAGGTGACAGAGTAAGTCAAATTCTAGAAAGTAAAAGCATTTCAACATAACTAAAACACAAGGTTCTAGAGAAAGGATGAAAATAAAAGATCTAGAGAGATTTGTGAGAACCAGGTTGTGGCACACCTTTCAACAGAATTAAGATATTTGAATTTTATCCAAAAATAAAAATTTTCATGGAAAGCTAAAGCAAGGTTGTGAGTTAAAGCATGAAAGGATGTAATAAATAGCTTAAGAATGTTCTGTCTAAAGGAGCAATTATGTTGGATGCATCATCAATATCTCTACCAAAATAAACTACTTAGGCATAATTTTAGTTTTTCTTGTCCATTAGAATAGTAATATTAAAATAAGATTCAGTTCAGATGACTTTAAGGACTGATTGATTTTAATGACTTTTTACTGTAATATGTCTTGAAAAGATTATTAAGGCTTTTTTTCTTGATATAATTACCTTTTTACCCAAAATGTGCTAAGTAAATTCACTGTAAAAAATGATATTTCAGAGTTACAATTTCAGCAAAAGTCAGTCATGAATTTACTCAATGTATTTCTAATCAGGAAATTTCAAAAAGGAGCACATTTGAATTGAGTTCTATGTTTGGATCCGATAATATAAAAATATTTTGCACTGTGCACCTAGGCTGAGAGAGCTATGCTCTACAGTTTATGCTACTCATGAGCGATTTCCATGTGTTTCAAAGTGATCTTATTTTTACCTTGTATTTTATCCTAAAGATATTTTTAATTGCTAGAAACATTATTTCTAAGTGCATTTTGAGTGCAAATAATCATGGACTCCTTAAAGCCAAAAAACTGATAAAGATCATGCAGAAAGAATACACCTTTTTTTTTTTTTTTTTAAGAATACACCTTTCAAAGAATGACTCCCCCACTGCCCACTGTCAAATCATCTCTTCCTCCTTTGGAGAATATAATAAATCTTTATCATGTTAAATTTTATGTACAACCTATATTTATTTGCTTTCAAGTTGTTGTTTATTACTTATATTTATATTATTCAATTTGTATATTTTTTTCTATCTGTGAAAAATTTTTATCTTGGGTAGTGATGGAATATGTAGTGTATTATAATTTTACTATTAAATTCACAGAACTTTTAAAAAAATCTAAATGTCATGATTTTAATTTAGTGATATGGTTTTCATGAAAGAAATAATGTCATCAAGCAAGGAATAGTATTCATCAAAGAACAAAGTTGAAACCAATAAATGAAAATAGGATTTTACAAAATAAGAAATTATAAGATGAAAATGATCATAAATCAGGATATCTTGAAAGTCCCAAGAGATGACTTTTTAAGTGCATATGAAAACCTTGATGAACTGAATAGTTTCCCAGGAAAATGCAGTTTATCAAATTGATCTCCCAAAAGACAAAGTTTTAAAAGATGTATAAAAACAAAGCAGTAAAAATTATTAAAGAACTACTTCATATGAAAGCACCAGGCACAGATGGTTTCATGGACAAGTTCCACCAAAATATCAAAGGCTAGATAATTACAATGGCAAATAAATTGTTCTACAGCATAAAAAAGGAAGCAAAACTTACAATTTACTTACAAAGTAAGTTTAACATTGATACCTAATAGGGAAAAAATTGCAAACCAACCTTATTTATGAATTTTAATGTAAGAAATCCTAAATAAAACTTTAACAAATGCAATCCAAAACTACATTGGGAAGAGAATACATTGTGCTCAAATGAAATTTATTCTAATAACACAAAAATAATTCAATATTAGGAAACCCATTATTATAATTTACCACAGTGATGTAACTAAGGACAAAAATTATTGTCCCCAACCATGTTAAAACTAATTTTGACAAAATTTTATACACCCACACTTAATATCCCTCTTTTATGGGCTGAATTTTGTTCCCTCCCCCAAAATTCATATGTTGAAGACCTAATCCCCAGGACCTCAGAATGTAATGGAGAAAAATCCATGGAAAGAAGAGGCCTAGGTAGCTAGAGAACATGAGAGAATTGAAGAGGAATCCTCTTGAGTCTCCAGCTAAGTATCCCTAAGCACAAGCATGTGAAGAAACTTCTAGAAGCCAGAGAAAGAAACCACTAGAAAGGAGTAAAGTTTATACAGTACTGGGAATAGCATGTATCCCCACGAGCTAGAGTGGAGAAACCTCAAAGTAAATGGAAAATTTGGTAGAATATGAATCTGTTGTGACAGAAACATAGTCAGTGTTGGTCTGGGTGGAAGTGAGGGACTAGGGAAAGATGCATTTATTACAATGGGCTTGAGGAAACTTTGGGGGGTAATCAGTTTGTTTCTCATACATATGCATATGTCAAAGCTCATCAAGTTATATATTTTAAATGTGTGCCATTTATCATGTCAGTTACAGCACAATAAAATTATTTTTTAAAATTTAAAAAAGGTGAAGAGAAAAGAACTAAAACCCCCATAGAAAAATAGGAAGACAAGTACAGACAGATAAAGAGAGGGAATGATAAATAAATGTCCTGAAACATAGGGAAAGATGTATAATTTCACTTATAATTAGAAATGCAAAATACCGATTTCATTTTTTACCTTTAACATTGGCCAAAATTCAGAAGCTTTGCAATATACACTACTGATGAGAGAGAAACAGGCACTGTCAAACTTTCTAAATGGTAGTGAAAAATGGTATAATCCATTGGGAAGATAGTAACGATATCTACCCAAATTGCAAATGCATTTACCCTTTGTTCCTGCCTTTTCACTTTTAGGAATTTTCCCTGAAGATAAACTTTCACCAAAAAAAAAAAAAAAAAAAGCTATTCAATGTAGCATTAGTGGTAACAGTAAAATATCAGGAGCAAAATTCCCATTTACAGGAACCTGAATGAATAAACTATTAAATTCCATATGAATGATGAATTTATGAATTTTAATTGAGAACAAATGAACGTAACTATATCTCAAATTGATAATATAATCAAGAAAAATAAAATTGACGTATCTTTATAATACAGTAATCTGAGTATAATTTACTCTGTATTCTTAGTATGATATACTCTAAGGACAAAAGGAACCACAAATATTGACATTTACTTAGAAGATTTAGCTTTTTTAATGGACTTGGTATAATAATTATCATCCTAATTTATATGAAATGCAGGAAAGAGAAAATAAATAAAAATATTGATATTTTTAGGAACTGGGGATCTTTCTGTGGGAGAAGGAAGATATAAATATGGATTAGGGGAAGGAGAGAACCTAGTGACATTGGTTTGAAACAGGAAGTGTTAGCATGAACTCATGATTTTTAAAAAATATATTTCCTAGTTCTCATCATTGAAAAAGAATAAAAGCAATGACGCATCAGTGGCAGTGAACACACCTATTCTCCAGTGTCAAGAACTGTACAGAGTCTGAAATTTTATCCTACTTGCAACCTAACAAGCTAACCTGTCACAGTTTCTTTCATGGATGCTGGCAGACTGCAAGAAACTCCTAGGTCAGCAACAAAGGAATTTATTACTCATGGAAATAGAGTTGCCAGAGTATCAGCATTTGCTCCAGTTCCACAACCTCAATTTCCACAGGGCGATGTGAAAGGGCCAGGTGACATCTGCACACACAATGGATCTTATTACAGGAAAGCAACCCTGAACTTAGCTGAACCTTGTAGAAAAAGAAAGCTATCTAACATTTGCCCCCAAACAGAGACATTACCTTTATTATACTGGACAGTAAACAAGCCTGCCCTTTACTCTAGAGAAAAACACTATCTCTTATCATCCAAGGCTATTCACTACACAAGAATCCTTGAAAAAAGAGCCCAGAACAAAAGGCAGTTACTGCCTCATTCACATGCTGTTCAGAAACATGAGAAACTCAGAGAGAATCAGATCTTAGTGTCTGAATACTATTCTTCACTTTTAAATAAATAACTAATTTTTAAATAGACTCCTTTAAAAAATGGTTGGTTATAAATTTGGGATAGGAAAAGTTCAATATGAATTTGAAATATCTTGGGTCAGAAAGAAAAAAATCCTGAAAAATTGATGGAGATTTTCAAAGGGACATAGGAGTCAGAACAATTTGAGCATCAGAAAGAATAATTATGGAATAGGTCTGGGCATGGTGGCTCACGCCTGTAATCCTAACACTGGGAGGCCAAAGTGGGTGGATTGCTTGAGCTCAAAAGTTCAAGACCAGCATGAGCAAGAGAGAGACCTTGTCTCTACTAAAAACAGAAAAACTAGCCAGAGATGGTGACACAAACCTATAGTCCAGCTACTGGGGAGGCTGAGGCAAGAGGAATGCTTGAGCTCAAGAGTTTGTAGTTGCTGTGAGTTATGATGAAGCCATGGCATTCTACCTAGGGTGACGGAGTAAGACTCTGTCTCAAAAAATATATATATGTGGAATAGATTAAATATATATTTAATACGTACACCAAATATTTTAAAAATCCACAAGGCCATAGTGATCCTTTAAAAAGGTAGAGGGAGCCCATCCTTACAGAAGAATGCTCAGCTAGTAAGTGTAAAACAATGAAAGAATGAGAAAATAGGGATCAATCATCAATGGACACCAAAACTCTTGGTTAAAAAGTTGTTGAAGAACACAGCACAGCATCAAAGTATCACTCCAAATATTGTTTCGTGATTACAAATGGAAAAAGTTACTTTTACAGCAGAGAAAGCTGGCAGGTTTCACTTCAACCAACTGATTATTAAATTTAACATCACCAGTGATAAGGCAAATTGACACTGGATACCTCCTGGTGGGACACATTGTAAGCAATATCACCATGTGACATTGATATCAAAAAATATTTAACCTGAAACCAGTCATGAGAAGAGTACAAGATAGTAGACAAATCCAAGTGTCTACCATTCTACATAACAACTGGCCTGGACTCTTCATAAATGTTATGACAAGACCAAAGAAAAGGCTATTAGTATGTTCATGTTTAAAATGAAAGATTAGAGACACAACAACTCAATGCACAAATAATTGCTGATTGGTTTCTTGCTTTTTAGAGAAATGACTAAATATTATTGAAAAATTTAGAAATTTGAGAAGATGGACCAATGCATTAGTAATACTGTGATAATGGTGTTGTGGTTATGTAAGAAAATGTACTTTTTCTTTGGAAAGACATGCTAAAGTATCAGGAACAATGCATGTGATATCTGCAAATTACCTTCAAATGATTTGGAAAAACAGTAAGTACGATTGTAGAAAAATGCCAATTGATAAATTCTAGGTGAAGCTGGAAGAATAGTAAATGGGTATTTATTATACTGTTCTTTAAACTTCTCTGTAGGTTTGCAATTTTTCAAAGTAAAAAGCCAAGAAAAAATTAATAAATCACATCCCCTAGGTATCTTTCCAAACTGTAGCCCTTATCTCTTATAAACTTTTAGCTCACCTATCTTTAAGATCCTTTAAATTACTTCTTTGGAAACACTGATTCCTTATAATTTCATTATGAGTATGTTAAGCAAAACTGTGTGTGGAATTCTGCTATAAAAGCAACATAACTTTGACCTAGCGTAGATAATCCCTTTGTTTTGAATCCAGTATCAACATTTTGTTTAAAATCTTGACTTTCTAGACTATACACATGGAGATTATATCTCAATTGACTCCCAGATTCTTGGCCTGGTTGGTAACTGATACACATAGGTAAATCTAATTTGAATTAGTTCCTCACGCATTTTCCACCTCTGAAATTAATACGTCTTTTTTTCTGTATTTATATGGTTATCAGTTTATTTCATAGTCATTAGAATTTCCAAAATAGCTTAGTGACAAGTGATATCTTCAAATATGTCACTGCCTACACCTGCTTTTTATCATTTTTTATAAATTGTTAAGCCCATTTAGCTCTCCCTTTGCTTTTGGAGGCGCCTACTGATCACAATTCTCTTCCCAAAGATTTTTTGGTTTATGTGTCTAAGACTTTCTATACCTTTTAAATTGTCTACACCCACCCCATCTTCTTTTTTCATAGTAACACTGATGGGAAATTTCATGAAAGGCTTTTGACTGATAAACAAATTATGTCTATTGTGTCTGCATCATCATTTATGTCTCCTAACAAATTGATATAAGAGCCAGATGTGATAACCTTAAATAAGCTATGCTGCCTTTCCCTCATAGAGAGCATTTGCTTAAGTGTTTTAAATTCCATTTAATCTACTAAGGGGGAGAATATTAACATTTTGAATAGCCATTGCTTTATTTCCTTTTAGGTTTCCTCTCATTTCCCTAATTCTCAGTTATGGGAACCCATCATCGTCATTTTTACCACTTCACCGTGTCATTATTATATTTGGACTGTGACAGAATAAAAGATACTTAACAAAGACTCAGCACTTCTCTGCAGCACTTCTCTGTCTATTCCCACCTCCCACGCAGGTTCTTACGGCTTACCTCACTTTCATCTGTGTGACGCCCTTAAAAGTAGAGTGAAGGGTGGTACAGTCTGTTATGAAGCAGCATTATTGTCAGCAGCTCACAAAAACACAGATTTCATGTGTTCAAAATACATTTCTGCATTCTGAGTTTGTAATTTCCAACACAAACAAAATTAGAAGTGTTGCCAATGGTTCCCTAAGCTCCAGCTCCTAAAGCGGGGAGGTACATGCCAGTCCCCAGAGAGAACAGAGCAAAGAAAGAGCCTTTTACACCTATTTAAAAGTTTATATACAGAAAGGATTTGGATCCCAGCAAACAAGCTTTATATACCTTTACAAATTCAGACAATTAAGTTCACGAACTTATCCTAGAAAAAGAGCTGCTTTCCTCATTGCTATGCACTGACACCAGCGCCTACTTCACCCTTCAAAGGAATGTTGGAACTTGTTTTCTTGGAATGGCCATCAGAGCTGTCCTCATATGAGGCTGGACAATTAAGTTCGTGAACTCATCAGCACATGGACACGGGGAGTACTTTGAAGGTGACTATAGTTATATTCAGCAATGAAGTATGTAGCACTTCTTCTAGGATGAGTTTGGGAACTTAATTGTCCAACCTCACATGCCTATCATGCTATTTATCTATCACTCCACACATGTATTGAACATTTGGGATAAAAACACTGAATACTGGTTCAGCAGTCATGAAAACAGCATGGATATATCAATAAGATATCAGATGGTGGAGTTATAGGCGTTCTTGCTATGTTCCAGTGGGACAGCAGTGGGAACAGCCCAAGACAAGGCAGAGCTTGGTGTGTCAGAGCTGAAAGCCAACCCCTGAGAAAATGATCAGGATCCTTATCCCTGTGAGAGGCTGAGGATCAAAGAAGATGCTTTCTCTGGTTAGGAAGATAAAACAGGAACCAAGTGATAGGGGGCTTTTAAAGCATTTTTAAAGAAAAATACAGTGGTATGCACTGAAGAATAACCACTAAATATTTGTTAAATAAATTATATGCATGAGGAAGAAGTTAGAGATGCTAAATTGTTATAACTTTGCCCTTATACCTCTCAATATCTGGAAAAAAAAATACAGATGTATAACGTTAGCAGAAAGAACAGTCTTACCAGAAACCAGTCATGAACACTCTTTTAGTTCAGCAGGTATAAAACATTTCTTTACCAAGTATTTTACGTAGGCTATGTGTACCCAGAAGCTCTGTCTTCTTCTTTATTCCTTCTCAGTTTCCCACTTATTCTATCCTAGATCAAGATATTTCTACAATTTTTAAAATCTAGAGATCCCCACATGCAAAGCATATTCACTGTGTACTAATTATACTTCATCCTACTACATCTTGAGCTGCACTTTTACCATTTGTAGGAAACCAATGAGACAGAACACTCACAACACAAGTTGTATGAAGTTGGTTTATTATTTACAGACAGCAGCAAGGGACAACAGAAGCCTCAGATTCAAGCCTCAGATTCAATTGATCCAAGGCTCAAGAAAGCTGTCCACGCTGGTGGACTCTCACTTGCATGTGCCCCACTGCAGATCCTTATGACCCCAGAAACAAATCCTCCTTGGGTTTTATACCCTGGTAGATACAGGAATCACTGGCTACAGTGTTAAAGGACATCCTGTTTCTATGGGGGCCTGGAACTGAAACTGAACTTTTCCAGCCACCTCCTTATCTCAGGATGTTGCATTCCCAGCACACTTCTACAGGTATTCTTGAGAACTAGAAATGAGAAAACATAGGCAAGTCCAAGGCCACCTGGAAAACTGTCCTGCACTATGTGTGTCTTGACCTGAGGATAGGAGAAGACAATTATGACCAGTGTGTCAAGGGTAGTCAATTATTAATCCTCCACTCCACGCTTCGCCCATGTTATATGTTCTTCATTAGTTAGACTGTACCCAAATTGTCACTACATTAAAACTGCAAGGGTGAGACAGTATTGGTATGAGAATAAAAAGATTTCTAAAAATTCTCCAAGGGCTGGGCATGGTGGCTCACACCTGTAATCCTAGCACTCTGGGAGGCTGAGGCAGGTGGATTGCCAGAGTTCAAGAGTTCGAGACCACTCTGAGCAAGAGTGAAACCCCATCTCTACTAAAAATAGAAAAATTAGCTAGGCATTGTGGTGGGCAACTGTAGTCTTAGCTGCTCAGGAGGTTGAGGCAAGAGAATCGTTTAAGCCCAAGAGTTTGAGGTTTCTATGAGCTGTGATGCCACAGCACTCTACCCAGGGTGACAGAGACTCTGTCTCAAAAAAAAAAAAAGAAAGAAAGAAGGAAGGAAGGAGAGAGAGAGAGAAAAATAAATAAATAAATCATACTGAACTTTACGATTTCTGTTGATTCCTGGGTTCTACTTTGCAACATTCTTGGCAGGGGTCCTGCTATCTCTAGTGACACTAGCCCTGTCACACTAGTGAGTCTTCTTTTATATTGTTTTAGATACTGTGAAGCACCACACCATTTTCTGCACCTCCCACCTCCACTGTTAGAAGAGAAGCATTCATCTTTCTACCCTTCTGGGAATGTTGACAACTGAGATTTCCAGCTGAATCCCTCTCCAGTAACTGCCCTCAGCTAAAGATAATCACCTTGCCTAAGATTTTGCCTCTTTTATGGTTTGAATACAAGCTATGGCCTCAATTTAGAATTGTGCTGCACGGCCATCTCATCTGGAATCCATGGGATCAGCTGAGGCCTTCATTGAGCCTGCATTACAACTCAACTGCTCCCTCTGCTCAATCCTTCCTTCATTCCTCCAAGTTCATAGAGATCAATAAACTTCTCACGTGGAAATCTCCATCTCAGAGTCAGCTTCTTGAAAAACCCAACTTACACTGTATAAGTATAAATCTGCCTTTGTATAAAGTCTACGTGTCCTACTTCTAACTTCTAATTCAGAAGGTATACTCAATAAAACAGTCTCTGTTCTACTTGATGACCTTTCAGACATCTGAAGTCAGCTATTATATACAAGGATGTGTCTTGGGGGGACAGCTCCAACCTTTAAAGTTTGGGAGAAGAAAGAGGAACTAGACAATATGAAAGGACTGATCCAGGAGAGTGTAGTATCTTGGAAACCATGTCTGCATCAGAGCCGCCAAGCACTGCTAGAGATAACTCCCACCCACAGGGCCTACTGAATGGGAATCATTCCAAGGACCACTTTCTATCATTGTTCCTGATTTCACACACTGTATTCATTTTCCATTGCTACATTAAAAAAAAATAATAATGCCAAAAAAAAAATAATAGTAATAATGCCACAAACTTAGCAGTCTTATCACTCATTTACTAACTCATAGTACTGGAGGTCAGAAGTCCAGTGAAGCTCAGTGAGATCCTCTGCTTATGATCTCACAGAGCAAAATCAGAGTTTCAGGAAGACTAAGCTTTTGTGTGAAGGGTATGGGGAAAAATCCTCTTCCAAGTTCATTCAAGATAGAACTTAGTTCCTTATGGCTGAAGGACTGAGGTCCTTGTTTCCTTGCTGATAGCACTCTCTCCTTCTAACACAGCTCCCCATCTCCAAACCAGCCCTGTAGAGTTCTTCACAAGAGCACCTCTCTAACTTCCTCTTTTGCCATTAGCAAGAGAAAGATTTCTGCTTTTTGGGGTTCACGTGATTAGCTCTTTCCCACCCAGGTATTCTCCCTATCTTGCTATCAACTATACCATACAATATAACATAATCATGATAGTAATTTCTCATGACATTCTCATATCCCAAGGATTAGGGTAGAATGTTTTTTAGGGGGCCATTTTAGGAATTCTGCCTACCATAACCCTCAACATGCCAGGCAAGCTCTTCACATTCATTATTCTGGTCAACCCCATCTTCATTGCACCACAACAGTTCAATACTTCTGCACTGTCCTCAAACCTCCATCGTTTATCTTCCCTCTCATGTTCAGTGGATGATCTTATCTCCCACAAGAAATAGAAGCCCAAATGCACACCCACACAAGAGAAAGACACAATTAAACTCAAGTGGGAGGGAGCAGAGGAGAGAGAGGTATTGGTGTGTTCTCATCTAACGGGCACAATGTAAGGGTATATGGCACACCTCCTGGGTGAGGGGTACAACCACAACTTGGACTCTACCTAACAAATGCAAGCAATGTAACCTAATTGTCTATACCCTCATATTAATCTGAAATTTAAAAAAAAGAAATACCTAAAAAAAGAAAAAAGAAAAGAAATAGAAAGTTGCTGTCTTAGTTTCCTAGGGTTGCCATACCAAATTACTAAAAACTCAGGGGCTTAAAACAATTGAAATTCATCCCTTAACAGTTTAGCGGGGCTAGAAGTCCTAAATCTAGGTGTTGGAAGTGTCATGCTCTCTCTGGGAGGTTCAGGGAACAATGTGCTCCCTACCTTTCTCCCAGCAATCCTTGGCATTCCTTGGCTTATCAACACAGCACTTTGTCTCTGCCTCTGCTACACTAGGGCGCTTTGTCTTCACACCAACTTCCCCCTGTGTGTATGTCTTCTTTTCTTCCTAAAGGACACCAGTTATATTAGATTAGGGCCCACCCTAATTCAGTGTGATCTCAACTTGATTACATCTATAAAGACCCTATTTCCAAGTAAGGTCATATTCAGGTACCAAGGTTTTGACTTCCATGTATATTTTGGGGGACACAAACCAACCCATAATGCCACCTGACTAGAAGACCTAATTTTCTACTGTTTAATTTACCAGCCCTCACTTCTGCCCTAACTTTTCTCCCTCTTGATATCAGAGAGCAGCATCCCTTTCCTCTCTTTCACATTCAGCCTTTTTTCTTAGCTGGATTACTTTCATAATCTTTTACACCTTGCACAAGTCTCTTATACGATGATAAAGGAAGAGAGAGAGGAATGGGAGAAGAAAGGAAGAAAAC
This sequence comes from Nycticebus coucang, assembly GCF_027406575.1. Classification (NCBI taxonomy): domain Eukaryota; kingdom Metazoa; phylum Chordata; class Mammalia; order Primates; family Lorisidae; genus Nycticebus; species Nycticebus coucang. Next base: position 53,939,272 of record NC_069780.1, read on the forward strand.
TTCTTTACTGCCACATCCTCTCCTAATTAATTCTCTTCTGAGGCAAACCGGGAAAGAGCTCTCTTTGCTGTCTGCCTCTGTTTCCTTCTCTCCCACTCATTCTTAATGTCTCAGTTTCTCTCTCCAACATCCCTACACCATATAATCAATGCTAATGGCCACTCTGCCTAAATTCAAAGGATGTATTTCAGTCTTCAATCCCCTCCACCTTCCAGCAGAAACACTAGGTTCCCTTTGCTTCCAGGATTTAAGTCCTTTCTTTCTCGGGTCACTTCTCTTCTTCCTTTCGAGCCATGTTTTCTTCTATCCTACCATTAAATATTGCTGCTCTTCAAAACTCAATCTATTCATAAAGGCACCACCAACAACTAACACTCATTCTTGCCCATCCAAAAACAAACCAGGGTGAATTTTTCAAAATAATATCTGGTGTCAGTTCCCTACTCAAGATTCTTCAAAGGCTTTGTACAATTGTGCTTAGTTAGGGTGAAGGCTATAATCCTTAATGTGGTGTATATTATTTGGTCTCTGCTTGCCATATGTATACTTAGAGATGGAAGAGGGGTAAAGAGAAATTTTTTAAAGATGTGCCAGGGAATTCTTAGACAATCTCACTGAAATGGTTCGTTTTTTCTTAACCACCTTTTATGAGGTAATGAAGATGGTGATGGACCATGAAAGAAAGTAAAAGCAGGAGACCAAGGAGATATTATGAGTTTGATGTATCCTAATCTATTCCTCTAGCACAAACTGTTCGATAATATTTGTTGAAATCTGGTACCCAGAAAATAGAAACATATATGATGGTTGAGCAGTGTAGGGTATGATGCAAGCCACTTTAACACTATTGTTTACATTGTAGTTCACTAATTTGCCTGAACCTTTTTCACTTGAATAGCTGTTAAATCTGTTCTTTTCCTTCCCAATCTTTTGTAATTATAAGTACAATATACATATACACACACACACACAATTTTTTCAAGTTAAGGTTTCCAAACTATAGAAATGTTACAGCCAACACATTTCCAACTTTGCATCCACTGCAATTTTGGCAGACATGACTTCCTGTTTTCATTCAAATCATTTATGAAATTATTTAACTGCTAGGTCAAGTACAGAACCCTGTAACAAGCCAGTGAAAATAGCTCCCTCAAACTTCAATTTAAGTCAATATTGGATTAAACCCAGGATTTCACCTTTAGAGGCAAGCATGATCCAGGACACTGCCATTCAATATATGTGGATGCTTGTTTGATAGGGCCAGATGAAATTTTTAAAAAATATAATACTTCATTTGACCTCAAACACCTTTATAATCTATTACAGGACAGCAGTTAATATACGATGCATTAAAAAAATAGTACCAATATTCTAAGGGCCTAGAACTAGTTAAGAAAGGTGTTCCTCCAACATAAGAGTTCTGAAAATCACTATGGAAGACATTACTAATAAAGGTCAGGAAGGATAAGGACATCTAAAATTAGGCAAAAAGGCCAGGCGTGTTAATTCACGCCTGTAATCCTAGCATTTTTGGAGGCCGGAGGGTAGATCGGCTCAGCTCAGGAGGTGGAGACTAGCCTGAGCAAGAGTGAGACTTCTCTATTAGAAGAAAAAAAAAAAAACAGAAAAATTAGCCAGGCTTCCAGAGCGCACGCAGGCCTTTATTCTCAGCTACTAAGGAGGCTAAGGCAAGAGGTTTGCTTGAGCTATGACACCAGGGCACTCTGGCCTGGGGCAATAGAGTGAGATTCCGTCTAAAAAAAAAAAAGTACTACATAGATAACATCTCTTAAAAATGTGTACTCATTTTTTTGGCACCCCAGGTATATAGAATAGTCCATTGAAATAGCTAATGCCCTGGAGTGAACAGACTATCTCCTGAGGTCAAGTATATTTTAAAACAAATAGATGCCAAATACAATAAAGGGTCCACACCAGAAAGTCAGAGAACACCTCTTATTCATTCTTGTTTTTCCAAGGAAACTAGAACTCAGCCTGGTACACAGCAGGTGATCAATAGATGTTTACATGGATGGATGAACGTATGTAGTTTCTTTAGGCCGAATTTAAATTCCCACTAAGCACGAACATCTAACTTATCTCTTTCCACTTTTTCTGATCTTCCAGCACAGCTGTCAGAGCCTCCGCGGCTTTTCAGAGCTTGCTCCACTCCTCCCTTGTTTTCCGCCCTCGACGCTGCAGGTGGCAGCTTCTTCACTGGGGGCGGCGCCTGGACACCGGTGTCTGTCCCAGGCAGCGTCGATGGGGTCCAGGAAGGGAGGGTAAGGCACTGAATCCCGCACTAGGCGGCGAGAGAGCGCAGCACAAGGCGGCCGGTTCTGAGGCGCTGCACGGTTTGCCCGCTCGCTCCCGGCTCAAGCGACCTGCTGTGCGGTCCGGGCAGTGGAAGTGACCTGGGAACCTAGGAGTGGAAAAGGAGGCACGCCGAGCCCTAGTGGGGTGGCAGCCAACAAGAGCGCCCACCTGCTCCAGATTCCCCAGACTGAGGAGTGGCCGCGCCGCCCGTGGGACTCCAAAAGCCACGCGGGTTAAGGAGCGGGAAGAGGGAGCAGCCGTCGCAGACGCCGCTGCCTTCAGCCCCAGGATTTTGGGCATCTCAAGTCTGGCAGCCTTTTCTTTCAGCCCTAGGTTTCCCGGAGGCGGCCAGAACTGTGCGGGAGACAGGCGGCGGCGCGAGTGGCTGGGGTGAGACCTCGCCGCCCCCTCGACTTGGGTCTGTTGCCTGCTGTTAAGTCCTGGCAGCGAGTCTCGAGTGGGCATGTTTCAGGTGGGCAGGTCCAGCATCCCCAAACCTGCTCCCCGGAACCTGGAGGACCTGGACTCTGTGCAGCGCGTCCTGTTACACAGGTCAGTGCGTGGCCAGAGGATGGGGACTGTCCTCTGTTCCCGGTGGTTCTTGCAAGGGAGGGGCGACTATTTTGTTCACGAGTCTTTCTGGAAGCGTCTGATTTGGGATCCTCCTTAGTGCGGCGCTCGCCGTGGGAGGGACGTCCCGCACCCTTTCCAGAACTGGCCGCTGGCGATCCACCGGGTCCCGTCGCTCAGACAGGCCCGGCGAGGGTCCGGGTTCCCCACGTCTTCCAGAGAACACTGTATCTTATAAATAAGTGAAAGGACAATTAAGCAAAGATGCCATTTAAACACCTCTAGACTTCATCCAGGAAGCTTAGAGTTTTGTTTGGACTTCGGCTGTGACCGGAATTAGAAGGAGCTTCTTTTTTAACAAATCTAATTCTGCCTTACCCTGGCTCACACGCGCGCGCATGCGCTTGCGCCCACACATTAACTGCTGCACAAAAGATAAATATTGAAGAGTTTCTCCAGGAAGGATGCAAACCCCAACTTTCAGTAAACTGCTAGTGTATTAATTGCTGGTGCCTTTTTATCCATCCTTATCCTTTATGCAAAATAGACTAGCAAATATTAAGTCCCATGGAAATGGTGAAGAATTTTTAGAACAGATAAAAATAAGAATCCATAAGGATAGCAAATTCTTTTTTCACTTTTCGAGGGGTTGGAAGAAATGCTAGGCAGTTAATGCTACTTTAACTCTAGGAAGGCCTGGCCTTCATAAGACACGATGTGGAAAAAACTCTTTTAGAAATATATCAAAAGTATCCTTTGAATACATCCGTGGTGAGAAAGTAGGTGGCACTTAGTAAATATCTGTCAGGGGGAGGTTTATATGAGTTCTCTCATCTGTAAACGTTTTCAGTGACCCTTTTAAGTCTTTGTGCAAAACCATATGAGGGGTAGAAATCCTGTTCTATTGGTGTGACTAAAAAAAGAAAGCCATTGTGCAAAGGAGAAATCGGATTTCTTCGACTTAAGAACTGCCTTTTGAAACCTGCCATTTCCTACAGTTGGTTTCCTCCTCTCCACCCCCCAGATAGTCCCTGCCATATAAAATAAAATATTATTAAATGAGCAGTGAAAAGGGTATTCTGCTAAATCCCCAAAGACAATTCCCCCTGTATTTGATACAATTACAGTCCAGGAATAAGCCCAAGAATCATTAACTGAAAACTAATTCACAGCATGGTTTTGGTAAAGCTGAGAGGGGTGTTAGTTTTAAATGTTTAAGATGCTGCTACAACAGAATTTCTTCATGTTTTTCATGTCTTAAATGTCAAGTGCCAAAAAATTCCAAAGTGATTAACACAACAGGGTTTCAGATCCAAAGCACAAATCTTTCTGAATGAACCAGGGCAAAAGAATATGTTTAAACTGTAGTCATCAAGACTCAGACAATTATTTCAGAAGTAGTAGAGTATTTCTGAAATAAACCTGCTCAGTGTTAGAATGAAAAGCTACTTTATCTGAATGGCTCCCATATGCTAGAGGAACCAATAGAATCTGAAACTATAAATGTGTTTGTCAGTATCATGGCTAACAGTGCTTTCTAACATAATATGAAAATCTTTTTGATTTTTTAAGGCATTATTTTTTAGTGGTTATTATTTAATGTTTTCAAACACGTTTATTTAAAAAGCTTGAGACATTTGTTAAGTTTTCTGTTTCATTTTGAAGCTATATGCATATTTCATACAAGTTCTTATTTAATCAAGCGGTTTTCTTGTACAGTATATTAAAGATTTGTTTAGACATAATGTAGAAATTAGAGAGAACAGATAACCTTTGAATCATACTTACCCACTTATCACAGTTGTCACAAACTATACCAGTACATGGCCTATTTTTAAAATATCAGTTGTATAAAATTTTTGTTTTTCCTTTAAAACATGCCTTGTAAATTATCCACAAAATATTGGCAATTGCATTAAAGAGACCAGTAGCCTTGGGGCCACTGAAAATTGGTAGACAAGAGAAAACAGCAGACCATTCTGTTTTGTTTTCACGTCTTACTTTAAAGGGTAAGTCTTCTGAGTGTTTTTTTTTTCATTACTTGTATATTTTCCATTGCAAATATGGTTTTCAAAATGTAAAGCATTAAATTGCTATGCTTTTGAAAAAGATACTTCAGCCAAACCAAACTTGAAAAAGTTGTAAACTTTTCTCTGCATGAGGTGTCAACTTCAAAATGTCAATACTAAAATAACAATAGCTCAGCAAAAAATATTCAGCTAGTCTGCTTTTTGAAAAAAGTTACACATAGGTTGTCTTGAGTCAGAGAAAAACTTCAGATTGCATTTCTCAGTGACTTTTACTTAAGTAAGTTAACATATCTTGATTATAAATGGTAATCAAATAATCATAGTAATACTCATTAGTAATTTGTAAAGACTTTTTTTAGAAGCAGGAGGCTATTGCAAATTAACTATGACCTTTTTCTGTTGCATACTAACTGTGTGACTTTATTAAGACTTAACTTATCCATATTTAACCCTATTTATTCTGTAATACATATAAGGGGGAACATACACTTCCCAGGGGAGTGGTATGAATTTCTGATGATATGGAAGAGCTTTATGATTCTAAAGTTTTGTCAAATATAATGGATATTTTGTTAACAATTGTCCTAATAAAACTAAAACAAAACACAAAATGATAGCTATTCCCAACTGCTATAAAATGATTCATCCAAGTGACTTTGCCAAGGCCTAATGGCTAACAAATAGTGCTAGTCCAGACTAGAGACAAGCTTTGGAAAAGTTTGATGACTCAAATTTCATATTCTTGCCAGTAGTGAAAATATGCATATTCAATACCTCAAATATCCAGGATTCTCAAGGGTAAAAGTATATCCAATTAAGTAATATTTTTGTTATTAAAAAAGTATAAAATATTTTTTAAACTCTAAAAATAAAAAATAGCTTTTAAAAATATAATGTAAAACATACACTGTTCTATTTCTTAAGGTATAAGGCATTGGGTTTCAAGGGTTATCTCATTTGATTTTCAATAACCCAGAATAGTAACGAGAGATTATTATTACTTCTTGTAGATGAGGAAACTGACTTTGTCCACATTCACTTGGTTGTTAGTGCCACAATCAGGATGAGAACTTCAATCCTCTGGAATTCAATGGCATTTATGGATTATGAAGTGTCTTCACAGTTTACTTCAAATTATTATAGAGCTTGACAATACTGTGTTTTTTTGTTGCTGCTTAGGGCATTTGGCACTCATTTATAATCTATGGTTTTGTTTTTTTGGGGTTTTTTTTAGTTATTGTGTCTGCTTTTTGTTTCTAGTTCTTCTTCGTTAGCACATTATCAGCCATCAACGGTTTCTGGCGATGTTGTATTCCTGCTTTAAGGGGGCCTTTTTTCTTTCTGATTTGCAACTATTGACCTATGGTGGTAGTACGGTTCACTACATTTGTAATAATTTGTAAATGAAGATAAGTAGGAGTAAATGAGTAGGGTTTGGGGCTTGAGCTTTATGGCATCTACTTTAGCTATTTAATTTTTATATAGGAGAATTAGAATTTTGGACCATAATGCAATTTTATAAATTTAGGATTGCTAAAATGTTATTTTTATAATTTTGACTCCATCTTAAATTTGAAAAATTACACATTATGAAGTCTCACTTTTAAATGTTGTTTTGCTAGTGTACCTATCCAATCACAATTTTATTATAAAAATAATTTTGGTTTTTATTATTAAAGCACAGTTTATAAAGTAGAATTTTCATGTTAACTATTTAAGACAATATTAATTAGTTTCTAACAAAATTCCATTACATGAATTTTTACCTTCTTGTTTAAATTTTTTTAATAAAGATGACCTCCTAGGGCCGTATTTTCATTTACTTCTCATTACTAGCTTCTGTTACTCCTAGGGAAAAGAACTCCTGAACCTACTGAAGATACTAAATGTTTAATTATGTTCTTATCTGGTGTACTTTATATCAGGATTGTATTGTTTGCCTAACTGAGATGGTATCTGTGGAAATAAACACCTTATGACCAAACACATTTGGGCCTCAGAAGATGGCTGGACATTTTTGTGTAGCGGAAAGCATTAATAGAAAATGAAAATATACCCCAGGCTAAATCTTTCAAGTCTTCTTGCAATTGCTAATTATGAAGCAATGAGTACTCTTATACAGGCCTTGAAAATGGCATTATTATTTTCCTTTCTTCATCTCTTCCAATATATCTACAATTATTATATATCAATAGGTTAGTAGAAATGGGGCGGCGCCTGTGGCTCAGTCAGTAAGGCGCCGGCCCCATATGCCGAGGGTGGCGGGTTCAAACCCAGCCCCGGCCAAACTGCAACCAAAAAATAGCCGGGCGTTGTAGCGGGCGCCTGTAGTCCCAGCTACTCGGGAGGCTGAGGCAAGAGAATCGCTTAAGCCCAGGAGTTGGAGGTTGCTGTGAGCTGTGTGAGGCCACGGCACTCTACCGAGGGCCATAAAGTGAGACTCTGTCTCTACAAAAAAAAAAAAAAAAAAAAAAAAAAGCATATGTAAAGTTAGAAATATGACTAGCTGATGACACAACCTGAAACTTATAATAACAATAAAAAATGTTTCCTATTTATTTCTTCTTTTGTGAAAGGCCAAGTAAGGTAACTTTTTGTTGTTGTTTTTTGTTCATTAAACTAACACAGGGAAGCTGATATAACCCAGGGACATATCTAGTGGAAGGAACATTTCTTAGAAGATAAACCTTCATGTGGCATGTTTTTGTTCCAGTTTAACCCCGTGAAAGGTGAAAGAAGAAGAAAAAAAATCCAGTCATGTCCTTGAGGAGACTATCGTTTGGTGGCAAAGATAGATGTATTCCTAAATAATCCAGATATAAGACAGACTGATAATGGTTATAACAGAACTTCTTGGAATATGTTAGAAGGAGAAAGTAGTAAAAGGAATTCTTACTGAGGTTGGAGAGGTTTATGGGAAGGCTTTTTGGAAAACGTGCTGTTTGAATCAGGTCTTGAAAGAAGATGAAATATTTCAACAAATGAATTTTGGATAAATACCATTCCACAGCAAGAGAATGTAGTTTACTCAAACAAGAGAACTACTGTTTGAGTAAATTATACAAAATAGTTAAGTTTTATTGACCCTCAATGTGCTAAGTATTTTATGTGCAGTAATTCATTGGATTGCAAATATTTCTATGAAGCACCGCTATCTGAATTCACAGATAAGGGAAGTGAAGCTTGGAAAGGTTGATTTGTGCAAGGTTATATAGATTATGGATTCTGCAGCAGGAATTCTGGAGAAGTCTGTCTGCAAGGCTCAAAATCAGGAGGTGGGAGTGGGTTCCAGCCTATGCAGGAAATAGCAAAGGGTCTTGGGACAGTTCGGCAAGTTTGCCCAGTTAGTGGGAACACTCGCCTAATACAGAGATTGTCAGGAACCTTCTCTGGAGATTCTGATCCAATTGATGTGGAGCAGGGGCTCTAAATCTGTATTTCAACAAGTTCTACGTGATTCTTTTGATCAGACAAGTTGGTCAACTTGATTAACTTAAGATATAGCAGAAAATCATCTAACTCCTAATTGATGCTCAGTTATTTGTAGAATTGGAAAAAACTTTAAAAAACAAATTATACGGGCGGCGCCTGTGGCTCAGTGGGTAGGGCGCCGATCCCATATACCGAGGGTGGCTGGTTCAAACCCGGCCCCGGCCAAACTGCAACCAAAAAATAGCCGGGCGTTGTGGCGGGCGCCTGTGGTCCCAGCTACTCGGGAGGCTGAGGCAGGAGAATCGCCTAAGCCCTGGAGTTGGAGGTTGCTGTGAGCCGTGTGACGCCATAGGGCGCTACCAAGGGCGATGAGGTGAGACTCTGTCTCTACAAAAAAAAAAAAAAAATTACACAATTTGGATTTTATTCCCTATGTAAGAAAGTGTCATTGAAGGTGTATGAAGCAGGGTAGGAAATTATTAGACGCTTTTAGAAAAAAATGGAAAAAAAGATAGTGGGAAAAAAAATGTGGTGTTTTACTAAAATTTAAAATGTCTTTTTCTTTCCTTTTTTTTTTTTTTTTTTTACTTTCAGTAAGCTGCTTTAAAATGAAGAAAGGCTAATTTATTAAAGAGGTGCCTAAAGCATTTTTTATTTTGGAATGGTATCTTAAGTACTTCTTAATGTTTCAGATTGTGGTGAGAGTAAGTACATATGTTTTACCATAAAACATAAAATAACTATTAAAATGATGCCAACTTTTAAAACTAATTTTGTTTCTCTGATTTTAAAAATAACACATTTTTATTGGATCTCATTGCTAATGGAAATATCTGTTTGCCTTCCTTCAGGGCTCCAGTCTCTTCAAACTACTGACCTCATTACTTCCTCCATCACTTTCAGCTGGCGAGGGCCGGCGCCAATAAACACCATCACGTGGATACTGCCTCAGCTTCCTGCTGAAACTGGCAACTCAGCATCCACACCAGCACCCTCCTTTGGCCCTTTGCTCTAGCTTTAGGGAGAGTTGTCCTGGGAGGTCACATCCTACCATCTGTGCCTTGGGTGCTATTCCCTCCTGCCACTCAGGGACCTCCCTGTGTTCATTATCTGTTTACAAACTAGTCTCCCATTTTCCAATTTGAGTACTATATGGGCCTCTTTTAAGGAAAAAACTCTTGTGGATTTCTGGGAATGATTGAAGCTTTTTGATTATACATAGTATATATATACATATATATATATTTTTTTTTTTTTTGGTTTTTAGAGACATAGCTCAGTGCAACCTCCAACTCTTAGGGTCAAGCGATCCTCCTACCTCAACTAACCAACTAACCAAATAGCAGGGACTATAGGTATGCACCACCATGCTGGCAGATTTTATTTTTATTTTTTGTGGAGAGGGTGTCTCCCTATGTTGCCAGGCTGGTCTCTAACTTCTAGGCTCAAGAGGTCCTCCTGCCTCAGCCTCTCAAAGTGCTGGGATTACAGACATAAGCCACCATGCCCAGTCCCTATTATAATTTTTAATAAATGAAGTATAAACTATGCTTTATAGCACTTGTATAAGATACAATTTTATGAATTAATACAAAAAAAGAAAAAGTAAAAGTCAGTAGTTGCTATAAAACTACAAAAATGTACATTTAGAAATAAGTAGAGCTAAAACCTAGGAAATTCAAATGTATAAAATTTAATGTAACAAAGGAAACTAAATTAGAGCTTAATAGTGTAAATATCGTTTGACTATTGTGTCAGTATGAGGGGTTTAAAATATACTATCCTGGCATATTTATTATTTAAGTTAAACACACTTGAAAAACAACAAGTGCAAAAAGATCACTTTGACCTTCATGCTATTTCTTTTTTTTTTTTCATTTTAAACTATTTTATTTAAAATTTCTTTTTTTTTTATTAAATCATAGCTGTGTACATCGATATGATCATGGGACACCATACACTTGGTTTCATGCTATTTCTTAAAGCAGAAGAAGAAATTCCCATTTGACAGACACTCTGGCAATACTCGAAAGATGCAACATTCTTATACTCAGGATGAGAAGTAGAAGAGAATTCTGTACAGATCATGTTAAAATAACTCTTATCTTTTAAGCCTCTCCACATAATTTAGTTGCTTCTTCATCACTATTTTTTGTCCAATCCAGTGTAGGAGTAACTGACCCTGATTCTTTGGGTCATTTCTTTATGAGAACTCCCTTGCTACCTAAAACTTATATTATGCCTTTGTCCTGTTAACCGATTTTATTTTAGTTTAATTCTCGAACTCAGCTAGGATCCTAAGAGGAGGGAGGTGATGTTTTCCCACCCCTACATCGACTACTGTCCAGGTTCTTTTGAGTTCCCCATGCACTATGAGCTATGTGAAAACTCATTTCCTACTCTTCTCTGTTGGAACCACCCCATAAAAGCAAGACAAATTCAGACTTCCTCTAAGAATTTGTTGTGTCCCCACTTGTATTAGTTTGGCTTTCTCTGAGTAATCCCTCAGAACCCCTTATTTATCATAATACTTACAACTGTATCTTATAATTGCCCATTTGCCTTTCAGTTTCCACCATTTGTCCATCTAGTTTAAGTTGAATCCCTAGCACCTAGACATTAAATCATGAAATAACATTATATTCTTCCTTTACTTAGTGTACAGGAACATTTCCTCCATGTGTTACTCTTTGCAATCACTTCTACTTCAAATTATAATATAATATGTGGGAACTAAACTACAGGTACACAAGGGCATACGGAATGGTACTATAGACACTGGATACTCAGGGGAGGGAAGGTGGTAAAGGAGTGAAAGAAGAAAAATTACCCATTGGGTACAATGTACACTATTTGGGTGACAGGTACACTAAAAACCCAGACATTGCCATTATATAGTTCACTCATGTACCCCAAAACCACTCGTACCCCTAAAACTATTGAAATATTTTCAAATGAAAATTATCATATTTGGGCTGCACCTGTGGCTCAGTCCGTAGGGCGCTGGCCCCATATACCGAGGGTGGCGGGTTCAAACCCGGCCCCGGCTGAACTGCAAACCAAAAAATAGCTGGGCGTTGTGGCAGGCGCCTGTAGTCCCAGCTACTCGGGAGGCTGAGGCAAGAGAATCGCTTAAGCCCAGGAGCTGGAGGTTGCTGTGAGCTGTGTGATGCCATGGCACTCTACCGAGGGTGATAAAGTGAGACTCTGTCTCTACAAAAAACAAAAAAAGAAAGAAATTATCGTATTTATCATATTTTATTTGTGAACCTGTATTTAACTTTTCCCCTGTTGTTGGAATTTTTAGATTGCTTTCAACTTTTCACTTTTATAAATTTTATCATTGCATCCGTTAGACTAGATCTCTAATAATAGAATTATTGAGTCCTGATGAAGAAAATGTAAAGGTTAATGACTTATGTTCATTTCTTGGTTGGCTTTATTGCCTGCTGGCCATGTAACCGATTACAAGATGCATAACTGCTCTAAACCTCAGTTTCTTTATTTTAATATACAGAAAATATTTACTTTATAGTATGGGGATCCTTAGCATCGCCTCTGAATAAAGCAGGTAATTGAAACAAAAGCTGACTCAATGCTATTATTTTGTATTTACAAAAATTACTTGATGTAGGTATTCATAAATGATAGATAAATTTTACTGTTTACACTTCCAACTTCAGTGATAACTGCTACCCATTTTGAAGCACTCTACAATACCTGCTTGTAAAAATGTTTATAATTGCAAAACTATAGAAAACCAAAGGAACGTAGTTACATTAACAACCTAGATGGCCTTGCTTAGAAGCATTCATTCTCTGCACGGATGAAGCCTGAAGGAAAGGTAGAGAGTAGTTTCCTAGACTTCAAAGGGAAACTCTGGCTGCGCACCTCTAAGGCTTTAATAAAGCTACCTGTTCTGCATAGAAACACATGACAAAGTGCAAACAGGAAGATATCCAGCACTGGAAGAAACTGGAAAAAACAGTGGGTCTCCGCCTATTTTATTAAGTTACGCTGCTCTGAGATGAAGTCGAGGGAAGCGTAAGCGGTGAAGTTTTAGCTACTTCTATTGTTTCAACTCAGCAGCTCATTCGCTCCTTTTAGCCCTCCTCCTCCTCTCTGGGAAGCTTCCTTGTTTCCCTGGCAACCTGAGCTGCCGCCAATTGCAGCTAAGGATTGGTGGTCACGTGGCCTCTGTCCCATTCCCTAGCAGAGCCAAGATGGCGGCCCTGGGGAGCCGTTGCTGCAGAATTTGAATTAGTCTAGTTTTAGCAACTGCATTCCAAACCATGGCATCTCGGGCTTTGTGTGATTCACGTCCGAGTCCAGATGAGCTCGCTGGAGAACCCTGTTCACAAGAAGATCAGGATTGTGATTCTGAAGATCGGGCCAGCGACTCGGGTTCATATTCCTCAGCGAGTAGCAATTATGAGTAAGGTTCTCAAAGAGGGAGAATTGAGTACAGACCCTTCAGTCTGGAGAGTAGACACGTGGGCTGGGGAAACTGCGAGGGTGTTGGCGGTTGGAATTGAGTATTTGTGGTTCTATAAAAGTGCTGTTTATTTACACCACGTTTCAGTTGTGTGGGAACAGAAATGATGTCATTCTTTGCATAAAAAATACTGTAGGTTTTTTTTATGTTTCTCAGATGAGAAGGGTCTCCTCGTCCTTTTGGTGGGCTACATGCTGTAGGATTAGATTGTTTACAAACTTTTTGCCGCTTTTGCAGTGTTTTCTTGCTTCTCTGTTGTCATGACTTTGTGACTTAACCTCGTTAGTATTTAGAGTGGAGAGACACCCTATACGTTTTATAAGGCTATTATTTAAATGAGGTATAGCTATATAACAGAAAGAATGTTCATCCATAGTCTCACCATCAAGGACAACCTCTCAGCATTTCTGGATATTTCTGCTGCGTTTTCCTGTAAATCCCTTGGTTTTCTTGTTTTCTATTTTATGTCATAATTTTTTTGCAACAATTATCTAAGTCTTATTTCCACTTTGGAGAAACCTGCTTGATAAATGCCAGAGGTTTAATAAGGGCAGATTATATTATTGAAGAGTTGAACAAATTTAAGTATATCAAATCTTTTTTGTAATCTGCTGTGATCATTTAAAAATAATTTTAAAATTCATGATTATTATAGGAAATTGCTGGAGGGAAATATGAATTACATGGAACCTTATTTGATCTTGGTATGGGAAGTCCTGGGCAGTGATCAGACTAAAATTCTTGGCTTTTCTATGCTTTAAGAGTAATGCACTTTTTGCCCAGAGAAAGTCTATATATAATTTGCACATGGTCACACAACTGAATGTTGTCAGTATAGAAATTCAAGATGCCTGATTTCTAATGGGGCACCCCGATGTTGATTGGATGAAAAGAAATGAGCTAATTCTATTTCCCAGGAGCAATATGAGGACCTTGGTGGTAGAAAATCTTATTACTTCAAATATTTCATGATTCAGGATACATGTATTCATATGTATGTATGATGTTTCAGTTTTTAAAAAATGATCATTAAGCTTTCTACATCAGTCACTCAATCACTCCAAGTGTCTTTATCCCCCTACTAGTAAAAGTGTAGTAAATCCCTCTTACAAAGTGTTTCAAGGGTCTAAGTTTCAAGTTCTCCTATGATTCAAATTTTCTGTCTGCCCCTTCTTTATTTGTAGAACTTGAGAGTTAATTTGCTGATCTGATTAGGAAGGGTTATATTCTGTTCCTCCTTTATGATATTGGGTATTTTCCTCCCTAAGATGCAGTCATAAATGCAAACCGTGGTCTTCCTAGCTTGGACAGAATCAGTTTTTAATCAAAGACATAGGGATGCGAACTTTAATCTTTCTCATCAAAGCAAAGCTATAAGAATTACCCATCATATTCGTGGCTTACATGAAGCTTAATTAAGGAAGTTATACTACCTATTGATTCACAAAGTATCCTGAACTCTCAGGGTTCTAGTTAGTGAATTGTATGCATGTTCTTTTTGGAAGTTGTTATGTTATACATGCTTTGTAACTGTGCTGCATGTGGTTGTTAACTTAAAGCAGTGGTTCTCAACCTTCCTAATGCAGCCCTTTAATACAGTTCCTGAGGGTCGCGACCCACAGGTTTGGAATTGCTGACTTAAAGGTTTATTTTTTAGATAAACTTACATTAGGTAAGTTTTGTAGAGTTTATTTAATAGTTTGTTTTTGGCTTGTTAAAGAAGATTTTGGATTGGTGCAGAATGTCTTAACCTAGTGCCTGAGGTCATCCCTTGGGAGGCTTCAAGATAATACTTGTTGGTGGGGTGGGTTGAAGAGCCATTGACTGGTGTTAGTATTAAGGTAAAGGAAATCATATGTTAACTTTCAATGAGGCCAAGTTTCTTTGCTGTGATCTGTAATTATCAGATCTACCTAAAACAAGAGGATTGACCAGAGAAGAAAAGAAGTAAGTCCTTAAATTTTTTTAACAGCTTTATTGAAGTATAATTGGTATTCAAAAACTACACTCATTTAAAGTGTACAATTTGGTAGTTTTAACATGTATACGTTTATCAAGATAATTAACCTAGCCATCTTACCCAGAAGTCTTCTCCGTGGCTCCCTAAGACCATCATGTCCCTCATTCCTCACAGCCATTTTTCTGCTTTTTGTCACCATATGTTTGTGCTTCTAGAGGTTTTTTTTTGAGACCTAGTCTCACTTTCTTACCCCTGGTAGAGTGCTATGGCATCATAGCTCACAGCAACCTCAAACTCTTGGGCTCAAGCAATCCTCTTGTCTCAGCCTCTCAAGTAGCTGAGACTACAGGCGCCTGCCACAGCACCCAGCTGTTTCTTAGAGATGAGGTCTCGCTCTGGCTCAGGCTGGTCTCGAACTCCTGAGCTCAGGCAGTCTACCTGCCTCGGCCTCCCAGAGTGTCTCTCTTGGATTTTAACATGGGAACGTACCACTTGAAAAAGCAAAATATTTCATTCAAGTTTGTGATGTCATACTGTTAGCATCCAGTTTAGGGTGACAGTTCTCTTTTTCCTCTTCTGTTCTGAAACTTGACTTCTTTTATCTTTTAATTTAATTTTCTTTTATCAGATTATATAGATTAAAAAGACACAGTATATAACCAGACTTATGATGAAAAATGGCAATTCCTGTCCCTCTACTATCTCTCTACTTCAACTCAGTTTGTTTGAAGAGAATTTTTTGTCCTCCTTGTTTCTCCTCTGAGGTTACCCATCTCTTTTGTTAACATCACTATCTCTTTATTCAAGTCTTTGGATCTGGTAAGTTTCTAGTCCTGCTAACTTCCTTTTCTGGTATCCACCCCTCTTTTTTTTTCTCTCCATTCCCACCGCAAGTGCTTGCCTCTCAGCTCTTTCCCACACACCAATGCACTGGTCCAGATATCTCTAATTTCTCCCCGAGTCTGGTGTGTCTTCCTTCTAGCTGCCAGAGTTTGCTTCTACAATATCCTTCTATAATAAATCATTTTTCTACTCTACTCAAAAGTTCGGTGGCCTCCCAAATAAATTCCATATTCCTTAGGGTCTTTTAAATCTGTCCCTAGCCTTTCCTGTCTCATCTTTGTTGATCTCTCGCTTTTAAGCTACCTGTATTCCTGCTACATTGAAATATCCACTGGTTTCTTAAACCAGCTGTGTCCTTTCACACATGCACCTTCGGGTACTGTGTTCTTTCTAAGACACCCTTCCTACCTCTACTTGTCAAATAATTCAAGGCCCCACTTAAGTGCCACCTTTTCCTAGGATCTTTTCTGACCCCTCTTAGACTTAATTTCTCTGTCTTCTACTCTGCTAAAGCAGTTTTTCTTCTTCAGTTTTGGCATGTGCATTTTAGCTATTTGATTAGCTAAAACAAATGTCCTGTCCAGCATCTTTAAAAGTATGATAAAGACCTATCACAAAATATTTCATTGCTCTAGGATTTTTGTTCTGCTAGGGTTAGATTGTATCCCTAAATTAATGATATCTAAGAATGCCCCATTTAGCTGAAGGGGTTGGGGGTCGGAAATGTGGTCCAAGGAATGAGTTGTGTTTAGCATAGTTCCAATGAAGATGTGTTTCTGATGTAGAACTGCAATGAATACATAGTAATGAGTTTATTGACTGATCCAGTGGTTCTCAACCTTCCTAATGCTGTGACCCTTTAATACCCTTTAATACTCCTGTTGTGGTGACCCCAGGTTGCAGCATTAGGAAGGTTGAGAACCACTGGACTGATCCCTTCAGTAACTATGCAGTGAATACATAGTTATGAGTTTATTGACTGATCCCTCATCTTCTGTGACACGCTTTGCAGTCCTTCTGGTGACTGTGGCAAGAAGAGCATCAGCCCATTTCAGATTCCCCACCCCTCAAGCTGCTGTAGCATGCAGTGTAGATTTGAATCATTAAAATTCATGGTGTCCCTTTAGACAATAATCAGAAGACCTTCAGGAGTAAAAATTAGATATTACTGGTAGACAGAGAACAGAAAACAGAAAAGCATTGGCCAACCAGCATTTATTGAACAAATACCACACAAAATCCATATAAATTTGTCATGGTAACTTTTATTGTGTGTGGTTTTTCTCTGTCCCTAGAATTGTCCTGCTGAACCTATGGCCGCTGTGGTTAAGTGTTTTGCTCACTAAGAAAAAATAAATAGAAAAGTATAGTATAACAGATTTGGAATAGTAGCAATTGTCAGTTTTCCTTAAAGAAATGTGCTGTTATTAGGGCTGCTCTTTTATTACTCATTTCTTGTAGTTAAGGAAAGTGCCATACTATTTTGAATGACCAAAAATGCTGGCATTAGTGCAAATAAAGAACTGAGAGATTCAAGTAACTGTTAGAGGGAGGAAAAGAAAAGGGATATTAGTTAGTGTCAACCTAGAATATTTTTTGACTACGTGAGAAACTTACTAGCATTATCTGAAGTTCATTTTCTTTATATTATAGCTTATGTAAGTAGATTTGCTTATTTGCATATTAGCAAGTCTTTCTTTGGGAAGAAGGACTCTGCTCCTGTTTACCCTATCAGTTACAATGTTGAAAACCAATTAAAGAGCCCTCAAGCTTTGCAGGCATGCTATATACATGCAGTTACTCTGTTAGTGCAAAGCAGAATAAACAAATAAGATCAGTTCAAAGAAAATTGAAAGGTTTTAATGCAATGAAAATTTTGCAGCTTGTACCAGAGGGTCTTAGAAAATGTTGAAGGAATATTTATATTAAAATAAGCTGAAATGTGACCCATATATTGAAAAGTCTGAATTAAAACTGCTACATTATTTTTTTTTTAATTTTGGAATAAATGTGGATTTATGTAAGAGTTGCAAAGACAGTACAGAGTTCCCATAAATCCTTCAGCCAGTTTCCCCTGATGTTAATATCTTACCCAACTATTGTGCATTTGTCAAAACTAAGAAATAAACATTGGTCAATACTATTAACTTATCTCTTAAACTTTATTTGGATTTCATCACTCTTCCATTATGTCCACTTTCAGTTCCAAGATTCAGGCTAGGGTATCATGTTGCATGTAGTCATCATGTCTGCTTAGTCTCCTTCAATCTGTAACCATTTCTCAGTCTTCGCTTGTTTTTCATAACCTCTACACTTGGTTAAGTAAGGTAGTGTCCTCCAATTCTCTTCACTATAAAGTTACTATTTTTCCTTTTCCCTACCATGTTCTGTGGAAGAGCGTGGTCAACAGTCAAGGGGAGGAAAGATTTAATTCTGTCTCCTGGAGTGGGGATTATATATATAAATTTCTTTTAGTTTTGTCATTAATGAATAGTCGTAATGGAAGAAAAGTTGGGTTATGGAGCAGCGCCTGTAGCGCAGGCAGCTAGGACACCAGCCACATATTCTGGAGCTGGTAGGTTCGAATCCAGCCCAGGCCCACCAAACAACAATGACAACTATAACAAACAAACAAACAAAAAATAGCTAGTGTTATGGCAGGTGCCTGTATTCCCAGCTACTTGGGAGTCTGGGGCAAGAGGATCACTTAAGCCCAAAAGTTTGAGGTTGCTGTGAGCTGTGACAGCCCGGCACTCTACCTGGGGCAACAGCTGGAGACTGTGTCTCAAAAAAAAATAAATAAATAAATAAAAGTTGGGTTATTATGTTTTATTCTTGTTCTTATTGTTTTTAATCTAACCCCTTCTTTCCAGGAGAACTAGAACTAGTTTGGGAATAGTCAATAGAATTCTATTAAACTTTCCTGTTTTTTTCTTTTCTTGTATAGACAGGGTCGCCCTCTGTCACCCAGGCTGCGCAGTGGTGGCCTCATAGCTCACTGTAACTTCGAACACTTCAAGCAGTCCTCCCACCTCAATCTCCTGAGTAACTGTGACTACAGACACACGCCACCATGCCCTACTAATCTTATTTGTTTGTTTTGTAGAGACAGGGTCTTGCCATGTTGTCCAGGCTGGTCTTGAACTCCTGGCCTCAAGCAATACTCCTATACCTCACCCTCCCAAAGTGCTGAGATTATAGGATGAGCCATCACTCCTGGTCCTATTAAACATTCTTAACACACTAATCAGTTATGCCTTTAGTTTTTAACTAACATAATAATTGCACATGGTGTTCATGGTGTTCCTTTAGACAGTAATTAGAAGACCTTCAGGAGTAAAGAATGTATTTATGGGGTAAAATATGATATCTTGATATATGTATAACTTGTGTAGTGATCAAGTCAGGGTATTTAGCATATTCATTACTGCATACATTTATTTATTTATTTTTGTCATGAGAACACCCCAAATCCTCTTTTTAGTCATTTCGGAACATACAAATATAACATTATTAACTATAGTTTCACCTACTGTGCAATAGAACACCAGAGCTTATTTCTCCTACCTAACTATAACTTTGTACATGTTGACCAATGTCCTGTGCTTCTCTAACTGGGAATTAATCTTCTGGAGTAGGAATAAGGAACTTCCGGGAATACTGAACTGTAGGGATCTTAAAGGTGGTGCCTAGTTTTGCTTCTTTGGTTACCGGCACCTAGGTTGAAACCTGAAAAACTGTCATTAGAGACATGTTTTTGCCAATTAGGAAAATGCAGAAACACAAAAGTTGCATCTAATGAAGGCAAGAGGAAGAGAACAGACATTTTGGGGGCACTTCCCATGCCAGGAAACTGTTATTTTATTTGCTGCTGCTGACAACCCTGTGAGATAACTATAATGTGTTTTTTGAGAAGAGGAAAACTTAAGCTTAGAATGAGTCTATTTTAGAAAGGTTAAAATGCAATAGAACAGAATTTGAACTCAGCTCTTACGTGATCCCTCACTTCATTCTCTTTTCAGTGTACATGTCGCTTTCTCTGTGTGGAGTCTCTTTTATACATTTCCTTGTCTTTATTTCTGTCTCTTTTACCTTCCTTTTAATTTCTACCTCTTTAAAATTTTTTTTTCTCTTCCTAAAGTGAAATAGTCTTAAAAATCTAGATGTAAAGAAAAATGGATTTCTTACATTGCCAGTGGAAATATGAATTAGTATAATCTTTTGGGTAAAGGCCTATATATACACGTACATATAAAACTGAACACAAAGCTTATCACTAGATAAGTGACCAAATGTGCTATGTCCCTGATGTGGAATATTATATAGCCTTTAGAAATTTCTAAACTGTATTGTTAAGTGAGAAATTATATAAAATTTGGTATATGCCTTTACATGGATACATATATATTCTGCCTTTTCAAAACAGTGAGAGAATAACCCTATGTATTTTTATATGATTAGGAAGCATGGCTTTTTAACAGTGTTTATGTCAGAGAGAGGTAGAAGGGAAAATGACTTGTATGATGATTCTGCTCCCATTTGTGTAAAATGAGACTGTGCATGTGTATGTGTAAAAGGATGCATGAAAATATAGTTGTAGTCACCAACTAGAAATCAAGTCAACATTCGTCACTCCCTCTCTTCTCCCCTAATCATTCTCAAAATGCTGGTGATTTTTAAAGAAATCTCAAACGTTCTTCCCACACATTCAAATTTTAGACATTGAGATGAGCCATTGTCATGTTTAGCAAGGGGAAAAAAATATTTCTTTGGGGTCACGTTACTCTAATACTAATAACTTACCAAGTTAAAACAGTCAGATTAAAAAGCAGATAAATTTTATTCATTGTTTTAGATTGATATTTAGCTTGATAAGTAATTAATATGTAGTCATAGTATTTACATTGCGACAATTAAAACCAGGGTGCTTTTGTTTTCTAAACATCTATGGTGGGGGCACAGTTATTTCGCCTTTCAAGAGTAGAACTGCAGAGTTATTTAAATATTGATCTATCTGGTGTAGATAGGCATAGTTGAAACAATTATCACATGGTTAACAATGTACAATAAGTTGTACTTGTTACCTAAAATGATGTCATGCACTGGGAACCAAGGAGGGCCCCCAAATTTTAGACTTTTTTGTTTTAGCAACTCATACATAGTTGAAAATTCTACATTGATGACCAGCCACAGACCAGGGCAGTGATTTGTTTCAGAGTTGAGTAATACAATAGTATATTTTGGGGACTAATTTTCAAATTACTTAGAAAAGACATTTGACTTTTAAGTTAAAAGGACTAGAGTTGCTAATAAATTCTGCAGAAAATAAAAATTTCTCCAATCATGATTGAATGAGTAAAGTATAAATTATACCCTTTCAGGCCAGGTCATTACAGCTGTTTCTGAAAAGATTCCCCACATGTTAGTTTTTCCACTGTAACAAATAGCAGTTTGAAAAGCAGACTGTTCACAACATTAGTAGAGTTTGTGATTAGTTTTGTTACCATAAGATGAATATTTTTGTTTTCTTTAATGCTACTTCAATCATTGTAATAGCCATGATTTTGGTTTTTTACCCATGGCCTACTTAGCAGTTAATTTTTTTTCCCCATGTACAATCACATGATGAATTATGTAATATGTGCTTTACTTTTCCTACTATCATTATTCATAAAAGGAGTTTTACAAAAATTATAGGCTATAGGAGTGATCATTAGTATATTAGCTGTAATCTTAAATATGTAGATTTTAAGCAAAGATTTCAGTTTATGGTAAGGTGGATATTTCTTTTTTGAAAATTTATTATATAAACAAAATCTGTTAATAGTGGTATGCATTAATTTTCATTTTAACCTGACAGCTGTGCTGAATAATTTCTATGCAAATAGCATGTTTTCACGAACAATTTCCAAATGGCTTGTTTCTGTGGATATAATTGCATACTCAACTGCTAATGTAAATTATTGTCCAAAAAAATGATCTAAAGTGAACAATAGCCACATGGTGGCTAAATTAATTTTTTTAACTCATAGATTCTGGAATGGGACCATCTCTTTTTATATTGGTTTTCTTCTCTATCACTGTGTCTTTTCAATTCCCTCTCCCCTACTCCCCATTCTTTAAGGCTCTACAAAAAGCGTATTCCAGAAAATGATTTTGATGCTCACGATAAATTAGAAATAGTAAGGAAAATTTGAAATACAGAAACTTCATCCACCTTCCGCCTACCTCTTTGCTCCCAAACCCCACCCTTACTCTCTTGCTGGGAAGACATAACATTTTTCTTATGTTGAACTACTGTTCAGATTACTTTTTCTCTCTTTCATAGTGACCTTGAGCCTGAATGGCTGGACAGTGTGCAGAAAAATGGAGAGCTATTTTATTTGGAACTGAGTGAGGATGAAGAAGAAAGCCTCCTTCCTGAGACACCAACTGTGAACCATGTCAGGTTCAGTGAAAATGAGATTATCATAGAAGAGGATGATTACAAAGAGAGAAAAAAACATGAACCCAAACTCAAGCAGTTTACCAAAATTTTAAAAAGTAAAAGACTTTTACCTAAGCGCTACAAAAAAAAAAAAAGCAATGACAACGGGCCAGTGTCCATTTTAAAGCACCAGTCCCATCAGAAGATGGGAGTCATTGTCCAGCAGCGGTATAAAGATGTGACTGTTTATGTAAACCCCAAAAAGTTAACTGTCACCAAAGCCAAAGAGCACCTCAAACTTCTGGAAGTACTGGTTGGAATTATTCACCAGACCAAGTGGAGCTGGAAAAGAACAAAGCAGGGTGACGGAGAAAGGCTTGTGGTCCATGGCCTGCTGCCAGGAGGATCTGCTGTGAAGAGTGGTCAGATACTAATTGGTAAGTATTGCTGGTAAACATTGGTCCTTGTCTGCAGAGATATATGATTAATGATGATGCTTTGTGAGGGACGTGATAAACAGAATTAAAGGTAGAGTCTCCACAGATTGAGGACTAATTAATGATATTTGGGATAGTAGTGAAATAGTTGTGGTTGGTATACTGCAAGGCAGTGTCCTAAAATAACCACATCAGTGGGTTGAATAGTGTCTGCCTTGTTCAGGCCAGAGAATAGCTTAACTAATTTTCAGGTTTTGAATTATATAATTTTATTTCATCTTGGTTATATTTGCTGACAAGAAGAAGAAAATAAGTTGATTATACAGTGATAATTTAGGTTTTAATGGCTATATTCAATAACATGATACAAAAATATATAATTTATGAGTAAAAATACTTCTAAATTGTATGTTTGCACTTAGTACACTAAATTCTTAGAGTGGTTTTAAACTATTTGACAGAGTTAGCAACAGTGGTGTTCTACATAAATTTCCTTTTAAGGGTACGTGTTATAAAATATCCCACCAATTTTTAGGGGTAAACAATCTACAAATTATTATGAAGCTGTTTTAAGATGAGCATTTTGTGTTGCTAATAAATTATAAGCTGTTAGATATAATGTTTGAATTAGTAGTAACCTTCTTAGTTAAAGATAATCACATGAGGAGGATATATTATTAATGAAACTTAAAAATTATAACAATTCTAAAAGCTCACAGTCTATTAAGTTAATTCAGCTTAAGTGATTTAGATACAGTAACTTTTATACTTAGAAACATTTAAAAATATTTCTTTCTTTTTTTTTTTTTTTTTTTTAGAGACAGTCTCACTTTATTGCCCTCGGTAGAGTGCCATGGCATCTCACAGCTCACAGCTCACAGCAACCTCCAACTCCTGGGCTGAAGCAATTCTCTTGCCTCAGCCTCTCGAGTAGCTGGGACTACAGGCGCCCACCACAACGCCCAGCTATTTTTTGGTTTGCAGTTCAGCTAGGGCCGGGTTTGAACCCGCCACCCTCGGTATATGGGGCCAGCACCTTACCGACTGAGCCACAGGCACCGCCCAATATTTCTGACTTTAAATCTGAATTTCATCTATTTGTTCATTGATTCAAAAGATTTTTTTATTTTGAGCATCTGCTAAGTGCCAGGAATATAAAGATTACTCTAATGATCCCATTATTCTTTGAAAGCATTTCATACCCAGGGACTATAGTGGAAGTTTCTTACCATGTGATAAGTGTCACGATAGGTGTTTACAAGGAGGATCCTATGGAATCATGTAGGAAGGGCATCTGTGGCAATGTGTGTGTTCCAAAGTGGTCTTTACAACATTCTCACAATGTGGTAGTGTTGCTGCTCCTCCCAAGGAGACCTACTGTCTCTGTCATTGAATCGGCGTAGGACTGTGATTACAGCCTAAGAAGTGCTATGTGACATAAGAGGTTGAATTATAACAGGTGATGCAACTTCTGCCTGGTTCTTTTGTGGACACTTCTCTTGGAACTTTTCTGTGAAGAAGTCCAGACCATCTGGAGAGGCCAGGAATAGTGATCTGGCTGATGGCTGTAGTGGAGGCCCCAGCCACCAGATGTGAGTGCAGAAGCCTTTGAGATGAATCCAGCCCACCTACCTATCTGACTGTAACTGCAGAAGTAACCCCAAGTGAGACTTTTCAGCTGAGCCCAGTTAACACCCTGGGAGAGATAATAAATGATTATTGTCTTAAGCCACTGAATTTTTTTGATGGTTCATTTTGTAGCCAATCAGTAGATGAGTGGAACAGGAGCTAATATATACTCACATTCTGTTAGGCCTCAATTTCTTGTGAAATGATAGGACTGCACTAAAGTATTTCCAAGGTTTGGGGTTTTTTAGCTCTTTATGGAAGCAAAAGGAGCCAGGATTTCTGCTTATGAAATACTGTGTGGTTGTTTGGTAACCACCATAATTTTAGGATCCCACATGAGGAGAAACTCCAGCTAATACATTCTTTTTCTACTTAGCTAGATCCTCAGCTCTGAATGCCTGTTTGAACTGGGTTACAAACAAATTTCTAAAATTAATTTTACCTTTTTCTCTTGAAACCTGGTATGGTGATGGTGGTGGGCAGTGAGCCTCCATGTTTCTTTTTCCCGATCTGTACTCCAGTTTGCTGAACCTCCTCTAGGCTGTCTTTTTATATTATAAGGGGAAAGAGAATGAACCACAGGAAGAGAGCTTCTACTGTAGAAGCTTTATTGTTCATCTCTTAAGTATTCTGATTTTCTTTGACCTTTGTTAGCATTCCTCTTCATTGACCAAGTACAAAAGGCAAACAGAGGCCTATAGTTTTCTACAAAGTATGGGATCAACTCTTCCAAATAAATGTCATTCATTCACTCAAAAAATGTAAATTGAATTCCTACCATGTACCAAACACATATATGCATCTGTGACTCATCTTCCAACAGAAAGCTTGCATATGTTGCTTACAGGTAAGGGAGTAATATATGTGATTGTGGAGATTCTCAAAAAAGTGTACACATGGGGGAAAAAGGAGAAATTTGACCTTTATTTCACACCATACATAAAAATCAATTTGCAGTAGATAGTATACGTAAACGTGAAAAATTAAAGAATAAATAAAATTTCTTAAAGATAATGTGAGAGTATCCTCAAGACCTGGGAAAGATTTATTAATGGGCATTTCTCACTCGTTTGTGTTTCACACTGTGGCCTAACTCCACTGCAGGAGGAGGAGGTAATGCATTTCCTGGGGGTGACTTCTCCCATTACCTAGTTATAAAATGACCCCCCCTTGTCTAAAATGCCTGGCTGGTGCAATGAGACTGGCGCCCCTTTTCCTTCTTTCCTTGCAAATTCTATTCTCTTCTAATTAGTATTTGTTTTTAAGACAGCTAAGATCTTGGGGAACTTATTTGGTGCCATTTTTGCTGCCAAAGACTTGCATCTTTATTTTTTTTATAGTTCTATTAGTGAGTTTTCCTTAAAGTCTGACAGTCAGGTGAGAGCTCCCACACTACCTTTAGCCAGCCCCAGCAGATCAAATAGAATTCCTTCTTTTGCCTACCGTATGGAAGCTACATATCCTTTCAGTCCTTTTTTTTCTAACTTCATCTTCGGCAATTTACTCATATTAACTGGCAGTTTTCTAAGAGAAAAGCAGTAGATAAGTGGAACAGGAGCTGGTGCTAATGCTCTTTGAAGAGACAGGGTTAGAGAAATCACACGTTAATGTTCTAGATACCCAGTCCCTTGCAGACTATTTCTGATAAGCAGTAAAATACAATTTTATGTGTAACTACTAATGTTCTCACCTGTGATCACTGAACAGATATGTATTGTAGAATAGATGTGTTAAATTTTTTGAAGCTTTTTGTTTACTTTTTTAGATTTTCAAGAGTTTTTATTTACTTTTTAAAGATACTTTCAGTTGAGGTATAACATCCATTCATAAGGTACACAAAATCTTAAGTGTACATTCAATGATTTTGAAATATGTATATGCCTATATAATGACCACCCACATCAATATATAGAACATTTTCAGTACCCAGAAAGCTCTGTGGTGTCTCCTCACAATCAATTGCTACCTCTTTCAAAGGTAATCTAGAAGTCAGAAGACTCTAAAAGAGTTGATTTTAGCAGTTCTTGAACTTCATGTAAATGGGAGTGAATAGTGTGTGTTCTCCTGTATTGTTTTCTTTAGCTTATGAGTATGTGCTCTGAGAAAGACCTATATTGTTGGATGTACTATTCTACATCCAACAAAATACAGTATGAATTGTGAAAGCTGATTGTATGAATTGGAGTTATCCTCTCATACCCAATGGACTTGGAGTTGAGGAATGGAAGTGGGGGACACACTCATGCACCAAGAGCCTGCTCCCAGGCTTTCTTATAAGCCCAGCTGCTGAAAGACGTGCTATAATCCTAAACCCAGTTTTACCTAGTAACTGCCTAAATGACCTGCCATGACTGCTTTCACCTACAGTCTGTCAAAATCAGAGTTCACCAGCTTCTGAAAGACTTGGCTAGTGCCAGTTAACTTTCTTGCAAAGCATTGTCAGTAACATTTCTGTTTCCCAATGAAGCCTGCATCTTTTCCTTTGCTCCCAGGACATACCTAAGACCACCCCAGTCTATACACATGCCACAAATTACAATTCTATTTTTATGTATATTTTTCAAAGTAAAACCTTTTGCTTAGAAATGCGTCTCTATATTATATTTGATTTTGATATACCTTACACTATTTTCCATTTCACTGTTAATGGACATTTTAGTTGTTTCCAGTTAAAGTGTTTGAAGTACTCTTTAAAAAAATATTGATTTGGTTTTAATGAATATCTAATGTATGATTTTATTTCTAATAATATCTAATATATGATTTATTTCTCTAATACTTTTCATTTGGTTATTTGGGATACATCTTTCTTTGTGCCCTCTGTAATGCTGATAATATTTTGATTATCTCACGGGAAGCAACTCTGCTGCGTTTGTTTCCTCTTTCACATCATTTCCTTCACACATTTTTACTTGCCAGTAGTAAAAAAAATGAAACAGTGAGTTTGTTGGAAATACAGAATTTTAGTGTTTTTAAGCCTTTCCAATGAGCTGCTGGTACAGTTACTTCTTTCTACAGATGAGCCCCAAAGAGATTGTAATGACTTATCCAGGAGCAGAAGGCGGGTCAGTGTAATCTGTGTGTTCTGATGTCCGCTTTGGGGCTCTTTGACTTGCCAGGTTGCTTGCATTAATAGGTGGCAGAAAATTCCAAAAGGTTTCTTTTTGAAGCAAAGAAGGAAATTATTTTATCCTTTCAAATGTAATTTAGAAATAAGTACAGTATTAATCTACAACAATGTGCATTTAACCTAATCTATTTTGAGATGTTTATAAAAATATAAGCTAAAACAGATTAGCAAACCACAGCTAGCAGGTCAAATAAGGCCCACTACCCCTTTTTGTACAGTCCTGTTAAAATTTTTTAATAATATTTTATGACATATGAAAAGTACATAAAATTTAAATACCAGTATCCATAAATAAAATTTTATTGGAACACAGCCACATTCATTTATTTTTTTGACTATGGCTGCTTTCAAGCTACAACGACAGAGCTGAGTAGTTTCAACAAAGACCACATGGCCTGCAGAGCCTAAAATATTTACTATCTAGCTCTTAATAGAAAAAGTTTGCTAAGCAGAGCAAGCAGACAGCCCGCAGAATGGGAGAAGATATTTGCAGGGTATAACTCTGACAAAGGTTTAATAACCAGAATCCACAGAGAACTCAAACGCATCAACAAGAAAAAAACAAGGGATCCCATCGCAGGCTGGGCAAGGGATTTGAAGAGAAACTTCTCTGAAGAAGACAGGCGCACGGCCTTCAGACATATGAAAAAATGCTCATCATCTTTAATCATCAGAGAAATGCAAATCAAAACTACTTTGAGATATCATCTAACTCCAATGAGGCTAGCCTATATCACAAAATCTCAAGACCAGAGATGTTGGCGTGGATGCGGAGAAAAGGGAACACTTCTGCACTGCTGGTGGGAATGCAAATTAATACATTCCTTTTGGAAAGATATATGGAGAACACTCAGAGATCTAAAAATAGATCTGCCATTCAATCCTGTAATTCCTCTGCTGGGCATATACCCAGAAGACCAAAAATCACAACATAACAAAGATATTTGTACCAGAATGTTTATTGCAGCCCAATTCATAATAGCTAAGTCATGGAAAAAGCCCAAGTGCCCATCGATCCACGAATGGATTAATAAATTGTGGTATATGTATACCATGGAATACTATGCAGCCTTAAAGAAAGATGGAGACTTTACCTCTTTCATGTTTACATGGATGGAGCTGGAACATATTCTTCTTAGTAAAGTATCCCAAGAATGGAAGAAAAAATACCCAATGTACACAGCCCTACTATGAAACTAATTTGGGACTCTCACATGAAAGCTATAACCCAGCTACAACTTAACAATAGGGGGAAGTGGGAAAGTGGGGGGGTGGGTAGAGGGAGGGGAATTGGTGGGATCACACCTGTGGTGCATATTACAGGGGTATTTGCGAAACTTGGTAAATGTAGAATGTAAATGTTTTGGCACAGTAACTGAGATAACGCCGGAAAGGCTATGTTAACCACTGTGATAAAAATGTGTCAAATGGTTTATGAAGTGAGAGTATGATGCCCCATAATCATATCATTGTATACAGTTATGATTTAATAAAAAAAATTAAAAAAAAAAAAAAAAAAGAAAAAGTTTGCTAACCCAGATAAAAAGAAGTAAAAAGCTATATGGATAAAAATGCTTATTAAAGTGCTTTAAATTATATTTTTAAATTAAAAGTATAAAAGTTTCAAACAAGGGCATGGTTATTTAAATTATAAGTTAATACATTTATGATGTTTTTCTACTATTTAAAATTATAATTGTAAAAACTATACTGGTGTGAAAATTCTTACTACTTAAGAGGTTTAAAGGATAAATACCTCTTTTGTGTGAACATAGGTAAAAACTAAAAATTATTTGTAGGTATAATTGTAACTGTAGTGCTCCTAGAGTCATTAATTCTTTTTTTATTAAATCATAGCTGTGAACAATAATGCAATCATGAAGTACAATGTGCTGGTTCCATATACAGTCTGAAATATTTTCACCGAACTGGTTAACATAGCCTTCATGCATTTTCTTAATTATTGTGTTCAAACCCTTATACTCTACACTTAGTAAGCTTCACCTGCACCCTTCCAAGATGCACCCTAGGTGTGGACCCACCAATCACCCTCCCTCCACCCTCCCTCCCCCTCCCTTCCCCTCCCTTGCCCCCTTCCCCATATTCTTGTACTGAGATTGGGTTGTAGCCTTCCTATGAAAGCTATAAATTAGTTTCATATTAGGGCTGAGTACATTGGGTACTTTTTCTTTCATTCTTTGTATACCTTGCTAAGAAGAATATTTTCCAGCTCCATTCATGTAAACATGAAGGAGGTATAGTCTCCATCTTTCTTTACGGCTGCATAATATTCCATGGTGTACAAATAACCACAAGTTATTAATCCATTCATGAGTTGATGGGCACTTGGGTTTTTTCCATGACTTAGCAATTATGAATTGGGCTGCAATAAACACTCTGGTACAAATATCTTTGTTATAGTGCGATTTTTGGTCTTCTGGATATATACATGAAACTATAAAAATACTAGAAGAAAGCGCAGGGAAAACTCTTGAAGGAATCGGCCTGGGCGAATATTTTTTGAGGAGGACCCCCAGGGAAATTGAAGCTGCATCAAAAATACACTACTGGGACCTGATGAAACTAAAAATTTTCTGCATAGCCAAGAACACAGTAAGTAGAGCAAGCAGACAGCCCTCAGAATGGGACAAGATATTTGCAGGATATGTCTCCGACAAAGGTTTAATAACCAGAATCCACAGTGAACTCAAACATATTAGCAAGAAAAGAACAAGTGATCCCATCTCAGGCTGGGCAAGGGACTTGAAGAGAAACTTCTCTGAAGAAGACAGGCGCACGCCTACAGACACCTGAAAAAATGCTCATCATCCTTAACCATCAGAGAAATGCAAATCAAAACTACTTTGAGATATCATCTAACTCCAGTAAGATTAGCCCACATCACAAAATCCCCAAACCAGAGATGTTGGCACGGATGTGGAGAAAAGGAAACACTTACGCACTGCTGGTGGGAATGCAAACTAATACGGCCCTTTTGGAAAGATGTTTGGAGAACACTTAAAGATCTAAAAATAGAGTCACTAATTTTCATTGTGATTTTCAAATTTAATGACAAATTAAAATCTTTCTCTCATTTCTCTTCCACTGTCATCAGGGAATGTGATATTCTGTTAATCAGATGTTCTAAATGATAGAATATATGAGCTGCCATTATTCAAGGACTTTGGGAATGGTATGCTGAGGAGGGACCTTAACTCTCAAAAAATAATCATAATAAAATTCATTGCCAATAACTACATTGGCAATAAACATTGAATTTTGGATTTATAAAGTGGCAGTATAGTAACTGTTTCAAAAACCAGATTCTCTTTCCTCTGAAGTCAAATTTGGCTTAATTTAAATGTACTATCTGATTTCATCCTACTGCTCCATACATATTTCCCAGTCTTTCCGTGCATCAATCCTTTCTTTCAACAAACTGATTTATATTTTTCCCCTACTGACCTCCAAAGGTACTTTATGTACACATATCTATTTTTGTTATGCAGCACTCATGATCCCTTACTGGTATTTAGCAAACATTGCTTTATATTGTTAGGCAAGCGTATTCAATTTCTTGTGCTGCTATAGCAAATTACCACAAATGTAGTGGTTTAAAACAATATAAATTTAAAAATTTATCATCTTGCAATAATGCAAGTCAGAAGTCTGAAGTGGGTCATCCTGCACTAAAATAAGGCATTCACGGGGCTGTAAATCTTCTGGAGGCTCCAGGCTTCCTTGCCCAGCTTTCAGAGGCCACCTGCGTTATTTGGTGGGTGGTCCCTTCCTTCATTTTCAAAGACACTGTAGCATCTTCAAGTCTGTTTCTCCAACCCTTCTGCCTCCTACCTATAAAGACACTTATGATTATATTAGGACTGTTCACACAGTCCAAGATAGTCTCCCAATCTCTTAATTTCATTATATCTGCAGAGTCCTTTTGTTATGTAAGGTAATATTCAAATATTTTATGGATTTGGGCATGGTCATCTTTGGGAAGCTGTTATTCTGTCAGCCACAGTGGAGGTTTTTTTTTTTGAACCTGCCACCTCTGGCATATGGGGCCGGCGCCCTACTCCTCTGAGCTGTAGGTGTAGTACACCTATATTGTAGTACAGATAGCTATCATTTCTTTCTTTTCTTTTTTATTTTTTTGCAGTTTTTTGCAGTTTTTGGCCAGGGCTGGGTTTGAACCATAATTTTTCTAGCTCTTCTTTTTTTTTTTTTTTTTTGCAGTTTGTGGTCGAGGCTGGGTTTGAACCCACCACCTCTGGCATATGGGACCAGCGCCCTACTCCTTTGAGCCACAGGAGCCACCTCACCATTTTCTTTTTTTTTTTTTTTTGGCAGTTTTTGGCCAGGGCCAGGTTTGAACCCACCACCTCTGGTATATGGGGCTGGTGCTCTACTCCTTGAGCCACAGGCACTGCCCGAGGTTTCTTTTTGTTAAATATGAGTTTTAATTTTTTTCTTTGCAATAGTAATAATATATATTTATTGTAAGCAGTTTAGAAAATACAATTAGGCAAAAAATAAAAATCCCATGTACCTAAAGGCAACGTTTTGACATGTATATTCTTTATTTTTCCTATATTTATATGTGATAATTTTGTTTCAAAAATAATTTTAGTCCCAGCTACTTGGGAGGTTGAAACAAGAGAATCCCTTACGCCCAAGAGTTTGAGGTTGCTGTAAGCTGTGATGCCACAGCATTCTACTAAGGGCGACATAGTGAGACTCTGTCTCAAAAAATAATAATAATAATTTCTCAAGTTATCTATTCATTTCATATAAAGAGTAGTAAACAAACTTTTGTGTGTATGTTTTCACGTCCCTTGGTGCCTTATGTAGTAGCCCTTTAGTATACATTTGTTGTTTGATAAAGTACATATTGAGAAATAGATGAGTTTTCTCAAACAATTAACTTAATATTAAGGAATTGATTTAAGTTCTGTGATGAATTGATCTCACTTCTTTATATTTGATTCTTAAATGTGTCACTTAATAAATTTTTTCTCTTATTTCTACCTGTTGGTAATTTCTGGACCATTTCTTACTTAATAGTGTAAACCAGTTCACACAGTTCATTTTCTTTCAGCCTTTGAAATAGAAGAGAGTATACTAATGATTCCCATGTATTTGTTGAAAAAAGAGCTTTCCTAGAGTGCAGGCTGCCTACTGCAGGAATGTGATTTCTAGCAAACCAGCCATCTCTGAGTCACTTCACAGAAAGTGCTCAGAAAAACAGGGAAGCAAATGTCTAGGAGAATGAGAAGTGGATATAACTCTTCTTTTTATAGAATGGGGAAATTTTCTACTGAACATTTATAAATATTAGGTATACTACACTTGCTTTTAAATTTTATTTTCAAGTATTTTGTGATGATGTATGTTTCCTACTTTTAGAACAGCTGTTCTCAACCTGTGGGTCTCAACCTGTGGGTCTCAACCTGTGGGTCGCGAATTGTATTAAAGGGCCGTGGCATTAGGAAGGTTGAGAACCACTGTTTTAGAGGTTTGTTGGATGTGATACTTTCAGATAATATTCACTTCTACACCCAGCTACAGAAATATGTACGTTAGAGTTTGGAGAAAAAAAGTTGTTTGGGACGTCATCCAATGGAGTTTTTGGTTAAAATAACAAATTTAAAATGCTTTCATTACTTAGGTTCCCTGAGGATAACATAAACTGAAGACGATAGAACACATCACTAAGATGGTGTTTTTACACTGATAATCTTATACTGTGTTCATGGTTCATTTTCTGTTTTTTAAAAGAAGGACTATAGCTACAAAGAAATTAACTTGTTTAATCTCTCACATGATGCCTTTAATTTTTCCAAGTGGAACTGAGAGTTGGAAGTTTATTTTAGGCTGCAAATTCTTACTTTAAAAAGCTCTAGATTGTTCAGAGTGGTGCAATAGTTGACCATCGTAATGACTTGATGATCAAGCTTGCAGAACTCTCAACTGAGTAGCAACTCTTGAGCATCCAAACCTAGTACAGGGTTTTGCAAATCTTCACGAGGCCTAAGAAACTCCTCCTTAAACAAGAGGAACTCTAAGCTTAGGGAACACCAATTTTTATAAAGAACAGTTATTTATAATAAGTTATTGAGCAAGACACTGACTTAGTATATCATGCAGTAAACAAACTTGACCTTTGCTGAGTAGGGAAACACTCATCCAAGGTTGTTCAATATACAAACATCCTTCAAAATATAATCAGAACATAGACTCAGTGCCTCAGCTTTTAAGATGTACAAAAACATGACAGACTTGTGGAAAATTATGCTGTTCCATTTGTACAGTTGAGTATCCCTTATCTGTACATTTTTCACTGTACTTTAAGGAAGTCAGAATAGATGATTTTCAGTGTTCCAGTCTAAATCTCTTTAGTTTTTTAGTTTAGAGTGTTTGAAATTTTATTTTTATTTTTTTGATTTTGAAATATTGTATTACACTTACTGGTTGAGCATCCCAAAACCAAAAATCTGAAATCCCAAATGCTCTGGTGAACATTTCCTTTGAGCATCAGGTTGACACTCAAAAAGTTTTAGATTTTGGATTTGGGATTTTTGGATTTAGAATGCTCAGCCTAAAAACACGTTTGTTATCCATTTCCTCCAAAGAATATTAAGTTCCTTGAGGTTAGAGATTTTTTCTGTTTTGTTTGATTCTGTATCTGCAGTGATTAGAATAGTGCCTGGCACCCAGTAGATGCTCTATAAACATTTTCTCAATAAATTAATTCATGAATATGAATTATTTGATCAATTTCCTAATGATTCATTTAGGGATGGTCAGAAAAATAACTGGTATGTCTATATTTCTATTAATATAGTTAATTGGCATTTTGATATTACCTTTAATTATAATCTACAAGTAAATTTTCATTTTGATGCTGATTTCTATTTTTTTACCAATTTGTTAAACACAGCCATTTAAAAAAATCTATGGGAAAGGAGTTTTTACTGAAACATGATGTGTGTTTTAATATGGTTGGGGCCTTTGAAGCAACTATGTGTAGACACAGATCAATTAGAGCAGTGAATACCACAGCATATTGAGTTGTGATGTGCCATGTGGATTTAATTTAAATTTCAGCTGAATTTTTTTCACTGTGGATCTAAGTGGTTGGCTTGGATCTTGTTAAGTGCAATTCTCATATGCTACAAAATTTCCACTTGACCTTTAGGTTTACATAATTCTCTCAGTTGTATCAAGAATGAGGATATTTATCTTTTTAAATATATGGGGTTGTATTTAGTTACGGTGCAATGTTAGGTAGTATTTTAGATTAAGAAAAGTAAAGTTGAGAGATTAGCTCTGCCACCAATGACCTGTATAGCCCTGGACAGGTCCCTGAATGTCTGTACTACATTTTTCACTGTACTTTAAGGAAGTCAGAATAGATGATTTTCAGTGTTCTGTTCTAAGTCTCTTTAGTTTTTGGATATTTAGACAACTATCTTGTGTTGTTGTTTTTAGGTGACGTCCTTGTGGCTGTGAATGATGTTGATGTAACCACTGAAAACATAGAGAGAGTTCTGTCTTGTATTCCTGGACCTATGCAGGTATAAACATTCTTTTTCTATATTTTACGATGCTACATAAAATAAATCTTATACAGATCTATATGCGTAGTAATTACCGACTTGCCATTATAACTGCCATATGTGTTAGTGACAGTCTAGTTCCTAGAACAGTCATTTTAAACAGTCATAGAATTTTCTGTTCTCTGGCTTATTAAAATCACTATTGCTGTAACATTTTTCTAATGTGGTTTTGTTTATTTTCAAAACTAATTATACAATTTTTCTTGTTTTTTTAAATCTAGTTAAGCCTTTTTCCTTAAACTCTTGTTTAGCTACTTAATAAATTATTACTTTTTTGTGGGTGTATAGAGACAGAGTTTCACTTTATCACCCTTGGTAGAGTGCCATGGCATCACGCAGCTCACAACAACCTCCAACTTCTGGGCTTAGGGTGATTCCCTTGCCCCAGCCTCCCAAGTAGCTGGGACTACAGGTGCCTGCCACAACATCCGGCTATTAATAAATTATTTTTGATCCATATAGATAAAAGATAAATTTCTTTTATAAATAAAGTCATTTTGATACCCTTAAACTTTGACATTTTATATTATAGGTGACATTTTTAGGTTATTAGATGTATTTTGCAAATGCTATACCTTTTATTTATGATTACTCTGTTCTTGTTAGCATTAGGAATTAGCTTTTTCTTTTCGGTATAGGGAGTATGATATGCTTTAGATAGCTTCAAGGATCCCAACAGGCAGTGAGAGAATGCAGTAGCTTTTATATTGGTCAGGATGAAGAGCCAAATCTCTAATAAATTTGAATCCTATCTGCATTTGCCTTGACATTCAGAAATAAGATCCATGATGAAATTCTTTGTTTTCTTGGAAGTTAAGATTTTCCTTCTACCCATTTCTTTCTCTTAAACACCCGTGTGTATACGCAGGCACACATGCGCATGCATGTAGGCTCTGTAACTTTAGCTATCTTTGGAAATAAAATGAAAGTGCAGAAATAAGTGTAGTAGCCAAGACTAGCAGTGCCTAGGAATGGATAGAGAGATGTAGAGTGGTGTTTGAAATATTAACAATCAGGTGGGCACCAGCTAACCATAGTGTTAGAGTAGGGGGTGTTGTTGTCCCCTTTAGTCACTAGATGAGAGGAGGTCCTAGGGTGGGTACTGGGGTACCTCAGGGGCTAAGACATCAGCTGCTTGCTGGTCATTAATGAAGAATTACAAGATTTTGACAATTGAACAAGCTTCCCCCAATTACAGGGCCTGCGTATCAGCCATGAGTAAGGGTTCCACTTGCCTGTGTTGATTATAGATCAACTGCCAGTATTTCCAGAGTTCAACCATGTCTCTTCTGTCTCCAAAAAAGAGTAAAGTTATGTTTACAGTGGAGACACATTATACTTATATTTAATTAACATTTGCAAATTCAGCTATGCATACTTGGCAGAAGAAAGAAGAGGAAGAAATAATGATTTAAATATTTTGGACCAATTCCATACACAGTTAATATGTCCTCCCTAAGCATGCTATCAGAGTCACGGATCTGCAGTGTGAGCATCTTGCTGCATTAAGTGTAGTTCTGAGTTTAAAGATACATACTTTTTAAAAACAGCATTAAGTGCCAGTACCTACATCTGGTGCCAAAATGAAGAAACAGAAGTTTGTTTTGCAGATGGAAAAACAACTGTGTGAGTTAGATTTATCATATTGAGAGAGCATGTTGTTCACCAAGATGACCTTGCCTTAATGTAATGTAATTTCAAGGGAATTTTGACTGTATGTACTTTAGAATATAATGTAATGTAAGTCAATGTAATTTCAAGGGAATTTTGACTGTATGTACTTTAGAATATAATCCCTTCATAAGTGTGTATTATTAAAATATTTTCATTATTTTAGAAGGTAAGTATAACTTTTTCTTTTTATGAAAGTAATATGTTCATTGTAGAAATTTTGCTGTATACAAAATATCCAGAATAAAATCTCTTAGATTTCTACCACCTGAAAAGATTTACTATTAACATTTTGTCATATTTCACTCTAGTCCCACACCCAAAGTACAAATATGCATGCATTTGTTTGTTAGTTTTACTAGCAAAATTGGTATCATAGCTGTGTCTTTTCCAAAAGCAAGCATAATAACTGTATATAAAAGTTAGTTAAAATTCCTTTATCTAAAAACCATATTTAATTAGTAAAACACCTTTTTCTTACTTTGTTAGTATTGAAAGGGAGAGCGAACTATTCGCTTTTCGCCACCAGCCATTTCCCTGAGGCCGTGTAAACTAGAAGTCTGGGGATGCAGGAGTAGGACCAGGAAAGGAACTTCTATTCCTGTGTGGCAGGCAGTGTATTGAGTGCTTTGGCTTTATCATTTCTTTAGTAATTTCACTGGTTCTTCGTAAAAACCTATAAGATTCCAATGATTAGTATTCCTGTTTTACAAGGTCAGACAATTAAGTTTGCTAACTCGTCCTAGAAAAAATGCTGTGTATCTCATTGCTGAATATCAATCACTGTGGTCATCTTTGAAGTATTCCCCTCAGGAAGCTATGCATTCATGCCAGTGCCTGGTCCACCCTTCAAAGCACTTTTTCTAGGATGGATTTGCGAATGTAAATATCAGACCTGTATGACACTTCTTATGGCCATTCCAGGAAAAGATTTCCAAAATTGTTTTGAAAGGTGTACTGTACACTTGCATTAGTGTATAGCATACCAAGGGGAGTACTTCAGAAGTGACCGGAGTGATGTTAAGCAATAGGTATGTGGTACTTTTTCTGGGATGAATTTGTCAATTTATTTACCTGTCCTCATAAATATGAAGAAAAAAAATCTAAGAGAGATTTAATGATTTGCCCAAGGTTTCAGAATTAATAACTCAAAGAACTGGAATTCAAACTGAGTTCCAAGCATGAGCCTTCCATTCCACACACTACCCATGTGGATCTTGATATGTGTATCCCCTTATTGTTGATGGGCTAGGACTGATGTATAGGCCTGTCCCCCTAATAGTTGCTTTACCTGGTTTGCATATGTGGCATTTGAAACAGTTATTCAAGTAATAAGAAATGAAGAATGTTGATTTATGAAGAATGCCTTAGGACACTTTTTAACATTTAAAATGGGAAATATCTATCAGTAACATTTAAAAAATATATTCAGAGTATAAAAATCATCTGAAAGCTTCTTATCTTGGAACAGAAGATGGCCTAGAAAACAGTGTCATGTGGTAGAAATGACACCAAGGAGAAGAAGGTCAGATCTCATTTTAAGCCTTGCTCTGAGGAAGCTTCCAAATTCTTCTGGGTTTCAGTTTCCTCATCTATAATGAGGAAGTATTTGAGATGGTAATCTCTGAGCCCAATTCCAGCTCTACAGTTCTGTATTTGTGTTTCAAGTAATTTCTGTTATAAATAGATTCAGAATACCAGAATGAAATCCAAGGGCAAAGCCTGTATATTTAGTTGAGGTATAAAAAACCCAAAGCATTTCTTTTAAATGTTTTGATTTTAGCATTTTCTAAAATGTTTGTTTTAGATTCATCAAAAATGTTAGTATTATGAAAGATAAAAAAGGACTAGAGAAAATATTCTAGATTAAGACTAAGTGATATGCGTGCAACTAAATGCAGTGGATACTCCCTGACTGATGGTGAATTGCACTGGAGAATAGATGTTTTGGGACAATGGGGCAATTTGGACTTGGATTTTATTAGATGATAGTATTATATTTTATGTTAAGATTCCTAAGTGTGATAATTACATTGTGGTTATGTAGGAGAATACCTTTATCCTTAGGAAATACATGCTGAAGTACTTAGGGATGAGTATTAAAATGTCTGCAAATAATTTACAGATGGTTCAGCCAAAACATTTAAAAAATACATAGGAAAGAAAGGAGGTGGATAGAAGAAGAGGGAAAGAAGAGATGAAATGAAGCAAATGTGACAAAATGTTATCAATGTTGAAATTGGGTAAGGGATATATGAGTGATCATTGTACTCTTCTTGCAACTTTTCTGTAGGTTTGATAATTTTACAATAAAAAGTTGTTGATTAAAAAAAGTAGTTTTAGAAATTTAAAACAACAAGAGCAAAGGTGCATGTGCCCTTCTAATTACTGACTTGTGGCCTTGATCTGCTGCTGTAGTTCTGTACACTCATTTATTCAACATGCATGTAATTGTGCATGTAATTACATGGCTTGATCAGGGAGCTGGTGTCCAAATTTTGCAGTTGCCCAGGGCCCTCATTCAGTACTGGGCCACGTCTGGCTGTCTTGGAGCTTTAGAGAACCCAAGGCTCGGAGCGACAGAGTGAGACCCTTCTCTTTTTCTAGGAGGTCAGCCAACTTGGATTCTTACCTCTCAGATACTTCATAGGCTAGAGGAAGGGGCAAAAAACTTCTTAAAGGAGATGAGACTTAAGTACAATGTTTTAACTTTTATGATTTCTTTGTTACATGAAAGTGATGCTCATTTATACTATGAAAAAATTACAGGGCGGCGCCTGTGGCTCAAAGAAGTAGGGCGCTGGCCGGTTCAAACCCGGCCTTGGCCAAAAACTGCACAAAAAAAAAAATTACAGACTAGTAAAAAAAATGTTTTTAAGTTGTAAATATTCTCTCTTCTCACAACACAGAATAACCATCTGTATCAATATTTAAAGTGGAAGATTGACTGGATCAGTTTTGTATTTTAGGAATTTATCATTCTGGATAGTGGAGTCATATGCAAGACTTGAAGTCTAGAAACCAGGTGGTCAGATTTGCAGCAGTCCAGAAGAGAGGTGATAAAGGCCTGAGCAAAGAGGCTGACTGGGAATGGAGGAGGAGTAGAGTAGATTTAAGAGACAGAGGAAATTAGGACAGTACTTCTGCAGGAGAGAGAGAAGTCCAGGAAACCTTCTAGGTTTTGTCTTCAGTAACTCGGTGAGTTTGCCCAAGAAGAGATAAGAATGGAAAAGAGATTATTTGCTGAGCCATTCAGACTCAATTCCTATAAAATTTTGACTAAGGAATCTTGCCAGTTTGTGAAAGGGAAAGGATGAGACATGCAAAGAGCAGCGTAATTGTTGTGAGGGAAATAGCGCAAACTGTGAGGCAGAGGTGAGAGACTGGTCAGCTTCTGTAGCTGCTTCAGATTCTGGCACTTTCTGGCCCGGCCTGTGAAGACAAAGGTAGCTAAAGGGAAGAGAGAGGATTTGTTTGGGAGAGGCTGACCAGATAGTGCTTTTAAAATAGGATAGGCTGAAGATTGCAGTAGAAAGTAAATGTGGAATGTAAAGGTCTTAGCAAAATAACTAAGAAAATGCTACAAAAGCTATGTTAACTAATGTGATGAAAATGTGTCAAACGATCTATGAGCCAAGTGTATGGTGCCCCACGATCATACTAATGTACACAGCTGTGGTTTAATAAAAAAAAAAAAGAGGGAATAATTAACACAAAAGGACTTTGGAAGTGATGAGTTATAGAGGGCATGTCCTGAGGAAAGGCATACCATCTCCTGAACTGGGAGGGAAGGAGGAAAGGCTGGGCAAATTGCACAAATTAGAGGAAGGAAATGAGGAATCTTGAACTTCGTTACAGGTTAAAGTCTGTGAAATAACAACATAAAACTGTTTAGAAAAGCTTCATATAAAGTAACTTACGGTAGGTATTACTTAATGAAAGTTTTTTCCTGTAAAACATACATCTTTAATATTTATATATATAAACGCAGTACTAAAAAAGCACTTAACTCTGGCCAAGCACAGTAATTCCTGCCTATAATCCTGGTACTTTGTGAGGCCAAGGCGGGAGGATCACTTGAGGCCAGGAATTCAAGACCAGACTCAGGAACATAGCAAGACACCCCATCTCTATAATTTTTTTTTTTTTTTTTAATTTGCTAGACACGGCCACACATGCCTGTAGGCCTTGTTACTGGGGAGGCAGAGGCAGGAGGATCGATTGAGGCCAGGAGTCTGTAGCTTCAGTGAGCTGTGATCTGACTGCTGCACTTCGGTCTGAGTGACAGAGTGAGACCCTGTCTTTAAAACAAACAAATAAAAACAAAATTTAATGCTTAATTTGATTATGTCTTATCCTTTATCATTTTATTCATTTAATCAGGGCAACTAGATTTCCTGACATTTATAGCTCCTTATCATGTAAGCTTTTAAAAATATCTTTGTAAACCGTTCATTATCTTTGTATTATAAAGCCAATTTTACTTAAATCAGAAGAATGGTGGCTAAAATAACTCCTTAAAGAATTCTAATGGATGGTTCTGGAGTGCGTGTTTTTGTCACAGTGAGGGGAAAAGGTCCCTGCACCACAGAGAAAAAGTGATTTTGCCAAGTATAGCATTAAAAGTTAGTTTTCGAATATGTACTTTTTCACCAAGTGTAGTAAATCAGGCTTAAATTTTTGGTTGTTGTTGCTGCCTAAAGTAAAATTAGTGAATTTTTAAATCTGTGGCCTCATTTCCTTTTATCATTTTTTGGTGAGTCACACTCTGTCTTTTGACCTCTCTACCCACAAGAATGGCAGTTAGAAAAGATGCCCTCCCTGTTCTGAGATGTGTTTCCTTCTCTGAGAGCCCACCTTCTTGTCACCACTGATTATGCACCGCTCTCACAGACTCCAAAAGCCTGTGCCTGTGACCCTTGTTTCCCTCAGATTCACTTATCTGGTGCTCCCTGCCCCCCGTCAGATTTCTCCTCCTCCGCTCTACTCATACCTGTACCCCCAGCTCTTCTCTAAAGCCCAGTGCCAAAAAACAATGTTCAAAGCTCCATTTACCCTGTGGCATCACAGCTCACAGCAACCTCCAGCTCTTGGGCTTAGGTGATTCTCTTGCCTCAACCTCCCAAATAGCTGGGACTACAGGTGCCCACCACAACGCCTGGCTATTTTTTTTTTTAGTTTGGCTGGGGCCATGTTTGAACCCACCATCCTCCGTAAATGGGGCTGGCGTCCTCACTGAGCCACAGGTGCCGCCCCTACTTAACATGTTTAATGAAAATATATGGATATGTAAAGCTCATTTGTAAAAAATGACTTTAATGTGTTAGATTGGTCATATTTTTAAAGTTGGCCTTGAAAATTATGTCTCTTATAATAAATCATTAAAAATGGGGATTGTTTCTTATGGATCTTGATAATTTAAAAATATTTTCTGCCAAAATGTAACTTACTACATACAAACAGTTCTATCTGCTTTTAAATATTGGCTATGTTTCTTTATTCATGGTCAAGCATGAATTTCTTTTTTATTTTTTTTCTGGAGACAAGAGTCTCACTATGTCACCCTTGGTAGAGAGCTGTGGCATCATAGCTCATAGAAACTTCAAACTCTTGAACTTAAGTGATTCTCTTGCTTCAACCTCCCCAGTAGCTGGGAGTACAGGTGCCTGCCACAACACCCGGCTATTTTTCGTTGCAGTTGTCATTGTTTAGCTGGCCCGGGCTGGATTCAAACCCGCCAGCCTTGGTGTGTGTGGCCAGTGCCATAACCACTGTGCTACGAGCACTAAGCCATGAATTTATTTTTTTAACTTTTAAAATGTAATCTTATTTTAGAAGAATCATTGGGCTTTAATGTTTGGATTTAAAACTTTATAGATTATTACCATTAGAATTTCCATTTTACTCATATGTATTTTTATGACTTTACACATTAAGAATACTTTGTACATATATATATATAGCTTATCCTGATATCCTCACTACACTATCTATATGTGTGTGTTTAGTGAAACATCTCACAGTCAAGATGTACACTGGTGCTTCTTCTAAATGAGTGAGTTGCCTTTGGCCAGCTGGTATCTAAATGAATAGCTCCTTTTTTCAAGGAAAGGTAATTGAGAAGTAGAAGCTACCTTTCAATAACTGGAAAATGGCCACATTCTAGACTCTTATCAGTCCTGAGATCAGGCTGTGAAATTAAAACTACCTTGATAAAACTATCAGATAATCTTCTTAGAGTCATGATCCGAGATCCAGTATGTTGATAGTTTTTTGCTATCCTTGCCCTTTGTTTAAAAGAACCAGAAAGAATGTCTCAGAGAAGATTTTAAATATCACCTTATTTGGAATGAGAGCTAAATTTGATTATGTGAGGTCACTCTTAATGCTGAACCTCTTCCATTTATCTTCCTCGGATGAGTTAGTACTATCAGTGTTTATAACATAGTGTTGCTCTTTTTTTTTTTTTTGTAGAGACAGAGTCTCACTGTACCGCCCTCGGGTAGAGTGCCGTGGCGTCACACGGCTCACAGCAACCTCTAACTCTTGGGCTTAGCGATTCTCTTGCCTCAGCCTCCTGAGCAGCTGGGACTACAGGCGTCCGCCACAATGCCCGGCTATTTTTTTGTTAGTTTGGCCGGGGCTGGGTTTGAACCAGCCACCCTCAGCATATGGGGCCGGCGCCCTACTCACTGAGCCACAGGCGCTGCCCACATAGTGTTGCTCTTTAACTTACACTCTCAAATCATAGTAATTTCCTTCTTCTTTTTTTTTTTAATGGCATTTCTTGTTTTTGGAGTCAGTAATTCAGGATGCTCTGATGACGTTTAAATAAGTGAATTTTTGTACTTGCCTTATGCATTCTTACTCAATAAATATTTGCACCGACTTACTTTCCTTTTTTTTTTTAACTATTACAAAATGTATTTATTAATTTATTATTAAAATCACATATAATTACTATAATGAAGATTATTTTGAAATGACCAATGTTCTTTTTGTTTTTTGTTTCTGCTTTATCTTCTCTCTGTCTATAAAACCAACTTCTTTGCTCAGCACATCAGAACACTTATACTATTTTTATGGAATGAAGTGTTGCCTGATTCTAGAATTGCAAATAAAGCCAATTAAGATCTTTAAAAAATAATAATAATAAATAAATAAATAAATA
This sequence comes from Nycticebus coucang, assembly GCF_027406575.1. Classification (NCBI taxonomy): domain Eukaryota; kingdom Metazoa; phylum Chordata; class Mammalia; order Primates; family Lorisidae; genus Nycticebus; species Nycticebus coucang. Next base: position 53,983,005 of record NC_069780.1, read on the forward strand.
TTTGTACCGATATGTGTCAGACACTCTTCTAAGAGCTAGAGATACAAATATATAAAGAGTATGCAGCCCTCTAATGAAGAGCCCTTGCTCTAGGATGACTTAAACTTACTGTCCATACCTGGGTGCATGTGAAAAATGCACATATCTTTGTGAAAATTGCAGCTGATTTTCCCTTGTTGAAAAATCAACACATTGTTTTAATTTTTAAAGGTAAAACTGACATTTGAAAACGCATATGCTGTGAAAAAGGAGACAACCCAACCAAGAGAGAAAAAGGCACCATCAAACACAAATGACTTAGTCAAACTTCTATGGGGAGAAGAGGATGAATGTGTCCAGCAGAACATCCTAGACACTCCTCATGTTATTATGTATCTTACACTACAACTTGACTCAGAAACATTGAAAGAAGAGGTGAGTGTCTTCTCCAAAGTGCAGATGAAAAAGTAAGGACCTTGTATAGTCTTGTTATAGAGTAAGCATTTTTGACTTAAGGAAGAAACAAAAGTGAATGAATTGTTTTATTGTTATTCTTTAAAAACCTTTGTATACTTCATACTCTATCATGGATATGAATATTGCATACTGCAAATGTCTTAAAAATAAAAGCAGTTGAACTATTCACTTATCTTAAGCAGTAGGAAAAGGAAAAGCGGGAGGAAGGCATGATTGCAATGTCTTCTAACTTGGAAGCTAAGGGTCCTGTTAGCTGTTTTGTTTTAGTAGGCTTTATTGAGTTTTCATTATGTATAATAAAATTCAGCAGTTTGAAGTGTACAATTTGATGAGTTTTGAAAAATATACACAGTTGTGTAACTATTATCACAATCTTGATGTGGAACATTTTCATCACCCCAAAAATGTTCCTTTGTACCCTGTTGTAATCAGTACCCTCCTGCTAGCTTTTAATTCAAGGGGATGTAGTATTAACTTTCTTTCATAGATTGTAAATAGCTTTTACTTTTTACATATTCTTTTGCTGTTCATTGATTTTTCAATGTTTATTGAACTCCTCTTGGATCAGATATTGGGTATTTTTATTTTCAGGTAAGAAAATAATACTAGCAAAGATAAAAAAAAATGCTCAAGTTCACATAGCTAGTAGCTGACACAATTTCTACTTAAACAAAGGTGGTTTCCTTTCCAAATTCTGTCTTTTCTGTATCAGGTTTTGATGGTATTAATTGTTTTGTTCAAATTGTCTCTATCTTTTACCAGTTTCTTGTCTACTAAGTCTATTCATAATTAAGTGAAGTATGGATATCTCCCACTTGGATGAGAATTTTTCCATTTTCTCCTCTGATTCTAAATCTTTTTGCTTTATGTATTTTGAGACAATTTTATTAGATGCATTAAGGTTTAAAATTATTAAATCTTCATGGAGAATGGAATCTTTTAGATTACATTGTGATACTCTCTACCCTAATAATGTTTTTTTAAGTCTTCCTTTAAGATTAACATTTAAAAATGATTTTTTAAAATATTTAATATTAGTAGAACTTTATTTTGTAAGTATTTGAATGGGTGTTTTTCTTTCTTTTTCTCACTTTGTGTCGATGTTTTTCATATACCTCTTGCATACAGTATATTTCCCATCTGGCAGTTTCTAACTTCTGAGTAACAAATTCAGTGAATCCATTTATAGAGATTACTGATATATTTAAATTTGTTTCTCTTATCTTCTTTAAAAATTTTATTTGATTTAAATCTTTTATCTATCTTGAATCAATTTTTGTAAGTGGTAAAAGATATGGGTCCAGTTTCAGTCTTTTACATGTGGTTATCCAGTTCTTCCAGCATCATTAATTGAATAGGGATTCTTTTCCCCGGTGTATGCTTTTGTTTGGTTTATCAAAGATCAGATGAATTTAAGAGATTGGTTTCATCTCTTGGTTTTCTATTCAGTTCCAAAGTCTATGTCTCTATTTTCATGCCAATATCATGCTGTTTTGAGTACTGTGGACTTGTAATCTAGCCTGAAGTCTGGTAGTGTTATGCTCCAACTCTGGTTTTATTACTAAGAATTGCCTAAGGCTATATGGGGTGGAACTATAAACTAATATAGCCTCTTTGGAAAGAAGTATGGAGAATCCTCAAATTAGATTTCCCATTTGAGCCTGCAATCCCTCTACTAGGCATCTACCCAGAAGAAAAAAAATCATTTTATCATAAGGCCCTATGCACTCAATTGTTAATTGCAGCTTAATTTACAATCGCCAAGACTGTAAATAGGACACAACACAGGGCAGAATTCCTACCATTTAGGAAACAACTTAAATAACCATCAGCTCAGGAATGGATTAACAAACTGTGGTGTATATATATATACTATTCAACCATAAAAAAGATGGTGACTTTACATCTTTTATATCAACCTGGATGGAGTTGAAACACATTCTTTTCAGTAAGGATAACAAGAATGGAAAAGCAAATATCCAATGTGCTCATTACTAATATGAAGTCAGTAGACAATCTAATTCATACCCACATAGGAGAAAAACTCATTTCAATTAAGTTGGAGGGAGGGGGAAAGTTTCTGCTGAGAAATCTGAAGTATTGGAGCTCTTTTTATGTTAGTTTGCTTCTTTTCTTTTGCTGCTTTTAAGATCCTTTCTTTGTTCTTGACCTGTAAGAGTTTGATTGTTACATGCCTTAAGGTAGTTTTATTTGGTTTAAATCTGCTTGGTGGTCTTTGGCCTTCTTTTACCTGGATAGTCATATCTTTCTCTAGGTTTGGAAAGTTTTCTATTATTATTTCTTTGAATAAACTTGCTACCCTGATATCTCTTTCTACATCCTCTTTAAGGCCAGTACTCTTACATTTGCTCTTTTTAAGTGATTTTCTAGGTCTTATAGGTATGCCTCAATCTTTTCATTCTTCTTTTTCCTCCTCTGTGTATTTTCATATAGCCTTTCTTTGAGCTCACTAATTCTTCTGCTTAATCAATTTTGCTGGTGATAGACTCTGATGCATTTTTTAGTTTGTCAGTTGAATGTTTGAACTCCAGAATCTCTACTTGATTATTTTTTATTATTTCATTCTCTTTATTAAATTTCTCTGATAGAATTCTGAATTTCTTCTCTGTGTATTTTTGATATTCACTGAGCTTTCTCAAGACAGTTATTTTGAATTCTCTGTCTTTAGAAGTCACATATCTCTGTCACTCCAGGAATGGTCATGGTACCTTACTTAGTCATATGGTGAGATCATGTTTTCCTGGATGTTTTTGAAGATTGTTTATGTTCCTTGATGACTGGGCATTGAGTAATTGCATATTTATTTCAGTCTTCATACTCTAAGTTTGGTTGTATCCATCCTTCTTGAGAGAGCTTTCCTAAAAAAAAAAAAAGAGAGAGAGCTTTCCAAGAATTTAAAAGGGATTAAATATTGTGACCTAAGCTTGTGGTCACTGCAGCCATGTCAGCACTAGGAGGCATACTAAGTCCACAGACACAGCAACCTTTACAGACTCCTAGATACATAGTCTTTGTAGATTCTAGGAAAATCAGGAAAAATTCCCTGAGTTACCAGGAAAAGTCTCTTGTTTTCTACCCCTCTCTTTCTCCCAATCAGAAAGCATCTACGCACTTGGCTTCCTGAAGTTGGAGAAAGGGTGATATGGACATCCTGCTGGCAGAGACATCTGGCACCACACTGCAATACACCTGAAACCCACGGCCTTCTAGATTAGCTCAGTACTGGAGCTCACCCAAGGTCCATGGCTACTTCTGTCTGTCTGTTACTGATGTTTATTCAAGTACCAAGGCCACGTTAGTTAACAGATAATGAATCATTTGCCATAGCAGCAAATTCTTATCTGGTCCAGGGTGAGTCTAGAAATGCCATCTAGCAGCAAAGGCCTAGAATCAGAGGATTTGGGAATCTGCCTGATGATTTATTTTAGTGTGGCTGAGCTAGTACCCAGGATGCAAGCAAAGTCCTCTGTACTCATCCCTCGCCTTCCACCAGACAGAAGGAGTGTTTCCTAGGCTGTATTGCCTAGACTTGGGGGAATAGTGATGTGAATATTCCCTTGGCCACCAGCTGCTGATGCCACACTGAGCTATACCCCAAATCTACTGCCTCTGAAACCAGGGCAGTACTGGGGCTTGCCCAAGGACTGCAGTCCTCATAGTTTGACTGCCAAGGCTCCAGGCCACTTTAGTCAGCTGGTGGTGGGTGCAGCTAGGACTTGGGTTCCTCTGTTGAGTTTAAGCATTCCCTTTTGGCTGGGCTGGTCGAAATGCAGCCTTTGTGGGCAGTGGTTGAATTATGCCCTGTGTTGTGTCCTGTTGGGACAGGGTAGCACTGGGTTCCATTGCAAAATCCCATACTTGCTTTGCTGCCCTTACCTCAGCAACAGATGCTCTCTTTATTCTGGACTTCCTGGGGTTGGGGAAAGGTGTGTAGGCAATGTAAGATGTCCCTACCCTTTCAATGCCTGTTTCTTTTTTTTTTTGTAGAGACAGAGTCTCACTTTATGGCCCTCAGTAGAGTGCCATGGCATCACACAGCTCACAGCAACCTCCAACTCCTGGGCTTAAGCGATTCTCTTGCCTCAGTCTCCCGAGTAGCTGGGACTACAGGCGCCTGCCACAACACCCAGCTATTTTTTGGTTGCAGTTCAGCCGGGGCCGGGTTTGAACCCTCCACCCTCGGCATATGGGGCCGGCGCCTTACCGACTGAGCCACAGGTGCCGCCCCAATGCCTGTTTCTTTATTATGTTAAAACCAGGTACCGTGATCACTCATCTGCTTTTTTGGTTCTTCTTAAGATGCTTTCTTAATATGAATAAATGTTCAATTTGGTGTTCCCACAGGGTGATGAGTGCTAGAAGATTCTTTTTGGTCATCTTACTCCAATTCCTCCCCTAAACAATTACACTTTTATTTTTAGAAATTCCTGAAAAGTGTTTAACTAATCTACTTTTCAAATCTGCCATGATAATCTGGTGGCCTCTTTTTGCTTGCTTATTGTGATTCTATACTTTAGCTATCTAAGTGTTTCATATATACCTCTTCTCTGTTCTATACCTGCCCATTCTTTTATCTCTAGTCATATTTTGTGGCCTGCCTTATCATCTGCTTAGGGATCTTTGACGAAATTTGTTGTTTGATTTTATTTTGGAGAATATTTTCCTCCAGAGAGAATTTTCTTCTTCTGCTTTTGCCACTGACTGACCTGGGGCACTTTAGCCTTACTTGGGGGTCCACTTAACATGCTTGTTCTGGGTTCAGCTCATAAACCTTGTTAGTAGTAGCCCAGTGCTCAGTATCCTGACTGAGACTTTTGTAGGCAGGACAGCCCTGCCTCTGTTCTTCTTTTCACTCACCACTCTAAGCTCAGGCCCCAGCTTGTTTTGAAGCAATGAAAAAGGAGGTTGAAAGGAGACTGCCCTTCGAAATTTCTCTATTTATGTGCCAGCGATTGAACAAGTATGTTGGCCATGGATCTAGTTTTACATCATGAGATTTTCTCAAAGCAGCTAGTCTACCATAGTGCTTTTAGCAGGTGAGATCTAAAAGCTTATGTAACTAATCTACACTCCTTTGTTTTTTAAATTTTTTCAGACTTTATTCTCAAGGCTAAAGCTATTTTAGCAAAGACATCCATTTCTTGGTGTTCTTTATATATCAAAATTTAGTAAACCATTAAAAGCAAGGATTTACTTATACATAATTTTGTTATTTTCTGTGTTCAGGAAATCGCATACAGACCTGGAGTTAATAATTCTAATTTTTGTGTATGTTACTGGCTCCTTTATTATTAAAGCAAGTGAAATGCTTAAGCATTTATTATGTATAACACAAAATAAATTTCTGTTATGTGTTATGTAACATCCTGAATCTTTCTAGGTCATTTTGGAGTAGGATACCACTAAGACCTTTGGTCATCTTTGTCTTTGTTTCCATGGGAAAGTGTGTAGATGTTTCTCAAATGAACAGGTTTCTGTCTGTTACCAACCCTGTATCAAAGTGTAATTAGGAGAGGCTTTTTATTCTTATTGTACAGAGTAGAAGCTGCTGCAAATGCGTGCTACTAACAAGTACTTTAAAATACAGCTAATTAAACCGGTCACAGACTATAGAGTTTGCCAGGTCTTTAATCATGAGGCTTTAATAGCTGCAATACAGACTTTCTCAACTGACCGTTTTTTTTTGTTTGTTTGTTTTTACTGGCATGACTTACAATAAAATGTCATAAGGTCATTTTGTTTTCTATGAGTTACATATATTTAATGAAAGCTTGTCTTCAAGTTACAAGATTTGAAAATGTAAGGACTATAAGCTAGGGAGACTTGAAAAAAAATCAAATAGTATTAGTTATTTGTTTAAGGTAATGTTTGGTATTTTGGCTAAATATAATATAATTATTTATTGGCCAAGATTTAAATTTATTAAGTAGAAATAGCAGAAGATCTTAACTGATGTTTGACTTAATCTCTAAAGATAAAATAATGTTTTGAAACTGTTGTTACACTAGAAATATTGCAAGAAAGTTTGAGTTTTTAGAGCCAAAGAAAAGACATGATAATATTTAAGGGGTTCAGACTTTGAATTGAAGCTCTAAATTAATATTTATGAATACAGTCATTAAATAGTATAACTGGAAGCTACTTTGAGTGCTCCATGGTTTCTATCTTGACACTGTTATTTAACCTGCTTTTAATTTGCCTTGTGAGAAAAATAGATGTTCCTGTAAGTAACAGCAAAAGAGTACAGTATAGAATGGCTTCTCTCTTTGTGTAAAAGTATTAGTGCACATCCTGATTTTGAATATTTTATTTTGTGAAAACTATTTCCTATGAACATGCTCTTCTTGAAAGTAGAAAAATGTTAAGCATTGGGTGAGTTATGTTATAGATGTAGTATTTTCCATAATTTAAAATATAATGTGCTCTCTTTCAAAGTATAAATTCAGATTTATTTATGGTATGCAAGCCCTTTCAAATTTAAGGCAGATAAGATTTTGTAGTATCATGATACTTTTTTCTTCCTATCTATACTACCTTAATTTAATTTTGTATTCTTACTTTGCACATTTTTTTTTTTTTTTTTTTTTTGCCGGGGCTAGGTTTGAACCCGCCACCTCCGGCATATGGGACTGGCGCCCTACTCCTTGAGCCACAGGTGCCGCCCTACTTTGCACATTTAATTGTAGTCTCGTCTTGAGTTTAAATAAACATTTAATGATTTCACCAAAGATGATAAAGATTATCTTTTTTTTTTTTTTTTTTTTGTAGAGACAGAGTCTCACTTTATGGCCCTTGGTAGAGTGCCGTGGCATCACACAGCTCACAGCAACCTCCAGCTCCTGGGCTTAAGCGATTCTCTTGCCTCAGCCTCCCGAGTAGCTGGGACTACAGGTGCCCACCACAACACCCGGCTATTTTTTTGTTGCAGTTTGGCCGAGGCTGGGTTTGAACCCACCACCCTCGGCATATGGGGCCTGCGCCCTACTCACTGAGCCACAGGGATAAAAAGTCAATATAAAAGTAATTGAATTTAAGACTTCTAAAAGTTAACTTGTGGTATTTGTGTAACTATAGGACATAACGGTATCTCTAGAATACAATTAAAGATAATAAAATATTACCATTAAAAATTATCATTAAGGAGATTGAAGTTTAAAACAGCGATTGAAATTAATTGTAATTGAACAGTATCCTACTCGGTATATTATTGGTATCATAGCCAAAATTGGCAGTCTCTAACTGATTTAAGTGTAGCATTTGAAATGTTAGTTAATGTGTTAAAATTCCAGGCTTAGTTCTCTCCTTGTGTTTGAATAAAATTCCTGAAGCTGAAAGGATTCCCTTTCTCTTATTGTTTTTTTTCTCAGTACAAAGTTTGAACTTTCCATGACAAAAATAATGGTTGAAAAATTCGGGCAGTTGGATCATTTCTATTTCCTTTCATTTGACAGCAGGAAATTCTTTATCATTATCCAAGGTCTGAAGCTTCTCAGAAACTTAAAAGTGTGAGAGGGATTTTTCTTACACTTTGTGACATGCTGGAAAATGTAACTGGGACACAAGTTACTAGGTAATAACTTTTATTTTGCTTTAACTCTGTTCCTGTTAAGGTCTTTGCAATTATGGAGTCAAATATCCATTCCATGCTGATTTATCCACCTTGACTTTAAGATGTGAAAGTTAACTTAGGGGAGGAGGGAGCTGAAAGCTTTTAATTTGTTTTTGCTTTTGTTTTGTCATAGAATAAATCTATGAGTAATATCCAAATTCCTTTCTTAATATTTCACCAATTTTAGAGTTTCCAAAGAAATTTTATCTCAAATTTTAAGTGCTGGCATCATACTGATAAATATCAAGTTGAGTTTTTTAAGTTTTAACTTTTTCTCTCCCCCATCTTCGATAAGAATGGCACTTCTGTGATTTTAAAATAGGTAGGATCCGGCAGCACCTGTGACTCAAAGGAGTAGGGCACCGGCCCATATGCCAGAGGTGGTGGGTTCAAACCCAGCCCTGGCCAAAAACTGCAAAAAAAAATTAAAAAATAGGTAGGATCTGCAAGACAACAGAAGAATTTCTTTAATTAACCAGATAAAATTCATGTTTAACTCTGTGACTGTTAATATAGTACATATAGAAAATATTAATTCATTTTCAAGTCAAGAGTACCCAAGACTCCATTTACGTAGTAGTATGTAAGTTTACATTCATCAGCACATATTGCAAGCCTCTTTTTATTTTTTAACAGCTTTACTAAAATATAGTTCATAAACAATACAAAGATAAAGTCCTTGATTTAAAGTGTACAGGTAATAGTTTTTAGTATATCCACAGATACGTGCAAACATCATTAAAGTCAGTTTCAAAACAATTTCCTCACCTCAAAAAGAAATCCTATACCCTTTAGCTGTCAACCATCCTAACCCTAGCCCTACAAATCTACTTTCCATCCCTATAGATTGCCCTGTTCTGGACATTTCATATGAATAGAATCATATAATATGTAGCTTTCTGTCACTAGCTTCTTTCATTTAGCGTAATGTTTTCATGGTTCGTGCCTCCTTTTTAGTCTCATTAGAGAAAAAAATTTTTTCTCTTCAAATGTGGATTTTGCTTTTTTTACCTTTTTGTTATTGTAAAGGATAAATGTTATTTTACTTAATATTTAGGTCTTGTTATTAATGATAAGATGTGGGTTGAATATATGGAAGGCAGTAATACCATTAGAGAAACTTTTTTGAGGAAGCATTAAATATGAAAATTATTATTTTAGGAGTTCATTAGCAATTATACATCCTTTGTTACATACATACCTTTTAAATTATAGTACTATAATATACTATTAAAAAGTATAGTATTTGTCTAAAAGTGTATTTTTAAATTTAGACAAAAGTGTCTTCTTTTTGAAAAAATCTATGTAATAATTTATATTTGAAACACCATATACTTATTTTATTTTCAAATAATTTATATTTGAAAATAAAAACATTCTTTTTATTTCTGTAGTTCACTATTATATCTCTTATTGGAATATATTTAATTTTTTTCAACTTCACTGAAATATAATTGAAATACAATAAACTGTACCTAAGTAAAATGTACAATTAGATCAGTTTTCATAGGAATGTACCCTAAAACCATCGTCACAATGAATATATTCAACACCCTAAAAGGTTGAGAACACATTTAAATCTGACTTATGTTTTAGTTACTTGTTTACATATTTGTGTCCTGCCTTGAATTGTCATCTTTAGTGCTAAAACCACATTGTCCTTTCTTTGTAACTTCTTCAGCAAATCATGTTCATAGGTAGGCAATCACAAAACATTTGTTAAATTCACCAACTGGACTGGGCACGATGGTTCATGCCTATAACCCTAGCAATCAATCTGGGAGGCTGAGGTAGGTGGATTGCCTAAACTTAGGAGTTCAAGACCAGCCTAAGCAAGAGCAAGACCCCATCTCTAAAAATAGCTGGCACTGTGACAGGCACCTATAGTCCCAGCTACTTGGGAGGCTGGGGCAAGAGGATCACTTATGCCCAAGAGTTTGAGATTGGTATGAGCTGTGACACCATAGCATTCTACCTAGGGCAATAAAGAGAGACTCTATCTCAAATAAATAAATAAACCAACCAACTGACTGGGATGGAACCTTTGTTTTAAAAAAGAAATTATATATAGTCATTTCCCTTACTGTTAGAACAAATCTTTTTTTTTGTTTTTGAGACAGAGTCTCACTCTTTTGCCCCAGATTAGAGTGCCATGGCCATAGCCTAGCTCACAGCAACCTTGGCAATCTGGGATCAAGTGATCTTCCTGCCTCTCTCAAGTAGCTGGGACTTATAGGCATCCACCATAACATCCAGCTAGTTTTTCTATTTTTAATAGTTCGGATTGGTCTTGAACTCCTCAGCTCAAGTGATCTTCCTGCCTCAGCCCCAGAATATTAGGATAGAATTACAGACGTGAGCCACCATGCCAGGCCAAGACTTTCAACTTTTTTTTCTTTTTAGAGATAGGGTCAGGTTAGCGTTCACCCAGGCTGGAAGTGCAGTGGCACAATCATAGCTCACCATTACCTCAAACTCCTGGGCTCAAATGATTCCCTCTCACTTCAGCCTCTTGAGTAGCTCGGACTACAGGCGCACACTATCATATTTGGCTGATTTTTTTTCATTTTTTTATAGAGGCAGGTGTTGCTGTGTTGCCCGTGCTGGTCTTAAACTCTTGGCCTCAAGCAGTCCTCCTGCCTCAGCCTCCCAAAGTGCTGAGATTACAAGTGTGAGCCACTGTGATTAGTCTACATGTATTTTTCTGTAATGGGTCTATCTTTGTTTGGCTGGATTTCTTGGATTATTTGGGGTTTAAAAGAAAATTTTATAATATATTTTAATTATCATACAATTCCTTGCCTTTTCTGTGTGGCAGTTAGGTATCTGAAAAGAAATTTGGTTATTGAGTATTCAGTTCTTAATCATACTACATGTAATCTTTTATGAATGATTTTTATAATTTTATGACATTTAAAAGTCTTTTAACCTTATTTTGAATATATTTTTTCTTAGTTCATCTCTCCTTTTAAATGGGAAACAAGTTCATGTGGCTTATTGGAAGGAATCTGACAAGTTATTATTAATTGGCCTGCCTACCGAAGAGTAAGTCAATTTTTGTTTACCTTAATATCATTTCTTAAAATAGTGTTAACAAAGTCTGTTTCATTGAAATTCCTTAAATTTTTACAATTCAAAAGCCTATTACACTAGTGAAATAGTTACCTATGTTTATTGTGTGAATAATGCAGAAAAATGCCATGAAAGCCCAGCTGGACCAATTAGTAAGGATGGGGGCTGCTAATACACTTTTTTGTGGAAAATACAGAGGTGGCTAAGAGATAAGCTTTTTCTCTGCTTCAGCTTTTGGCAATATTGTGATTTGGATTTTACATCTTTACATATATATATTTTTATTGTTGGAGATTTTGGAGAATTAAGGGTCAACAGAGGAGATTTTTGTCTTTATGTTGAGCACCTTTGATAAAATAAGGAATATGTAACCCTAAAGTGACTTCTCTATTATACATCTTACATTGTCATGGTCTCCCTCTTAACCTTTCTGTAAAAATTTTGAAATATATCTTATTTTAATCTTCGGAGGTAAAAGCAGGATTGTCATTTATAATGTACTGACCTTGAGCCCAGGTACTGTGGTAGGTACTTTACATTCATTTAAGTTCACTTAATCTTCAAAATAAGCTCCAGATGTACTTAATGATTACTAGTTCCATTTTACAGATGAGGAAAGTAAAACTAAACAAGGGTTAAATAACTTGTCAAGGACCACATAATCAGCGGAAGGCAGAACTGGAAATTTGAATGAGGGTCCCTCTGAATTCTTTCTGCTACAATGTTTCCCTAATGCCATAGGACATTAAAAACTAGGGGGGAAATGGAGTATGAATATGGAGAACAACTCCAAGAAGGTGGATTGAACTACCGTTAGAGTAGTCTTCTGTCCCTGTTCATTGTTTTTTAAAACTTGCAATTTAGACTCTTTTACTTCAAGAAGTATTTGGGTAACTTTTATTAAACTATTAAACATACTTTATTTTTCCTCTTTAATCCATAGAACTGAGACATATAGTCTACTGAATCATAGTCAAATGTCAAAATAAGTAGTTTAGAATGTGACTGACACAAGTTCAGAAAATAGCAGTTGAGATCAGTATTCTCTTGGCATTGTTTAAACTTCCTAAGAAAGAAAAAGGTAGACCAGAAAAATGCATTATACAGGCAATCTAAACACAAATATGACTATTTCCTATTACTAATGATTTTGTTTACCAGATTTCTTTCATTATATAGCAATGTATTGTTACTTACCAATTGCTGCATAACAAATTATTTTTAAAAATCGTAGGGGTAATTGAAACTCAAATGTTTATTAATTCAGAGGCATTTTTGTAGTTCATGGATCCAGGAGCAACTTAGCTGGATGGTTCTAGCTCGAAGTCTCTCTTAAGGTGGCAGTCTAATGTTGGCCAGGAATATAGTCACCTGAAATATAGTCACCTTAACTGGAGCTGGAGAATCTGCTTCCCAGATGGCTTACGCATGTGAGCATTGTCAGGCGGCCTTAGTTCCTTTTCACGTGGACATCTCCATAGTGCTGGTTGAGTATCTTCATCACATGTCAGCTAAATCCCCCCAAAAAACAAGTGATCCAAAAGAGGGAAACTGCACGACCTTTTATGGTTTAGTCTTGGAAGTAATATACTGCTATTTCCACCATGTGCGATTTGTTAGAAGTGAATTGCTAACTTCAGCCTGCCTTCAAGGGAAGAGAAATTAAACTCTACTACTTGAAATGAAGAGTATCAAAGAATTTATGGGCATGTTTTACAACCACAAACAGGAATTCCAAAGGTGGCCATAGTGAAAAATATCAAAATGATTTTTTTTTTATTAAATCATAGCTGTGTACATTAATGCAAGTATGGGGTACAATGAGCTGGTTTTATACACAATTTGAAATACTTTCATGAAACTGGTCAACATAGCCTTCACCACATTTTCTTAGTTATTGCGTTAAGATAGTTATATTCTACCCTTAGTAGATTTAACATGTACCCTTGTAAAATGCACCAGAAATGATTGTTTTGAAGGTGGCTTTAATTTTGGACAGAGGTATAATCAATTATAAATATGGGGTTCAAATTTATTTATTTGTTTAACAATAATAATTGAATCTATTCGTGGAGTACATAGTGATGTTTTAATACATATATTGTGTACTGATTAGATCAGGGTAAAATATTTTTTAAATCCTTTATTAATAAATAATGAAAGGTGATAAAACTGAAAAAATAAACAAATAATCTCTTTAAAAAAATCAAACATGGCTACCCAAATTAACTTAATAATGCAGTAGCCAACAGTTAAACTTTCTCTTCAAACATTAGCACTATATATATAAATCCTTCAGTCTAATAACTTTTTTAGAGAAAACTTCATTTTTAGATCAGGGTAAATATTATGTCCATCATCACAAACATTTATCTACTTGTTTGTATCGAGAACCTTCATTATCCTCCTTCTACCTATTTGAAACTGTATAACATATTATTGCTCACTATAGTGACCCTATAGTTCTTTAGAACATTGGGACTTACTCCTCCTAGCTATCTGTAATTTTATATCCTTTAACAAACATGAAGGGATAATGGTGCTGTGACATATACTATATGATGAGCCTCTTTGACAAGCCAGACAACAAAAATGTGTTTTTCTGCATAAAGGGGAATTATAATGAATCCTGCTAGGAGACTGCCCCATGCCTATGGGTTGGATTATGAAGAACTCAGAAGTTGTTTAGAAAATACAGGTTGACAAGAACTGAAGACTGTCCAGAGTAAGACAATTTAGGATGTAGTGGCAGAGCAAAACATTTATCTTTAAGACTCTTCTGGCAGCCCAAAAGACAAAAAGAGAAGAAACAGAAAATAATGGTGAGACAAAGGTAGCATCGGCAGAAAAGGAAAAGGAAGGCTTAGCTGAAGAGAGTTCACCACAGCCTGATGGCACTATCCAAATTAGGCAGGCAGAGCCAGTTTCCAGGGAGCTTCTATCCTGAAGCTAAAAAAGGACTGTCAATGATGAGCTCTGGACCAAGGTTGTGCCTCATAGAGGATTGTCTAGTCAATTTCTCAATCTTTTTTACTCAGGACTTCAGGGATGGGGAGGTGTTGTCCTTCCTAAATATGTATGTCATTCCTATCCTAGAGAACTTCTCTTGATTAAATTAGAATTCATTTGAAGATTCCATTTATCCTCTGTCCTGAACATCATGTCCAAAAGGAGCCCTAGCCATCTTTTTACCCCTGTCTTAATGCATACACCAGCTACTCTGTTCCAAGTTTTTTTCTTTTTTTTTTTTTGAGACAGAGTCTCACTTTGTTGCCCTGGGTAGAGTGCCCTGGCATCATAGCTCACAGCAATCCTTTTGTCTCAGCCTCCCAAGTAGCTGGGACTACAGGCGCCGGACACAATTCCCAGCTATTTTTAAAGATGTGGTCTTGTTCTGACTCAGGCTGGTCTCAAACTCCAGCACTCAAGCAATACACCCACCTCAGCCTCCTAGAGTCCTAATTACAGGCATAAGCCACTGCACCTGGCCACCCAGACTTTTTTTTTTCTGAGACAGAGTCTTACTATGTTGCCCTTAGTAGAGTCACAGATCACAGCAACCTCAAACTCTTGGGCTTAAGCGATTCACTTGTCCCAGCCTCCCAAGTACCTGGGACCACAAGCACCTGGCACAACGCCCGGCTATTTTGTTGTTTAGTTATCGTTGTTTAGCAGGCTCAGGCTATTTAAAACCCACCAGCGTTGGTGTATGTGGCCGGCATCATACACAGGTACTGAGCCACAAGTTCTTTTCTTTATTCCATCTTGTTTCACATAACCATGAGAGATAGATATTTTTATTCCCATTTATTCACACTGATAAATTGAGAGATCATGCACAAGCATCTCCTAAATGCTAATATATATGTCTTTGTATTCCCAGCATTGTGCATGTGGCTTATAATTGAACTGACAGCCCTGGGATTTTCTTAATGCCACACTACCTGTGTATTTACCTGCCTACCTCCAGTCTATGCCTTTTATAAGCAGGGTTAGTAAAGTGCTGTCCCCAGATTTTTGTGGGGCACATGATCCAGAGACATGTGTTTTCAGAATGGGAGATCCTCCTATGATGGCTGTAGTGAATAGTGGAAACTAACCAGGAATACAGTGTGGGGCAGTGGAGAGAGTAACTTTGGAGCTAAGAAGGTGGGTACTCACCAGCAGGCTCTATTCCCTTTGTGACCTTGCAGTTACTTAACTTCTTGGACTTCAGTTTATTCATTGGTATAATAGGAATAATAAAACCTACTTTGTAGAATTCTTATAAGGATTTAATGAGAAAATGTAAGTCTTTTTCTTTCTCTCCTTTCTCCTACCATCTTTTCTTTCTCCAGTTTATTTATGGCTATGTTTTTGTCAGAGGAATTGAAGGTTCAATTAAGATCTGGGTAATACTGAAAAGTGTTAAGAAGCTAGCATTTCGGGCGGCACCTGTGGCTCAGTGAGTAGGGCGTTGGCCCCATATGCCAAGGGTGGCGGGTTCAAACCCAGCCCCTGCCAAACTGCAACAAAAAAATAGCCGGGCGTTGTGGCGGGCGCCTGTAGTCCCAGCTGCTCGGGAGGCTGAGGCAAGAGAATCGCATAAGCCCAAGAGTTAGAGGTTGCTGTGAGCTGTGTGACGCCACAGCACTCTACCCAAGGGCAGTACAGTGAGACTCTGTCTCTACAAAAAAAAAAATAAATAAATAAAAAATAAAATAAGAAGCTAGCATTTCTCTTTATGGGTGGGCCTGGATACTACACTAGCTACTTTATATACATTAATTTAATTTGATCCTCAAAATCAAACTGAGAAAGGTTGAATGATTATGGCTCCTTTTTACAGATGAAGAAGTTGAACTCTGGACAATGTTAAATAATTTACAAATAAAAAGTCCCCATTTGATTCATCTGGACCCACAAACCTTGACCTCATGGTGATCAATTACTAATGTAGGGAGCAGCCATTTTACACAGCTCTATTCACAGTAGACACATATACTTTTCACATTTCTGATATTTAAAATATAAAAATATTTGCTCCTTTTAGATATGTTTCATTTAATGATGTTACAAATGAATACCTGTATTTTTGTTTTTTTAGAGTTCCTCTGCCTCGGCTAAGGAATATGATAAAAGATGTTGCCCAAACCTTAAAATTTATGTATGGTTCTTTAGATAGGTGAGTATGTCTTTGAATTGAATCTTAAGTGTTAAGTATATGGTTTTAAATCACCTTTTGCATTTAATACTGTTTAATGCCTTGTTTGGTGGCATGAGCAGTGGCAGTGATAGCAGCTTCTTTTTGTCTCTTCTTATTATTTTCTCATTTTTCATTATTGCCTTTTATTTTACAACTCTAGGCAGTTTTTCATTCAATCTATTCCTTTTTTCTTTTTTTCTCCTATATTACTTCAGTGAAATTTCTTTGTGAAATAGGTATAATCACGACTATATTCTGATTTGATATATTTCCATAGAGACAAACGTAAGAGTATTTCTTCACAACAGATGGAAAAAAGAATAGGATTCAAAATAAGTTTTTGTGGTCTTTTTTGCTTATGAGAACATTGTCATTTTCACTATCCTAAAATATGCTTCTTTCTCAAAAATTTTTAGTAAAAATTGTATGCACTATTGTGAAAAACAGTAGAGAAGGTATTCACTAGTTTCATTTGTGTCTTTCCATGTATTTGCTGAACAATATGAATATATACTTTTTTATATAAGTAGGTTCATATTATGCATCCTTTTCTGCTTTTTTAATCTTATAGTATAATATATCTTTCTTTATCTAAAGGAAGAAATTTGAGGTAACTGTTCAAAATTTATGCACACAAAATTATGGTTGGAAAAATATATCATTGTAAGTGGAAATTCTGAAAGTTCTAGTGCTTCTGAGAGCTAAAATGATATCTTTGCTTACAAAGCTTTAAGAATATGTTAATATATTATATATCCATCCAATAAAGGGCTCATAACCAGAATCTACAAAGAACTCCAGCAAATCAACAACCAAAAAGAAAATCTCATTAAAAGTGGACAAAAGACATGAACAGAAATCAAAAGAAAACAGACTAATAGCCAGCCAACAAACCTACAAAAAAATGTTCAACCTGTCCAATCATTAGGGAAATGCAAATCTAAACCACAATGAGATATCACCTAACTCCAGTGAGAATGGCTTTTTATCAAAAAGTCCCAAAATAACAAATACTGGTGTGGGCATTGAGAGATAAGAACACTCATATGCTGTTAGTGGGGCTGCAAACTACCCTGTTTCCCCGAAAATAAGACGTACTTACAGGAAAGATAAGACGTCCCCTGAAAATAAGACCTAGTGCACCTTTGGGAGCACACCTTAAAATAAGACACTGTCTTATTTTTGGGGAAACAGGGTAGTACAGGCTCTATGTAAATGAACATGGAGATACCACAAAGAACTTGAAGGAGGTCTACCATGTGATGCAGCAATCCCACTACTGGGTACCAAAGGAAAAAAAGACATTTTTTTTTTTAATTGTTAAATCATAGCTGTGTACATTTGTGCAATCAAGGGGTACAATGTGCTGGTTTAATATACAATCTGAAATAGTCTCATCAAACTGTTCAACGTAGCCTTCATGGCAGTTTCTTAGTTATTGTATGTAGACATTTGTATTCTGCATTTAGTAGGTTTCACCCGTACCCATTCTAAGATGCACCGTAGGTGTGGCCCCACCCATTATCCTCACTCCATCCTGACTTCCCCCTCTCTTTCCCTCCCTTGGCCCTTTCCCCATATTCTTGTGCTATAGTTGGGTTATAGCCTTCATATGAAAGCTGTAAATTAGCTTCATAGTATGGCTGAGTACATTGGATACTTTTCTTCCATTCTTGAGATACTTTGCTAAGAAGAGTATGTTCTAGCTCCATCCATGTAAGCATGAAAGAGGTAAACTCTCCATCTTTCTTTAAGGCTGCATAATATTCCATGGTATACATGTACCACAATTTGCTAGTCCATTCGTGGGTGGATGGGCACTTGGGCTTCTTCCATGACTTAGCAATTATGAATTGGGCTGCAATAAATGTTCTGGTACAGATGTCTTTGTTACATTGTGATTTTTGGTCTTCTGGGTATATACCTAGTAAAGGAATTATAGGATCGAATGGCAGGTCTATTTTTATATCTCTAAGTATTCTCCAAACATCCTTCCAGAAGGAACGTATTAGTGTGCATTCCCACCAGCAGTGTAGAAGTGTGCCCTTTCCTCCACATCCACGCCAACATCTCTGGTTTGGGGATTTTGTTATGTGGGCTACTCTTACTGGGGTTAGGTGATATCTCAAAGTAGTTTTGATTTGCATTTCTCTGATGATTAAGGATGATGAGCTTTTTTTCATGGGTCTGTAGATCATGCATCTGTCTTCTTTAGAGAAGTTTCTCTTCAAGTCCTTTGCCCGCCCTGAGATGGGATCACTTGTTCTTTTCTTGCTAATACGTTTGAGTTCTCTGTGGATTCTGGTTATTAAACCTTTATTGGAGGTATAACATGCAAATATTTTCTCCCATTCTGAGGGCTGTCAGCTTGCTTTACTATGTTCTTGGCTGTGCAGAAGCCTTTTAGTTTGATCAGGTCCCAGTAATGTGTTTTTGATACTGCTTCAATTTCCTGGGGAGTCCTCCTCATAAAATATTCACCCAGGCCAATTCCTTCAAGAGTTTTCCCTTCACTTTCTTCAAGTATTTTTATAGTTTCATGTCTTAAGTTTAAATCTTTTATCCAGTGAGAGTCTACCTTAGTTAATGGTGAAAGGTGTGGGTCCAGTTTCAGTCTTCTACAGGTTGCCAGCCAGTTCACCCAGCACCATTTGTTAAATAGGGAATCTTTTCTCCACTGAATGTTTTTAATTGGCTTGTCAAAGATCAAATAACGGTAAATAGCTGGATTCATCTCTTGGTTCTCTATTCTGTTCCAGACATGTACTTTTCTGTTTTTGTGCCAGTACCATGCTGTTTTGATCACTATCGATTTATAGTACAGTCTCAGGTCTGGTAGCGTGATTCCTCCTGCTTTGTTTTTATTTCTGAGTAATGTCTTGACTATTCAAGGTTTTTTTCTGATTCCATATAAAACGAAGTTTTATTTTTTCAAGATATTTAAAATACAACAATGGAGCTTTAACAGGAATTGCATTAAAATTATATATTGCTTTGGGTAATATAGACATTTTAACAATGTTGATTTTTCCCAGCCATGAGCATGGTATGTTTTTCCATTTGTTAACATCTTCAGCTATTTCTTTTCTTAAGGTTTCATAGTTCTCTTTACAGAAATCTTTCACATCCTTTGTTACACGTCCTTTGTTAGATAAACTCACAAGTATTTCATCTTCTTTGGCACTACCGTGAAAGGAATAGAGTCCTTGACTGTCTTTTCGGCTTTGCTATTGTTGGTATATATAAAGGCTACAGATTTATGGGTTTTGATTTTGTAGCCTGAGACATGGCTGTATTCCTTGATCACTTCTAAAAGTTTTGTAGTAGAATCCCTAGTGTTTTCCAGATATACAATCATGTCATCTGTGAAGAGTGAAAGTTTGATTTCTTCTGACCCTATGTGGATACCCTTGATCGCCTTTTCTTCCCTAATTGCAGTGGTTAAAACTTCCATTACAATGTTATCCCTTGCATCTTCTCAGACCATCATGGAATAAAAGTTGAACTCAGTAACAGGAATCTGCATACCCATACAAGAATATGGAAGCTAAACAACCTTATGCTGAAGGATAGATGAGTTATAGACGAGATTAAGAAGGAAATCACCAAATTTTTGGAACAAAACAACAGTAAAGACACGAATTGTGAGAACTTCTGGGATACTGCAAAGGCAGTCCTAAGAGGGAAATTTATAGCACTGCAAGCCTTCCTCAAGAAAATGGAAAGAGAGGAAGTTAATAACTTAATGGGACATCTCAAGCAACAGGAGAAGGAAGAACATTCCAACCCCAAACCCAGAAGAAAAGAAATAACCAAAATCAGAGCAGAAGTAAATGAAATTGAAAACAAAACAATTATACAACAGATCAATAAACCCAAAAGTTGGTTCTTTGAAAAGGTCAATAAAATAGATAAACTTTTGGCCAACCTAACCAGGGAAAAAAGAGTAAAATCTCTAATTTCATCAATCAGAAATGGTAAAGATGAGATAACAACAGACCCTTCAGAAATTAAAAAAATTGGAGGCGGAGCATGATAGGCGGACAGGACAGACATGTAGCCCACCTCTCCCAAGTCATCAGGTGAGAGGAAGGGGGGTCTGGACCTTTTACCCACGTGGATTATCGGTGTGGACAGACAGCTGGAGACACGCAGTGAATTGGCGGATTGCTGTATTTGTGGTGTAATTTAAAACCACAGTCTCTGTTGTAGAGATTTTTCCTGCTCAGCCGTGCTGGACAGCAGGACCCTCTCTCACAACTTGTAATTCCTGGCAAAACCCAATCCATGAAAATTTATTCCTGAGCTGAGCTTAGCACCCCAAAAGGGGTCCCACTCAGAGCCACAAGGGGCTAAGCAACCCAATGGAAAATTGAAGGGAAGGGATCCCGCCCAGGAAACAGACATTTTGAATTGTCTGAAATGGCGGACACCTTCCCCCAGAACAATAGGAGTGATTTAACAGACTGGACCATTCCGGGTGGGGAATATTGGTGTGGGCTGGTAGTTCAGGCTGTGTGGTGAACTGGTGGGTGGCTAGACTCAAAAGTCCAGATTCAAAAGTGAGACTCTGAGCACCCAAAACTGAGGATATGGTCTCCATGTGCTGTAGCTGCGGCAGCCAGCACCCTCCCCCACAGCCAATTGCAGTTGCCAGTTTACAGGAGAACGTGGGAGCAGAGTGGAAAGATTTATGAAGCGTGGACTCCTGCACCAACTTGGGAGGTTGGATAGGAGTGCTGTCTGGAACAGAGCCGCTGAGGTCGGACAATAATTAGACAATAAACTTTTACACAAACTGCAAAATGGGGATCAGCCAGGTAGGGTGGTTACTATGGTAATAGTGTAAACTATGAACCAGGTAGAAGCCAGGGAGCCGCTCACAGCGCCACCTGGTGTCCAGAAAGTATATTGCATTATAAATATATTCCTACGAAAGTTGATCCCTACATCATATATACAGATGTATATTTCTACATATATACAAGAATAATATTTTTGTGGTTGGTGCCCTTTTTTTTCTTTCTTTTCCTCATCATTTTCTTGCAGGAGCTATTAATTTTTTTATTTTTTTATATATACATTTTTATATTTATTTTTTTATTTTTAATTTTCTCTTTCTTTTTTTATAACTTTTTTGTGAACACCTCTTTTTTTTCCTTTTTCCCTTCTCTCTTGCTATTCTTCCCTTCTTATGGTTTCTGAGAGTGCTTACATGAGACCTTTAGAGGTTTTTTTGTTTGTTTGTTTTTTACCTTTTTTTCAATTATTTTACGATTATCATTATTTTTATTGTAGTTTTTTTTGTTGTTGTCTGTCTTTCTGATTGATTGTGCATCTGTGGGCTTGTGTGTCCTGTAGCCTTTTTATCTGTTTATTGGCTCATTTGGTCTCTATGAGTTTGGTGTGCTAAATCCTCAGGTTGGCTATTTTCCCTAACTACAATTTTCACATTCAGTAAGAACAAGGGGGAACAGGGGGCAACAGCTGATTGGAGACAGCTCTCAATAGAAGCCCCAGTCCGGAGGGGCAGATAACGACCAGAAAGAACCCACCACAGCTGCAGTAGGGGAGCCAAACTGAGAGATGAGATAGATAATTGCTCGTCTTCCCTGCTGAGGCAAGCTTCAACTCCAAAGAAACTATTTTCAGAGGTGGAGACAAGATGGCAGACTGAAGCCACCTTTCCACAGAAACTCCCATCCAGAAGGAGAGTTAAAGTACAGAAATTTAGCAAGTAACCTGGTGGATTAGAGCTGCACCAAGAGAGAAGGTTGAAGAACGCACATCAACCCCTCTGAGACGAGCTGCGACCCCAAGGATACAAACAAAAGGTACAAAATCGATCACCAAGCGGACGGGAATCCCCTCCCCCATGAGAATGGCTTGGAGTGCCCCACAAACAAATGAGCAGAGTTCAAAATATTTGCATTGTCAACAGACCCGTGCGATCCAGTAGCCAGAGACCTTTTAAGCTCTCCCACCTGAGATAAGTGCTGACTGAGACAATTGATTTGGACCTTTTGAACTGAGCTAATCTCCCGAAGACTATTCAAGTGGTGCCCAGGGTGTGTCGTTGTAGGAAGGTTTGATTTTCCTTTTCCAATTGTTGCCTGCGGGGGCAGGGGTGACTTAGTTGCTGGTATTTCTCCATAGCTGAGACTTGAACCCAGAGTAACTGTTTCACTAGTGTTGGAGAGTGACCAACTGACAACAAAACAGAACCACTTAGCCCCACCACACCAAATAGGTCCCCAGTTGCTCAGGCTGTAGCACTGTACAGGTCCAGGGGAAAGTCAAACGGTGTAAAATAATCATGGGGCGGAATCAGCGGAAAATCTCTAGTAACATGAATAACCAGAATAGATCAACCCCCCCTAAGGAAAGATATGGCAGATGTAACTGAAGACAAAGATTTTGAACACTTTCAAACTCTCAAAGAGAAAGAGAAATGAAGAACAAAAATGGATCATTATCTCAGAGAGCTCTGGGATAATTTGAAGAAGGCTAATATCCACCTCATTGGAATGCCTGAAAGTGATGAAGTGGCCTCGCAAGGCTCTGAGGCCCTTCTCC
Organism: Nycticebus coucang; assembly: GCF_027406575.1. Lineage (NCBI taxonomy): Eukaryota > Metazoa > Chordata > Mammalia > Primates > Lorisidae > Nycticebus > Nycticebus coucang. Next base: position 54,005,924 of record NC_069780.1, read on the forward strand.
ATGAAATTATGAAAGAGAATTTTCCAGACATGCCGAGAGATTCTGAAATTCAGATAGCAGTTTCAGAACCTCAGCACGATTCAATCCGAATAAGACATCCCCCAGGCATATCATAATTAACTTCACTAAAGTTAATATGAAGGAGAAAATTCTGGAAGCAGCCAGGCATAAGAAATCCATTACCTACAAAGGAAAGAATATTAGAATGACTGCAGATCTCTTCTGCTGAAACTTTTCAAGCCAGAAGAGGGTGGTTTTCGACTTTTAATCTCCTAAAGTAAAATAACTTTCAACCCCAGATCCTGTATCCAGCTAAACTGAGTTTCATTTATGATGGAGAAATTAAATGCTTTAATGACATTCATATGTTGAAGAAATTTGCCATAACCAAACCAGCTCTTCAGGATATTCTCAGACCTATCCTCCATAATGACCAGCCCAATCATCTACCAGAAAAGTAAACTCACTCAGAAACTTTTGATCAAGCTCCAACTTCCACACTGGCGAAAGGATTAAAAATGTCCACTGGACTTTTGAGAAACTCAATACCCAAAATTTTACCAGACTTATCAATATTCTCCATTAATGTGAATGGCTTAAACTGTCCTCTAAAGAGGCACAGGTTACCTGACTGAATACAAATCTCAGGCCAGATATTTGCTGCTTACAAGAGTCACATCTTACCTTACAAGATAAATATAGACTCAGGGTAAAAGGATGGTTGTCCATATTTCAGGCAAATGGTAATCAGAAAAATGCAGGTGTTGCAATTCTATTTGCAGACACAATAGACTTTAAACTAACAAAGGTAAGGAAGCATAAGAATGGTCACTTCATATTTGTTAAGGGTAATCCTCAATATGATGAGATTTCAATTATTAATATTAATGCACCCAACCAGAATGCACCTCAATTTATAAGAGAAACTCTAACAGACATGAGCAACTTGATTTCCTCCAGCTGCATAATAGTCAGAGATTTGAACACTCCTTTGGCAGTGTTGGATAAATCCTTCAATAAGAAGCTGAGCAAAGAAATTTTAGATTTAAACGTAACCATCTAACATTTGGATTTAGCAGACATCTACAGAACATTTCATCCCAACAAAACTGAATACACATACTTCTCATCAGCCCATGGAACATACACCAAAATAGATCACATCTTAGGTCACAAGTCTAACCTCAGTAAATTTAAAGAAATAGAAATTATTCCTTACATCTTCTCAGACCACCATGGAATAAAAGTTGAACTCAGTAACAACAGGAATCTGCATACTCATACAAAAACATGGAAGTTAAATAACCTTATGCTGAATGATAGCTGGGTCAGAGATGAGATTAAGAAGGAAATTGCCAAATTTCTGGAACAAAACGACAATGAAGACACGAATAATCAGAACCTCTGGGATACCACAGCGGCAGTTCTAAGAGGGAAATTTATAGCACTGCAAGCCTTCCTCAAAAGAACAAAAAGAGAGGAAGTTAACAACTTAATGGGACATCTCAAGCAATTGGAAAAGGAAGAACATTCCAACCCCAAACCTAGTAGAAGAAAAGAAATAACCAAAATTAGAGCAGAATTAAATGAAATTGAAAACAAAAGAATTATACAACAGATCAATAAATGAAAAAGGTGGTTTTTTGAAAAGTCAGTAAAATAGATAAACCTTTGTCTAACCTAACCAGGAAAAAAAGAGTAAAATCTCTAATTTCATCAATCAGAAACGACAAAGATGAAATAACAACACTCCTCAGGAATTCAAAACATCTTGAATGAATATTACAAGAAACTTTATTCTCAGAAATATGAAAATCTGAAGGAAATTGACTAATACTTGGAAGCATATCATCTTCCAAGACTTAGCCAGAATCAAGGGGAAATGTTGAACATGCCAATATCAAGTTCTGAAATAGCATCAACCTTACAAAATCTCCCTAAAAAGAAAAGCCCGGGACCAGATGGCTTCACGTCAGAATTCTACCAAACGTTTAAAGAGGAACTAGTACCTATATTACTCAATCTGTTCCAAAATAGAAAAAGAAGGAAGACTTCCCAACACATTCTATGAAGCAAACATCACCCTGATCCCCAAACCAGGAAAAGACCCAACAAGAAAAGAAAATTATAGACCAATATCACTAATAAATATGGATGCAAAAGTATTCAACAAGATCCTAACAAACAGAATCCAGTAACACATCCAACAAATTATACTTCATGACCAAGTCAGTTTTATTCCAGGGTCTCAATCCTGGTTCAGTATACATAAATCTATAAGTATAATTCAGCACATAAACAAATTAAAAAGCAAAGAGCATATGATTCTCTCAATTGATGCAGAAAAAGCTTTTGATAATATCCAGCATCCTTTCATGATCAGAACACTTAAGAAAATTGGTAAAGAAGGGACATTTCCTAAACTGATAAAGACCATCTACAGCAAACCCACAGCCAATATCGTATTGAATGGAGTTAAATTGAAATCATTTCCACTCAGATCAGGAACCAGACAAGGCTGCCCATTGTCTCCAGTGCTCTTTAACATTGTAATGGAAGTTTTAGCCATTGCAATTAGGGAAGAAAAGGCAATCAAGGGTATCCACATAGGGTCAGAAAAGATCAAACTTTCACTCTTTGCAGATGATATGATCATATATCTGGAAAATCAGGGATTCTACTACAGAACGCTTAGAAGTGATCAAGGAATACAGCAGCGTCTCAGGTTACAAAATCAACATTCCTTAATTGGTAGCCTTTATATATACCAACAATATTCAAGCTGAAAAAACAGTTAAGGACTCTATTCCATTGACAGTAGTGCTAACGAAGATGAAATATTTGTGAGTTTATCTAACAAAGGACGTGAAAGATCTCTATAAAGAGAACTATGAAACTGTAAGAAAAGAAATAGCTGAAAATGTTAACAAATGGTAAAACATACCATGCTCATGGCTGGGAAGAATCAACATTGTTAAAATGTCCGTACTACCCAAAACAATATACAATTTTAATGCAATCCCTATTTAAGCTCCACTGTCATACTTTAAAGATCTTTAAAAAAATAATACTTCATTTTATATGGAATCAGAAAAAACCTTGAATAGCCAAGACATTACTCAGAAATAAAAACAAAGCAGGAGGAATCACGCTACCAGACCTCAGACTATACTATAAATCGATAGTGATCAAAACAGCATGGAACTGGCACAAAAATAGAGAAGTAGATGTAAGGAACAGAATAGAGAACCAAGAGATGATCCCAGCTACTTACCATTATTTGATCTTTGACAAGCCAATTAAAAACATTCAGTGGGGAAAAGATTCCCTATTTAAGAAATGGTGCTGGGTGAACTGGCTGGCAACCTGTAGAAGACTGAAACTGGACCCACACCTTTCACCATTAACTAAGATAGACTCTCACTGGATTAAAGATTTAAACTGAAGAGATGAAACTATAAAAAGTACTAGAAGAAAGTGCAGGGAAAACCCTTAAAGAAATAGGTCTGTGCGAGTATTTTATGAGGAGGACCCCCGGGCAATTGAAGCAGCTTCAAAAATACACTACTGGGACTTGATCAGACTAAAAAGCTTCTGCACAGCCAAGAACACAGTAAATAAAGCAAGCAGACACCCCTCACAATGGGAGAAGATATTTGCAGGTAATATCTCCGACAAAGGTTTAATAACCAGAATCTACAGAGAACTCAAATGTATAAGCAAGAAAAGAACAAGTGATCCCATCGCCGGCTGGGAAAGGGACTTGAGGAGAAATTTCTTTGAAGAAGACAGGCTCACGGCCCAGAGACATATGACAAAAGCTCATCATCTTTAATCATCAGAGAAATGCAAATCAAAACTACCTTGAGATACCATCTAACTCCAGTAAGATTAGCCCAAATTGCAAAATCCCAAGACCAGAGATGTTGGCGTGGATGTGGAGAAAAGGGAACACTTCTACACTGCTGGTGGGAATGCAAATTAATACATTCCTTTGGAAAGATGTATGGAGAACACTTAGAGATCTAAAAATAGATCTCCCATTCAATCCTATAATTCCTCTACTAGGTATATTCCCAGACCAAAAATCACATTATAACAAAGATATTTGTACCAGAATGTTTATTGCAGCTCAATTCATAATTGCTAAGTCATGGAAAAAGCCCAAGTGCCCATCGATCCACGAATGGATTAATAAATTGTGGTATATGTACACCATGGAATATTATGCAGCCTTAAAGAACGATGGAGACTTTACCTCTTTCATGTTTACATGGATGGAGCTGGAACATATTCTTCTTAGTAAAGTATCTCAAGAATGGAAGAAAAAGTATCCAATGTACTCAGCCCTACTATGAAACTAATTTATGGCTTTCATATGAAATCTATAACTCAGTTATAACCAGGAATAGGGGGAAGGGGGAAAGGGAGGGCATAGGATGGGCGGTGGGAGGGTGATTGGTGGGATTACACTTGTGGTGCATCTTACAAGGGTACTTGTGAAACTTAGTAAATGTAGAATATAAATGTCTAAATGCAATAACTAAGAAAATGCCAGGAAGGCTATGTTAACCAGTGTGATGAGAACATGTCAGACTGTTTATAAAACCATTGTATGGTGCCCCATGATCACATTAATGTGCACAGCTATGATTTAACAATAATAAAAAAATTATTGGTGTGGGAATAGTGTGCCAGGGAGAGAGATACACACACAAAGGGCGGGGGTTGGGGGAAAGAGATAGAGAGAGAGAGTATCTTTTTTTCTGGATTGTATAATTCCAGTCACTTTTGAAGACCAGGGCATGGACTACATATATATCTGATGGAGGTGTCTTAAAGAAGTTTTGCCTAGTAAAATTCCTAAATAATAATATATATTAGCTTAAAATTCAGTGTTAATAAGACTAAGCCTTAATAGAAATATGTATCTTCTAATTAAATCCCCCAAATAGGGGCGGCCCCTGTGGTTCAGTGAGCAGGGTGCCGGCCCCATATACCGAGGGTGGCGGGTTCAAACCCAGCCCTGGCCAAACTGCAACAAAAAAAATAGCCGGGCGTTGTGGCAGGCGCCTGTAGTCCCAGTTACTCGGGAGGCTGAGGCAAGAGAATCGCCTAAGCCCAGGAGTTGGAGGTTGCTGTGAGCTGTGTGACGCCACGGCAGTCTACCCAGGGCAATAAAGTGAAACTCTGTCTCTACAAAAAAAAAAAAGAACTAAATCCCCCAAATAAAATTGATTCTCAAAAAAAAAAGAAATTCAAAAAATCCTTAATGAATATTACAAGAAACTTTACTCTCAGAAATATGAAAATCTGAAAGAAATCAACCAATACTTGGAAGTAGGCCACCCGTCAAGACTTAGCCAGAACAAAGTGGAAATGTTGAACAGTCCTATATCAAGTGCTGAAATAGCATCAACTATCCAAAATCTCCCTGAAAAGAAAAGCCCAGGACCAGATGGCTTTACGTCAGAATTCTACCAAACCATTAAAGAAGAACTAGTACCTATATTACTAAACCTCTTCCAAAATATAGAAAAAGAAGGAATACTACCCAACACATTCTACGAAGCAAACATCACCTTGATCCCTAAACCAGGGAAAGACCCAACAAGAAAATAAAATTATAGACCAATATCACTAATGAATATTGATTCAGAAATACTCAATAAGATCCTAACAAACAGAATCCAACAACACATCGAAAAAAGTATACACCACGACCACGTGGGATTTATCCGAGGCTCTCAGGCTGGTTCGATATATGTAACTCTATAAATGTAATTTAGCACATAAACAAACTAAAAAGTAAAGACCATATGATTCTCTCAATTTGATAATATCCAGCATCCCTTCATGATCAGAACACTTAAGAAAATTGGTATAGAAGGGACATTTCTTAAACTAATAGAGGCCATCTACGGCAAACCCACAGCCAATATTGTATTGAATGGAGTTAAATTGAAAGCATTTCCACTTAGATCAGGAACCAGGCAAGGTTGCCCATTGTCTCCATTACTCTTTAACATTGTAATGGAAAAAAAGACATTTTATAGCAAAGACATCTGAAGCACAATTCTCAATTGCAAAGATGTAGAAACAATCCGAAGTGCCTATTAATACATCAGTAGATTAATAAAATGTGGTTTGTGTATACCATAAAATACTACTCAGCTATAAAGACTCTGATGAACTAATACCTTCTGTAACAGCCTGGATGAATTGGAAACCATTCTTCCACGTAAAGTGTCACAAGAATGGAAAAACAAACACCACATGTATTCAGTATTAAATTGGAACTAATTGATCAATACTTACATAAGGAAATAAGACTCATCAAAAATTAAGTATGTGGGAGGAATGGGTAAATTCACACCCAACGGGTATAATACATGCTATGTGGATGATGAGCACACTTACAACTTTGACTCAAACAGTACAAAAGCAATTTTGTACTCCTGTATAAATATTCCAAAACAAAGTTTTAAAAAGGGAAACATAATTTTAAAAAAGACTATATTAATATTAAAATCCAAAGACAGTTTGTACTTTTTAGCAAACCATAGTGTTATCAATTCTCTGTTTATCTGCAGTGTATCTTTGTTGTCATTGTTCTTAGTGCATCATAAAGGAATTTTCTGTAATTGTATCATCTGAGGAAAGTATCTGGTTTGCAGTGTTCTCCTTTAAAGGAGCTTTGAGTATGTACATCCATCTCAAACCCAATGATTTATCAGCATTTTCCAAAGGATCTACAAAGGATTAGGAATCTGAAAACAGTTCTTTTACCTTCTGCTAATAAGAAAATTAATAGCCACTGAAGAGTAAGTATATGATTATAAACAACTTCCTTAAATTTATAATAGAGGAGCCAACTTTGCAATATTTTGCTCTAACTGAAGCTGTTTCCATAAAATCAGAGATTATCAAAGATTTCTGACATGAATTTCATCTTGAAATTTAGCTTCCATTAATTTGGGAGTATCTTCAAGATGGCAGCAAATTTAACTTGTTTCTACTTATTCAAATGAAAATTTGAAGAGTAAACTAAGATAGTAAGTGTGAAGATCTATTGAGCTCTTAAAACCAAAAAGCAGTATCGATCCAAGTGTTATTAATAGTCATTTTACAATAATTTTTTTTCTTTTTCTTCCTTTTTTTTCTTCTCTTTTTTTTTTTTTTTGTAGAGACAGAGTCTCATTGTACAGCCCTCCGTAGAGTGCCGTGGCGTCACATGGCTCACAGCAACCTCTAACTCTTGGGCTTACACGATTCTCTTGCCTCAGCCTCCCGAGCAGCTGGGACTACAGCCCGGCTATTTTTTTGTTGCAGTTTGGCCGGGGCTGGATTTGAACCCACCACCCTCGGCATATGGAGCCGGCGCCCTACTCACTGAGCCACAGGCGCCGCCCTACAATAATTTTTGTAACAAAGTTTTTCTGATTATGAATGATATAAAGGGTGCATTGTAAAAAAAAATTATGAAAAGACCAAAATCTCTAAAGACTTAATTATCTTTTTGAAATTGTGAGCTGGTTAGTTCCCTAGGAGCCACAAAAAATTGATTATGTATTAACAGATTAATGTTGTGATCTAATTATATAACACTGTCCTTCACCAATTCATCAGCAAATTCAGTTAGTCTGTTTCTAAAACATATGTCCAACCCATGCATTTACGTGAGACCTTTCTGACCTCAGATCTCAAACCCTGTGCACTATACTGCACACTGGCAATAACTTCTCCTCATACCTGGGGTGCTTTTTCCTCTTGCTGCATCCTCATGACATTGGAATATCAACTCAAGTCCCGTTCTCAGAGATTTTTTTCCAACCATTTAATCTAAAATAGCCAACCTTGTCATTGAGCAAGAGACATGGATAGAACCTTCTCTGAGGAAGATAGACAAATGGTTAACAAACATTTGAAAAAATGCTCATTGTCCCTGATCATCAGAGAAATGCAAATCAAAACCACCTTGGGATATCACCTAACCTCAGTGAGAATGGCCCACGTCACAAAGTCTCAAATCTGCAGACGCTGTCATAGATGTGGAGGGAAGGTAACACTTTTACACTGCTGGTGGGACTACAAACTAATACAACCTTTTTGGAAGGAAGTATGGAGAATCCTCAAGGAACTCAAATTAGACCTCCCATTTGATCCCACAGTCCTGTTACTAGGCATCTACCCAGAAGAAAAAAAACACTTTATCATAAGGACATTTGCACTGATTGTTTATCGCAGCTCAATTTACAATTGCCAAGACTTGGAAACAACTTAAATGCCTATCAACTTAGGAACGAGTATGTTTACAGTGGAATAGTATTTAGCCATAAAAAAGATGGAGACTTTACATCTTTTTCTTTACATCTTAACTTGGGTGGAACTGAAATACATTCTAAAGTCTCACAAGAATTGAAAAGCAAATATCTATTGTACTTAATACTAATGTGAAGCCAGAAGATGGGCTAATAGACTCCTACATAAGAGAAAAACTCAATTCAATTCCAGTTGGGGGGAGGGAGAAATGAAGGAGGAGGTGGAGAGGAGGGGATCGGTGTGCTCCCATTTAATGGGCACAATGTAAGGGTATATGGCATACCTTTTGGGTGCAGGGTACTACCTAACAAATGCAAATATTGTCACCTAGTTGTTTATACCCTCACATTAACCTGAAATTAAAAATAAAATAAAATAGCCAACCACTCCACCACCCATATGCATCATCCTGTTCCCTACATTGTCCTTTGTATGAACTCATGTTTTTTACTGTTTTGTCCATTTGTCTTCACTAGAATGTGAACTCCACAGGACCTCGTTGTCTTTTGTCTTGATACTTTTACTGCTGTACCTCCAGCAATGAGAATAGTGCCTGGAACATAGTAGGCACCTCAAATATTTGTTGTGTGAATCAGTGAATATTATTTTGATATGCTAATAGTATATGTACCAGTTATTGTATAATTCAGTAAGCTGTCCCAATGGGTGTTGCAGTTAATGTTGTATTACCTTTACATGACTAAAATCAAGTACTTAATTTTCTCTTTCTCGTCTTTGTTTTTTTTTTTTTTTTTAGTTCTTTAATAATTTGCCTTCAGTAGTGAAGAGAGGAAGATATACTTATGCTTATATATTTACTAAGTACCAGTGAGTAATAAACATAATAAGAACTTACGTCTGTTTACTAGGTATTTTTGCAAGTAAGTTGGATTATGTTAACCCCCTTTTTACAGAGTTGGATACCAAATTTCAGGGAGAGCTTAGGGGGGTTGCCTTTGGTAGCTACCTAGTAAGAGCAGTGATATGATTCAAAGCCATATCTGTTCTATTACAGGGGTCAAAATCTCCTTTTTATTCCATGTTGCCTGAAAGATATTAGGAATTGTAAGTGGTTGAAAGATAGTAAGAGGTAAAAGCAACTTAAATTTTTTACAAAAGGGGTACTTCATTGCTTTCTATTGTAGATATGCCACTCATGTTAGCCCTGTGGTTCTTCCATAGTACAATCAACTCCATACATGGACAGGATGAATTTCTTAACATACTCTATCAGTAACATTATAGCAGTGATTCTTATTAAGGAGGGAAGAGTGCAGAAGAGATAGAGAGTTGGGAAAGATACAGTCTCCTTAGGAATGCACAGAAAATGACCACCATTTCCATATGTTGTTCTAACTTACAGCTCTTATTTCTTCAGTGCCTTTTGCCAGGTTGAGAACGTTCCTCGTTTGGATCATTTTTTTAACTTGTTCTTTCGAAGAGCATTTCAGCCTGCTAACCTACATTGCAGCAGCAGTCTCAGTGCTCAGCAGTATGACGCTTCCAGTGCAGTACTTTTAGACAATCTCCCTGGAGTTCGGTGGCTCACACTTCCACCAGAAATCAAGGTAATCTTAGGTGTTAAAAATAAGAATCATAACCAGTTACCTTATTATAATCTTTTACTTTCTTTTTTTGGTGCTTTTTGTTATTATAGAGATTATGGGTAAGAATTAAAGAGGCAATTGGTTGATGAAAGAGATCCAGTATGGTAAACTTAGAAAGACAAATTATCCTTCGTAAATAGAAATTAGCTCTCTCATCTTAGTTTAAATTTAATCTATGTCCAAACTTAGAATACTTTTCAAGTGTATCTTTGCAATTTTGTGACTTTGATTTTATAACACAAGGTTTTCAAGTTTGGATTGTTTCTATATACATTGAAAGTGGATGAGATCATTGACTAACAACAATATTCTCAATTAAACTAAAAAGTTCACTAATCTAGCAAAATCTTTTTATATGAACATTTGTGATTAGCTTTTGGCTTGTGTAAGTAGCTTACCAAAGCTAAGACTTCATGATGGTTAAGTATTATCAATTTGACTTAATTATAGCTGTTATACCCAGAACAACTTCATTTTTAAATGACTGACAAGATTATTTTTGCTATTTCAATCAATTTGGATCACCACATAATCTTTTTAACTACGACGTTAAATGAGGCTCTGTGCCATAGTCACTTCCCTGCCCATTATGAAACCCAGCACCATTGTGCCTATTATGGCATAGTCCTAATAGGCATAGTCTAATTCATTAAATTAGAATTGGGAACCTGATTCCTAGTCTTACTTATCTTGAAACTCTACAATGAATGATCAAGTAAATGCCTTTTTGATAGTTTAATAATTATGTAAATTGATGTATCAATTGCTTTGAGAGGAAATAATGGCACCTACTTCATAAAGGAGTTATGAGTTACTGCATTTGAAGTGCTTAGAGTTATGTCTGGTGTATTGTAGATGTAGTTGTGCGAGCATTACTATGTAATTATTATATGAAAGGGGTTGAGGTATTAGTGCATGTTTAAAGGAAACTTTACCTTCTGGTATTTTTGTCCTTAGCTCTGTCAAGTGCCTGGTAATGCATCTTTTGATATCTCAGGTCAATAATTACCATTTTCTTAAATCATATAAAAACTAAAAAAGTATGAGATAAATGCAGTAGAGCCTCCATATTTGACCACCTCCTAAAGTTGACCTAATCTTCATAGACCAGACATGCACCATATGTTCTCAATGGAAGTTCCTTAGGTTGACCACCTTCATATGTTGACCAGTTTGTTATAGTCCTTTGGGTGGTCAACTTACAGAAGTTCTAATGTAATTCTACCTCACCAGTGTTTTCTTAAGAAAATATAAATATTCAACATAGTTAGAAAGTAACTAGAGAACTTTACCTTTAAAAGAAAAAGATCCTGGCTCCAAAAGCTGTCTCATGCCCATTCTGGAGTGTTTTTCCTTGGACCCAGGACCACTTTTGTAGGTAAGAAAAGTGGTCATGAGGCCCCCTGTCATCAGGCCTGATATTCTGGCTGGCTATTTCTAGGGTTATACTACCTCTCTTAGAATCTTCTCTCAAAATACATAGTATTTTGTATGATGATAGTAGAATACTTAATGATATTAAGGGTAGTATCATTAGAATTTAGATATATTAACGTTGAATATTATCCTCCCTCTATGAAGTTCAAGACATTTTAAAATAAAGACTATTTTGATCTTATAAATTCCATGTGAAAGCTACTTTTTAATATTCATATTTCTTTATTGGCGTTTTTACAAATTTAGCATAAATTTCATTAAAGGCTTATATGCTTTTCTTTATTTTACCCTAAAAGATACCAAACTAAGAAAATGCTGTGTGAGTTCTGGGATAAATATTTTTAGTTTGCCTCAAATCATAGGTATTGATTATCCCACCAAAGCTTTGGTTGCTTTTATTCTTAAGTGTAACAACCGTTTGGAGATCAGTCTTCTTTTCGCTAGCTGCTGAGGTTTGTGCTGTGCTTTGCAGAATCCAGAAAATCTTCCAGAAGTTTATAGTTCTGGTGACCAAGTGAAATTAATACAGGAAACAATGGGTATATGACGTAGATGTTTTCTATATTTTGTAGTCTTGTTAAGGAGTATGAAAAACAATATATTAATTTTTTTATTGTTCAGGATTCATTGAGGGTACAAAGAATTAGGTTACACTGATTGTGGTTGTTAGGTAAAGTCCCTCTTATAATTGTGTCTGAACCCCCCAAGAGGTGTGCCATACACTGCGACCCCCTATCCCTCTCCCTCCTCCCCTCTTCTCTATCCCTCATTCCCCTACCCCACCCCTTATATTAGATCATGTACTGCCTTCATAATAGAATTGAGTACATTGGATTCTTGCTTCTCCATTTTTGTGATACTTTACTAAGAAGAATGAATTCCACCTACATCCAGATTAATACAAAAGATGTAAAGTCGCCATCTTTTTTAATGGCTGGATAATATTACATACCACAGCTTGTTAATCCAGTCCTGGGTTGGTAGGCATTTAGATTGTTTCCACATTTTGGCAATGGTAAATTGAGTTGCAATGAACAGTCAGCGCAAATGTCCTTGTGATAAAATGATTTTTTTCTTCTGGGTAGATGCCTAGTAATGAGATTGTGGGATCAAATCAGAGGCCTAATTTGAGTTCTTTGAGGATTCTCCGTACTTCCTTCCAGCAGTGTAAAAGTGTTCCCTTCTCTCCACATCTACACCAGCATCTGCAGCTTTGAGACTTTGTGATGTGGGCCATTCTCATTGGTGTTAGGTGATATCTCAGGGTGGTTTTGATTTGCATTTCTCTGATGATCAGGGACAATGAGCATTTTTTCAAATGTTTGTTAGCCATTTGTCTGTTTTCATCAGAAAAAGTTCTGTTCATAGTTCTTGCCCAGAAGTACGTGGGATTGTTTACTCTTTTTCTGTTGATTAATTGGAGTTCTCTGTAGATTCTAGTTATCAGCCTTTTGTCAGAGTGATACCCTGCAAATATCGTTTCCAATTCTGAAGTTTCTTTTTGCTTTACTTGTTGTGTCCTTAGCTGCACAGAAGCTTTTCAGCTTAATTAAGTCCCATTTGTTAATTTTTGTTGTTGTTGCAATGGCCTCTGAAGTCCTTGTCATAAAATCTTTCCCCAGTCCAACATCATCAAGAGTTTTCCCCACACTTTCTTCTAAGATTTTTATTGTTTTGTGTTTTAGATTTAATTCTCTTATCCATCTTGAGTCAATTTTTGAAGGGATGGAAGGTGTGGGTCAAGTTTCAGTCTTTTACATGTGGTTATCTAGTCCTCCCAGCACCATTTGTTAAATAGGAATTCTTTTCCCCACTGTATGCTTTTGTTTGGTTTATCAAAGATCAGATGGCAAGTAGAGATTAGTTTCATCTCTTGGTTTTCTATTATGTTCTGTACATCTATGTCTCTATTTTTTGTGCCATTACCATGCTGTTTTGATTATTGTAGACTTGTAATATAGTCTGAAGTCTGGTAGGATGATACCACCAACTTTGTTTTTATTACTAAGAATAGCCTTAGCTATATGGGTTTTATTCTGGTTCTATACAAAATGAAGTACCTTTTTCTCCAGTTCTTTAAAATATGATGTTGATCTTTTAATGGGGATCACATTGAATCTGCAGATTGCTTTGGATAGAATAGACATTTTGACAATGTTGATTCTTCCCAGCCAAGAGCAGAGTATGTTCTTCCATTTGTTAGTGTCTTCTGAAATTTCTTTTCTTAGGGTTTCATAATTCTCTTTAAAAAGATCTTTCAACTCTTTTGTTAGGTATATTCTGAAGTATTTCGTTTTCTTTGAGGCTACTGTGAAGGGAATTGTGTCCTTGATTTGCTTCTCCACTTGGCTGTTATTGGCATATGCAAAGGCTACTGATGTGTGGACACTGATTTTATAACCTGAGACATTACTGTATTTCCTGATGACTTCTAGGCATTTTGTGATTGTGTCTCTGGGGTTTTCTAAGTATAAGATCATATCATCAGCAAAGAGGGAGAGTTTGACCTCTTTTGCCCCCATTTGGATGCCCTTTGTATCCTTCTCTTGCCAGATTGTATTGGCTAGAACTTCCAGAACTATACTAAATAATAGTAGCAATAGTGGATATCTTTGTCTGGTTCCAGTTCTAAGTGGAAAAACTTCCAGTTTTACCCCATTCAGAATGATGCTAGCTATGAGTTTGTCATAGACAGCTTCAATCAGTTTAAGAAATGTTCCTTCTAGTGGTGCCTGTGGCTCAAAGAAGTAGGACGCCGGCCCCATATGCCGGAGGTGGCAGGTTCAAACCCAGCCCCGGCCAGAAACTGCAAAAAAAAAAAAAAAAAAAAGAAACCTTCCATCTATGCCTGTTTTCTTAAGTTTCTTAAGTGTTCTAATTAGGAAAGAATCGTGAATTTTATCAAATGCTTTTTCTGCATCTATTGAAAGGATTGTATGGTCTTTGTTTAGCTAAGGTTTTGTTGAGTATTTTTGCATCAATATTCATTAGTGAAATTGGTCTGTAGTTCTCTTTTGGTTGGATCCTTTTCTGGTTTTGATATCAAGGTGATGTTTGCTTCATAGAACATGTTGGGGAAGGTTCTTTTCTTCTCAGTGTTTTGAAATAGGTTCTGTAGTATACGTACAAGCTCATCTTTGAAGGTGTGATAGAATTCTGATGTGAAGCCATCTGGTCCTGGGCTTTTTTTTGTTGGAAGTTTTTTTATTGTTTCTGGAATGTCAGTGCTTGATATTGGTCTGTTCAAGAGATCTGTTTCTTCCTGGTTAAGGCTAGGAAGATGATGTGATTCCAAGTATTGGTCCATCTCCTCCACCTTATCAAATTTCTAGACATAAAGTTTTTGGTAGTAGTCAGAAATAATCTCTGTATCTCTGTAGTATCAGTTGGTATTTCCCCTTTTTTATTTCTGATGGAGGTTATTAAAGATTTTGCTTTTCTATTTCTGGTTAATCTGGCCAATGCTTTATCAATTTTAATTATCTTTTAAAAGAAGCAACTTTTTGTTACATGAATTTTCTGAATTTTCTTTTATTGTCAATTTCATTTATTTCTGATTTAATTTTGGTTATTTCTTTTCTTCTGCTAGGTTTGGGATTGGATTGCTCTTCCTTTTCCATTACTTTAAAAGATGATTCATTGGTTATTGATGTGCTCTCTTTGTGTTTTTCAGATGGAGGCATCTAATGTGATAAATTTCCCTCTTTGAACTGCTTATGTAGTGTCCCACAGGTTTTGGTAGCATTTGTCTTCATTATTGTTATGCTCAAGCAAGTTAATGATTTCCTTTTTTATCTCTTCCTTGACTTAACTGTCATTCAACATAAGGTTATTTAATTTCCATGCCTTCGTGTGAGGATGACAATTTTTTTTGGAGTTGAGTTCCACCTTTATTGCCTTGTGGTCTGAGAAGGCACAAGCTAAAATTTCAATTCTTTTGATTTTGTTGAGATTTGATTTTTGTCCCAGGATATGATCTATTTTGGAAAATGTTCCATGGGCTGATGAGAAGCACATATGTTCTTTAGCTTTGGGATGAAGTGTTCTATATATATGTCTATCAAGCACTGTTGTTCTAGGGTCACATTTAAGTCCCCTGTATCTTTGTATAGTTTGTTTAGAGGATCTGTCCAGCTCTGTAAGAGGAGTATTTAAAGTCCCCTGTTATTATGGTGTTATAGGATATCATATTGCTCAGACTAATTGAGGTCTGTTTCAAGAATCTGGGAGCATTTAAGTTGGGTGAATAAATATTTAAAATTGAAATGTCCTCTTGTTGTATTGTTCCCTTGACCATTATGAAGTGTCCATCTTTTTTTTTTTTATTTTAGTTGCTTTAAATCTACTTGTGTCTGAGAATAAGATTGCAACCCCTCTTTTCTTTTGATTTCCATTTGCCTGAAAAATTGTCTTCCTTTACCCTAAATTTTACTTTGTCCTTCAAGGCTAGGTCTGTTTCCTAGAGACAGCATATGGATGGCTTCTGCTTTTTCTTATCCAAACAGCTAGACTCTACCTCTTGGGTGGGGAAGTCAAGCCATTAATTTTTATTAAGATAATTGATGTGTGGTAGAGTTCTGTTTATCTTATTTTCTGAAAGTCTGTTGCTTAGTTTTTTGTTTTTTGTGTTTTTTGTTTGTTTGAGACAGAGTCTCACTATGTCACTCTCAGTAGAGTGCTGTGGCATCACAGCTCACAGAAACCTCAAACTCTTGGGCCCAAGCGATTCTCTTGCCTTGGCCTCCCAAGTAGCTGCACCTGCCACAATGCCTGGCTACTTTTGGTTGTAGTTGTCATTGTTGTTTGGCAGGTCCAGGCTGTATTCAAACCTGCCAGCTCCAGTGTTGTGTGGCTGACGCCCTAGCCACTGAACTACAGGTGCCGAGCCACATTGCTTAGTTTTATTTTTTGTATCATTATTGAAGCTAGGTGTTTTCCTTTTGTTTCTTGGTGTTTACTTTGCTTTTGGTCCATCGTGATGGTCAGTGTGTAGAATAGTTTTAAGTATTTCCTGTAGAGCTGGTCTTATTGTGGCAAACTTCCTCAATGTTTGCATGTTAGTAAATGATTTTATTTCTCCATCAGTTTTAAAGCTTAGCTTAGCAAGATATAGAATTCTGTGCTGAAAATTGTTTTGTTTAAGTATATTGAAGGTATTCAAGCCATTGTCTTCTGGTTTGAAAAGTTTCATTTGAGAAGTCCACAGTCACCCTGATGGATTTGCCCCTATAGGTCAATTGGCGCTTACTCCTGGCAGCCTGCAGAATCTTCTCTCTTGTCTTGACTTTGGGAATGTTCATGGCAATGTATATTGGGGAAGCTCTATTTGAGTTGAGACAACCCGGGGTCCACTATCCCTTTGAAAGGAGTGTGTCAGAATCTGGTGATATTTGGGAAATTTTCATTTATGATATCTTCTCGTAGGACTTCCATTCCTCTGGGGCGTTTTTCCTCTTCTGGGATACCTATAACTCATATGTGTGAATGCTTCATGAAGTCCTATAATTCTGTCATGTCTTTCCTTTTCCCGGGTTACTAGCTCATTTCTGAACAGAATGAGACCCTGTCTCTAAACAAAGAAAAAGAATTTTTAAAAAAAGTCAGTTGAGTATTTTTATATGGGTCCATTTGTGGGCTCTCTATTCTGTTCCATTAACTTATTTGTCAATTTCTTAGCCAATATCACATTCTCTTAATTACTGTAGCTATGTGATGGGTCTTGAACAAGCTTTATAATAAGTCCTCAAACTACAACAACAAAAATAAACAAATGGGACTTCATTAAACTGAAAAGCTTCTGTACAGCTAAGGACACAATAACCAAAGCAAAGAGACAACCTACACAATGGGAAAGGATATTTGCATATTTTCAGTCAGACAAAAGCTTGATAACCAGGATCTATAGAGAACTCAAATTAATCCACATGAAAAAAGCCAACAATCCCTTATATCAAGGGGCAAGAGACATGAATAGAACTTTCTCTAAAGACGACAGACGAATGGCTAACAAACACATGAAAAAATGTTCATCATCTCTATATATTAGAGAAATGCAAATCAAAACAACCCTGAGATATCATCTAACCCCAGTGAGAATGGCCCACATCACAAAATCTCAAAACTGCAGATGCTGGCGTGGATGTGGAGAGAAGGGAACACTTTTACACTGCTGGTGGGACTGCAAACTAGTACAACCTTTCTGGAAGGAAGTATGGAGAAACCTCAAAGCACTCAACCTAGACCTCCCATTCGATCCTGCAATCCCATTACTGGGCATCTACCCAGAAGGAAAAAAATCCTTTTATCATAAGGACACTTGTACTAGACTGTTTATTGCAGCTCAATTTACCGTTGCCAAAATGTGGAAACAGCCTAGATGCCCACCAACCCAGGAATGGATTAACAAGCTGTGGTATATGTATACCATGGAATACTATTCAGCCATTAAAAAAAATGGAGACTTTACATCTTTCGTATTAACCTGGATGGATGTGGAAGACATTATTCTTAGTAAAGCATCACAAAAATGGAGAAGCATGAATCCTACGTACTCAATCTTGATATGAGGACAATTAATGACAATTAAGGTTATGGGGGGGGAAGCAGAAAGAGGGATGGAGGGAGGAGGGTGGGGCCTTAGTGTGTGTCACACTTTATGGGGGCAAGACATGATTGCAAGAGGGACTTTACCTAACAATTGCAATCAGTGTAACTGGCTTATTGTACCCTCAATGAATCCCCAACAATAAAAAAAAAAATAATAAGTCCTCAAACTTTGTTCTTCTCATTCAATATTGTGTTGGCTATTGTGGGTTCTTTGCCTCTTCATATAAACTTTATAATAACTTACTAGTTTTAGTTGGAATTGCACTGAATCTGTAGATCAAATTGGGAACTGTCATCTTGAAAATATTGAATCTTGGGCGGCGCCTGTGGCTCAGTGAGTAGGGCGCCAGCCCCATATGCCGAGGGTGGTGGGTTCAAACCCAGCCCCAGCCCCAGCCAAACTGCAACCAAAAAATAGCCGGGCGTTGTGGCGGGCGCCTGTAGTCCCAGCTGCTCGGGAGGCTGAGGCAAGAGAATCGCGTAAGCCCAGGAGTTAAGAGGTTGCTGTGAGCCCGTGTGACGCCACGGCACTCTACCAAGGGCAGTACAGTGAGACTCTGTCTCTACAAAAAAAAAAAAAAAGAAAGAAAATATTGAATCTTTCCATGAACATGGAATATCTCTTTATTTATGTAGTTCTCCTTTCATCTTGTTTATCAGAGTATTGCAATTTTACTCAGATAGATCTTGTACCTACTTTGTTAAATAAAATATTTTATTTGGAGGGTGATAATATAAATAGTATGTATTTAATTTTTTTTTATTGTTGGGGATTCATAGAGGATACAAGATGTGTCCCACACTGAGACCCTGCTCCTCTCCCTCCTCTCCTCTCTCTTCTCTTCCTTTGTGTTTAATTTCAAATTCCATTTCTTAGTTGCTGTCATTAGGAAAGCAGTTGACTTTTGCATATTAACCTTGTGTCCTGTAATCTTGCTGTAATTACTTATTAGTTCCAAGATACTTTTTATTAATTCTTTTCAATTTTCTATATAAATAATCATATGAACAAAGACAATATTTTATTTCTTCCATTCTGTATACCTTATATTTCATTTTCTTATCTTATTGCATTAGGTAGATCTTCTAGTATGATTTTTGAATGGTGTTAGGGTACAACCTTACTTTGTTGCTGATCTTAGCAAGGGAGTGTCTAGTTTCTCACCATTAAGGGTGATATTAGCTGCAGGTGTTTTGTAGCTATTCTTTATCAAGATGGAGAGGTTCTCCTTCATTCCTAGTATACTCAGAGGTTTTATAATGAGTCGGCATTGGATTTTGTTAGATACTTTTTCTGTATCTATTGATATGATCATATGACTTTTGTTTTTTAGCCTGTTGATGTGATGGATTATACAGATTGGTCTTTGAATGTCAAATCAGCATTGCATACCTGGGATAAATCTGACTTGGTTGTGGTATATAATTCTTTTTATACAATGTCGGATTCCATTTGCTAGTATTTTATTGAGGATTTTCACCTTTATGGCCATTGTAGTTTGGTTTTTCTTGTAATGTCTCTGTCTGATTTTGGTATTAGGGTAATGCTGGCCTCACAAAATGAGTTAGTATTCCATTTGCTTCAATCTTCTGAAAGAGATTCTAGAGAATTGATATTATTTCTTCCTTAAATGTTAGGTAGAATTTACCAGTTAGCCCATCTGTGTCTGATTTTTTGGGGGGGGTTACGGTGTTCTGCTTATGGAAGTTCATTGACTATTGATTCAATTTCCTTTTCTTTCTTTTTTTCTTTTTTTAAATTTCAGGTTAATATATGGATACAAATGATGAGGTTACATTGTTTGCATTTGTTAGGTAAAATCCAAGCTGTAGTTGAGCCCTTCACCCAGGAGGAGTACCATATACTCCTCCTCTTATTGAGTCAATCTTTTTAATAAACATAGGCCTATTTGGAATGTTTCTTCTGGTGTGAATATTGGCAGATTGTGTCTTTCAAGGAATTGGTCCATTCTATCTAGATTATCATCTTGTGATCATAGAAGTGCTCATAATATTCTTTTCTTATCCTTTTAACATCAGTGAAATCTATATTAGAGAAGACTCTTTAATTTCTCATAATTGTGTCCTCTCTCTTCTTAGTTATCCTTGCTCTAGAGGATTATCAATTTTATTGATCCTTTTAAAGAACCAGCTCTTGGTTTTATTGATTTTTCTCTATGGTTTTTTTTCAATGTCATTGACTTCAGGTTTAATTTTTGTCTTTTTTCTTCTTCGTTTAGATTTAATGTGGTCTTCTTTTTCTAACTTCCTAAGATAAAAACTTAGATTATTGATTTTAGAGCTTTCTTTGTACTTTTTAATAAGTATACTTAATGTTATATTCAGATAGTATATTTTTAAATTCTATCTTGAACAGTTACTAGTTATATGAGCCTGGGCAAGTTCTTTTCTTTTTTTTTCTTTTTAATTAAATCATAGCTGTGTACATTAATGCATTTACAGGGAACAATATGCTGGTTTTATATACAATTTGAAATACTTTTATCCAGCTGGTTAACATAGCCTTCACTGCACTTTCTTAATTATTGTGTTAAGACATTTATACTCTATACTTAGTTTCTTAACAGCTTTATTGAGATATAATTCACATATCATAGAATTCACCCACTTAAAATGTACAATCCAATGATTTTTAGTATGTTCACAGACTTATACAACCATCATCACTATCATTTTTAGAACATTTTCGTCATCCAAAAAAGAAATTCCACAACCATTTGTAGTTACTCCCCATTTCTCTCCTCGCTGCTATTCTGAACAATTTTTTTTTTAATTTTTTACTCCTCTTATCTGAGATTGTTTAACTTTTGACCAACATCTCCCCATCTACCCTCTCCTGTAACTACCCAAGCCTTTGGTAACCATCATTCTACTCTCTCCTTTGAGATCCGAACATGTATGGATTCCATATATGAGTGAGTTCATGTAGTGTTTATCTTTATGTGACTGGCTTATTTCACTTAAAATAATGTTTCTAAGTTCATCCATGTTGTCACAACTAACAGGATTTCATTCTTTTTTATTGCTTGTAGTATTCCATTGTGTGTACATACTACATTTTCTTTATCCACTCATCTGTTGTTGGGCACTTACTTTGATTTCATATCTTGGCTGTTGGGAATAGTGCTGCAATAAACTGGGAGTGCAAATTCTTTTTGATATATTGATTTTAGATCCTTTGGATATATACCCAGGAGTGGGATTGCTAGATAACATAGTAGTTGTATTTTTAATATTTGAGGAACTGGCATACAGCTTTCCATAGTGGTTGTACTAATTTACATTCCCACCAGCAGTGTTTGAGAGTTCCACATCCTTACCAAAACTTGTTATCTTTGTCATTTTGGTATTAATTATTATCTTAACGGGTATTAAGCTATATCTCATTGTGATTTTCATTTGCATTTCCCAGATGATTAGTGAGGTTGAACATTTTTTCATATACCTGTTGGGCCCTTTGTCTTCTTTTGAGAAATGTCTGTTCCAGTTTTTTGCCTATTTTTTAAAGGTATTTCTCTTTTCCCATATGAAAGGTTAGAGTGTTTTTCTTCCCCCACATAGAAGGCTATTACTAACTGGAGTTTTCCTTCCCCAACGTCAGTTATGGTCTAATATTATTACCCCAGCAGGTAAAGTTATAGTTAACAAGTTTGTGCTGAGGGCAGGTCTTGTTGAGAAAAATAGAGGTCTCTGACATATTTCAACATGGTTCCTTTTCCCTCCCCGCCTGCCAGAAGCATGAGGAGATTTTTTCCTAATATTTACTCTGACAATTTAGTTGAGCTGCTGGTGGTAAAATTCACAAAAGTGTTGGGGTCCCTGAAGACTGAGTCTTCCTGGATTTTAACTCTCAGACTGTCCACATAGAGCCTCCAGCAATTAATTCATCAGTTACAGCTCACTTTTTCTGTCCCATCTCTGCTCAGGAGTTTCTTTTCTGGTAAGATTTCCTGTATTTATCTGTTTGTCTGTCTTGATTTGAGTTATTAATTTTTTTAGTCTGTTTAGCTTTTTATTTGGTAGGACAGAGTAATGACTTGAAATTTTTTACACATGGAACCAGAAACCAAAAATCCCCAGTTTTTGTTTTGCCAGCAGCCTGAAAGAATTTAAACATACTTTCTCTTTGAGATTTCTTACTGTATTAAAAATAGGACTTACTGACTTTATATTTCTTGATAGAAAATATTAAGGAATTTAATGCCTTAAGACATCTAATTAAAAACATCTGTGCGTAAGGTAAATTGTGGCTGGCAAATTTTAAATGGATATAATTATTTTTAACTTGGAAATAATGTATTTGTTCAGAGTTTAGTACATGATGAAGTCTGACTTCAGTTTTTTCTGGAGGTGTTTGAGAATTTCCTTATTTTGTTTGTTAGATGTTCTCCTCCTCCTAGGACACCCTGGAATAATTAAGAGAAAAGATATTTTACAGTTTCTCTTAAGGAATATGAGGAAACAGTTATAGTAATATTGTATGTTAGTAGAGTTCAGTTAGCAGGAACAGAAATTCATTAAACAGTTTCTGAGATCAAAAATCACACTGGTAATTTTCATTATCCTATAGTTTTTCACAAGACTATAGCCACAAACAATGGAACGTGAAATATTTGCTAGGTGCACAAAAATGTAGGTCACAAGTGAGTAATAAGTCATACTGTGTGAAAAGCATTGAAAGGCATGACTAATGTTTCAAAAGCTTTTGTTATCTCAGTAAGACAGCTTATGTGTGCAACAGTCCTGCGGAGAGTGTCTTGGCCTGTAAGAAAGAGAAAAAGAAGATTCTTATTCATGAATAGTGCTATAAACTTCAATTGCCAATAGTTTTCAGTTTATAGATATGCATTACATATTAAGTTGCAGATTACAGTGCTCTGTTTTTAAATTTTGAATGTTTCAGGGTAGAACAAAGGTAATACATGAAAGAGTTCAGGCAATTTCCCTAGAAACAAAAGCCAAATCCTAAGTAAGAGATTTTCTTCTAATAACTCTGTGGGGTAGTTTAACTGTGCCAGATTCCAGGGGAACACTTGCCTTCATGTTTTAATCTAGGAATAAAGGTTGACAACCCTTTTGTATAAAACATTGTGTCTAGGAGAGAAACAGGGAAGAATGTTGGTATTTTCTAAAACTCCAACTGTTGAGAAATATATAGAAAATGGAAAAATGAGAACAGCTCAGAGTAGGTGAACTACATCAAGATTGATAGTCATTTTCCTCTAAGAAATCTAATGGGTTGATGTAATGGGTTAAGTTAATTTCCAACTTAAAACTGGAAAGCACCTTTTATTCCTTCATAAATTGTTTTTCATTGAATACAGGGTGAAGACTATTTTGCAATAATTAAGATTTAGTTGAAATATACCTACATGTTAAAAAAAAAGAAATATACCTACATGTTAAAAAAATAAATGTTTGTAATTATAAAACTTGAAAGCAAAATGTTCCATTTTGAGATATTTCTTAAGTAATACAAAGAAGAAAGATACTCAATTTTTCAAGTAATCATTAGGCACTTTTTAAATGTCCATTACTAAAATCATAACTAATGAGCCAAATGTTTATGTTTTTTTGTTTTTTGTTTTTTACATAGGTGGAATTAGACACAACATTAAGTGACTTGGAGGCTGCAGATTTTGCAGAACTGGTAAGAGAAGGGATGGATTTTAGGAAAGGCTCAATGTATATTTTGAGCCTTATTTTGTATGTCACTCAATTATTCTAAATATTTACCAATAGCTCAAATGTTTATAGCAGCATAGTTCACAATTGCAAACATGTGAAAACAACCCAAGTGCCCACCAATAAATGAGTGGATTAATATAATATGGTGTATGCATACTGTCGTATGCTACTCAGCCATAAAAAATATTGATGATCTAGTATCTTTTGTGACAACATGGATGAAACTGGAAACCATTCTTCTAAGTGAAACATCACAAGAATTGAAAAACAAACATATCTACTCAATACCAAATTACAACTGATGTATCATCACTTCAATGTACACAGAGAAGTAAATCTCAATGAAAATCAAGCTGGGGAAGGCGGGATGGGGGAATGGGTAAATTCAAACCTATTGGGTATCATGCACACTATTTGGGTGAAGGACACACAACTTTGACTCAATATGTACAAAAACAACGTATGTAAACAAAACATTTGCACCCCCTAAAATTCTGAAATTTAAAAGGAAAAGGAGCTAAGGGCAAAATAGATGAGTAACAAGAACAAAATATTTACCAAGTGGATGTATGATAATCTTGAAACATGCAACATGGCCTGTGTCAGTTGCAAAACTGACAAAATCTATCTTGCTTCCCTTAAGATTTTCTACTTAGTTGAAATATTTGTTACCCAATGGATATTACAGGATTAAGAAATGATTAACTACAATTACATCATTGAGAATTAGGCTTACCAAAGAAAGAAAATATAGATGTAATGTTGATTAAATAAGAAACCATGTAGGTCTGAATTTAAATTGGAAGTATCAGTATGGTTTTTAATCTTTTCACATTTGGGTAATTGTAAATTGTAAATTGAGCTACAATAAATAGTCTAGTACAGATATCCTTATGGTAAAATGATTTTTTTTCACTCTGGGTAGATGCCCAGTAATGGATTGCAGGATCAAATGGAATGTCTAATTTGAGTTCTTTGAGGGTTCCCCATATGTTCTTCCGAAAAGGTTGTATTAGTTTGCAATCCCACCAGCAGACTTTGCAATATGGGCTGTTCTTACTGGGGTTAGGTGATATCTCAGGGTGGTTCTGATTTGCATTTCTTCTATGATTAGGGACAATGAGCATTTTTTCATATATTTGTTGTGTGTCTTCCTAAGAGGTTCTTTTTTTGAGACAGAGTCTCACTATGTCACCCTCAGTAGAGTGCTGTGGCATCACAGCTCACAGCAACCTCAAACTCTTGAGCTTAAGTGATATTATCTCAACCTCCCGAGTAGCTGGGACTACAGGTGCCTGCCACAACACCTGGCTATTTTTTTGGTTATAGTTGTCATTGTTGTTCGGCAGGTCCAGGTTGGGTTCGAACCACCCAGCTTGGGTGTATGTGGCTGGTGCTATAACCACTGTGCTACAGGGGCCGAGTCCTTAGAGAAGGTTCTACTCATATCTCTTGCCCATTGATATATGGGGTTTTTGGCTATTTTTTTTTTTATTAAATCATAGCTGTGTACATTAGTATGATCATGGGGCACCATACACTTGGATCATAGACGGTTTGACACATTTTCATCACACTAGTTAACATAGCTTTCGTGGCATTTTCTTAGTTATTTTGCTAAGACCTTTACATTCCACATTTACTAGGATTCACATATACCCTTGTAAGATGCACCGCAGGTGTAATCCCATTAATCCGCCTCCCTCCACCTACCTCCCCCCTCCCTCCACTCCCTTTCCCCCTTCTCCCTATTCTTAGGTTGTAACTGGGTTATAGCTTTCATGTGGAGGTCCTACATTAGTTTCATAATAAGGGTGAGTACTGTTTTTGTGCCAGAACCATGCTGTTTTGATTACTATCGATTTGTAGTATAGTCTGAGGTCTGGTAGCATGATTCCTCCTGCTTTGTTTTTATTTCTGAGTAATGTCTTGGCTATTCGAGATTTTTTTCTGATTCCATATAAAACGAAGTATTGTTTTTTTCAAGATCTTTAAAGTATGACAGTGGAGCTTTAATGGGGATTGCATTGAAATTATATATTGCTTTGGGTAGTATGTGTTGAAATTATATATTGCTTTGGGTACTATGGCCATTTGAACATTGTTGATTCTTCCCAACCATGAGCATGGTATATTTTTCCATTTGTTAATAACATTCTCAGCTATCTCTTTTCTTAGAGTTTCATAGTTCTCTTTATATAGATCTTTCATGTCCTTTGTTAGATAAACTCCCAAGTATTTCATCTTCTTTGGCACTACTGTGAATGGGATAGAGTCCTTAATTGTTTTTTCAACTTGACTATTGTTGGTATATATAAAGGCTATCGATTTATGAATGTTGATTTTGTAACCTGAGACGCTGCTGTATTCCTTGATCACTCTAAGAGTTTTGTAGTAGAGTCCCTAGTATTTTCGAGATATACAATCATATCATCTGCGAAGGGTGAAAGTTTGATCTCTTCTGACCCTATGTGGATACCCTTGATCACCTTTTCTTCCCTAATTGCGGTGGCTAAAACTTCCATTACAATGTTAAAGAGCAATGGAGACAATGGGCAGCCTTGTCTGGTTCCAGATCTGAGTGGAAATGATTCCAATTTAACTCCATTCAATATGATATTGGCTGTGGGTTTGCTGTAGATGGCCTCTATCAGTTTAAGAAATGTCCCCTCTATACCAATTTTCTTAAGTGTTCTGTTCATGAAGGGATGTTGGATGTTATCAAACATCTTTTTCTGCATCGATTGAGAGAATCATATGGTCTTTGTTTTTTAATTTGTTTATGTGCTGCATTACATTTATAGATTTACATATATTGAACCAGCCTTGAGACCCTGGGATAAAACCAACTTGGTCATGATGTATGATTTGTTTGATATGTTGCTGGATTCTGTTTGTTAGAATCTTGTTGAATATTTTTGCATCTATATTCATTAGTGATATTGGTCTATAATTTTCTTTTCTTGTTGGGTCTTTTCCTGGTTTGGGGATCAGGGTGACGTTTGCTTCATAGAACATGTTGGGTAGTCTTCCTTCTTTTTCTACCTTTTGGAGCAGGTTGAGTAATATAGGTACTAATTCCTCTTTAAAGGTTTGGTAGAATTCTGACGTAAAACCATCTGGTTCCAGGCTTTTCTTTTTGGGGAGATTTTGTATGGTTGATGTTACTTCCAAACTTGATATGGGCCTGTTCAACATTTCCACTTGATTTTGGTTAAGTCTTGGAAGGTGACGTGCTTCCAAGTAACGGTCAATTTCCTTCAGATTTTCATATTTCTGAGAGTAAAGTTTCTTGTAATATTCATTAAGGATTTTTTGGATTTCTGATGAGTCTGTGGTTATTTCGTCTTTGTTCTTTCTTATTGATGAGATTAGAGATTTTACTCTTTTTTTCCTGATTAGGTTGGCCAAAGGTTTATCTATTTTGTTGACCTTTTCAGAAAACCAGCTTTTTGATTTATTGATCTGTTGTATAATTCTTTTGTTTTCAATTTCATTTAGTTCTGCTCTGATTTTGGTTATTTCTTTTCTTTTACTGGATTTGGGGTTGGAGTGTTCTTCCATTTCCAGTCTCTTGAGATGTCCCATTAAGTTGCTTACTTCCTCTCTTTCCATTCTCCTGAGGAAGGCTTGCAGTGCTATAAATTTCCCTCTTAGAACTGCCTTTGCAGTGTCCTAGAGGTTCTGGTAGTTCGTGTCTTCATTGTCGTTTTGTTCCAAAAATTTGGCAATTTCCTTCTTGATCTCATCTCTGACCCAGCTATCATTCAGCTTAAGGTTATTTAACTTCCATGTTTTTGTATGAGTATACAGATTCCTGTTGTTACTCATCTCAAGTTTTATTCCATGATGGTACGAAAAGATGCATGGAATAATTTCTATTCCTTTAAATTTACTGAGGTTAGACTTGTGACCTAAGATGTGATCGATTTTGGAGTAAGTTCCGTGGGCCGATGAGAAGTGTGTGTACTCAGTTTTGTCGGGATGAAATGTTCTGTAGATGTCTGCTAAATCTAAATGCTGGATGGTTAGATTTAAATCTAGAATTTCTGTACTCAGCTTTTTGTTGGAGGATCGATCCATCACTGCCAAAGGAGTGTTAAAATCTCCCACTATTATAGAGTTGGAGGAAATCAAGTTGCTCGTGTCTGTTAGAGTTTCTCTTATAAGTTGAGGTGCATTCTGGTTGGGTGCATAGATATTAATAATTGAAATCTCATCATATTGAGTATTACCCTTAACAAATAGGAAGTGACCATTTTTGTCCTTCCTTTTGTTGGTTTAAAGCCTATCGTATCCGCAAATAAAATTGCAACACCTGCTTTTTTCTGGTTACCATTTGCCTGAAATATGGATGACCATCCTTTTCACCCTGAGTCTGTATTTGTCTTTTTAGTTAAGATGTGACTCTTGTATGCAACAAATGTCTGGCCTGAGTTTTTGTATCCAGTCAGCTAACCTATGTCTCTTTAGAGGGCAGTTTAAGCCATTCACATTAATGGAGAGAATTGATAAGTTTGGTGAAATTTTGGGTATTGAGTGTTTTGAAAGTCTCGTGGGCATTTTTAATCCTTTTGCCATTGTGGAAGTTGGAGTTTGACCAGAAATTTCTGAGTGAGTTTACTTTTGTAGTAGAAGATTGGGTTGGTTATTATGGAGGATAGGTTGGAGAATATCCTGAAGAGCTGGTTTGGTTATGGCAAATTTCTTTAGCATATGAATGTCATTAAAGTATTTAATTTCTCCGTCACAAATGAAACTCAATTTAGCTGGGTACAAGTTCCGGGGTTGAAAGTTATTTTGCTTGAGGAGATTAAACGTTGATGACCACCCTCTTCTGGCTTGAAAAGTTTCAGCAGAGAGATCTGCAGTCATTCTAATGTTCTTCCCTTTGAAGGTAATAATTTTCTTTCACCTGGCCGCTTTGAGAATTTTCTCCTTCATATTAACTTTAGTGAAGTTAATTATGATATGCCTGGGGGATGTCTTATTGGGGTTGAGTCGTGCTGGGGTTCTGAAGCTATCTGCTATCTGAATTTCAGGTTCTCTGGGCATGTCTGGAAAATTCTGTTTCATAATTTCATGCAGAAGGGCCTCTGCGCCCAGTGAGGCCACTTCACCTGTTTCAGGAATTCCTATGAGTCGGATATTTGCCTTCTTCAAGTTATCCCAGAGCTCTCTGAGAGAGTGATCCATTTTTGCTCTCCATTTCTCTTCCTCTTTGAGAGTTTGGGAGTGTTCAAAGGCTTTATCTTCAATGTCAGAGTTCCTTTCTTCTGCTTGGTCCATTCTGTTGCTAAGGGATTCTACTGTATTTTTCATATCTTTGAGGGCTGCAAATTCTTGCTTCAGTGTGTCTAAGTCTTTGGTGGTTTTGTCTTTAAATTCATTAAATTCTTGAGACAGCTTTTGAATTTCTCCACGGATTCCTAGTTCCATTTTGTTAATCTTGTTTACCATCCAAATTCTGAATTCGATTTCTGACATCTCAGGCAGTTGTTTGTGAATGGGATCTTCAATTACATCTGCCGTATCTTTCCTTGGGGGGGTTGATCTATTCTGGTTATTCATGTTACCAGAGTTTTTCCGCTGATTCCGCCCCATGATTGTTTTGCTCCCTTTGATTTCTGCCCTGGTCTTTTGTCGAGGACCTGTACAGTGCTGTGGCCTGAGAAACTGAGGCCCTGTTTGGTTTAAAGGAGCTAAGTGGTTCTGTCTTGTTTTCAGCTGGTTTCTATTTGACCCTAGTGAAACAGTTATATATGTATTATATATATATATATATGTATTGCAGTATATTGCTGGGACACCAGGTGGCACTGTGTTTTTTTTTTTTTTTTTAGGGAACAGATAACATAACCAGCAACCTCTCTCTGTTCCCTAGCATAATCCTGGTTCCTAACTTAGTTGCTTTTGGTGATCACCTGATTGTTTCCTCAGCATTCAGACCTGGGTTGGGATCATAAACCTCTCCAGAGTCCTTCAGAGGCAGGTCTCACAATGTCCCATGACAGCAGTTCCTGTGGGGTTTGAGTCCCTTCAGCATGTCCCAAGAGTAGAGTTTTGTTCCTAGCAGGCAAAAGGAAGACAGTCATGCTTTAGGCCCCTGCTCAGAGGCCCCACCTCATGACCTCACAATCTTCCCACAATGGCAGTCCTGGCAACTTGGACCTTCCTAGTATGGCTGTCCCACCAGCCACCAAACTGATGGTAAATCCTCTCCATTTGGTACTCAAACCTGACTATTGTATACTGTTCAAGTCCACCCACTCTTCCAAACTCTTCACTCAATGTGTAGCTTCCCCCCAAAACTGAAAACTATGGAAAGTCATCTTCCCATCCTAGACCTCTGTGGGGAGGTGGGGGGGGCGGTGGGCGGCTATTCTCCCCTGCTCCCAGTCGCTTGCCTAGCCAGTCAGATCTCCACCATGCCAAATCACACACTTGTCTTCTGTACACCACCACCTCCCCATGCACCCTCAGCTACAACCTCACCTCAAGGAGGTGATTTTTTTTTTTAATTAAATCATAGCTGTGTACATTAATGCAATCATGGGGTACAATGTGCTGGTTTTATGTACAATTTGAAATGTTTTCATCAAACTGGTCAACATAGCCTTCACCACATTTTCTTAGTTATTGTGTTAAGACATTTGTATTCTACACCTAGTAAATTTCACATGTACCCATGTAAGATGCACTGTAGGTGTGGTCCCACCAATTACTCTCCCTCCACCCATCCTCCCCTCTCCCCTCCCCTCCCTCTCCCCTTTCCCCTTTTTGGGCTATAATTGGGTTATAGCATTCATAAGAAAGCTGTAAATTGGTTTCATAGTAAGACCGAGTACATTGGATACTTTTTCTTCCATTCTTGAGATACTTTGCTAAGAATATGTTCCAGCTCAAAGGGAGGTGATTCTTGAACTGAGATTTGAGTAAGAGCCACACAGTTGACAAAGGATAAGGAAAGGTTTCATGACTGAGGAAACAGCATGTTCAAAGGCTCCCAATGGTGGGAGGGAGCTAAGCATAGGCAAGGGCTGGAGAGAAATCCAGTATGGCTGAAATGAAGAGCCTAAAAAAGAAGTTTTGATGAAACTGTATTACATTTTGATTTTGGTGGCATTTACACAGTTGTATATATTTGTCAAAACTCAAAACAGTTCACAGTGAGTTTTATCTTAATAAAATAAACTGAAAATAAGCACCTATTCTAAACTTCTTATAAAATTAGATTTAAGATTTAATATTGTATCCTAACTTCTGTTTTTCATTTCTTAAAATTATCGTTAAGGTATCATTTACATTTAATAAATTCTTCTGTGTCCCTTGTCTGTGGCAAATCACTGATCTGTTTTCTTTCCGCATGATTTCACGTTTTCTAGGATGTCATATGAAGTTATTCATGCAGTAGATAATTTTTTGTCTTATTTCAGTTAACATAATGGATTCGAGATTCATTCATGGTGTATCATCAGTTCAATCCTTAAAATTGCTGAGTAGTGTTCCATTGTGTGGATATATCACAATTTGTTTATTCCCCAATTGAAAGATATTTTGATTATTTCTAGTTTTTAGGTTTTTTTAGGTTTCACTGGGTTTTTAAAAATTATAATAGTAATACGTACATATAGGGTAAAGATGCAAGCATGATTATTAAAAGTGAAATATCCTCCCTCATCCCTCTGGCCTGCTTCCATCCCTAGGTGTAAACGATGCTCTTACAGTTATCACTCCTGCTCTTACAGTTATATTCTCACACACAAACCAGCACACATGTATATAATTGGAGGAGGGCATTTTTCAGATTATAATGTATATTTTGCTTTGCGGCTTGTACCCTGTTTCCCCGAAAATAAGACAGTGTCTTATTTTAAGTTGTGCTCCCAAAGATGCGCTAGGTCTTATTTTCAGGGGATGTCTTATCTTTCCTGTAAGTAGGTCTTATTTTTGGAGGATGTCTTATTTTCGGGGAAACAGGGTATTTGCTGAATACAGAAACTTTTATGCCTGCTTATATAGATCAATCATAGTTTTTTAACATTGGTATGAGATTCTGTGGTATAATATATTAATTCAGTTGACCTTTCCTTCATTGTTGAACTTCTCATGATCTCTACTTTTTCCATGTTATAAATAATTCCATTGAATTTTTTTTAATCTTGATTATATTGATTGAGCATGTCTGTAGATATCTAGAAGTGGAATTACTCAATGAGAGTATGAGCATTTAATTTTTTTTATGTACTATTCAGTTGCCTGAAAATAGGCAATACCAACTTGCACTTCCAAAAATGGTATGTGGTAATGTTGGTTATGTTTGAAGATGTATATTGGAAGCTTTTTGTCTTAAAAGATTTATTTTCAGAAATCCCTCAGGGAGTAAAAAATTGTGTGTCACATCTCATTCCTGACACCACTTGTCAGGGCCCAGGACTGGCCGGGTCTGGGGCCCAGCTTAACTAGGTTCCGGATGCAGACCGCTAATTTACCTTGCTCTGGTACAGTTTCTCTTAGGTGCCTGAGGGCTATCTACTTTAGCTGGAGAGAGAGAGAGAGTGTCTTAGAGAGAGTAAAACAGTCTTCTTAGAAAGGTAGATCTTAGACTTTAGCAGAGCTTGGTAATCTTCAGCAGAGAGACACCGTGCTGGCGTTCTGCAGGCAGGAGGGGAGATAGAGTCAGAGTAAGCGAGTCCGTGATAGAATGCGCATGCTCCTGACTGCCTTCTCCTCCAGTCTAATATAAGGCTGATCTCATGCCTCTCAACACCACAGGTGTAGAGACTGCCAATTCACCACTGCTTTTATCTCACGAGCTCTCATGCTTGTTAGGAGAGCCAGATCCCTCTCCATGCCCTTTCCACCAAGGTGTTCCATTTTTGAGCTATACAGGTATTTCTTATTATTCTCACTCCTCCCAGCCATAAGCTATAAGGGCTGCTACAATTGTGTGTTCTATTCTTAGATATCTCTAATCAACGGTGTCTTATAATAATTAAAAATAAGGTTGTTCTCAGTCAAATAAATATACAAGCATATTACATAGTATATTTCACCGTAATACTATGGTATATTGATTTTTAAAGAAGGTACTGTGAAAAGTTTAGTTACTAAAGAGTATCATTTCCATTTTAACTATTATAGCTTAACTGGGATTTTTTTTAATTGCCAAAAAAAAAAAAAACAGTACATAAATCTAGTGTGAATTTTCCCCCCAGTCTGAAGATTATTATGACATGAGGCGACTGTATACAATTGTGGGGTCTTCTTTATTTTACAAGGTAAGTTAAAGCTTTAACTCTTCCTAAATGTATGACTGTGATATAAACAGACTTAAAGTAAATTTTCTCAAACTTTTGTATATTTGAAAAATACATCTCTCTTCTCTTTTATTTAAATGTAGGTACCATTAGATTAAGATCTTTTCTTTCTTTCTTTCTTTTTTTAAACAGAGTTTCATTCTGTTGCCCAGGCTAGAGTGCTGTGATGTCAGTCTAATTTACAGCAAGCTCATAGTCTTGGATTCAAGCAATCTTCCTGCCTCAGCCTCCAAAGCAGCTGAGACTGCTTACAGCCCTCCACAGTGCCTGGCTAATCTTCCTGTTTTTGTTTTAGTAGAGATGGTATCTCGCTTTTGCTCAGACTGGTCTCAAACTCTTTTTTTTTTTTTTTGGCCAGGGCTAGGTTTGAACCTGCCACCTCTGGCATGTGGGACTGGCGCCCTACTCCTTGAGCCACAGGTGCCGCCCCTGTTCTCAAACTCTTGATCTTAAGCAATCCATCTACCTTGGCCTCACAGACGGCTAGGATTATAGGCGTGAGCTGTAATGCCCAGCCAGATGAAGATCTTGAAACAAGACTTGTACCTACATATGTATAAACACAAGAAATATTTATGGTCTTATTATACTCTTAAAGTATTTACAGATGTTGAAAGTAAAAATAATACTTAAAGAACCAAGTATGTAAGAGAGAAGAGGAATACTTTCTTGATTTCCTTTGCAATAGTTTATTTTTTAACCTATCTTCAGATATAAATGTACATCTTTAAAGTAAATCTTTAACATTTAGTTGACTTACATGTAAAGCAAATTAAACACAAAATAAATTCAAGTATTTTTATTTTCAAATAAAATCTTTCAACACTATATAAAACACATCTAACAAAGAATCAGACAATCCAGAAGGGTATACAGTGAAAAGTCAGTCTCTCCTACCTTGACCCCTGCTTCTCCACTTTTCCTTCTCAGAATTTAGTTCTTTTCTAATTTTGCCAAACTCTCAACCTATTCTACACAGAAGTGGTCTTGCTTTGTGCTTAAGTTTGCTTTTTGGGTCCCTGAAGTTATCATTTGATCTCTAGTTTGACTTTAGGAAAAAATATTTATTTTTGCTATTTCTTCATTTGTCCATTTGAAAGTAAAGTATTTTAGGCCAACGGAAGAAGGGTTTATAAAACCCAAAGCACAGTGGTTACTGCACCAGCCACATACACCAAAGCTGGCGTGTTCAAGCCCAGCCGGGGCCTGCTAAACAACAGTAACGACTGCAACAGAAAATATCCAGGTGTTGTGGCTGGTGCTCCTAGTCCCAGCTACTTGGGAGGCTGAGGCAAGAGAATCGCTTAAGCCCAAGAATTTGAGGCTGCAGTGAGCTGTGATGCCACAGCACTCTACCGAGAGTGACAAAGTGAGACTCTGTCTCAAAAAAAACTCTTAGAAATATATTATGGGATTATTGCTTTATACCGCTAGTTGACTTTTGCCCTTTGCTCTTTGTGGTTAAATTGAAGGGTTATTTGATATGCAGCCATTTGCCTAAGGATGATCTCATTGATATTGCTGTATACTGTCGCCACTATTGCTTGATGCCTTTAGCAGCAAAACAAAGAATCGGTCAGTTGATAATATGGCGAGAAGTGTTTCCTCAATACCACCTCCAACCTTCTGCAGACTCAGACACTGAAGTCTTTCAGGAACCTGAAGGCAGATATTTTTTGTTAATTGTTGGATTGGTAAGTTTAATGTGGCTTCTTGGAATTTTCCTTTCTTTTTCTTTTTTTTTTTTTTGCCATCTGTTGACTGTCTAAATACACAAACAAATATTCTCTTTTAAAATTATGAGTATGTCTAATACCAGTACTCAAGAAGATATTATATGCCCCTTTACTGCTTTTCTTTTGCATCCATTTAATCCTCATGGAGAAATATTAATAAATAGGAAAAGATTTTAACAGATTCTTAAGGTCTTTTGTTCACCTTTCTATAGTGGTTTTATCCTCTGACTTGTTTTGAGAAACAGAAGGAGACGTGAAAAGAATATAGAATCAGAAACAGAATGTTTCTGCGATGTAATTGTAAATGAAAGGACTGCCAATAATCGAGGCTTTTTTACAGCTATCTTGGTTAGGGAATTTTGTGTGCCAAGAGAAGTGGTTGACGGTATATTAAAATGCTTATTAATTCCAGTTTAAAAGGTTTAATAAGCATTGATAATAACCAAGAAGGAATGGGGAGGGAGGAATTTTTAATAATCATCATGTAATTATCCCACATTCCCATGTCTTTAGTATTCATAAATTTATACATGTATATATATATATATATAAATAATTTAATGGTAACTAAATCTAGATTAATAATTTTTTTCTTACAGAGACATTATATGTTATGTGTACTGTTAGAAGCTGGAGGCTGTGCATCCAAAGCTATTGGGAATCCTGGACCAGACTGTATATACGTGGATCAGGTCAAAACAACTCTTTATCAGCTGGAAAAAGTAGTTTCTCGCATAGATGAAAGGCTAGCATCTTCTCCAAACCCCTGTTTGTCTTGTGCTGACTGGTTCCTTGCTGGATCACATGAAAAAATAGATAATTTGACCACTTCACCTGTTCTCAGTAGGCTACCAGGTACTTCTAAAGTAGCAACCTCCCCTACATGCAGAAGAACCCTTTTTGGTGACTATTCCTTAAGGACACGTAAGCCCAGTCCTTCCCGAAGCATTGGAGGATCTGACAATGGTTGTGAAGGCGGAGAAAGTATTGGCCTTACCCTCCATACCACACCTGATACAGTACGGAAGCAAAGAGAATCTCAGAGCTCTGATGGTTCAGAAGTAAGTGGTGCCTTGCTTAAGGTGTGTGTTCATTCAAATGTGTATATTCTGGGAGCTAAGCTATCCAATCCTTATAATTACAAGAGAATTTTTTTTTTTCCAGTTTTTGACCAGGGCTGTGTTTGAACCTGCCACCTCTGGTATATGGGGTTGGTGCCCTACTCCTTGAGCCACAGGCACTGCCCAGAATTTTTTAATAATATATTATTCCTTATTTCAAAAGGTGGTTGTGTCAGTCACTATTGGCAAACC
The DNA here is from genome assembly GCF_027406575.1 of Nycticebus coucang. Classification (NCBI taxonomy): domain Eukaryota; kingdom Metazoa; phylum Chordata; class Mammalia; order Primates; family Lorisidae; genus Nycticebus; species Nycticebus coucang. The sequence goes on from NC_069780.1 coordinate 54,041,974, forward strand.
AATTATTTAGAACCCAAAAGAAAAAGAAATGTACAAGTAATAAGACAGGAACCCCTTGACATCCAGGATATCTGTTTAATAGTACTTCTGGGTAGGGAAACTCTTTTTTTTTTTTTTTTTTTTTGTAGAGACAGAGTCTCACTTTATGGCCCTCGGTAGAGTGCCGTGGCCTCACACAGCTCACAGCAACCTCCAACTCCTGGGCTTAAGCGATTCTCTTGCCTCAGCCTCCCGAGTAGCTGGGACTACAGGCGCCCGCCACAACGCCCGGCTATTTTTTGGTTGCAGTTTGGCCGGGGCTGGGCTTGAACCCACCACCCTCGGTATATGGGGCCGGCGCCTTACTGACTGAGCCACAGGCGCCGCCCTGGGTAGGGAAACTCTTTAATATTACTTTCCAGGTTCATCTCTCCCTTCTCTATTTACAATGATAATAGAGAACATCTTAGCTGTGGGGCCTTTGGGGGCCTGATCTGACTAAATAGCCAATAAAATGTTTGGCAGAAACATAGAGAGAATCAGAACCTAAGAGTGTGTATGTGTGTTCTATTTTTTATAGATGAGGTTTTTTTGTTTTTTAAATCTGCAGTGTCCATATTCAAATACTCAAAATGTACCTATAAAGCAAAGAGGATGTTCATTTTTTAGATTATTTATAATTTTTCTTAATTGTTTTCCTTGAAAATACCATAAAATGTCCAAATGATTATCAAAGTGATTGCTCTGGGAGGTTTTGTGCTTATTCTAGTAATGCTCCTGTCTTTCAAAACATTTCTGAAACTTGTCCTTTTGGTGGGTGGAGGTGATAGCTTACAAGGCATGAAGAAGAAAGAATCTGAAAAGGGGCACAAATAAAATAGGAGATTCTGAGTGGTGTGGCATAAATAACTATATGCAATAGTGTGTTCTTGGAGCCCTAGGTGGAATGTAGTTAGGAAGTACTCAGATTATCCCGGTCAGTGAAATTGGTAGGAAATATGGTCTAAGAGGATTCGGATTGGCGTGGCATAAATAACTATAACAATAGTGTGTTCTTGGAGCCCTAGGTGGAATGTAGTTAGGAAGTACTCAGATTATCCCAGTCAGTGAAATTGGTAGGAAATATGGTCTAAGAGGATTCGGATTGGCGTGGCATAAATAACTATAACAATAGTGTGTTCTTGGAGCCCTAGGTGGAATGTAGTTAGGAAGTACTCAGATTATCCCAGTCAGTGAAATTGGTAGGAAATATGGTCTAAGAGGATTTGGACAGATTTAAGAATTACAAAGCCATGAACAACTCCCAGGAGAAATTGAGTTAACCTTTAAGATTTAGCCATTCAATAAACAAATGTTGTTTAAACACCTACTACAAAAAAGATACAGAGATGGGTAAGACATGGCCCATGACTTTAAGGAATGCAGAGTCAGAGAGGGAGACAAGTACACATACATGTATACTTGGTGAAGTCTCCAAATGGCTCTGGGGAGTGGTTTTTAGGGAAAACCATCATGCCCTTTCATGAAATGGCTCTGGGATCCCTGTTAGCAAGAGATAAGCCAAGAAATACAAGTTAGCCTTAAAAATGTTTAAAAGAATCATTGCAAAATAGTAAATAGTTCTTAGAAGAATTTTTAGTTTTTAAATTATTTTTGCTGTTTGATTCCATTCTTAGTTGCAAATTGATCCACTTAACTGTATTTTACAGGTCACTAAAAAGAAGTCTACTTTTCCAAATCCATTTCATTTGGGAAACTTGAAAAAGGACCTTCCAGAAAAAGAACTGGAAATACATAGCACAATGAAGTGAGAAATTTCTTTATAATATTCTTTTCAATTAAACTCTTTCTTGGAGGAAGTTTTACAATGAGAAAACACACTTTCAGAATGTATATAGATTTTATTCAACAAATTAAATTATGATATATTTTACATAATAACAGTAATACCTATGGTATTCCTGTAATATTTCATAACACATTTAGGAAAATGACTATATTAGTATAGTAAGAGATAAAAGCACACAGTAATATTTGAAATGTGAAACATCTCTCTTCCGCAAACCTCCCTTTTGAATGTCTAATGTAATTTTAAATGATAAAATTTAGAAATTTTAATTAAAATTTTAGTTGTTACTATTTTTAGACTCTGGTGGATGCAATGGTATGCTGCCCGGTTATCCCTTAGCCCAGGGTTCTCATTCCTAGCACTTTGGGAGTGATGGGTGTTAATGCCTTGCCACACAGCTAAGACCCTGCCCTGGCTGTAACTGACCTGGTAGTTTGTTGACTTAGCTAAGGTTACACTCCTCTCTGGGAGTAACTCACTTCTAATGACTAATAGATAAGTGAGTACAAAGGCTTGGCCCCTTGCCTAAATTCAAGATGACTCTGAAAGGCCATTCTCAGTAGTATCCACTGAACCCCTATTGCAACCTCAGTGCAGTTCAGCTTCTCCCTCATCTTAATCTTGCTTCAGTCACACTACCGCTACAGCTGTTTATCCGAAGAGTGCTCCCTAATAAACTTCATCTCTGCATATCTCCCTGTCATAGTTTGAGTCCCAGGGAACAGGTCCTGTAATACCCACTTTAGGAAACAGGTAAAGCCTCAAAATTTACATTGAGTAAAGAATTCTGAAGTGAAAGGAACCAAATGATAAGAGAATGTTTGCCAACTTAAATTGTCTGTAATTATTACAACAATTATTGTAAGAAGTGTTGTGTATTCACTTCTTAACGTATGTGTTGACAGGCGGGTCTGCCTGAGCCTTACCTGGTATTTATGATGTCATGTGTGGGATCCACCAGTGTAATAAATTCAATTGCATATTTTATTTGAATGACTAGACATGTACAAATAGAATTTTCTCTCTCTCTCTCTCTCTCTCTCTCACACACACACACACACACACACACACACAGAGGAGTACAGAGCTACCACCTTCTTGATCCTTAAAACATTTTACAAGTTCAAATATATATGTCCCAGAGTTGTGAGGGAACTCTTTTTTTCAGAAACTGGGGCAAAAACAAAATAAACTTGTCCATGTAAAATATTGAAAATATAATATGTTAGAATTTGGTATTTAATGCCTCCAAATATGAATGTTTAATTTTTAATAGTTAAAAATAGCTTTTAAACAAATAAATTGGAACCAAACTTTATGGAACCCTAAGTATCTTTCATAAAACCCTAGCCTTCCACTTAATAAAAACTATTGTTCTAACATTTTATTACCTCCATATCAGATTTTTTTTTTGCAGTTTTTGGCCGGGGCTGGGTTTGAACCCGCCACCTCTGGCATATGGGGCTGGCGGCATACTCCGTTGAGCCATAGGCGCTGCCCTCCATATCAGATTTTTAAAGTGTATGTGTTATTGGCATTATTTCTAATAAAAGGAAACTCTTTTTTTTTTTGTAGAGACAGAGTCTCACTTTACTGCCCTCGGTAGAGTGCCGTGGCCTCACACAGCTCACAGCAACCTCCAACTCCTGGGCTTAAGCGATTCTCTTGCCTCAGCCTCCCGAGTAGCTGGGACTACAGGCGCCCGCCACAACGCCCGGCTATTTTTTTTTTTTTTTTTGGTTGCAGTTTGGGCGGGGCAGGGTTTGAACCCGCCACCCTCGGTATATGGGGCCGGTGCCTTACCGACTGAGCCACAGGCGCCGGAAACTCTTTTTTCTAGTTCAGTGGTTCAAACATAAATTGACATGTGGTGTATCTCATAGGTTCTCCTGTTTTAAAAGATGTTAAAGATTTATGTGTTTATTCTCATTATTGACATGAAAAGGTTTTTTCATATATAGTTTATTTTAAAAACATGTAAAGCAGGATAAACATATTGTTCTAATTTATATTTACATTTTTGTAAAGTCAAACTATAAAATCTTAAAAATAACATACACAAAACATTTCATTCAGTAACCAAGTCCCCATTTCTGCATTCCAGTTGTCATGAATCTGTTCAGCCCCTGTTGATATTAGCCTACTAGTTCAGGGTTCTCTTTTTTCTCTCACCTGGTTTTATTGCAACAGATTCCCATCTCCCATACTACCCTGAAGCCATTCTTTACTTCAGAGGTAACCTTTCTGATGAACAAATCTGACTTTATCTGCTTTTTTATAAAAGTCTTTTGTCTTCCTAACGAGTAATTGCTTATTTGGTGATTTTTTAACTTTCAGTGAATATACACTGAGTGAGTTTATGGTTTGCAAGAGCTAAACTTGCTTGTGTTGTGGTTTGTTTTTGAAATAAAATTTTAAAAGACAATAAAATTGTAATGCTAAATCCCCTCAAATGGAAACTTAGTTCTTTTTGTAAAGAATAGTGTCTGTTTTGTACCTTTTCTTGAATCTGAAGACCTGCAGTTTAAAATGTTATGTTTTTAAGTATTTTCCTTTTTGAATAACCATAATTCCTCTTACCAATATCTTAAGTTTTTATTTCTAGAAAGGTATCAGCTGCCAGTTAATAATGAGCCAGCGAGCTACCCTATGGAAAAGTGAGAGAAGAATTTATTTATCATCTCCTTCCCTCTCTATTCCTGGTCTCAAAAGAGAAGACTAGGCTATAAATCAGTGATAAAAAAAAAGTTGAGGATTTAAATCATGCTGCCTAATTAACATTTTAACAGGAATTAGATAACATGGGTGATTTAGGCATTGCCTAAGCTAAGAGCTGAAATATGCCTTTTCCTTGCCTTTGTGCTTAATGGCTAGAAGAAACCAATTAAAAACATTTTTTATTACAGGCAGTGTTTAGTATAGAAGAAGTAAAATAGTGCAACTTGAGTGCATGAAGTGCAGGTGGGGAATTTTTGTCCATATGTTTAAAGACTGCCAATCAGAAGTCAGCCCTGGAGAGAAAATAGAGCAAGCTTCAGCATTAGCTAGGCTCTGCCTCTTGGGTACGTGACCTGTCAAGCAAGTTAGTCCAAGTCCTCCAAACATTGATTTTATTCATGGGTAGCATAAGGACAGTAATAGTTTACATCTTTCAGGGTCATTATAAGAATTAAGACTATAGTATTTTAAAGCTAACTATTATTATTATTTGGCTGTTGCTGTTACTATGGTTGTTCTTTAGCTCTCAACTACCAAAATTAACAATATTTAAAGGTCCTACTGGCCTGTCTGATTTTAAATAGAGGAGGAAAGGATAGGGAGCAAAGGAAAAATTAAAATAGTAGGAAAATATAGGAGAGAAGGAAAATTGTAATGATAAGAAGTGGTTGAATACTACCAGTCAATTGCCATAATAGTCTATTAATCCAGCTTTGTAGACAGTAATAATAATTTTGTCTTCAGAATCGTAAGTTTGACTATCATAGTAAAAGAGTTAAATGCTGGTAACTTAAATGTGTTTACTTTGTTGGAAGATATTTTTATATGTGGTCCACACTACAGTGATACTTTATGGCTTGTAGTTATCTGATCCAAACATGAGCTGAGTTATTCATTACCAACTGTGGAAAAAGAAGAATTTGGCCAATTTGAATTGTTTAGCAAAAGGATGATAAAGTTACTTGCATATGAATTGGTGTTTATTTATCCTTGCATAACATGTATTTGCCTCCATTAAGAGAACTAATAACCCTTGCTTTAGTCTGTTTTTCAGTTAAGGACAAAGAGAGAATTAAATGTTTGGCCCAGTTCCCTGTTCTTAATTGTACTGTTAATATTATATTCTAGATAAAAGCTTCTAAGAAGTCTACAAAATTCAAAATGAAGCAATATTTTAAAATTTCCTTTTTCTTCTTTTTCTGTTTTTTTTTTTTTTTTTTTTTTTTTTTTATGTTGTTGCTTTCTTATTAAGATTGACATCTGGTCCTGAGAACACACTTTTCCACTATGTTGCCTTGGAAACAGTGCAAGGAATCTTTATTACTCCTACCCATGAAGAGGTGGCACAGCTAAGTGGCTCTATTCACCCTCAGCTAATAAAGAATTTCCATCAATGTTGTCTTTCCATTCGCACAATTTTCCAGCAGACAGTTATAGAAGAGGTAGGGCACTGCTGTAAATAGGGTTTTCTGTCAGCTTAATATCCAGCTCTATAAGCATTCTCTCTACTCTCTAATCAATATGTCTGGCAACATTTTTATTTAATTAGGTTATTTTAACAGTTGCCCAATCTAGCTGGGGTGCCCAAAGAAAAACTTTGTTACAATACTTCAAAGCTTTGTTACATAATATTGAATTTGAGGTCCTAAATTACTATTTCAGGAAATGGGGAACCAGGGTTTTCTATAGAAAAACAGTGGAATGTTGTAGTTTGCATTATAAATTAACCCCCTACATTTGATTTCTGTGACTCAACAATTGCTTAGGGAATAATCTCTACCAATTGGTTCCTAAAGTAATCTGATAATTCTTTAAATATTCAACCAACAGCATAAGGCATTTTGGAACATAATGGTTTAAGATAAAGCCATAGACACAAAACTATTTCAGATGTTTTGGCATAGGGTTGGTTGATTAGTTGATTGCTTGCTTGATTTTCAATTCAAGATAAAGTTTTATTTAATATTGTACCTGCTGGATAAGTAGTAATGCTGTATATAATTACAATGTTGATTAGATTGTTTTCATGGTAGGAAAAGGTCAATGTTGACTTCTTGAAAAAGATAAACATACAGATGTTTACTTGTGACATCAAACAACCAAAAACCTCTTTGCAAATTGTTGTAATGCATGTATTAAGGATGCCAAATTTGGGAAAAACTTGGGTTCAGAAAGAAGATTGAGCTGGGAATAAGGAATCCTGGACTGAACCTCAACCCTTCTATTTCCTCAGCTGTAAAGAGAATGGGCTGAATTATGTCATCTCTCAGAATTCATTCAAGAGTAAAATTCTGCCTTGTAGAATTCCTTCAAGTTCTCAGAAGTTGTCATCTGCAAAAATGTTATATTTGACCGTATACCATATACTGTTTATGTGCTTTGGGTTCTTATGCTCTTTGCTCCCAATTGAACACAACTGATCAATTCTATAAGGGAATATTTCATCAACTTATTTGGTAATATTTAGTAATATAAATTAGTTTTACCCATATTATTTAATTATATGGGGTACCTACTCTATACCAAACACTATTCTAGGAGCTGGGAATACAACAGTGGGCAAAACAGACAAAGTCCCTTCCTTTTTTTTGTCCCTTCCCTTTTAAAGTTTGTTTTCTAATGAGGCAGACAAATGAATTAGTAAACAGTATCTCAGGAAGGATTAATGTCAAGTTGAATACTAAAATATGGTAAGGATGCAAGGAGTTACTAAAGGTCTCTCAGATCATGTCAAGTAATATTTGAAAAGAAATCTGAACTATGTGAAGAAGCATACCATGTGCCTATCTGGAGGCAAAGCTTCCAGGAGAGGGGAACACCAAGTGCAAAGCCACAGAGGTAGGGATGGTCAGGAGAGCACTGGAGCAGCCCGAATAGGGAGGAGAGTGGAAAGAGATCGGATCACAAAGGTACTAGGGCCAGAGCACGCATGGCCTGACAAACTGGCTTTGTTTTGAAAAAGATGGAAAGTTCCTTGCACAGTTTTGAGCAGGGGAGGCTCATGACCCTTAATTTTTTTTTTTTTTTTTTTTTTTTGTAGAGACAGAGTCTCACTGTACCGACCTCAGGTAGAGTGCCATGGCGTCACACAGCTCACAGCAACCTGTAACTCTTATGCTTAGGTGGTTCTCCTGCCTTAGCCTCCCAAGCAGCTGGGACCATAGGTGCCCGCCACAACGCCCAGCTATTCTTTTGTTGCAGTTTGGCCAGGGCTGGGCTCAAACCCGCCACCCTCGGCATATGGGGCCGGCGCCCCACTCACTGAGCCACAGGCGCCGCCAACCCTTAATTTTTTAAAGGCGATCCCTCAGCCTACTATGGGAAGAACAGGCTGTAGGGTAGCAAGAATCAAGGCAGAACTAGTTTAGGAGGCTGTGGAAATTCTCAAAGAAGAAATGATTATGGCTTCTGGATTCTTGATATATTTTGGACGGTGAACCAAAAGGATTTGTTGATAGATCGGATGAGGATTATGAAAGAAAGAGAATTAAGGACCATTTCTCTGTTTCGTCCTGAGTCTTATAAAGTCTTTGTATGCTAAATGAGTCATTGTTTTAATGCTTTAATCAGTGGCAAATGTAGACATTATGCATGAAAGGAAGACAGCTGTAAATTTATGACAGAATTGTCTATACATTTAGAATACATTTATTATGCACCTATGATGTACCAGGCACTGGTGATTTAAAAAAAATACAAAGATAAATAGTATATTTTCTCTGTTCTGGAAAAAAAATGCTTAAAATTTTCTATCTTCTGGGGAAGTCATACCTATAAACTGCTGCTATAATATGATATAAATACTAATAATATAGGACTATGAACAGAGTGTTTCCTGGAAAAGTTAAGGGATACTTTATCCTTCAGGAGATGGTATTTAAACTAAGTATAAGGAAGACTAGAAATTTTCCTACAAGGAAAAAGAATATCATTATAGGCATTTAATTATGAGGATCAGCCAATTAAAATCAATATATGAAAATATTTTAAAATAACAACACTATTAATACTAGTTAGTACTAATAATAACTATTAATTTACAGAAAAAGAAAGCACTTAATGGTGGACACCATTCAGATTCAACAAATTCTTTTAGCTATGTGAAAGAACATGGTGTGTTGTTTGAATGCTCACCTGAAAACTGGACTGATCAGAAAAAAGCACCACCAGTTATGGCTTACTGGGTAGTAGGGTAAGTGGGAAAAAAGTATTTGAACATAATGTAAAATGTTAGAAAAGCAAAAGAAAAGTAGTAAAGGAGATTAATATTTTAGAATGTAGGCACATAATTATTAGTCTAACTCTAGAATTTTAATATATTTTAGAATTTCATTTGCTAGATATCTCTTTTAAATCCCTCCCAAGACTTTTTCTACTAAAAAAAATTTCTGTTACCTTACAAAATTTCATTAGTAATAACACCAAAAGAATAATGTCTAAATAAAAGAATAGATTTTCCTTCTATTTCTTTCCTTCCTTCTTTCCCTACTTCCTTCTTCCTCCCCCCCCTTTGCTTCCTCTGTTCTCTTTCTCCCCTTCCTGCCCCTCACCACAACACCAGACCCAGTCAGTTCCCTGCCCACCTCTGTTTCTGTGTCCTATCAGCTTCTTCCTCCATACAACATGCACCAGCTACACTGGCACCAATCAAATCTTGTTTTTGCTATTCCCTCTGTGTGGAATGTTCTACCCCTTACCCGTTTCATATCTAGCTCCTTGATATTCAGGCTAGTACTGATGGGTCATCTCCTTAAATAGGATCCATGATCTCTTCCACCCATTAAAGTGGGTACTCAGTTTTTCTCTATATAAGCCTATATAATAGTTTATTGTTTATTTCCCCTTTGCCAGAATGTGTTCTCCCTTTTTACTAGGATGTCAGCTTTAAAAAGTCAGGAATTGTACCTGTCTTGTGTCTGGTACCTGCAAGTAACTGGCACATCATAGTTGATAAATATGTGACCGTTTAGTAAAGCAAGCGTATCGAGTTATGCTTGGCAAACTATGGTGATGGATGGATAAGGAGGTGGTATGGCAAACACAAAGATAAATGATTATCACCTCCCAAGGCCTTACATCTAGCGTTAGAAATATTATGCTCAAGGGCGGCACGTGTGGCTCAAGGAGTAGGGCGCCGGTCCCATATGCCGGAGGTGGCGGGTTCAAACCTAGCCCTGGCCAAAAAAAAAAAAAAAAAAAAAAAAAAAAGAAATATTATGCTCAAATTTTATCTATATATTTATAGATCTTTATTATGTAGATATATTTATATAGGTATAAATATTTGTGTATACATATATAAAAAATGAATTAGGTAATACTACTTACACGTACAACCAAATGCTATAGGAATTCTGTGGGGCGGGGGAGTTTAAGCAAGGATTACAAAGAAAGGCTAAGAGATTTAGATGGACCATTCTAGGAAAAGAGAATAGTATGAACCTTGACCCAATCAGTGGAAATCATGAGGCATAGCAGTGAGTAGACTGGTTTGCCAGGATTTGGAGAAATGACATAAACAAACATAAAGTGAAAGACTGAGCTGGGAGCTAATTATGGCCACTACAGAGAACCTGCACCGAAGGTTCTTTGAGTTAAAATAGTGATTGGTGGAGGAAAGGGCACAGAGTTGGGTAGGACTAAGGTTACTAGAGACCTACCTTGCAGTATTACCTATATGACAAACACTCTACAAATCTCTTTTGTAAAGAGATTTAGAATCACTTGGTTGACTTGCTCAAATCAGAACACTTTTTAATCGTTTATGTCAAATTAATAAGTAGGTGGGCCTCACTACAGACCTACTAAATCATAATCTGTGGGAGTTGTATTTTTAGTAAGCTTCCTTGAGATTATGATGTGTTGCAACCTACTAGGCTTGGGAGCATCAGCATAAGCTTAACTCCATGTAGTGTGACCAGAGCTGCACTATTGAAAGATTAAGCTAGGAGCCACCAATGGAATGCTGTGGCCACAATAGAGACTAGAGATGAAATGACTACTTAGGCACTGTGCAGGTGTATCGTGGTGCCTTAACTATGTTTGCAACAATTGCAATAGGAAGAATCAGAAGGCTCTGAATTATCATGATGCAGATCTATATAGAAAAGAAATAAAAGAAAGTAAGGCAGAACTGTCCCCAATTTAAATAGTTCAATTTATATATATTAATATTGATTTAAATAGATTAAAAATTGAGTTCTTTGGGCAGCGCCTGTAGCTCAAAGGAGTAGGGTGCTGGCCCCATATGCCGGAAGTGGCAGGTTCAAACCCAACCCCAGCCAAAAAAAAAAAAAAATTAGTTCTTTAAGAAAACCAAATAAAATTTTAATGTTAATCCCAATTCAATACTATCTACAAAAAGATCTATCATACATTTCATAAAATAAAACATTAGAATGCAAGTGGCAATAAAAATTTAATAACTATTGTGCTTAAAATGATGCTAATACTCTTAGCTTTACTGTAATAATGACTGGATTTAACATTTTAATACTGAGCAGTATGGTAATATATGTCAATAAAATAGGACTTTTATACACTGAAACAATAAAAATAATTGACCTAAAGCATTTATGATTTATTTAGAAATAAATCTACCTGCATTTCTCCTATTATTTCCTATTATAGATTTAGATTGATGTTTTTAATTTACTACTGATTGTTTCAGGAACAAAAAAGATAAATTGAAGGATTAGGCTTTTATTTTTTAATTTTTTTGTTGTCTAATTTCTGAAATGAATGTGTTTTTTTCTTTTACAGGAGACTTTTTCTTCATCCAAAACCTCAAGAGCTTTATGTCTGTTTTCATGACTCTGTAACAGAAATTGCCATTGAAATGGCTTTTAAATTATTCTTTGGGTTAACCTTGTAGCTGTGTTTTCTTGAAGCACAGAAACACATGCATAGAACATAAATCAAATTGCTGTTGGAATTATTAGAATTGCCAAGATCAAAACACAAAGAAATAAGAATTAGCTTTCTTTTCACCTTTCAGTATTGAACATAATAATATTGTTAAATACATGTATTGAGATGAATTGTGGTGGAATTAAATCATAATGTAGTATCATTAGACTTTTGAGAAGATACTTGATCAAAATATGAAAGAGGATTCTTAACTTATAGCTATTTTGCTGTATAGTGTTAATTTATTGACTAGTTTGAAATAATAAGTGTTTATGTAAAATCGATATAGGAAGTGTTTATTTTGGAAAAATACCCAATTTATTGTTCATTTTTCTCAAAACTAATACTGATATCTTGTGAAGGAATCATGATGTTGGGAAGAAGTATCCAGGTTCTGTAACTAATTAGTGTTGTGACCATGAGCAAGTTTTATACCTCTGCGAGCTCAGAGTTTTCATGTACAAATGAGATGATAGCATTGAAGTTTCAAAAATCCCTCTTAAATAAAATGTACTACTTTTTTTTCCTCTTGCCCATTGGTCAATACCTAAATTTATAATGTCCAAGTACTGATTCCTTATTGATCAAATACTTTTCAGTAGTTTAAGTACAGAGTGGCCATAAATTTTTTGCACACTATTTTAAATTACACGCGAACTTTATGGTCACCCTACATTTTACTATATACCTCGCTGTGGAGAAAGAGGAAAAATGAAAATTAAACTTATTTTTTATTTATTTGATTCTATTTACTGTTTTGGATAAACTCGGTTTTGACTAGGATATATTTTTTAAATTATTTATCTGCAAATTTTCATTTTTGTTAAAATATATTCAGGGATACTATATGCACGTTTTATACAGTTTGTGAATTTCAGGAAAGTTGTACATAAATCTTTTTTTAAAAAACCAAATCACGTTAAAAACACTGAATAAGGTTGGCTAAAGAAATCCTATGGTAACTTCTTTTGTAAAATACAAATTTTTGTCTTACAAGTATGTATCATTATGTAATAGATTTTCTCAAAGGGGGGACACTTCAGTAAACAATAGTTTACTTGACCTTTAGTTGGAAAAGTAAAGTAGTAGCATGAGAATTTTCTTTGACTGAGAGAATCTGGTAGATTGAGAGAAAGGAACAACATAACTACTGCATTTTTAATTGACATTTACCAGTTGATCTTCCTGAAGGTTTAGTGCCCCCAACACTTGACAATACTGTTCTTCTTTTGGACTTAATTTTTGGAAGACCAGTTATACCAGCACATCTAAAATCAGTCTGTACTTTTTCCTGCTTCAAATGTGAGCCATTTGGCTTCGTTAGAACTAACTACAAAACATAGCTGGGGCACCATTTGAGTCATTTGGTCTTAAAAGAAACACTTTTATCACTCTGTATTTAGTTTGGGAGATTTTCACTTACACATTTCAGACACAAACCACAACATATTTGTCCCATTAGTGATTAGTGGGCCTTAACTTTGGCATTTACATTAGGATAATAAACCTTGGTTCTTGAAATGTTGTAGAAAATAGCATGAAATATCCTCCCCTTAAAAAATCACAATATTGAGTCAAATGATAGACTCTTAGCCACTGTCTGATGGCTGCTTATGTACATATATGTATTAGGGCATTTTGTTTAAAATCATTTATTAAATGTCTTAAGTTTCTGGATATATCCCCCATAATACCATGAGCTACTTATAATACTGATAATTATTAATAAATGCAGTTATTGATTACTGCAGGTTTTCAGACAGACTTAACTAGGGCTTAGGGTTTTATCATTGGAGACTTTTTGTTTCATCTTTTGAAATTGTGATCTGTTGAACTGCTTTCCTGATGTCAAAGAATCATGAGGCCATCACTCAACAATGGAAATAAAAGGCAAAACATACTGCTGATGTTAATCAAAGGAAAATCATTTGCTGTATTGTAGATGTGCACTATAACTTCCATGTTGTAGAAGCCCTGTATTTTTAAGAAATAAAACCAAACATTATCTTGTTTTTAATCTCTAAATAGATATTAAAGTAAGCATTATAAGTAAATTTAGCTGCGAATATGTTCAGATTCACATCTGAAATTAGATCAATCTGATAATTGGATAATAAAGTGCCTGTGACTTTTATTAAATAAAGAGGAACAAGGTAACAGTGCAAATACTCACACAGGTACGCTTTAGTGGATATAGAAACATTAATTGAGATTTATTAGTATTATGCAAATGTACCCTACCACCAAAGACTATTAATAACTGTATATAACTAGCATTTTAAAATATCAAGTATTGTCTTATCATCTTTTAGCCCCCCAAATTGCATTTTAGACTCTTTCTCGGTTTATTTCTCCTTTTGTCTCTCTCCTTCCCCTTTCTTTAGCTCTTTTTTATGTTTGTCATGTCAGAGAAACTGTACTTAGCAAGGAAATATTTCTTATTTGTGCCAAGGGACTATTGATGACAATGCATAATAGCAAGATAGTAATTTTGCAGTGCCTACCTTTTTAAAATATTTCTGATATAAATGGGCAAAGGTATGGAACTAATTTACTAGGTTTTTCTGCTTTGAACGTTATTTGTTTTTTGTGTTAGTTGTCTCTAAATAGTGGCTGGCACATATTATGTGCTATAAAAAGTTAGCTACTACTACTACCACCTATTATATTAAATATCCATTGGTTGAAAACCAAGGAGTCAGGTAAATCATACCTGCTACTATACAAAATGTAGGAAGGATGATGAGAAAAATTCATTAATGAACAAGGATTATACTTTGGATATTTTTAAGTATATTAAATGTTATTAAAACTTTATACATCAAACTGTCTGAAATAATTTAATTTTGCAGAGTTTATTTCTATGTTCTATATAATTAAAACTATTTTTATACCATGAGGTAGTTTTAAATAAAAATGGTCTGGAGGTTTGTTTGCAATTGTGTTTCCTTTCTATGCGCTCATCTGACAAAAATTTATTGAATCTCTACCTTGTGCTGAACACTGTTCTGGATGCTGAGAATATGTTAGTGAACAAAAATAGCTAAAAATTCTTGCTCTGAAGGAGTTTATGTTCCAATGTTAGAGGCAGGCCACAGATAAGTAAAATGTGTTGACAAATGCTAGAAGAAAAAATACTGAAGCAAGAAAAAGGGATATAAAATGTGGCAGATGAGGAAATCAGGAAATCACTTAAGGGTTGCTTAAGTGACCCCACACCCAAAGAAAGTGAGGCAAGCAACCAAGCTGATTTCTAAGAAGTACAATGGTCCTAAGACACTACACTTTCAATATTAACATAAATCACTAGAACTTTTTTCCCTTTCCTAAATTAGTCAATAAAAGCCAATAAATTCAACATTTTCAAAAAGAATTGATTTGGTGCTCTTAAAAAGGTAAAAAAGCTACATGCTTTGACTTTTGTCTGTCTTCTATTAATAAATACATGTCAGAGATAAGCTTGGTATCCTAAATGAATATGCTATATTGTCAACTATCGGTTCAATTGTCTGAAAGGGGAAAAGTGGGAAAGGAAGAGAAAATTGCCCTGGGAGACAAACACTTCCTTTCTGTCCTCTGAGATACTTCTATTCCCTGTGAACAGAAACAGTTCTTTAACTTAAACCCTCTCGGCATCTTAAGAAAGTATTACCTGGAGTGTGATTTAAGAAATTTCCCCTCGGGCAGTGCCTGTGGCTCAGTGAGTAGGGCGCCGGCCCCATATACTGAGGGTGGTGGGTTCAAACCCAGCCCCGGCCAAACTGCAACAGAAAAATAGCCGGGCGTTGTGGTGATCGCCTGTAATCCCAGCTGGGAGGCTAAGGCCGGAGAATCGCGGAAGCCCAAGAGCTGGAGGTTGCTCTGAGTCCTATGACATCATGGCACTCTACTGAGGGCGGTAAAGTGAGACTCTGTCTCTACAAAAAAAAAAGAAAAGAAATTTCCCCTCACTTTCTTCCTATGTGGCTGTTAATGCTTCAGATTCCCTTAAAGGAGACAACCTTCATTTTTCAGATTTTTTCTAATAAAAGGCCAATTATTTCTTGAATTTACAATGGATTTCAATGAGAAGACTTTACTTTTATAGGCCTAGAAATACAATTGATGCAATTCTTTCAGAAAGATTAATCTAGCAGCAGCATAGAGAGAGGAAGAGAGACCCACTTAAGAGCTAAATAAGCCCCTATGGAAAGGAAGTGGCACCAAACATGATACCAGTAGGACTTGCCACCTGGTTTTATTTAAAGCAATAAAAATATTAACATTCCTGGTTTGGAATCCCTCTGGCCTAAATGGTTTTTGTTAGTCACAAGTTATATTAGAAAGTTTACTAACATGTTTAAAATAATGAAAAAATCAGAACCTAAAGTTCAAAAAAGCTAAACCCTCATCTCACATTTTGTTGTTTTTGAGACAGTCTCAAGCTGTCGCCCTTTGTAGAGTGCCATTGTGTCACAGCTAACAGCACCCTCAAATTCTTGGGCTTAAGCAATTCTCTTGCCTCCACCTCCCAAGTAGCTTGGACCACAGGCACCTGCCACACGCCTGGCTATTTTTTTTGTTGTTGTTGTTGCAGTTGTCATTGTTTTAGCTGGCCCCGGCCTGTTTTGAACCTGCCCACCTTGGTGAATGTGGCCAGCACCCTACTCACTGAGCTATGGGTGCTGCCCTCATCTCACATTTTGTAGATGTGTTCAAGGTTCTTCATGTCCTACAAAGTAAAAGATAGTTAAAATGAGATGCCCATTTACTAACAACCATGAAACAAGCTATAAAAAGAAATCAGGAATAGATGATATACTACTATATATCCTGGAGAAGGACTTCCTGGAGAAGGATATTCTAAGCGAAATGGGAAAAGCAAAAAGACGTTTTATGTGCAGGACAGATGTACCTCTACTGAGTATTCTTGTAAAAGAAAGTGGAACCTGAATGGGATACCAGCCTGTACATGAGTTCTCAAGGTGCGGTATGGAGGACTCCTCCCTGTCACTGAGACTCTTTTAGGGACTCCATGAGGTCAAAACTGTTTTCTTAATAGTACCAAGACATTACTTGCCTTTTTCACTTTAATTCTGTCTTGAGTATACAGTGGAAATTTCCCAGCCACTACACGTGAGATATTAAAACAGAATGCAAAAGCAGTAATGTGAATCCATTTAACTTTTATTAAGCCAGCTATTAGAGTTTCAAAAATATAAAATTCTATTTTTCTCTCTACTTTTTTTGCTTTGAAAAACGTATTATCTAGAACTATTGTGTATGTTTCTTATGAGGGATTTGTTAAATGAATATATATTTTTAAATTTTGTTTTAATTTTTGCTAGGGTAAATGTCTATATATATATGAAAAATGGAAGCTTCACTGTATCTTCAATAATTTTTAAGACTAATAAAAGATCCTCTAATTAAAAAGTTTGTGTCATTTGTCATTGGTTCTCAACCCTGCACACTAGAAATACCTGGAGAATTTAAATATTGAATTTCCCGACTTCCAGAGGTTCTACTAAAATGGTCAGGGCCTAATCCCAAGCATAAAACAACAAAACAAAACAAAACACAAAAACCCACCACCATCTCCATTCCCTTCAAATGTGCAGTCTGGATCAAGAACCACTGCTTTAGATAGAATTATTGTTTAAATACAATCAGTAAAAGAGGAACACGTTGAATTATGCCATGAGGGGTGCAATCAGCAAAGACAATTGAGAAAGTGACTTACAAAGGATAACTGCTTAGAGGAATAGATTAAATCGATTTCTAACAGAGAGTAACCGAGTAGCCCCGGGAACTAAAATTCGTATAATGCCACAAGATTGGCCTACTGCTGTGCCCTAGTTCCCAGCTAAATTTAAACTGGCTCTGCTGGGTCTCCTCCTCTACTTTTCCCAGGCAGAACCCACAGCCTCGATACCCGACTCTCCGCAAGGTAAGTTGGGGCTTAGACTTGGTACAGCTAAAACGGGCCACTGTCACGTGTCGGGAGTCACGTGTCAGGAGCCGGCGGCTGGAGGCCGTTGGAGGCGCCTGCGCAGCTTTTCTCTCAGACCCCACCCTGCGCACTTATCTCCCGTCGTCCTGAGCGCCACTTTCCCGCCAGGACAACGCTGGAAGCGGTTTTCATTCCTTTTATCTTCACCCTCCCCTCGATTTGAGCCGTGGGTGCCAATTTTTACTTCGATCACCCAATCATGCAGCGTGAGCCTGGGAAGAAGAAGGCGGAAAAGCGGCTGTTTGACACCAAGTCTTTCGGAAAGGACCTCCTGGCTGGCGGGGTCGCGGCGGCTGTATCCAAGACGGCGGTGGCGCCCATCGAGCGGGTGAAGCTCCTGCTGCAGGTGCAGGCCTCATCAAAGCAGATCAGCCCCGAAGCTCGGTACAAAGGCATGGTGGACTGCCTGGTGCGGATTCCCCGTGAGCAGGGTACGTACGTAAGGCGTGCCCCTGCCGCTCCAGCCTTTCCCAGCTCTTGGTCATCTTAGAGGAGGGGGGTCGCTGGGAGGGGGATGACTGCAGGGGGCCACAGCCACGTCTGCCAGTGATGAATTTCTTAGCCTTCCATAATTTAGTTTTTTAATCTAAAAAGCTCTGCTTTCCTATGTCCAAAAGTATAGACATGTACTGGTGCAGAGGGACGGAGACCAGTACCTTTGCTTTCTCTAAATTTCTCTGCTGCAGCATGATTTATGCCTTGGTGCATTTGCACCTCCCCCAGAAGGAATGTAGTTGACCACTCAGGATTGGGGGAGATGCCATTAGGCATTGTAGTTAAGTTGGTAGATTTTGTTGAAATAGTCTGCTTATGAGAAGTACAAATACTGAAGCCTTGGAGCCCCTCAGTACTCTACTACCTTTTAATAAAAAGAGGTTCTGTTTACTGTTGAGAACTATTAGGGACCAGAGTTGAGACTAAGAAGGCATTCACCTCTGCATGAAATTTAAGTGAGATAAACAATATTTTAATGCAGTCTTTTTTTAAAAAAAATGACAAAAATTCCGTAACGAACAAAATGTAAAAATTTTAGATAAATATGAGATCAGTATTACCAGTTTTCTTTTTGCATCAGGCACTGTCTTTATTTAAAATTTTGTGTTTTACAGTTTTAGCAAGAAGTTAACAAGAAAAAAATGCAATTTTATTTTTGTTCATGATTTTTCTCATTAATTTTGAAATGGTTTGAGGGAATAATGTGTTTTGTGACCCATTCCTGCGTGTGGAATGGCTCTCAACTTAGCTAAGGGGATAAGTTCATCAGAATTTATATAATCACTCATATAGTTGGATTCAGTTGAAAAATCTCTACTAACACGAAATGAAGTGCCTTCAACTCCAGTGCAGTCCCTTCTTCCACTCATAAGTCTAGGGCAGAATACTCTATCATAAAAAAGCACTCTTTTCATAGAGATGTGTTTACAACTCTTCCTGACATGTTGGATAAAGTATAAGGGGTTAGGGGTAGAATCTTAATGCATCATCTAAACTGCATTTGGAATGCCTGTCTGGGAGCTGAACCCAGATACTTCATAGTTCACTTCCCCACATTCTCATTCATTTTTTTCAAAGCAAGATTCCATTTCCCACAAGATTTTTATGAGAAAAGCAGGAACCTATCTTTGATTTATATTCTAAGCCCTCTCCAGAGAACAGGGGCCTTTGTATGATTAGTTTATCTGCTTTAAATATTTAGTCAGGTAAAATGAACTTTTCTTGTCAAATTG
This sequence comes from Nycticebus coucang, assembly GCF_027406575.1. Lineage (NCBI taxonomy): Eukaryota > Metazoa > Chordata > Mammalia > Primates > Lorisidae > Nycticebus > Nycticebus coucang. The sequence goes on from NC_069780.1 coordinate 54,061,148, forward strand.
TGATGACCAGTGCTAATTTATATTTTAAATGTGTTTTGCAGTATTTAAACCTAAACATATTCAATACATATCTTGTAAGTTGAGATCATTCTAGTCTCTGCTTTCTTTACCTTTCAAGATGAGACGATCATAAACAGAACTCTAAAGATGTTTTCTATTCTTCTGTACAAGGGATTGTTATGAGTACACTGTAGTGTATATTGCCTGTGCTAAGGGAGCGGTAATTCAAACAGGATAGTATTGCCATCTAGAGGCATTTTGGAAACTTGTGGAGGAATTTTTGGTTTAATTCAAAGAGGTGTAATCCTAAATTGCGGTGATACACAAGGCAAGCGGGATACTAAACATCCTGCTGTTGTACTCAGGCCAGTCCCAGGCCAGTCCTACACAATAAAGACTTACCCTGAATTTGATGACTTTTAGATCTTTCAGTAGATATTCATGTAGCAGTAAAACATAGAAACCTAGAACCCAACTCTGATTTGCTTATAAACACAAACTAGGGTTTACCTTTATTATACCCTGATTTCAGTAATGCATCTAACATGTAAGGAAGTAGAGGGTACTTTCTTTTGTTCAGAAGTTTACTAAGAGTTGTTCATCATTGTGAAAATTCATGTCAGCAATTCAGGGTATTTGGTTACCACTTACACAGATTGAATATATCTCTTTATCTGAAATGCCTGGGACCAAAGATATTTTGGATTTCAGTTTTCTTTTTTTTTTTTTTTTTTTGAATCTTTGAGTTATATTTACTGTTTGAGCATTCCTAATCTGAAATTCAGAATGCTTCAATGACTATTTCCTTTGGGTATCAATGTCAGTGCTCAAAATATTTTAGATTTTGAATTTGGGGGATTAGGGACACTCAACCTGTATAATCTGTATTGTGGCAATTGCATTCATAATCATTGTATATTTATATGTATGAATATATTACATCATTTTTCAAAATGGCAATGTGTACTTAATTACTACTGATTCACTTTTTTCCGCTTTTTTTTTTTTTTTTTTTTTGAGACAGTCTCACTCTGTGGCCCTGGGTAGAGTGCTAGGGAAGTCATCATAGCTCACAGCAACCTCATTCTCTTGGGCTCAAGTGATCCTCTTGCCTTAGCCTCCTGAGTAGCTGGGAGTACAGGTGCCTGTCACGACTCTCAGCTAGTTTTCCTATTTTTCGTAGAAATGGGGTCTCTCTCTTGCTCAGGTTGTCTTGAACTCCTGAGCTCAAGCAATCCACCCATCTTTGCCTCCCAGAATGCTAGGGTTAGAGGCCTGAGTCATCACACCTGGTCAATTGACTCACTTAGAGGCAAGCATATGACTCTTATGTCTATGGCATGGTCATGGACCTACTTATTAAAAATACATTGTAAATTCTTTCCATTTCTTTTTATATTGCAATGAAGGCATGATATTGATACTTTAATTGGGGAGGACATCATTATCTTTTAATTTTACTTCTTGATAATAAAGGAAATATTGTAAAATATTTAACATATTTAGAAGATTTCAGCCTGGTAGGATTGAGAATCACCATGTTCAATCATTCTTCTAAGAGTTCCTGGCCATGAGTTTAGTGGCCATCTTTCATATGAACATTTCCAAACATATTTTAGCAAAGATTAGAACAGTGAGGTTGTTTTTAAAATATCCTAGAGTAATTTATCATGAAGATGATATTTTGGTATATGGAAATGAAATATTAGGTAGTTTATTTATATGTTCCTTCTATGTCCAGTTAGGGGTTTTCATCATGAAAGGGTGCTAGATTTTATCAAATGCATTTTCTACATCTATTGAAATAATTGTATGGTCTTTGTTTTTACTTTTATTTATGTGGTGAATCACAATTATTGATTTGCATGTTGAACCATCCTTGCATCCCAGAGATGAAACTCATCAATCATGGTGAATTATCTTTTTGATAATGCTTTTGAATTTTGTTTGCTAGTATTTTGTTGAGAGTTGGCGTCTGGGTTCATCAGGGATATTGGTCTGTAGTTTATATTTATTGTTATTGTATACTTTCCTGTCTTCAATATCAAGGAGATAACTGGCTTCAAAGAATGAGTTTGGGAGTATTCTCTCCTCAGTGTTACGGAATAATTTCTGTATCAGTTCTTCTTTGTATGTCTGGTAGAATTCAACTATCCAGATCCAGGGCTTTTTTTTTTTTAGTAGAGACAGAGTCTCACTTATGGCCCTCGGTAGAGTGCCATGGCATCACACAGCTCACAGCAACCTCCAACACCTGGGCTTAAGCGATTCTCTTGCCTCAGACTCCCGAGTAGCTGGGACTACAGGTGCCCGCCACAACGCCCAACTATTTTTTGGTTGCAGTTCAGCCGGGGCCAGCTTTGAACCTGCCACCCTCAGTATATGGGGCCAGCGCCCTACCGACTGAGCCACATGCGCCGCCCCCTTTTTTTTGTTTTTAATGGGAGATTTTTAATTATTGCTTCCATCTGGGTACTTGTTATTGATCTGTTCAGGATTTATATATATTTTTTTTCTTTTGAGACAGAGTCTCACTGTGTCACCCTTGGTAGAGTGCTGTGGCGTCCCAGCTCACAGCAACGCAAACTCTTGGGGTTAAGTGATTCTCTTGCCTCAGCCTCCCATGTAGCTGGGACTACAGGTGCCCACCACAACACCTGTCTATTTTGTTGTTGTAGTTGTCATTGTTATTTGGCAGGCCTGGGCTGAGCTCAAACCTGTCACTCCTGTGTATGTGGCTGGTACCCTAGCCACTTGAGCTACAGGTGCTGAGCCAATTTATTCTTCTTGATTCAGGCTTGCAAGGTTGTGTGCTTCCAGAAATTTGTCCATTTCTTTTTTTTTTGGTTTTGGCTGGGGCTAGATTTGAACCCACCACCTCCGGCATATGGGACCTGCGCCTTACTCCTTGAGCCACAGGCGCCGCCTGTCGATTTCTTTTGCTGGTTTGTTTCATAGCAATTTGGGTAGTATCCTCATGGATATTATTTTGTTTTTCTATGGTATCTGTTATAATATATCCATTATTTCTGATTGAGCTTATTTCAGTCATTTTTATTTCTGCTTAATCTGACTAGCGATATATCAATTTTATTTATATTTCCACAGAATCAACTTTTGTTTTATTGATTTTTGTAATTTTGGGGGAGTTCCATTTCATTTAGTTCTACTCTAAGCTTTATTTTCATCTGCTGGCTTTGGGTTTGGTTTGCTCTTTTTCTAGTTCCTTAAATGGAAATTAGGTTGGTAATTTGTGATCTTTAAGCATTTAAGCTATAAAATTTCCCCTTAGAACTACTTTTACTGTATCCTGTAGATTTCGAAAACTTATGTCTTCCTTGTCATTTAGTTCAAGGAGTCTTTTGATTTCCATTTTAATGTCATCATCGACCCAAGGATCATTCAGCAGCAAGTTATTTAATTTCAATGACTATGTACATTTAAGTGTTTCTTTTGGAAGTGATTTCTAGTTTTATTCCACTGTGGTCTGAGGAGGTACATGGTATGATTTTTTTTTTTAATTTGTTGAAATTTGTTTTATGGGCTAAGATATTACCAGTCTGGGAAAATGTCTCAGATGTATTCAGTAGTTTGGGGTAGAATGTTTTGTAAATGTCTGTTAGGCCCTTTTGTTTTAGAGTCTTGTTTAAATCCAGTGTTTCTTTCTTTTTTTTTTTTTAAATCCAGTGTTTCTTTATTAACTTTCTGCTTCAGCGTTCTGACAGTGGGGTGTTAAAAGTCCTTGACAGTTTTGATTCTGTGTTTATTCCTTTGCTTACTTCTACATATAGTAGAGCAGGCGTCCTCAAACTTTTTAAACAGGGGGCCAATTCATTGTCCCTCAGACCGTTGGAGGGCCAGACTATAGTTTAAAAAAAACAAACAAAAAAAATGAACAAATTCCTATGCACACTGTACATATCTTATTTTGAAGTAAAAACAAAATGGGAACAAATACAATTCACACTGCTTCATGTGGCCCACAGGCCGCGGTTTGAGGACGCCTGTAGTGGAGTTTGCTTTATGAATCTGGAAACTCCTGTGTTAAGGAGATATATATATATATATATTTAAGATTGTTATATATACTTGTCGAATTGCTCTATTTACCATTGTTGATTTAAAGTCTATTTTATCTAATATGAAACTGGCTACACCTGCTCACTTTTGGCTTCCGTTTGTGTGGAATATTTTTTTTCTGTCCCTTTTCCTTGATTCTGTGTGTCTTTGTGAGTTATATATGTTTCTTGAAGATAGCATGTACTTGGGATATTTTTTTCTATCCATTCAGCAAGTATATATCTTTTACCATATTTTGCCATGTATAATGTGCAGGTCTTTGCCCAAACTTTTGAGAAAAATAAGGATGTGTGTTATACGTGGGTAGTACTAACTCCATATCTATATGTTTTTAATTATTGTATTTGTGCTTATGCATTAAACGTGTAACTCTAGAAAGCAATAATAACATCTATATGCAAAATAATACCCTGGAATATGGTGATTGCACCCCCTCCACACTACCATCTTTCCTGGCTGCCTCCACACCAGGCAAGCACAGCATTTGTAGGAGCCTATAGCCCACCTGGCTGATTGTGGCAAACACCACTGCCACCACCATCTTGGTCATGGGTATGCCACCACCAGCAACACAACAGTTAGCATTGGGACCTTGGTGGAAGGAGCTCAGAATTGGCTATACAGTGGTGCCTACTCTCTCAAGAGACACAAGGCATGGAGCCAGCCACTACAGAGTTAGAGTGAGCCCAGAGGCAGGTACAAGTGCTCTGGACAACCTGAGTGCCTGACCTCCCCCGACTGTCTTCTCCCAGCCCACTCTTATCCCCACATCCATTCATTTCCTATTCCCACCCATGTCCATTGATGGGAACTTGGCCACGGTCACTCTGCTGAGAACCCCAGCAGGCTTACTTCCCAGGAAGCTAGTATAAGAGGCCAGCCGTGGGCTTGCCTGCCCTTTCCAGGTTGCCTTGTTTCTTAGGCAGCTGGTCCAGGACACCATGCTGAAGAAGAACATGGCTGAGCTAGGTCTCAGAGACCTGGGTTCTGAGACCCAGTTCTACTAGTAGCCCACTGTTTTGACCTTGGGCCTCAGTCCCCGTGAAGTTTCTGTCTGGAAAGATATCTGGGAGTGATAACACGAAAATTTGGGGTACCTGAGCCAAAAGATTGTAATTTTGAGCTTATGACTTGTCTAAACCTCCAAGATACTGAACTGATATAATTTCCCAAACTTGCCATTGGTAAGAACCATCTAAGGTGCTTGTTAATGGAATGAATACCCAGGTCTTTCTTCTGAAGAATTGATTTAGTGTATTTGAGTGTGGTTCAGGAGTCTCATTTTAACCAGTTCCTGGGTGAATTATAGGATTTGCAAGTTTGGGAAAGTTTGGTATCATTCATTTCATGTTACTGATTGCCTAAAGTCTGTTGGGTTAAGGAGATCCAGTCACTAAGCAGAAAGGTAAATGCAGACTACTTCACTAGAGAATCATCAGGGAATGCTTCCTTCTCATATTCTAAATTCTACCTCTCTACTGTTCCTAATCTCTGGAGCAATGTCTCTGCACAATCTTCAGATAGCTCCCTATGCCCATTCTGTAGCCTTTTGCAGTGAAAGGTCCCTCCTAAGGGTCAAATAGCAGTGATTATTTGAACAGTGTAGAGCCCTAGGATTCGTCCCTCTATACCTTCCCTACATGTGTGCTCATCTTCCCTGTGTACCTCCAAAGCACTGACCAGGTTACCTCTCTTCTTTCTTCAATTTGGGTGCCCCCATCACCTCTCTTTTGATTCACAATTTTCTCTTTGAAAGTGGATATCCATTCACCACCTTCAGTCCTCTGTGAAAGAATTTTGTGCAGGCTGCTTCTAGTTCACCATCTTTACTTCCCTCCCCCATACACACTATTTCTAAGAATGAACCTCAGGCTAATGATACCTTGAGGTAATAGCAACCAATGATATGAAAATGTCATGATTAGCAAGATATTTGAAAATACTGTTTTTCATCTGTTCAAATGCTCAATTATGCTTATATCAGCTAATATTTAAAATTTCCCTGACAACCCAATCTAAGTAGCCTTTTATCATTCCCAGTCTCCATATTTTTTCTTCATAATAGTTTTTATAGTTTTTATATCCACCAGACATATTTGTTATCTATCCCCTAGTCCCTGCCTCTTAAAATGAAAGCTCTCTAAGACCAAGAACTTTGTTCCTAATGCTATCTCCAGTATTAAGTAGTACAGTGTCTTCTATGCAGTAGGTACCAAAAAAAGATTTTTAAATGAATAATCTTCATCTCATTCTTTAATTTATATTTTGTGTATGTTTTATAAATATACATAATAAGGTAGTATAGTTTCAAAGATACATACAGTAGAACCTTCATCATTTACCGCCTCCCTACACTGACCACCTCATTAAGTTCACCTAATTTTTGTGGCTGGAACATGCCCCACAGGTATAGATCAGTATAGTAGGCCTAGCTCTTTATGTTGACCACCTCTATATGTTGACATTAGATATCCAGAAATTATACATTCCACATAAGTGAAACTTTATACCCTTTGAATGACATCTCCTCATTCCCAATTCCCAGTCATTCTGCCCCTTCAGCTTGCAGCCTCTGGTAACCACCATTCTACTCTTTGTTTCTATGCATTCACCTTTTTAAGATTCCACATATAAGTGAAATAATGCAGTATTTCTTTTTCTGTGCCTATCTTATTTCATTTAGCATGATGTTCTCCAGGTTCATGTATGTTGTCAAAAGTAACAGCATTTTCTAAGGCTGACTAGTATTCCATTGCATATACATACCACATTTCTTTTATTCATCTGTTGGTGGACATGTAGGTTGCTTCCATATTTTACCTATTGTAAAAAATGCTACAGTGAACATGAGAGTACAGATATCTCTTCAACATGCTGATTTCAGTTCTTTTAGCTATATATCCAGTAGTGGGATTGCTGGTAGCTCTGGTTTTAGGTTCGGAGGAACCTTCATACTATTTTCTAAAATGACTATACTAATTTTGAACCCACCACCCTCAGTATATGGGGCCCCGCACCCTAGTCACTGAGCCACAGGCGCCACCCTTCCTTGTGTTTTTTAATTTGAATTTCCATGACGATTAGTGATGTTGAACAAATGTTTCATGTATTTGTTAGCCATTTGCATGTCTTTTGAGAAATATCTATTCAGGTCCTTGGTCCATTTTTTTAATTGGGATATTTATTCTCAAGCTATTAGGTTATTTGAGTTCCTTATATATTACAGTTTGAAAATTAGCCCCTTATTAGATACATAGTTTGCAGATATTTTATCCCAAACCATGAATTGTCTCTTCACTTTATTAATGTTCTCTTTGCAATGCAGAAGCATTTTAGTGTGGATCCAGTCCCAATTGTCTATTTTTGCTTTTGTTGCCTGTGCTTTTGGGGTAATATGCAAAGAATTGTTGCTCAAACCAGTATCGTAAGGCTCTCCCCTTATATTTTCTCCTATAAGTGTTACGGTTTCAGGTCTTTTGAGTAGAATTGTGTATATACTGTGAGACAATAATCCAGTTCATCCTGCATGTGGATATATACTTTTCCCAGCACTGTTAATCAAAGAGATTGTTCCTTCCCCTTGTGTGTTCTTGACACCCTCGTCAATAATTGGCCATAGGCATATGAGTTTATTTCTTGGCTCTCTATGCTGTTCCAATGTTTGATATGTCTGTTTTCATGCTAGATCCATGATGTTTCGTTTTTAGTATATTTTGAAATTAGATAGTGTGATAGCTCTCACTTTGTTCTTACTTGCTCAACATGGCTTTGGCTGTTTGGTATCTTTGTTGGTTCCATATGAATTTTAGTATTTCATTTCTATTTCTGTGAAAAATGCCACTGGAATCTTATAGGGATTGTATTGAATCTGTAGATTGCTTTTGGTAGAATATTTTAGCAATATTCTTCCAATCCATGAACATGAAATATCTTTTTATTTATTTGTGCCTTCTTCAATTTCCTTAATCAGTCTTTTAAGCTTTTCAGTATACAGATCTTTCACCTCCTTTGTTTATTTCTAAGTGTTTTTTGTTTTTTTATGCTATTGTAAATCAGATTGATTTTTCTTTTTCAGATAGTTTGTTGTTAGTATCATCGATACCTGTATGTAGATTCTGCATCCTACAACTTTACCAAATTCATTTATGAGTTTTACAGTTTATTGGTGGTATTTTTAGGATTTTCTACGTATAAGATAATGTTATCTGCTAGCAGAGACAATTTAACAACTCCATTTCCAATCTGGATGCTTTTAATTTCTTTCGCCTGCTTTTTCTATCTAGAACTTCAAGTACTATTTTGAATAGCAGTAACAAGAATGAATATCTTTGTCTTGTTCCTGATAATTAGAAGGAAAGCGTTCTTTTTTTTTTTTTGTAGAGACAGAGTCTCACTGTACCGCCCTCGGGTAGAGTGCCGTGGCGTCACACAGCTCACAGCAACCTCTAACTCCTGGGCTTACGCAATTCTCTTGCCTCAGCCTCCGGAGCAGCTGGGACTACAGGCGCCTGCCACAATGCCCGGCTATTTTTTTTTTGTTGTTGTTGCAGTTTGGCCAGGGCTAGGTTTGAACCCGCCACCCTCGGCATATGGGGCCGGCACCCTACTCACTGAGCCACAGGCGCTGCCCCAGAAGGAAAGCTTTCAACTTTGCAGTCTTGAGTATGTTAGCGAGCTTGTAAGATATGGCCTTTATTTTGTTGTAGTACATTCCTTCTATTCCTAGCTTGTTGAAAGTTTTTATTGTTAAAAGATGAAGTTTGTCAAATAATTTTTCTGCATCTGTTGAAATGTTTATATGGTTTTATGTTTATATGGTTTTGTTCTGTCATTGTGGTATATCACATGTATTGATTTGTGCATATTGAACTGTCCTTGCATAGCATGGATAAATCCCACTTGATCATGGTGAATAATCCTTTTAATGTGCTTTTGAATTCAGTTTGCTAGTATTTTTTTTGAGGATTTCTACATGTTTATGAGGAATATTGCTAAGTCATTTTCTTGTAGTGTCTTTGTCTGTCTCTAGTATCAAGTTAATACTAGCCTTGTAAAATGAGTGTGAATGGGACCCCTCTTCAATTTCTTGGAAGAGTTTTTAGAGGATTGGTGTTAAGTCTTACATGTTTGGTAACATTCAGCTGTAAAGTCATCAAATCCTGGGTGTTTCTCAAGTCTGTCTTTTTTTCTTTATCTAGCTAAAGGTTTGTCAATCTTGTTTATCCTATCAAAATATCAGCTCATAGTTTGATTGATCTTTCCTAATTTTTGTCATCAGTGATTCCTTTTCTATGATCTTTTATTATTGCCTTCCTTTTGCTAACTTTGGACTTAGTTTTTTATTTTTCTTGTTTCTTAAGCTGTATTAGGTTGGGCCCTATTTGAGATAGTTCTTTTTTGATGGAGCCATGGCTCTTTATAAATTTCACTGTTAAGAACTGCTTTTGCCGCATCCCATACGTTTTGGTATGTTTTGTTTCCATTTTAATTTGTTCCAAGATAACTTTTAATTTTTCTTTTGACAACTTCTTTGACCCATTGGCTATTAAGGAGTGTGTTGTTTAATTTTCACACATTAGTCAATTTTCTAATTTTCTTCCTATTCAAAAATTTTTATAGTAATCAGTTTCTCTTTATAGTGTTTTATTTGCCATACTTAAATAATTTTAGAACTTTTCTATGATTTGTTGTTCCAGAAACCCCAATTTAGAGTAGAGCTTTGGAGTTAGACAGAAAGCCTGATTTTCAATTCTGATTTGACTATTTAGTAGCCATGTCCTTATACAGTTTTTAAGCTTTTTTAAGTCTTAATTTGTACATCTTTAAAATGGATATTATAGAAGAACCTACATCATAAGAATAATGTAATGATTAAATAAATAAAATATACAGTTTTCCCAGTGTCTAGCTCATAATGATTATAAGTAGTAGCTGTCACCATTGCATGTTCAAAACCATAGTGAAGATAGAGCCCTCTGCAAGCAGAAATTATTCCTCCACTATTAAATATGGTTCTTAATTGTCTTTGTGAAACAACTTGGTATTCAGACTTGGATTCACCAGGATTCTGTATTTTTTCTCACAAGGTGTGCTTCTTTAACAAATAAATATCTTTCAGTATGTGTACTTAACCTAATCCAGTTTTCTCTATTTCTGAGCACTGGCCCAGTCACCTGAGATTGTTTCTTTTGGATCTTTTTTTTATAAAATCCCGATTCTGGTTATTTCCAAGTTGAAAGTAGACATACCTTACCTTGTTCACAGCAACAATGTTTTGACCATTTGACAATTTGCGATCTAGTTAAAACAGCCAACGCTGCTGAAGAGCCTACTGTCTTCTAGGGCAGCTCTGGATTAGAAGGACAACTCTGAATTTTAAGGTTTCACAAAAATTAGCACAGACCTTTCGTTTGCTATCAGTTTTGTTAGTGTTTGTGTATTTAACGTGTGCCTGAAAACAACTTTTATTCTTCCAATATGAGGCAGGAAAAAAAAGATTAAATGCCCCTGGACCATAACTGAATTATATGGATTGATCAGTCTATGGAAAATTGATAAGGGAGGATTATCAAGGTTTTCTTCCAGTTTCTCCTTTATCAGGCCTCTAGAGACTACTTTGAATCGAAAGGGGTCCCTTTTCTGGATAAATTCCAGCCCCTATTCAGAATGGCCACAGAACATAAAAATAAGAGAACTTTATTTTTTTTTATTTATTTACTTTTTTTGAGACAGAGTTTCACTCTGTCACCCTCAGTAGAGTGCTGTAGCATCATAGCTCACAGCAACCTCAAACTCTTGGGCTTAAGCGATTTTCTTGCCTCTGCCTCCCAAGTAGCTGGGACTACAGGCGCCCACCACAATGCCCAGCTATTTTGTTGTTGTTGTTGCAGTTATCATTGTTTAACAGGCCAGGGCCGGGTTCAAAGCCGCCTGCCTCAGTGTATGTGGCCAGCGCCCTAACCACTGAGTAATGGGCGCCAAGCAAAGATAAGAGTACTTTAGATTCTTTAATCCCTTTCTCATTCTCACAAGTATGTATACAAATAGATATATTTGTTCTGTCCAGCATACACACTTGCAATAGCTATAGGAATTCTATATTAAGGTTTGGGAATCACCTAAGTGTTACTAGCCTTTTACAAATACTAGTAGTGAAACTTGGTAAATGTAGAATGTAAATGTTTTGGCACAGTAACTGAGATAACGCCGGAAAGGCTATGTTAACCACTGTGATAAAAATGTGTCAAATGGTTTATGAAGTGAGTGTATGATGCCCCATAATCATATCATTGTATACAGTTATGATTTAATAAAAAAAAAATGTAAATTTGATTGAAGAAAACAACCTACAAAAATTTAAAAAAAAAAAAAATACTAGTAGTGAGCTCTGCTTTTCTACTAGTAAATAACCATATATTCAGCTGACAATGTTTTTCATAGGTTTTTAGACATTCAAACCTTTTTATTTAAAATTGATAAAATGAAATATAATACATAGTGTTAATACTGCCTTTTTTCCTTCAGTGAAGACGCATGTTGTTTAGAAAACTATTTTTATCACAAGAAAGGATATGTTTTAGATAGTTTAGATAGCTAAATTTGTAAAACTAAGGAAATTATTCAATAATAATATTATAAGGGTTCACATATTTATATATTTTCTTTTTCAGGTTTCTTCAGTTACTGGCGTGGCAATTTGGCAAATGTTATTCGGTATTTTCCAACACAAGCTCTGAATTTTGCTTTTAAGGACAAATACAAACAACTATTTATGTCTGGAGTTAATAAAGAAAAACAGGTAATTATATTTCAGTATCTCTAAAATTTTCTAAACAGTGATTGTGTTTGTCTTACCTTTGATGTTTTATTTGTGAAGGAGGTACTCCAATGGAAGAAAACATGATTAAAACAGAACATATTAACTGTTAACATTATAGTATGTATTAAGTTATAGAAATTATATATGAGAACAGAATTCTATTAACTTTTACTTGGTTAAATAAAACTCTTAACATAACTGTTTCCTTTTTTTTTTTTTTTCTATTGGGGGATTCATTGAGGGTACAATAAGCCAGTTACACTGATTGCAGTTGTTAGGTAAAGTCCCTTTTGCAATCATGTCTTGCCCCCATAAAGTGTGACACACACTAAGGCCCCACCCTCCTCCCTCCATCCCTCTTTCTGCTTCCCCCCCCATAAACTTAATTGTCATTAATTGTACTCATACCAAGATTGAGTACATAGGATTCATGCATCTCCATTCTTGTGATGCTTTACTAAGAATAATGTCTTCCACTTCCATCCAGGTTAATACGAAGGATGTAAAGTCTCCATGTTTTTTAATACCTGAATAGTATTCCATGGTATACATATACCACAGCTTGTTAATCCATTCCTGGGTTGGTGGGCATTTAGGCTGTTTCCACATTTTGGCAACGGTAAATTGAGCTGCAATAAACAGTCTAGTACAAGTGTCCTTATGATAAAAGGATTTTTTTCCTTCTGGGTAGATGCCCAGTAATGGGATTGCAGGATCAAATGGGAGGTCTAGGTTGAGTGCTTTGAGGTTTCTCCATACTTCCTTCCAGAAAGGTTGTACTAGTTTGCAGTCCCACCAGCAGTGTAAAAGTGTTCCCTTCTCTCCACATCCACGCCAGCATCTGCAGTTTTGAGATTTTGTGATGTGGGCCATTCTCACTGGGGTTAGATGATATCTCAGGGTTGTTTTGATTTGCATTTCTCTAATATATACAGATGATGAACATTTTTTCATGTGTCTGTTAGCCATTCGTCTGTCATCTTTAGAGAAAGTTCTATTCATGTCTCTTGCCCATTGATATAAGGGATTGTTGGCTTTTTTCATGTGGATTAATTTGAGTTCTCTATAGATCCTGGTTATCAAGCTTTTGTCTGATTGAAAATATGCAAATATCCTTTCCCATTGTATAGGTTGTCTCTTTGCTTTGGTTATTGTGTCCTTAGCTGTACAGAAGCTTTTCAGTTTAATGAAGTCCCATTTGTTTATTTTTGTTGTTGTTGCAATTGCCATGGCAATCTTCTTCATGAAGTCTTCCCCCAGGCCAATATCTTCCAGTGTTTTTCCTATGCTTTCTTTGAGGATTTTTATTGTTTCATGCCTTAAATTTAAGTCCTTTATCCATCTTGAATCAATTTTTGTGAGTGGGGAAAGGTGTGGGTCCAGTTTCAGTCTTTTACATGTAGACATCCAGTTCTCCCAACACCATTTATTGAATAGGGAGTCTTTCCCCCAAGGTAAGTTCTTGTTTGGTTTATCAAAGATTAGGTGGTTGTAAGATGTTAGTTTCATTTCTTGGTGTTCAATTCGATTCCAAGTGTCTAGGTCTCTGTTTTTGTGCCAGTACCATGCTGTCTTGACCACTACGGCTTTGTAGTACAGACTAAAATCTGGTATGCTGATGCCCCCAGCTTTATTTTTGTTACTAAGAACTGCCTTAGCTATACGGGGTTTTTTCCGGTTCCATACAAAACGCAGAATCATTTTTTCCAAATCTTGAAAGTACGATGTAGGTACTTTGATAGGAATGGCATTGAATAGGTAGATAGCTTTGGGAAGTATAGACATTTTAACAATGTTGATTCTTCCCATCCATGAGCATGGTATGTTCTTCCATTTGTTAATATCCTCTGCTATTTCCTTTCTGAGGATTTCATAGTTTTCTTTATAGAGGTCCTTCATCTCCTTCGTTAGGTATATTCCTAGGTATTTCATTTTCTTTGAAACTATGGTGAAGGGAGTTGTGTCCTTAATTAGCTTCTCATCTTGACTGTTATTGGTGTATACAAAGGCTACTGACTTGTGGACATTGATTTTATATCCTGAAACATTACTGTATTTTTTGATGACTTCTAGGAGTCTTGTGGTTGAGTCTTTGGGGTTCTCTAAGTATAAGATCATGTCATCAGCAAAGAGGGAGACTTTGACCTCCTCTGCTCCCATTTGGATTCCCTTTATTTCCTTGTCTTGCCTAATTGTATTGGCTAGAACTTCCAGCACTATGTTGAATAGTAAAGGTGACAGAGGACAACCTTGTCTGGTTCCAGTTCTAAGAGGAAAAGCTTTCAGTTTTACTCCATTCAGTAAAATATTGGCTGTGGGTTTGTCATAGATAGCTTCAATCAGTTTTAGAAATGTGCCACCTATGCCTATACTCTTCAGAGTTCTAATTAGAAAAGGATGCTGGATTTTATAAAATGCTTTTTCTGCATCTATTGAGAGGATCCTGTGATCTTTATTTTTGCCTCTGTTAATATGGTGGATAATGTTTATGGACTTGCGTATGTTAAACCAGCCTTGCATCCCTGGGATGAAGCCTACTTGATCATGATGAATGACTTTTTTGATGATAAGCTGTAATCTATTGGCTAGGATTTTGTTGAGAGTTTTTGCATCTATATTCATGAGTGAGATTGGTCTGAAATTCTCCTTTTTGTTTGGGTCTTTTCCTGGTTTTGGTATCAGGGTGATGTTTGCTTCATAGAATGTGTTGGGAAAGATTCCTTCTTCCTCAGTTTTTTGGAATAATTTTTGCAGTACAGGAATAAGCTCTTCCTTGAAGGTTTGATAGAATTCTGGAGTGAAGCCATCTGGACCAGGGCATTTTTTAGTTGGAAGCTTTTTTATTGTTTCTTTGATCTCAGTGCTTGAAATTGGTCTGTTCAGGAGGTCTATTTCATCCTGGCTAAGTCTAGGGAGAGGGTGTGATTCCAAATATTGATCCATTTCCTTCACATTGTCAAATTTCTGGGCATAGAATTTCTGGTAGTATTCAGAGATGATCTCTTGTATCTCTGTGGGATCAGTTGTTATTTCCCCTTTATCGTTTCTGATTGAGGTTATTAGAGATTTTACTTTTCTATTTCTAGTTAGTCTGGCCAATGGTTTATCTATTTTATTTATTTTTTCAAAAAACCAACTCCTCGTTTCATTAATTTTCTGAATGATTCTTTTGTTTTCAATTTCATTGATCTCTGATTTGATTTTGGATATTTCTATTCTTCTACTGAGTTTAGGCTTAGATTGTTCTTCTTTTTCCAATTCCATAAGATCTCTTGTGAGATTGTTGATGTGCTCTCTTTCTGTTTTTCGAATGTAGGCATCTAAAGCGATGAATTTTCCTCTCAAAACTGCTTTTGCAGTATCCCACAGGTTTTGGTAGCTTGTGTCTTCATTGTTGTTATGCTCAAGGAAGTTAATGATTTCCTGTTTTATTTCTTCCTTCACCCATCTGTTATTCAACAGAAGATTGTTTAGTTTCCATGCCTTTGGGTGGGGTCGAGCATTTTTGTTAGAGTTGAGTTCCACCTTTAGTGCCTTGTGGTCTGAAAAGATACAAGGTAAAATTTCAATTCTTTTTATTCTGTTGATATTTGTTTTGTGTCCCAGGATATGATCAATTTTGGAGAATGTTCCATGGGGTGATGAGAAGAATGTATAGTCTTTATCTTTGTGGTGGAGTGTTCTATATGCGTCTATCAAGCATAGTTGTTCTAGGGTCTCATTTAAATCTCTTATATCTTTGTTTAATTTCTGTTTAGAGGATCTGTCCAGCTCTGTAAGAGGTGTGTTAAAGTCCCCTGTTATTATGGTATTATCAGATATCATATTGCTCAGACTGAGTAAGGTCTGCTTCAAGAATCTGGGAGCATTTAAATTGGGTGCATAAATATTTAGAATCAAAATGTCTTCTTGTTGTATTTTTCCCTTGACCAATATAAAGTGACCATCTTTGTCTTTTTTTACTTTAGTTGCTTTAAATCCACATGTATCTGAAAATAAGATTGCAACTCCTCTTTTCTTCTGAATTCCATTTGCCTGAAAAATTGTCTTCCAACCCTTGACTCGGAGCTTTAATTTGTCTTTTGAAGCCAGGTGTGTTTCTTGCAGACAGCAAATGGATGGCTTGTGTTTTTTAATCCAGTCAACCAATCTATGTCTCTTCAGTGGGGAATTCAAGCCATTAACATTTATGGAGATAATTGACAAGAGTGGTAGTATTCTATTCATCTTATTTGGTGAGAGTCCATTGGTTAGTTTTATCTTTTGCATCAGTGTGGAGGTTAGGTTCTGTCCTTTGATTTCTGAGTTCTTACTTTGCTGCTGATCCATTGTGGTGGTCAGTGTGCAGAACAGGTTGAAGTATTTCCTGTAGAGCTGGTCTTGTTGTGGCAAATTTCCTCAATGTTTGTATATCCGTAAATGATTTGATTTCTCCGTCAATTTTGAAGCTTAGCTTAGCAGGGTACAGAATTCTGGGCTGAAAGTTGTTCTGTTTAAGTAGATTAAAGGTAGATGACCATTGTCTTCTTGCTTGGAAAGTTTCATTAGAGAAGTCTGCGGTCACTCTGATGGATTTGCCCCTGTAGGTCAACTGGCACTTACTCCTGGCAGCTTGCAGAATCTTTTCTTTTGTCTTGACTTTGGACAGGTTCATCACAATGTGTCTTGGAGAAGCTCGGTTAGAGTTGAGGCGACCCGGGGTCCGATATCCCTCTGAAAGCAGTGTGTCAGACTCTTTGGTGATGTTTGGGAAATTTTCTTTTATAATATTCTCTAGTATGGCTTCCATTCCTCTGGGGCATTCTTCTTCCCCTTCTGGAATTCCTATAACTCGTATGTTGGAACGCTTCATAAAGTCCCATAATTCTGACAGTGAACGTTCTGCTTTCTCTCTCTTCTTTTCTGCCTCTTTTACTGTCTGAGTTATCTCAAGAACTTTGTCTTCTACCTCTGAAATTCTTTCTTCTGCCTGGTCTAACCTGTTGCTGATACTTTCCATTGTATCTTTAAGTTCCCTAATTGACTGTTTCAGTTCCTTCAGGTCTGCTATATCCTTTTTATATTCTTCATATCATTCATCTCTTATTTGATTCTGTTTTTGGATTTCCTTTTGGTTATTTTCCTCTTTATTAGCAATTTCCTTCATTGTTTCCATCATTTCTTTCATTGTTTTCAACATGTGTATTCTAAATTCCCTTTCTGTCATTCCTAACATTTCTATACTGGTGGAATCATCTGCAGTAGCTACCTCATGGTCCCTTGGTGGGGTTGTTCTAGACTGGTTCTTCATGTTGCCTGGAGTTTTCTGCTGATTCTTCCTCATGAGTGATTTCTTTTATCTGTTTCCTTGCCCTAATTTTCCTTTCACTTCCTCTTGCTCTTTAAGTTCTTGTGCCTGTGGAAGTTGTGGGCGGGTTTAGACGGATTGAACACACGCGACCACTTGCCGGTTTTCCACTGTTTTAGTCCTCCTCTTGGGGTCCAGAAGTCTCTCGCTGACTCCCTGTATCTTCATAGGAGTGATGATAGGCAGTTCCCACCAGCCAGAGATGCCTGGAGTCCTATCTCCCCAGATTCACGGTGCCCAGATGCAAGGAAGCTGTTACTCGGCTGCCATCTTGCTCCGCCTCCCTCAACTGCTTCCTTTTTTTGTTTGTTCTGTTTTTTAGAGACAGGGTTTTGCTTTGTCACCCGCGCTGAAGTGCAATGGCTCAAACATACTCCCTGTGTAAACCCAAATTTGTGGGCTCAAGCAATCCTTCTACCTCAGCCTCCCAAGTAGTTGGGAGTATGGCATATGGCTACTGCACCTGACCTTAACAATTTTAATACCTAATAGATCGATCATTTGTCTCAAGGCAGTATCTCTCTAAATAAAAACTAAATTTAATGTAATTTATATTTTTTCATTGGGGAAATTCAGCATTATACTTGGTTTTTTAAAACATAAATTATATCTTATCATTGGGGAAATTAAGCATTATACCTGCTTTTTTAAACCATAAAATGTAGTCAATGAATACATATTTCTCACCACTGATATAATTTATTTACTAAAGAATTATTTCTTCTTTATGAAATAAAGGTCTGTGTAGCTGAAATTGAATCATAAAGAAAAAACATATCAAACAAAACAAGAAAATGATTAAGTTAGAGAATTCTCTTTTTTATTATGAAGATGCTTTGTGTTTTTTAAGGTAATTAATTACTCTTCATGGTTACAAAATTTCCATTTCAAAATTTCCTACTCATATGAAATACATCTCATTTACCCTGGTTGTGTTTGTTTTGTTGCATCCAATACATTGTACCACCTACATTACTCCCTAGGTCTTCCTTTTCTTCTAAAATCTATCTTCTCTCCTTCACTATTTCTCTTTTTCTCTCCCTCCTGCTCCTTATCTCCTACTCCTGCCGCAACCAACTGGTCAAGCTATCTTAGGAAGTTTTTTCAGAGTGACTGTGAAACATTTCTTTATTGGTATCTCCTTCGATTGTTTCAATACTTCTTATTCCCATCTTTTTTTTTTTAGATAGTCTCACTTTGTTGCCCTGGATAGAGTGCTGTGGTGTCGTAGCTCACAGTAACCTCAACTTACTGGGCTTAAGTTATTCTCTTGCCTCAGCCTTCTAAGTAGCTGGGACTACAGGCACCCACCACAACTCCTGGCTATTTTGAAAGACGAAATCTTGCTCTGGCTCACGCTGGTCTCGAACCTGTGAGCTCAGGCAGTCCACCGGCCTGGGCCTCCCAAGTGCTGGGATTACAGGCATAAGCCACTGCACCCGGCCTTATTCCCTTCTTTTCAGAGTTTTATTTTATTAACAAATGTTTATTGAATGTCTTTTGCTATCTTTTCTGTTATGGGGGTAAGAGTAACTAAGAAAATTCTCAGTGGATCAGTGAGTAGGGCACCGGTCCCATATACCGAGGGTGGCAGGTTCAAACCCAGCCCCAGCCAAAATGCAACAAAAAAAATAGCAGGGCATTATGGCAGGTGCCTTTAGTCCCAGCTACTCAGGAAACTGAGGCAAGAGAATCACCTAAGCCCAAGAGCTGGAGGTTGCTGTGAGCTGTGACGCCACAGCAGTCTACCAAGGGCAACAAAGTGAGATTGTCTCTAAAAAAAAAAAAAAAAAGAAAGAAAGAAAAAGAAAATTCTCTGAACTTAGAAGATTTGGTTTGGGATCAAAATCTTAATCTGTTTATTTAGCTGTGCGAGTTTTTGAAAGCATTTTACTTCTTTGATTCCTAGTTTCCTTATTTAAAAATGGAACATGATGGGCAGTGCCTGTGGCTCAGTCGGTAAGGTGCCGGCCCCATATACCGAGGGTGGTGGGTTCAAACCCGGCCCCGGCTGAACTGCAACCAAAAAATAGCCGGGCGTTGTGGCGGGCGCCTGTAGTCTCAGCTACTCGGGAGGCTGAGGCAAGAGAATCGCTTAAGCCCAGGAGTTGGAGGTTGCTGTGAGCTGTGTGATGCCACGGCACTCTACCGAGGGCCATAAAGTGAGACTCTGTCTCTACAAAAAAAAAAAAAAAAAATGGAACATGATAATACCTACCTCGAAGTTTTATTGTGAGGTTTAGATGTGATTACATTTAGAGTCTTAGCAGAGGGCACTCAGGAAAACATTCTTCCCTTTTAGCTAAAAACTCTTAAAAATGGAAACTTTCTATCTTCTTCTGTGTTGGGGGTCCTCAAGAGTATCCACAGGACAAGAAGGACTCATAGAACCCAGAGAAGCTTATATATTATACTTTATTATAGCAAAAGGATCCAAATTAAAAATCAGACAAGGGGAAAAGTACATATGACAGCGTCCAAGAGAAGCTAGGTGGAAGCTTCCAGTTATCTTCTCCTAATGGAGTTACACGAATCTAACATTTACTTTTCCCAGCGTGACAATACATATGACGTGACACAAGCTTATCCAAGCCTTGGTGTCCAGGGTTTTTATTCAGCATCAGTTGCATAGGCATGGAATGTGACTAACCTTCGTTAAATAGTTTCCAGCCCCCGGAGGTCAAATGATATAGCTTAGCACAAAGCCCAAGGCATACACAGATAAGTGTTCATCATAAATCAAGATGTTAGCATGAACTGTCTCATCTTGGTCTCATTGTAAGTATTGAAACAGCACATGTGAATTGGCTCTAGTCCTCTCAGTGGTGGTCTGAGAGGAAGCCTACCTGCTGTGAAACATACCTTGTGACATACCTGTCTATGACCCCAGAGACAGGCCTAAAAATCCTAGTCTCAGCAATGGACCCTGAAACAATTTTGTGACTCAGTTCCATCCCCCCTTAGCCACAGACCAAGGCAATACAGCCTGCTCGGAGACCCACCCAGTGATTCAATAGGACCCTAACACAGATAAGAGGAAGCTGCACTTGTCAGCACATCGGGTAACAGGCCTGCCATCTGTAAACCATGATGCAGACATTCAGAACCAGCAAGGTCCTTGAGACAGTCCATTCTACTTAGAGACTAGATAGGATCTTTGTTTGCCAGAGTTCCTGGTAAGAGACCCACCAATTATGGTCTCTACTGTAGACATAGTAGCAACCAGATAATTTGGATCCACCCCTACTGGAGTCAATCTTGTCAGCCCGGAGACCTAACAGGAAAAGATTTTAACTTATTGAAACCACTCTGTAAAGACTGCAAGAAAAGTTTGCTTCTTCAAATTTACAGACACAAACACAAGGCTACGTGGATAATGAAGGTTCAGGCAACATGACAGCACCAACAGAAACTAATAAAGCTGAACAGAGATAAACACATTGCCTGTTAAAGAATTCAAAATAATCATCATTTTTCTTTTTGAAAGCGTGAAATCAAGTTTATTGAGAAAGAGAAAGATAGGTTTACAGAGTAAGAGCAAGATATATTTACCATAGACAACAAACAGGTCCCCATTGGCATGACAAAGAAAAGGCTCCAAAATAATCATCTTAAGGAAGCTCAATGAGATACAAGAAAATACAGATAGACAACTGATTTAAAGTAGGAAAACAATTTATGAACAAAATAGAACATAAGAAGTAGAAATCTTTAATTTAAAAAGCCAGTAAACCTAGAGCTGAAGAATACAATGACAGAACTGAAAAATACAATAGAGAGCTTAAGCATCAGGCTCAATCATGCTGAAGAAACAATTAGCAAACTCAAAAACAGTTCACTTAAAATTAGCTAATCAGAAGGGAAAAAATATACAAGAGTGAAGAAATCATAAGGGGCCTATAATACATCATAAAATGTGCAAAATAAGTGAATTATGGCAGTATAAGAAGAAGAGAAAGGGGAAGAAAGCTTATTTAAAGATATACTTTATGAATGCTTTCCAAATCTTTGTAGAGATATGGACATCCAGATTCAAGAAGCTCAATGGACTCCAAAGAAGATCAAATCAAAAACTAATACTCTGAAGCATAGTATAATCAAATTTTCAAAACACAGAAACAAAAAGCCTCAGAAGAAGCAAGAGAGAAGAAAGTTATCACGTGTAAGGGAACCCCTTAATATGGCTGTGTGTATACTTTTCAGTTGAAACTTTGCAAGCCAGGAGGGATTGGGATGACATAATCAAAGTACTAAAAATAATTTTCAACCAAGGATATTATACTTGACAAAGTTGTCCTTCAGAACTGAAGGGAAGATAAAAACCCTGCAAGACAAAAACTAAATGAATTCATCAGAATTAGACTGGACTCACAAGAAATGTCAAAGGGAGTTCGTCAAGTTGAAATGAAATGATGCTAAGTAACAACTTTAAAACATATGAAAGCATAAACTTCCCTGGTAAATGTAAATATACAGATGCTTCTCAACTTATGAAGAAATTAGATCCCATTAACCAATCATAATTTGAAAATATCAGAAGTCAAAAATACATTTAACACTCCAGTAAACCCATTATAAAGTAAAAAAAAAAAATTGTAAAGCCACTACTATAAGTCCAGTTGGTGCTCAATTTGCAATGGAGTTATGTACTGATAAGCCTACCATAAAGTTAAAAAATTATAATTTGAGCCATCATAAGTCAGGGATCATCCATATAGTTTAATTCAGAATACACTTAATATACTATAAAGGTGATGTGTTAATCACTTTTACTTCAGCGTAAAATTTAAGAGACAAATGTATTGAAAACCACCATAATAATTTAATGGAGGTACAATATAAAAAGATATAAAGTGTGACATTAATAACATAAAATGAGGGAAAGGAGTAAAAATGTGGGGCTTTTGTATGCAATTAAAGTTAAGTTGATATCATTTAAATCAGTTTTAAACTGTTATTTATTTATTTTTTTTTGGTGGTTTTTGGCCGGGGCTAGGTTTGAACCCGCCACCTCCGGCATATGGGACCGGCCACAGGCACTGCCCATAAATCAGTTTTTTATGTGAACCACATGATAGCTACAAAGAAAAAATCTTTAGCACATACATAAAAGAGAAAGGAATCAGTGCCTACCACTGCAAAATACAACATATCACATAGGAAGACATTAAGATTAGAAGAAATAAACTGGGGTGGCACCTGTGGCTCAAAGGAGTAGGGCACCTGCCGCATATGCTGGAGGTGGCAGGTTCAAACCCAGCCCTGGCCAAATACTGCAAAAAAAAAAAAAAAAAGAAGAAGAAGAAATAAACTGTAGAACAGTTAGTAAACAAGTACCAAGTAGTAAGTCCTTACTTATCACTAAGTACTTCAAGTATAAATGAATTAAATTCTTCAGTCAAAGACACAGTGACTGAAAGGACTTTTTTTTTTTTTTTTTTTGCAGTTTTTGGCTGGGGCTGGGTTTGAACCCACCACCCTGGGTATATGGGGCCAGTGCCCCACTCCTTTGAGCCACAGATGCCACCCGACTGAAAGGATTTTTTAAAATCTCAACAATATTCTGCTCACTTCGATGGTAAAGACATGCATAGGATGAAACTGAAAGTATGGAAAAAGATATACCAGGCAAATGAAAACTAAAAAAAGAACAGGTTATGGTTTTATATATATAGTTATATCAGACAATATAGACTTTAAGTCGGAAACTATAAAAATGGACAAAGAATGTCATCACATAATGATAAAGGAGTCAGTTCTTCCAGAGAAAATAGAGATTATATATGTACCCCATATTGGAGCACCTAAATATGTAAATCAAATTTTAATAGATCTGAAGGCAGAGAGAGACTGCAGTGCAGTAATAGTATGGGACTTCAGTACCCCATTTTCAACAATGGGCAGATCATCTAGACTGATAAATAATAAGGAAACACAGGACTTGAACTACACTTTGGCCTAAATGGATCTAACAGAAATATGTAAAACATTCCTTCCAGCAACAACAGAATACACATTCTTTTCAAGCACAGCTAACAAGTCATAACAAATTTAAAGAAATTGAAATTATATCACATACCTTTTCTGACCATATGGAATGAAACTAGAAATCAATAACAGGAGGAATTTGAGGAAAATCAAAAAAATATGTTCATATTCCTCAACAACCAGTGGGTCAAAAAATCAGAAGGAAAAATTTTAAGTATCTTTGACACATATTAAAGTGGAAACACATATACCAAAATTTATGGAATGCAGCAAAAGAAGTTCTAAGGGATAATTTTATGCAACAGATGGAAGATCTCAAATAACCTAAGGTAACAACTTATAAAACTAGAAAAAGAAGAATAAGACCCAAATCAGCAGAAAGGAGGAAAAAAAAACATCAGAACAGAAGGAGAGGCTGGAGAAAAAATAGAAAAGATAAATGTTTCTTTGAACAGATAAACGAAGTGAACAAGTCCTTAGCCAGAAGAAGAAAAAGAAAGACTCATATAAATCACAGATGAAAGGAGAGACATTACAACTGATATGCAGACATGCAAAGGATCATAAGAGAGTCCTATGAAAAATTATATTATAAGAAATTAGATAACCTGGAAGAAATGGGTAAATTCCTAGAAACATACAGCCTGCCAATCATGAAGTAATCTGAATAGACCAACAACAAATAAGGGGATTGAGACAGTAATCAAAAGCTATCCAACAACAACAACAAAAAAAAAAAAACCAGGATCAAGTGGAGTCATGGCAAATACTTAAGAAGAACTAATCCCAATCCTCCTCAAAGTCTTCCAATAACATGAAGAAGAGGGACTGACCACCTTCAGATTCATTTTACAAGATGAGCATTACTCTGCTACCAAAGCCAGAAAAGACTAGTAGGGAAGAAAATTACAAGCTAGTGTCCCTGGTAAACATACGTACAGAATTCATCAACAAAATACTAGCAAACTGAATCTAGCAGCACAATAAAAGGATCATTCACATGACTAAGTGGAATTTATTCCTGGTATGCAAGAATGGTTCAGTATATACAAATCAATAAGTGTAGTACACCACATTAACAGAATGAAGGACAAAAACAATGTAAGCATCTCGATAGATGTCAGGAAAAGCATTTGATAAAATTCAACATTCTTTTATGATAAAAATTCTTAAGGAAGTTAGCATGGGAGGAATGTAACTCAATGTAACAAAGACCACATTGACCAGCCTCAGCTAACATACCAACAGTGAAAGTTGAAAGCTTTTCACCTTAAGTTAGGAACCAGATACTCAACTACGTCTGTTCAACATAGTACTTGAAATCCTAACCAGAGTTACAGGCAACAAAAAGAAACAAAAGGCATCCAAACAGGAAAGGCAGAAAAATTGTCTCTGTAAGCAACTTGATCTTGTATAGAAAAAAAGACTAAGGACTCTGCCAAAAATACTGTTCAGACTGATAAATGAATTCAGTAAAGTTGATGGATATAAAACCAACATAAAAAAATTATTCACATTCTATGTCCTATCAATGAACTACTTGAAAAAGAAATTAAGAAAAAGTATCATTTACAATAGGACCAAAAAAGAAAATATTAATATTTAGGAGTAAGTTAACCAAAGAAATGAAAGATCTATACACTGAAATTTTTTACACTAAAAAGAAGTCTTGGCACCTGTAGCTCAGCAGCTAGGACTCCAGCCACATACATGTGAGCTGGCGGGTTTGAACCCAGCCGGGCCTGCCAAACAACAATGACAACTACAACCAAAAAGTAGCTGGGCATTGTGGCGGGCACCTATAGTCCCAGCTACTTGGGAGGCTGAGGCAAGAGAATCGCTTGAGCCCAAGAGTTTGAGGTTGCTGTGAGCTGTGACGTCACAGCACTCTACCGAGGATGACATAGTGAGACTCTGTCTCAAAAAAAAAACAAAGAAAACTAAAAAACTAGACACAAATAAATGAAAAGATACTCTGTGTTTATGGATTAGAAAAATTAATATCGTTAAAACATCCATGCACTGTACATATTCAGTTTATTTCCTATCAAGATTATAATGGCATTTTTCACAAAAATAGAAAAAAATACTAAAATTCATATGGAACCACCAAAGACCCCAAGTAGCCAAAGCAAAAACAACAGAGCAAGAAGAGTCACACTACCTAATTTCAAAATACATACACTACAAACCTATAGTCATCAAAAAAGCGTGGAACTGGCATTAAAAACAGACACACCAACCAATGGAACCAGGGTAGAGTGCCCAGAAATAAACACACACATCTGTGGTGTATTGTTTCTTGACAAAGCTGCCAAGAACACATATTGGGGAAAGGACAGTGTCTTTAACAAATGGTGTTGAGAAAACTCAATATTCACATGCACAACAATAAAATTGGACTCAACACTATATACAAAAAGTAACTCAAAATGATTTAAAGGCTTAAGATCTGAAACTATAGAATTCTTAGAACAAAAAATTGGGTAAAAGCTCCACACCCTTGTTATGGACAATAGTTTTTTGGATATTACCCTAAAAGTACAGGCAACAAAAGCAAAAAATAAACAGATGGGATTGCATCAAACTAAAATGCTTATGAGTGGCAGAGTAAGTAACAGAGTGAAGAGACAACCCATGCCTTGGGAGAAAATATTTGCAAATAAAATATTTGAAAAAAAAACCTGATAAAGGGAGTAATGTCCAAACTAAGGAACTCAGCTTAACAGCAAAACATCCCAGTTAAAAAATGGACCAAAGACCTGAATAGACATTTCTTAAAATGAGACATACAGAGGGTTAACAGGCGTATGAAAAACTTCATGACTTCATTATCACTAGTCATCAGAGAAATGCAAATTAAAACCACAATGAACTATCATTTCACACTTGTTAGAATGGCCATCATCAAAAGGATAAATTGGTGTTACTGAAGACGTGTAGAAACTAGAACCCTTATATACTGTTAGTAGGAATATAAATTAGTACAGCCATTTTAGAAACTAATGTATGGCGGTTCCTCAAAAAAACTAAAAATAGAACTGTCATGTGATCCAGTTCCTACATTAAACCTTTATACTGCATATCATGTTTGGTTGACTTACTTCAGTAAAAAGCAGAGATTGATTCTACCTCCGGTAAAAAGGGGATTTATTATAATGGTACACAGGCACTTGAATTTGACTCATAGGCAGCTTTAGGGACCAAGCTATCCTCGTCATCTTTTTGTCCCAGGTCATCTGTCTTTCTAATTACATGCTTTTTGTGTGTTTGCTATTTTCTCGTTATTGCCTACCTTTTTGTAACTTATATTTTCTTCTTTAAGTTCAATGTTAATATCATAGTGATCCTGACCAGGTGCAGTGGCTCACGCCTGCAATCCTAGCAATCTGGGAGGCTGAGGCAAGTGGATTGCTTGAGCTCAAGAGTTCGAGACCAGCCTGAGCAAGAGCAAGGCCTAGTCTGCACTAAAAAAATAAAATAACAAAACTAGCTGGGTATTGTGGCAGGGGCCTATAATCTCAGCTGCTTGGGAGGCTGAGGCAAAAGGATTGCCTGAACCTAAGAGTTTGAGGTTATTGTGAGCTATGAGACATTATAGCACTCTACCCACAGCAACAGACTGTGTCTCAAAAAACTAATAATAATGGTCCTTTCTGGCCTTTTTATAGGTCATGGGCTCTTAACCTTGGATCTATGGCTGCTTTACCTTAAACACACTAAAAGTGCATAGCTATACATATGTGATTTTTGAGGGAAAGGATCTATAGCTTTCAATAGTCTCAAAGAAGTCTGAGACTTTAAAAAAAGTTACTTAGGGTGGCACCTGTGGCTCAGTGAGTAGGGCACCAGCTCCATATGCTAAGGGTGGCGGGTTTGAACCCAGCCCCCACCAAACTGCAACAAAAAAATAACCAGGCGTTGTGGCGGGTGCCTGTAGTCCCAACTACTCAGGAGGCTGAGGCAAAAGAATAGCCTAAGCCCAAGAGCTGGAGGTTGCTGTGAGCTGTGACACCACAGCACTCTACCAAGGGTGACAAAATGAAACTCTGTCTCTAAAAAAAAAATAAAGTTACTTAATAAGTTTTCAATTTCTAGCCTGTGAATAAAAATAAAATCCTAAGCCCCCCAGCCAACTAAATGGACCCCGCTCTTGGTTAAGGGAACCCCCAAAAAAACTTAAAACTGAGTGAATTCCTGGCTATAATAGGATGGATGGTCAAACATGCCTAATTATACTTCCCCCTAATTAATTGCCAACACACTTTCTTCCCTAAGAATTAAACAACCAGCCTTTGAAGACTTGCCTCACTGCTTTCAATCAACCTCCTAATGCTGCTCCTCCCTTTTGAAATTTTGGCAAAATAACTGACCAGTATTCTTCTCTGATAAGAGGCCACCCACCATGGACTGGTTCTGACCAATCTGCAGAGAATGCACACAGGTTTTCATGTCCTCTGCTTCACTGTTTGACATCAGAGGGCCAAAAGCTCTCTCCCTGGATACTGTTAAGGTCACCATTTTCTGAACATGGATCCCATTTTTCATAAAATTCAATAGCATGTGTGGTATTTCTTCTTTCATAAATACGCATGATGTCAATAGCTTGTCAAATACCCATATTCAGCCATCCTGCTCAGCATAAATTCCTATTCCCTTTGTCCCTCCCTGGAAGTACATGCTCTTGGCTTCTGCCTAAGGCTGTTGCTTCCCAATTTACCAGTATGCACATGGCCACTCTGCCACCTGTAACTCTTTATGAGAAATAAAGCTGTTCTTTTTAAAGGTACGAATCTCATCATTTTCTTCAGTTTATAATTACTGCTAACTGGCATTGAATCTGTAAAGTCAAATACCTAAGAAAGAGATTCTGGCCCAGTTTATCTTTTTCTGCCAGGTTACAGATTATCTACTGCACTGTAGATTAGCTATCCTGGTGTCAGATGTAATTTCCTGATATAATCATCTCTGTATGATTAAGAAACTTGACTACTTACACAACAGAACTGATGAATTTCACTTAGCCATAGGAGCCTGCATATTAAATGGCATTACCAGTACACTTCCTTTTATTTGGCAGTAAAAAGGAATGAAATATTAGTACAGGCTGCAACATGGATAAGCCTTGAAAGCATACTAAATGGCAGAACATAGTCACAAAAGGCAATATATTGTGATTTCATTTACATGAAATGTCCAAAATAGGCAAATTTATAGAGACAGAAAGTAGTGGTTACCTAGAGCACAGAGAAGTAGGGAGAATGTAAAGTGCCTTATAACAAGTACTAGGATTTTTGGAGGATTGTCAAAAATACCCTAAAATGATGGTGGTAATGGTTGTACTACTCTGTAAATATGCTAACAATCCATTATATGTATTGTGTACTTTACATGGGTGAATTGTATGACATGTGAATTATATCTCATTAATGCTGTTAAGTAAAAATAATCCTAGCCTCAAGAAATTTATAGTCTGGAGGAGTATAAATTGCATAAATTGAAAATAGAAAGTGGGTGTAAGTACTTTTTAAAAAACGAGATTCTGGAATGTGTTGGTAACATTTTATATATTGGTTATGTGATTCACCTTTAATTCTCTGATAGAGATGAAGTCAGGTATGATTCCATACAGATGAGCTGGAGATCAGAGATTTTATGAGAGGGATAGAACTAGAATTAGACAAAGAAGTAATAACTATCTTTTGTATTAAAAAAATAGGAAGAGCATTCCAGCCCAACAGAAAATTGAGAGTTCAAAAGCGGAGACTTAAAATATTGTTAGAAATAAGTGACAGAGAATAAAGCAAGAAATTATGACATTATTCACTTTTGTATATTTAATGGTTACAGTAAATGACCTTGTACCTTAGATTTTGCATAATAACTTCAATTCATGTGTTCTTTTATTCTCCCACAAACCCTGGATATTGAAAAGCCCCTTATTGGACCTGAGGGGGATGCGTTTTTAAATGTTAATCAAAAAGAATTATATTTCCTTAATAGCACCTGTAAACCAGTAGACCAAAAAGGCCACTCAGTCACATGTGCATATATATATAAATTATAATGTGTACATATATATATATATATATATTTGAGCTATTTAAATTTAATTCTGCTTAAATTACAAAGTGAAATTTGGGCATTATAAAATACTACCCACTATCTCTTTTGGGAAAAAAGCACACAACTTCTTTTTTTTTTTTATTGTTGGGGATTTATTGAGGGTACAAGAAACCAGGTTAGACTGATTGCATTTGTTAGGTAAAGTCCCTCTAACAATCATGTCTTGGCCCCAAAAGGTGTAGCACACACCAAGACCCCACTCCCCTCCTTCCTTCCCGCTCTCTGCTCTTCCTTTCACCTCCCTCCTTCTTTTTCTCTCTGCTCTCCCCTTCCTCCACCCCCACTGTGTCATTAACTGTCATTAATTGTCCTCATATCAAAATTGAGTACCTAGGATTCATGCTTCTCAATTCTTGTGATGCTTTACTAAGAACAATGTGTTCCACTTCTATCCAACTCAATACAAAGGCTGTAAAGTCTCCATTTTTTTTAGTGGCTGAATAGTATTCCATGATGTACATATCACAGCTTGTTAATCCATTCTTGGGTTGGTGGGCATTTAGGCTGTTTCCACATCTTGGCGATTGTAAATTGAGCTGCAATAAAGCTAACTACACAACTTCTTTTGACCTTCCTATGTGCCTGACATTTTAATAACAGTGAATACTATTAACAAAATTAATAATACTATTAACAAAAAATGTATGCAGCTAACATGATAATTGACAAAAAATGTATCCAGTATAAAGAGATAATTATGTGACCTCTTTTGCTACATTGGGCTGCTTTTAGTGGAAGACATTAAAATATCCTGAGATTTCAGTATTATCAGTATCTAAACTGTATCTACCTGACTGCCTGGTGGTGAGAAGAAAGACTGCATGGTTATGAAGAGAAATATTTTACATAATGTGGTATGATATTATAGATATTTACTTAAATAAGAAACTTGTAAAACTTATTCTTTAACATTTATAAAAATAACAATTTACCAGAAATTTTTAACAGCTAGAATCTGTAGTTTAAAAACCACTTTTTAATTAATATATTTCAGTTCTGGAGGTGGTTTTTGGCAAACCTGGCTTCTGGTGGAGCTGCTGGAGCAACATCCTTATGTGTGGTGTATCCTCTAGATTTTGCCCGAACCCGATTAGGAGTCGATATTGGAAAAGGTATGGGATGTTTAGAAATACTTTTTCTCTTTGTGTTTTGAACTGTGAGTTATTAATTGTAGACTTATTCTGTAACAGTGTTACAAAAATCTAAAATTGTTTTCTTGGCCAAATGGTAGTCATAGAGCCCTAAAGTATTAACTTTTTTCTTTTTCCCTTAGAAGAGGGAAGGAAAAGGCCTATTGTAGCAAAAAAGTGGACACAAAGACTAGTTATACCTTAATTCCACTTTTTTTCTTAGCGTCCCCTTCCTAGATCCCTTCTTATACTCACTCCTGTCTCAGTTACGGCTCCTCTTTAGATTAAATGTACAAATCTCATCCTAGAGAATCCCTTTACCTCTAACCTGACTTAAACATCAAATCTGTCCTTTTTATTGGTACACCCTTATTTTGGTAGAGTATGTTCTTTGGTAGCTATGTTTTGTTTTGATATTTAAAGGCGGCACCTGTGGCTCAGTTGGTTAGGCGCCGGCCCCATATACCGAGGGTGGCGGGTTCAAACCCGGTCCCGGCTGAACTGCAACCAAAAAAAATAGCCAGGCATTGTGGCGGGCGCCTGTAGTCCCAGCTACTCGGGAGGCTGAGGCAAGACAATCGCTTAAGCCCAGGAGTTGGAGGTTGCTGTGAGCTGTGTGATGCCATGGCACTCTACTGAGGGCCATAAAGTGAGACTCTGTCTCAAAAAAAAAAAAAAAAAAAAAAAAAGAGGTCTCACTCTGTCACCCAGGTTGGAGTACAATGGCCTGATCATAGCTCTCCGCAACGTTGATTTCCTGGGCTGAAGGGATTCTCCTAGCTTTCTCAAGTAGCTAGGACTCTAAGCACCCACCACTACACCTGGCTAGTTCATTTTTATTTTTATTTTTGATAGAGACAGGGTCTTGCTATATTGCTCAGGCTGGTCTCAAACTCCTAGGCTCATGCAATCCTCCCACCTCAGCCTTTCAAAACTCTGGATTACAGGTATGATCTGCCTGTCCTCCACCTGGCTAGTAGCTATTTAAGAAAGAGTGGATAGGAGATATATTGAGATCTTGCATATCTAAAAAATTTTTTTACTCACTGACTTTATTTATATATGGCCACATATAAAATTCTAAATTTAAAGTTATTTCCCTTCACAATTATGAAAACATTACTATGCTGCACTTAAGAAACTGTTTTTTAAGTCTAGATCCTTTAGTCAGGTAACAGGGCTTTTTTTTTTCTTTTTAGTTACTTTCTATCCCTGATGATCTTATATTTTGCAATAACTATCTTTTTTTTTTTTTTTAATGAGACAGAGTCTCACTTTGTCACCCTAGGTAGAGTGCTATGGCCTTAGAGCTCACAACAACCTCAAAGTCTTGGGCTCAAGAGGTTCTCTTGCCTCAGCTTCCCTGGTATGCTGTTGTTATTGTTTGGCAGGCCCAGGCCAGGTTCAAACCCACCAGCCTGGGAGCATGTGGCTAGTGCCCTAACTACTGAGCTGTGGGCACCTCCTGCAACTATCTTCTGCAAGTCTTTCTTCAATTATTGTGGAAGTTACTCAATTTGCCCCATTAAATCTGGAGCCTTAGGGGCAGCACCTGTGGCTCAGTGGGTAGGGCGCCAGCCCTATATTCCGAGGATGGCAGGTTCGAGCCTGGCCCCAACCAAAATGCAACAAAAAATGGCTGGGCATTGTGGCGGGCGCCTGTAGTCCCAGCTGCTCTGGAGGCTGAGGCAAGAGAATCACCTAAGCCCAGGAGTTGAGCTGTGACGCCATGGCACTCTACCTATGGTGATAAAGTGAGACTCTGTCTCAAAAAAAAAAAAAAAATCTGAAGCCTTGGGTTCAATTCTTAGGATGGCAGCGAGAGTAAAAGTCATTTGGCTGCTGAAGGTAAGGTGGATTTTGACCATCCAGTTACTCCTCTCCTTTCAACCGAAGGAGTAGTACTTAGTTCCTTTGATTTCTGAGTCTTTCTGAGGTCCAGGGGCTTGCTTATAAACATCACAGCATCTCCACCATACAAAAATAGTTTTCAGCTTTCTCTGCTCTGCTTAGTGAGGTGCCACTCCTTCCTCTCTTTTCCATCTTGCAAAATTCTATGGATTTCATTCCCTATCATGTACTTTTCTTTGCCTTTATGGCTTTAAAAACTGTTCCTTTATTATGATTTTAATAGGGTTTCTTTAGGGACCAGAGATTCATTTGACGAATATTTATTGAGTACCTGCTGTGAATCAGGCCCCTCTGCAGTTACAGGGTGTGTATGGGTGAGTGTTCACATAGATGTGTATATAAATGCATACATACACATTCACACCACCACACTCCCCTGTATAAGAAATAGAGCTCATGCTTGATAAAGGTGAAGGGCCTTTAAAAAAAAAAGTAATAAATGGCTGAAATATAATATCACTTAAACGATAAATGCTAGGAAAAAATTAAAATACAGTGGTACCCCTTTTAGATAAATGATCAGAAAATGTCTTGGAAGAGATGGCATTTTGAGATAAAAATATGAGTCCTGTTAGCCAGTGTGGTGGTGGGTGCCTAAAGTCCCAGCTACTCGGGAGGCTGGAGAGGCTGAGGTAAGAGGATCACTTGAGCCCTAGAGTTTGAAGTTGCTGTGGGCTATGACACCAGGGCACTCTACCAAGGGTGTGAGAGTGTGACTCTATCTCGAAAAAAAAAAAAAAAAATATATATATATATATAGGCATAAATATATATAGAACATATATACATATATATGTAAGTTCCATTTATTAGCTTAACTGAAAATCCAAATATTCACTTTATTGCTAAGAAAGTAAAAATAACTCAATGTATCTTGTTTTAAATTCCATAGTTTCATTCTTTTATTCTTCTCAAAATTAGGAGAATTTGTTAATTTGGAAATTTTTATTAGGAATATACTAGTATAAAAATATTGTCAAGTGGTTGGTTCTAGGTCAAGGGAAAATAACAAAACCAGCAAACACTAGAAACTGACACCTCATCTGAAATGTCAACTGTTCTAAACTTACTCGTTTTTAGCTTTGTCTTTTTGCTTTTCCACATTTCTAGAGTTTTTTTACTTCTAAGTATTTTCTGAATCACAACTAGTAACTTATGGTAATTTTAATGAAATGTTTTATGTCAGATTGGTAGAATTAGATTGTTTTTTATAAGTGACTAATATTTTTAGTTAATTTCTTTTAAAATGTTACTTGAAATCCTGATTAGATGATGGGAGCATTTTGTACCTTCTTTATTGGGAAGATTTCTAGGTGGCAGTTCCAGATAGTTAAAATACGTAAATAATAAATTTGCTTTAGTTAAAATGTTATCTTGACATGTAATGTAGCTAACAGATTTTAAATGGTTTTGTTTTAGGTCCTGAAGAGCGAGAATTCAAGGGTTTAGGTGACTGTATTATGAAAATTGCAAAATCAGATGGAATTGTTGGTTTATACCAAGGTTTTGGTGTTTCAGTTCAGGGCATCATTGTATACCGAGCCTCTTATTTTGGAGCTTATGACACAGTTAAGGTAATTTGAGGGCTTTAACTTAGATATATTAAATGGTTTATTTCTTTTTATTGTTCTAATTAGTAGAATTTTAAGCAGATATTACCTTTAATTATAGAAATAAAAATAAATGGTGAAATAAGAAAGACATGAAATTCTGTTTATTCATGACTTTGCCATAACTAATTAAATTGTAACTGTAATATGGATCTGACTTTAGATATAAAACATGTATCAAACCATTATCCTTTTGTATTATATATCATGTTGAAAATGGAAAAGATGTTAATTAAATCAAATTTAGCTTATGAAAAAGAATCTTCTAACAGTTTTTCTGGTTTTACATTAACTCTATTATCACATTTTACATGAAAATAATCAATTTACTATCATTATTTTGGGGAGTAGGCAAGGCATAATTAATTAAATGCTACTATAGCTTGGTTATCTACTAGATACCGTTAGATTCTTCAATGTATTCTCCATGCTGTTCTCCAATTTGCCCTTTGTTTTGTTTTTTGTTTTGTTTTTCGAAGACAAGAGTCTTGTTCTGTCATCCAGCGTAGAGTGCAGTAGGTGATTATCACAGCTCACTGCATTCTCAAACTTCTGGGCTCAAGAAATTCTCCTGCCTTAGCTTCCCCTCTAGCTGGAACTACAGTCGTGTGCCACCACGCTTGGCTCATTTTTTCTATTTTTGTTAGAGATAGGGTCCCACTTGCTAAGGCTGATCTTGAACTTCTGATCTCAAGTGATCTTCCCATGTCCATGTCCTAGAATGCAAGAATTATAGGCATGAGCCACCACACCCAGCTTGCCTTTTTATCTTAAATTTTAATAGCATTTCTATAGGTAGGAAAAAGACAAATTGTAATAATGTCTACTATTTTTTGAACTACTACTTAGTTCTGAAAATCTTGTTAAGTACTTAACAGTGTTCTGGGATAGCTTTTAAAATTTTCATTTTTAAGATAAATAGCCTAAGAATGGTAGGTAAATAATATACTTGTTAAATGTCAAGCAAAACGTCTCGTGTTCTAAATCACATTAGCTGCTTCCAAAAGGAAGCAATGAAATTAGTATCAGTATTAAATAAGATTAAGACTTGAGAGAAATTTTTAAATTTATCTATATATTATCTCTGCTCTTCCTCATTAGAATAAGTGTAGTTGAATGTCATTATTATTGTGATTTACACAGATTACTTTTAGTTTTCAGTGTATTTTTTAGACAGATATGTTCATGGAAGTTACAGATCTCACATACATTTAATTAATCACAGAAAAATTTACATGTATTCTCCCTCTGCCTTTCTCTATTACCATCTGAACTAAGTTGTGAAATTTAGGAGCATATGTTCACTAGCTTGGAGGTTTAAAGCTGCTCATCAAGTGTCATCTGTTAATAATAGATGACATCTTTCACTTTTTTTCAGTTCTAGGGAAAAAACCATGGAAAAGATATTTTAGTCAGTGGCTCTTATCATCCCTAGTTTTAGGTACCATTAAAAACAAGTCCCTTTTAGTAGCAAATATACTTTATTACTTCAGCTATGCCTTTGAAGTATAGTCATGTGTTCCATTCCCCTTTTTTATTTATTTACTACTAAATCCAATTGTTTCATTGCACTTTAAGCATAATTGTGTCCTCTTTATGAATTTATAAAAAGGTAGATAGCCTGAGCTCAGGAGTTCAAGAACAGACTGAGCAAAGTGAGACCCTGTCTCTATTAAAAGTAGAAAAACTTGGCAGGCATAGTGGCGGGTGCCTGTAGTCCCAGCTACTCAGGAGGCTGAGACAAGAGGATCATTTGAGCCCAAGAATTTGAGCTATGACTTGAGGCACTAAACCCCAGAGTGACTGAGACGCTGTCTCAAAAAAAATTATCTTTCAATTAAGGATTTACTATATTGTGGCTATTTGGATGGTTATGCTATACATTTTTCTCTTCTAGGGCTTATTACCAAAACCAAAGGAAACCCCATTTCTTGTCTCCTTTTTCATTGCTCAAGTTGTGACTACATGCTCTGGAATACTTTCTTATCCGTTTGACACAGTTAGAAGACGTATGATGATGCAGGTATTTTATATTATCTGTAAGCTTAATTAAAGTTTTTAGTATCTCTAATAACCAAGTATAATTTATTCAAATTTTAGAGAAATTCTGGCCAAAAGGCATAGGTCTTTTGTTTTACTTAGGTAACATAAATACATGATGTATTCTGCCATATATTCTTTTCTATCCTAAAATTGTCACCAGCCAGCAGTGCTTCTTCATCATCTGCCATCAAAACAGAAATGCCTCTATATTGCCATATATTGCTTGGAGGGTAGAGTGTGGGGGATGGCAGAAAATGGATGAATATGTATATCTAAACTGATACACTACTAAGTATAATAAACCTAGTCACAAGCCATTGAAATTTGTCATCATTTGATGTGATATATTTTGATAAAAGTAAACAATTTTGAACTCCAAAGATGAGAACTTGTTTATAATGATAAATTTTGTAAATATAAGTCTCTAAACCAAAACTTGGATATATATTTTTTCCATTGCTATTAAACAATTAAGCATCCCGCATCTAAAAATCTGAAATCCAAAATGCTCCAGAATCTGGCTGGGTGCAGTGGCTCACACCTGGAATCCTAGCACTCTGGGAGGCTGAGTTGGGTGGATTGCTTGAGTTCAGGAGTTTGAGACCAGCCTGAGCAAAAGCAAGACTCCATTTCTACTAAAAATAGAAAAAGAATTAGCTAGGATGACAGAA
The DNA here is from genome assembly GCF_027406575.1 of Nycticebus coucang. Classification (NCBI taxonomy): domain Eukaryota; kingdom Metazoa; phylum Chordata; class Mammalia; order Primates; family Lorisidae; genus Nycticebus; species Nycticebus coucang. The sequence goes on from NC_069780.1 coordinate 54,097,873, forward strand.
GAAGACTCTGTCTCAAAACAACAACAATAATAACAACAATAAATGCTCCAGAATCTGAAATGTTTTGAGCACTGACATGCTCACACATTGGAGCATTTTGGACTTTTGGATGTGGGATTCTCAACTGTTAAGTATATAATCCAAATATTAAAAAATAAAAAAAAAACATTGAAACATTTCTGGTACCAGGCATTTCAGATAAGGAATACTCAACTTGAACTTACTACATTCCTTCTTTTGGCAAATATTTGATTGCTAAGTTCTGATGACACAAATAAAATAAGACAGAACTTGCACCCAAACTCATAATCTAGAATTGAAGACATATAGTTTAGTGGTTTAAATAGAAATGTACCTAGGTTTCAGGAATGCATGCAGGGGTCCTCAAACTTTTTAAACAGGGGGCCAGTTCACTGTCCCTCAGACTGTTGGAGGGCCAAACTGTAGTTTTAAAAAAAAAACAACTATGAACAAATTCCTATGCACACTGCACATATCTTATTTTGAAGTAAAAAAAAAATGGGAACAAATACAATCACACCACCTCATGTGGACTGCGGGCCACAGTTTGAGGACCCCTGGCATAGAGTAGTGGTGCCCAAATGATTAAATTGATCAAATGTGGCTTCTTGGACAGCTAAATCTCAGTGAATAGACTTTCTCCAGACAGTGAGAAAACATTCCAAGCATAAGGGAAAAAAGAGTACATAGAGATATGGCTAGAGAAGTAGTTCAGTATAGCCAGATCATAGGTTACATGAGGGCAAGTGAAAATAATAAGGCCAGAATATGAGAATAGTAATATAGTATTTACTATGTGCTTAGTGCCCTAAGCAACTCACTGAATGCTCAAAACGGTTCTATGAGGTGTATGTAGTTACTATCATCATCCTCATTTTTATTGTGTACAAAATAGTCCCTGAATAACCTGGTAGACTACCTGTAAAGGTAAGGCTAACCTATTACTTCACTCATGGACTACTCTTTTACATCTATGTTTGCTCTTTCTATAGCTAGCTGTAATTAAGAACATTGAGAAATTTATAAAAATGGAACATTAATTTGTTATCTAGATCATGGATTAGGTAGATGGTATTGTATCAATGTTTAATTCCCTGAATTTGATAACTGTACTTACTTTAGGTATATGAGAAAATATCCTTGTTCTTAGAAAATACACACTGAGGTGTTTAAGGATAAGGAGCATTACGTCTGTAACTTAATCTCATAAAACTACAGCAAAAAACCTCTGTGAAGATGGTTTTTTATATATGTATGTGTACTAATTTGTTTGTATTGTATAATAAGTACCACAAACTGGGTGGCTTCTAGTTCTGAAGGCTAGAACTCTGAGATTAAGGTGTCAGCAGCACTGGTTTCTTCTGAGGACCTCTCTTCTTCCTAGTAGATGGCTATCTTCTTCCTGTGTCTTCACATGCTTCTTCCTCTGTTTCTCCTCTAGTCATAGTGGATGGGGCCCACTCAAGTGATTTCACCTAACCTTAATTACCTTTAAAGACCCTATCTCCTAATGTAGCCTCATTCTGAATCATTGGCCATTAGAACTTCAATATGTGATTTTGGGGGGACACAATGCATGCATACCAGTACCGTTTAATTTTTGTATAGTAGAACCTCATAGTTAACCACTTCCCTGCGCTGACCACCTTCTTAAGTTGACCTAATTTTCATAGACTGGACATGCACCACATGCACCAGGCCTTGTTGCTTATGTTGGCCACCTCTGTGTGTTGACCAGTTTGTTACAGTCCCATGGGTGGTCAACTTATAGAAATTCTACCACATTTTCATTTTATATCCCACAGTTTTGTTAACCATATTACAACCACTAATCTGTATGTATGCAGCTTGAGGGTTTTTATTTGCAGGTATATAATCTGCAAATAAAAATCAGTTTTTTTCTCGGGGTGGAGACAAGATGGCTGACTGAAGCCAGCTTTCCACAGAGGCTCCCGTCCAGAAGGAGAGTTAAAGGACAGAAATTTAGCAAGTAACCTGGTAGATTAGAGCTGCACCAAGAGAGAAGGTTGAAGAACTCCTATCAACCCCGCTGAGGCGAGCTGGGACCCCAAGGATACAAAAAAAAGGTACAAAATCCATCACCAAGTGGACAGGAGTCCTGTCCCCCATAAGAACGCATTGGAGTGCCCCACAAACAAACGAGCAGAATTCAAAGGTCCTCCCACTACGCTCCATGGGAGAGACCCTCTAAAAACTGGACCTACCTCCCTTACTAGGGTGCCACAGCGTTCTCCTGCCAGGCATAAAACTGTATATAATTGTATATATTCTCTACCTGCAACTCTGAGCTTCTAGCACTCCCCTCCACTCTCCCTCTGAGGTCGGGAGGCCTGTCCCTCAGGAGTCCAGATTCTTGGGTGATTTCTCGAGGGGTGTGGACAGGGCCTAAACTGCAGCTGGTCAGTGCTGACTCTGCAGCACGGGAGTAAGGAGAGGACGGTCCACTGAGAGGGAACCACACTGGAGCGGCAGTGCCCCGAGGCACAGAGCAGCAGCTGTCTTTTAGCAAAAATAGGGCTCACTCCCAGATATTCTGAAGCCACAACCCCTGTCTCCCTGGGCAACCAGAGAAGGTCAGGCATCTACTCAGGTGGCAACCACCATGGAACAGATCTGGGACGGAAATGCAGGCCCCGTGAGTAAAGGGTTTGCCTGAGGCGGTACCAGCCTGGGTGGAGCACGGGGACTAGAAACGCACACGCAGAGCCGGGAAGTTCCCAGGATGGGGCTGACTCAGAGAACTGCTTTACTGAGCCTAAGACGCACCAAGCCCTCAGGGGATCGTCAGCCTATAGACAAAGGAAGACAGGAGGCTAGAACTGATAGGAAACCGAATACAAACCTGCAGGAGCAAAGACAGGGCCTGTGGCACAGGCTCTGGGAACTCAAAACAGCTTCTTTTCTGCAGAGGAATTTAGCAGGGACAGAAACAAATTCCAAAAAGTTGTGCTGTTCTGTTCTGTCAGTAACATCAATCAGGGGCAGGGCTGGAACTGGGTGAACACCCCCCAGCCTCCATCAAGTGCCTGACGTTGTCAGGCCTCACCTCCCCCTACTAGATAGAGGCAGAGCGCAGTGGCCTGGCTGAGCAGAAATAGATTTCCTTGTGATTCAGGCAGGTGTAAACCCCTGGAGTATCTGTTCACTATAGGCAACTGGGTCAAAGCCCTTCGGGACTATCAGTGACTGGGTGTGACAGAGGTACAAGGTGGGGAAGGAGGCATCAACCTTCCCAGACTGATCTATTCGCTGGGTGGGTCCTCCTGATTCCATGGAGCACTGGAGTAAGCCATATCAGAGTAGTCACCAGACCCCTGCGATCCAGTTGCCAGAGACCTTTTAAACTCTCCCACCTAGGACAAGTGCTGACTGAGACAATTGATTTCGACCTTTTCAACTGAGCCACACGCCCGAGGACTATTCAAGTGGTTCCCTGGGTGTGTGGTTGCAGGAAGGTTTGCTTTTCCTTTTCCAATTGTTGCCTGTGGGGGGCGGAGCGACTTAATTGATGGTATTTCTCCACAGCTGAGACTTCATCCCAGAGTAACTGTTTCACTAGGGTCGAACAGAGACCAGCTGAAAACAAGACAGAACCACTAAGCCCCCCCCACACCACACAGGTCCCCAGTTGCTCAGGCCATAGCACTGTCCAGGTCCTCCACAAAGCTCCTGGGGAAAAATCAAATGGTATAAAACAATCATGGGATGGAATCAGCGGAAAAACTCTGGTAACATGAATAACCAGAATAGATCAAACCCCCCAAGGAAAGATATGGCAGATATAATTGAAATTCCCATTCATAAACAGCTGGCCAAGATGTCAGAAATCGAATTCAGAATTTGGATTGCAAACAAGATGAATAAAATGGAGGAAAATTTGGAATTAGAAATTCGAGCAGCAAATCAAAAGTTGGAATTAGGAATTCGAGGAGAAATTCAAAAGTTGTCTCAAGAATTTAACGAATTTAAAGACAAAACCACCAAAGATTCTGACGCACTGAAGCAAGAATTTGCAGCCCTCAAAGATCTGAAAAATACAGTAGAATCTCTCAGTAACAGAGTGGAGCAAGCAGAAGAAAGGATTTCTGACATTGAAGACAAAGCCTTTGAACACTGCCAAACTCTCAAAGAAGAAGAGAAATGGAGAGCAAAGAAACAGATCATTCTCTCAGAGAGCTCTGGGATAATTCGAAGAAGGCTAATATCCACCTTATTGGAATCCCTGAAAGTGATGAAGTGACCTCGCAAGGTACAGAGGCCCTTCTCCATGAAATTATGAAAGAGAATTTTCCAGACATGCCAAGAGATTCTGAAATTTAGATAATAGACAGTTTCAGAACCCCAGCACAACTCAATCCCAATAACACATCCCCCAGGCATATCATAATTAACTTCACTAAAGTTAATATGAAGGAGAAAATTCTCAAAGCGGCCAGGCGAAAGAAATCCATTACCTACAAAGGGAAGAATATTAGAATGACTGCAGATCTCTCTGCTGAAATTTTCCAGCCAGAAAAGGGTGGTCGTCGACTTTTGATCTCCTAAGCAAAATAACTTTCAACCCCGAATCCCGTATCCAGCTAAATTGAGCTTCATTTATGATGGAGAAATTAAGTACTTTAATGACATTCATATGTTGAAGAAATTTGCCATAACCAAACCAGCTCTTCAGGATATTCTCAGACCTATCCTCCATAATGACCAACCCAATCCTCTACCACAAAAGTAAACTCACTCAAAAACTCTTGATCAAACTCCAACTTCCACAGTGGCGAAAGGATTAAAAATGTCCACTGGACTTTCGAAAAACTCGATACCCAAACTTTTACCAGACTTATCAATATTCTCCATTAATGTGAACGGCTTAAACTGTCCTCTAAAAAGGCACAGGTTAGCTGACTGGATACAAAAACTCAGGCCAGATATTTATTGCATACAAGAGTCACATCTTATCTTACAAGACAAATACAGACTCAGGGTAAAAGGATGGTCATCCATATTTCAGGCAAATGGTAATCAGAAAAAAGCAGGCATTGCAATTTTATTTGCAGATACAATAGGCTTTAAACCAACAGAAGTAAGGAAGGATAAGAATGGTCACTTCATATTTGTTAAGGGTAATAATATGATGAGATTTCAATTATTAGTATCCATGCACCCAACCAGAAGGAACTCAATTTATAAGAGAAACTCTAACAGACATGAGTAACTTGATTTCCTCCAGCTCCATAATAGGTGATTTCAACACTCCTTTGGCAGTGTTGGATTGATCCTCCAATAAGAAGCTGAGCAAAGAAATTTTAGATTTAACCCTAACCATCCAACATTTGGATTTAGCAGACATCTACAGAACATTTCATCCCAACAAAACTGAATACACATACTTGTCATCAGCCCACAGAACATACTCCATAATCGATCACATCTTAACTCACAAGTCTAACTTCAGTAAATTTAAAGGAATAGAAATTATTCCTTGCATCTTCTCGGACCACCATGGAATAAAAGTTGAACTCAGTAACAACAGGAATCTGCATACTCATACAAAAACATGGAAGTTAAATAACATTATGCTGAATGATAGCTGGGTCAGAGATAACATTAAGAAGTAAATTTCCAAATTTTTGGAACAAAATGACAACAAAGACATGAATTATCAGAACCTGTGGGATACCACAAAGGCAGCCTTAAAAGGGAAATTTATAGCAGTGCAAGCCTTCCTCAAGAGAACGGAAAGAGAGGACGTTAACAACTTAATGGGACATCTCAAGCAACTGGAAAATGAAGAACATTCCAACCTCAAACCCAGTAGAAGAAAAGAAATAACCAAAATTAGAGCAGAATTAAATGAAATTGAAAACAAAAGGATTATACAACAGATCAATAAATCAAAAAATTGGTTTTTTGAAAAGGTCAATAAAATAGATAAACCTTTGGCTAACCTAACCAGGAAAAAAAGAGTAAAATCTCTATTTTCATCAATCAGAAACAACAGACAAAATAACAGACTCCTCAGAAATTCAAAAAATCCTTAATGAATATTATAAGAAACTTTATTCTCAGAAATATGAAAATCTGAAGGAAATTGACCAATACGTGGAAGCACGTCACCTTCTAAGACTTTGCCAGAATCAAGTGGAAATTTAGAACAGGCCCATATCAAGTTCTGAAACAGCATCAACCATACGGGTTCTTCCTAAAAAGAAAAGCCTGGGACCTGATAGGTTCACGTCAGAATTCTACCAAACCTTTAAAGAGGAATTAGTACCTATATTACTCAACCTGTTCCAAAATGTAGAAAAAGAAGGAAGACTACCCAACACGTTCTATGAAGCAGACATCACCCTGATCCCCAAACCAGGAAAAGACCCAACAAGAAAAGAAAATTATAGACCAATATCACTAATGAACATAGATGCAAAAATATTCAACAAGAACCTAACAAACAGAATCCAGCAACACATCAAACAAATTATACATCATGACCAAGTCGGTTTTATCCCAGGGCCTCAAGGCTGGTTCAATATACATAAATCTATAAGTATAATTCAGCACATAAACAAATTAAAAACCAAAGACCATATGATTCTCTCAATTGATGCAGAAAAAGCTTTTGATAATATCCAGCATCCCTTCATGATCAGAACACTTAAGAAAATTGGTATAGGGTGGCGCCTGTGGCTCAAGGAGTAGGGTGCTGGTCCCATATGCCGGAGGTGGCGGGTTCAAACCCAGCCCCGGCCAAAAACCACAAAAAAAAAAAAGAAAATTGGTATAGAAGGGACATTTCTTAAACTGATAGAGGCCATCTACAGCAAACCCACAGTCAATATCATATTGTATGGAGTTAAATTGAAATCATTTCCACTCAGATCAGGAACTAGAGAAGGCTGCCCATTGTCTCCAGTGCTCTTTAACATTGTAATGGAAGTTTTAGCCATCGCAATTAGGGAAGATAAGGCAATAAGGGGTATCCATATAGGGTCAGAAGAGATCAAACTTTCTCTCTTCACATATGATATGGTATCTTGTATATCTGGAAAACACCAGGGATTTTACTACAAAACTCTTAGAAGTGATCAAGGCATACCGCAGCGTCTCAGGTTACAAAATCAACATTTCTAAATCGGTAGCCTTTATATATACCAACAATAGTCAAGCTGAAAAAACAGTTAAGGACTCTATGCTATTCACAGTAGTGCCAAAGAAGATGAAATACTTAGGAGTTTATCTAACAAAGGACATGAAAGATCTCTATAAAGAGAACTATGAAGCTCTAAGAAAAGAAATAGCTCGGGTGGAGCCTGTGGCTCAGTCGGTAGGGCGCCGGCCCCATATACCGAGGGTGGTGGGTTCAAACCCAGCCCCTGCCAAACTGCAACCAAAAAACAGCCGGGCGTTGTGACGGGCGCCTGTAGTCCCAGCTGCTTGGGAGGCTGAGGCAAGAGAATCGTTTGATCCCAGGAGTTGGAGGTTGCTGTGAGCTGTGTGAGGCCATGGCACTCTACCGAGGGCCATAAAGTGAGACTCTGTCTCTACAAAAAAAAAAAAAAAGAAAAGAAATAGCTAAAAATGTTAACAAATGGAAAAACATACCATGCTCATGGCTGGGAAGAATCAACATTGTTAAAATGTTCATACTACCCAAAGCAATATACAGTTTTAATGCAATCCCTATTAAAGCTCCACTGTCATACTTTAAAGATCTTGAAAAAATAATACTTCATTTTATATGGAATCAGAAAAAACCTCAAATAGCCAAGACATTACTCAGAAATAAAAACAAAGCAGGAGGAATCATGCTACCAGACCTCAGACTGTGCTATAAATCAATAGTGATCAAAACAGCATGGTACTGGCACAAAAACAGAGAAGTAGATGTCTGGAACAGAATAGAGAACCAAGAGATGAATCCACCTACTTACCATTATTTGATCTTTGACAAACCAATTAAAAACATTCAGTGGGGAAAAGATTCCCTATTTAAGAAATGGTGCTGGGTGAACTGGCTGGCAACCTGTAGAATTCTGAAACTGGACCCACACCTTTCACCATTAACTAAGGTAGACTCTCACTGGATTAAAGATTTAAACTTAAGACAAGAAACTATAAAAATACTAGAAGAGACTGCAGGAAAATCACTTGAAGAAATCAGTCTGGGCGAGTATTTTATGAGGAGGACCTCCCGGGCAATTGAAGCAGCTACAAAAAATACACTTCTGGGACCTGATGAAACTAAAAAGCTTCTGCACAGCCAAGAACACAGTAAGTAAAGCAAACAAACAGCCATCAGAATGGGAGAAGATATTTGCAGATTATGTCTCTGACAAAGGTTTAATAACCAGAATCCACAGAGAACTCAAACGTATAAGCAAGAAAAGAACAAGTGATCCCATTGCAGGCTGGGCAAGGGACTTGAAGAGAAACTTCTCTGAAGAAGACAGGAGCACAGCCTACACATATGAAAAAATGCTCACTTATTTTTATTTTTATTTTTTTTTGTAGAGACAGAGTCTCACTTTATAGCCCTCGGTAGAGTGCCGCGGCATCACACAGCTCACAGCAACCTCCAACTCCTGGGCTTAAGTGATTCTCTTGCCTCAGCCTCCCGAGCAGCTGGGACTACAGGCGCCTGCCACAACGCCCGGCTATTTTTTTGTTGCAGTTCAGCCAGGGCTGGGTTTGAACCCACCACCCTCGGTATATGGGGCCGGCGCCCTACTGACTGAGCCATAGGCACTGCCCAAAATGCTCACATTTTTAATCATCAGAGAAATGCAAATCAAAACTACTTTGAGATATCATCTAACTCCAGTAAGATTAGCCCATATCACAAAATCCCAAGACCAGAGACATTGGTGTGGATGTGAAGAAAAGGGAACACTTCTACACTGCTGGTGGGAATGCAATTAATACATACCTTTTGGAAAGATGTTTGGAGAACACTTAGAGATCTAAAAATAGATCTGCCATTCAATCCTATAATTCCTCTACTAGGCATATACCCAGAAGACCAAAAATCACATCATAACAAAGATATTTGAACCAGAATGTTTATTGCAGCCCAATTCACAATTGCTAAGTCATGGGAAAAGCCCAAGTGCCCATCGATCCAGGAATGGATTAATAAATTGTGGTATATGTACACCATGGAATATAATGCAGCTTTAAAGAAAGATGGAGACTTTACCTCTTTCATGTTTACATGGATGGAGCTGGAACATATTCTTCTTAGTAAAGTATCTCAAGAATGGAAGAAAAAGTATCCAATGTACTCAGCCCTACTATGAAACTAATTTATGGCTTTCATATGAAAGCTATAACCCAGTTATAACCTAAGAATAGGGGGAAGGGGGAAAGAGAGGGGAGGGAGGGGGGATGGGGGCGGAGGGAGGGTGATTGGTTGGATTACACCAGCGGTGCATCTTACAAGGGTATATGTGAAACTTAGTAAATGTAGAATGTAAATGTCTTCGCACAATAACTGAGAAAATGCCAGGAAGGCTGTGTTAACCAGTGTGATGAAAATGTGTCAAATGGTCTATAAAACCAGTGTATGGTGCCCCAGGATCGCATTAATATACACAGGTATGATTTAATAAAAAAAAAAATGAGTTTTTTTCTCATGCTTATCAATTTGTATATCTTTTATTTCCTTTTTTGTACCTTTCTGTGTAGTCACTGAGACCTCTGATTTAGTGTTATATTAAAGAAGCAGTAACTGGCAACTTTGTCTTATTCCTAATATTATAGAGAATACCTTCAGCATTACATAATTTAATGTTAACGGTGGAGTTTTTTTGTTGTTATCCTTTATCATGTTATGACAGTTCCTTTCTCCTCCTGGGTTCAAAAATTTTTAATCATGAATGGAGGGAGGTTTTGTTTTTCAGAGGTGATGATATCATTTTACTCTTTCAATACATGTACATACTGTGTTACATTAACCTGTTTTCTACAGCTAAATTGAACTCAGCCTGCCTAGGATAAACATGGTATGTTGTATTTTACATTACTTGCTGGATTTGATTTGCTGTGTTTTGTTCAGATTTTCACATCATGTTTCAGTGACATTGGCTTATATTTTTCTTTCTTGTATTGTCCTACTCTGACCCTGGTGTAAGGACTATGCAAGCCTCATATGTTGGCCAGTCTTCCCACTTTGTCTTTTCTCTAGAAATTTCTGTCAGATTACAATTAAACGTTCATTGTGAATATTTAACAGAAATCATAAAGCCTTCTGGACAAGTGATTTTCTTTCTCACAAGATTTCTAATAACTGAATTTCTTTAACAATTATAGTATTATTCCAATATTTTTCTATTCTGTTGATAAATTATACTTCTAGGAATTTATCCATTTCTTTTGAGTTTTAAAAATAGTTGTCAAGAAGTTTTTCATAATATTTTGTTTTTAATTTCTGAATCACCTTTATTTTTGTTACCTTTGCCATTTCTGATACTCTTGGGATATTTTCTCTTTTTTCCTCAAACAATATTTCTAGAAAATTGCCAGCTTAGTATTTCAGAGAACTGATTTAGAACACTTTTTGTGCTCTCTGGTGTGTGTGTGTTTTGTTTTGTTTTGTTATGTTTTCTGAGAGAGTCTCAACCTGTCACCCTGGGTAGAGTGCCGTGGCATGACATTTTTTAAGCCTAGTATTATGTGGTGAAAGTTATGTTCACCAACCACTAGGTACAATAGTCAGCACATGCCCATTAACTGAATAGTGTTGCTCCACACAGTGTTTATCCTATCTGTCTTTACTGCTGATAGAAAACTATTACAAGGTAAATGATCTTAAGATAATGGAAAATTACTTGTCTTTTTTTATATAGAGTGGTGAGGCTGAACGGCAATATAAAGGAACCATAGACTGCTTTGTGAAGATATACCAACATGAGGGAATCAGTGCATTTTTTCGTGGTGCCTTCTCCAATATCCTTCGTGGTACAGGGGGTGCTTTGGTGTTGGTATTGTATGATAAAATTAAAGAATTCCTTAATATTGATATTAGAGGTGGTTCGTCAGGAGATTAAAAAATGCATATATTTAACTTGTTAAACATACAAATTATATAGCTGCCATTTATGTACATTTTGATAGTGTATAATTGTGAGTATTTTGTTAAAGTGATAATTCCGCAATAAAGCATAGGCTTTTTTCAAAGATTTAAATGCTAAAAATCAGATAAGTGTGGGTTTGTTCCCATTTAGACTGAAACTCATTCTAATGAGACATTTTACTTATTGTATTTTATCTCTATTAGTTTAAATAATTTTTCTTTAGCCTGCTGAGAAATAAATTCTTACTTTTATGATGAAAAATTAAAATTTATGATACTGAAATCTAAGAAATGAAAAATCTTCTTTTAAATTGCTATTCATTTAATGTACCTGTTTCCCATCTTTTAAAATCATATGGTATGACAGATTTCTTTAAAACTTAGTAAGAGATGTCATCATTCTATCTATAGGCATAAATAAGCTTTCTTCTACAACATCTTTTTTAAGACAGCTCAAATATTACTGTGTATATTATTTACAATATATATAGCTTTAGATAGTACAGATTATAGATCTGATCATTAAAAATTTGATAATGACTAATGACACTATAAAATTTATTGGAAAATAAAAGATATAAATGATTTATCTGTTAATCTTATCTTTAAAATATCTTGGAACAAAAAATATCCAGAAACAGTTTGTATGTTCTGTATTAATAATAAAGGAAGTTTGAAACTGTTTAACTAATTTTATTAGTAAGCTGAGAATAACAGAATTTTTGTCAGAAGTAAGAACTAACTTAAAGATAGGTATTTTTCGATAAAGACATATAAATAGCATTTCCAAGATTTTGTACCAGGGTTTGTCTTATTTTTCAGAGATGTTGTAGAAGACAGTATATTTGAAATTCCCAAGATTTTAAAGTTTTAGTGGGTAAAGGAATGTTTAACTACTGAGAATAAACTAGCTTAGAAAGATTTTGTGAGGCTGTGAGTGGGCAAAATGGGATAGGTGAATATCTTAGTACACATGGGCAAAGTATATTCAAGAAAAATAATCCAGACTACACCTTTTAATATATTGAAATTATCACTCAAGGGAATTAACTCTTGAAAACTCTCTCAACATGATTTCTCACAGCAGTCAATATAACACAGAAGTTACAGAAACAAAATAGAAAATATTTTCCTTTTACACTGTCAGTTGGTTCAAAAAAATCATTAAAACAACCAAATATTAAGACCAGAAGAAAAACAAACAAACAAAAAAAAAGCAAATATTGTCCAGGAACAATGACTCATATCTGTAATCCTACTACTTTGAGGAGGCTTGAGGCAGGAGGATCTCTGAAGCCAGGAGTTTGAAGATTATGCAGTGAGCTATAATTGCCCCATTGCACTTCATCTATGTCAACAGAGCAAGACTCTGTCTCTGAAAAGTAAATAAATAAATAACAACCAAATATTAGGGATAGTTTCCCATATGAAGATTAAGATGATATAAAAGTTTTCAAGAAGGGCGGCGCCTGTGGCTCAGTGAGTGGGGCGCCGGCCCCATATGCCGAGGGTGGTGGGTTCAAACCCTAGCCCTGGCCAAACTGCAACAGAAAAATAGCCGGGTGTTGTGGCGCGCGCCTGTAGTCCCAGCTGCTCGGGAGGCTGAGGCAGGAGAATCGCGTAAGCCCAAGAGTTAGAGGTTGCTGTGAGCCGTGTGACGCCACGGCACTCTACCGCCTACCGTGAGACTCTGTCTCTACAAAAAAAAAAAAAAGTTTTCAAGAAACATGTTTAGAGGAAAGAAGTTGTTAAAATTCCAAGTGGCTGAGATAGAAAACAAACAGGAATTTAATCACAAAATTGCTAGGCTAACATATTATCCTTTGAAGCCTGAAGGATGGGTATATTTAGAACAAAAGAAAGTAAAATATTAATTAAATGTAAATTCAAAGGCGCTATGAATTCAAAGGGACACCTTTGTTCATCTAGCAAAGGGGCCAGTTCCCTCTGTATATGCTCCCTAGCTCATTTCTTCTATACCTTTAGTTTCAGATACAATCTATATGCCATTGACACTCAAATTTCTCTCTAGCCTGGCTCATACTCCTCTGGGTTTCAGTTATATATTTCTGTCTCTTGTACCTTTTTCCTCAATAGGTATCAGAGGCTTTTCTAATCCAACATTTCTAAAAACTAATTCATCATCTAAATTCACAGACTTGCCTCTCTTTTCTTAACCTTCATCTTGACTTCATACCTCTTTATGTAGTCACCCACACTAGAAACCTGAGAGTTTTCCTTGCTTTCCTTCTACCCCAATTGATAATAGCAAGTAGATTACCAACTCTTGTAAATTCTACCTCTTTAAAATTTCCTTATTTTTCTTTTCTTTCCATTTTAATTACCCTTGCTTTAATTTAGAAATCATCATCATTCCTACAAGCTGTTTTAATAAATTTCCTCAGAGTAAAGGTTAAGCTATTCTAACAAAAAGACTGAAAAGTGTAATGGTTTAAATAAATATTTCTTTTATACATAGGTGAAAGGTGAGCAGTCCAAGCCAACAGGGTGTGCCTGTTCCATGAACTCCTTTACAGACCCACCATCCTTTAGTCATTTTGCTCTTTTCCTCTAGAGTAGGGATTTGTAACCATTTTTGTGTCATAGACACCTTTATAAATCTAGTAAAACCTATAATAAAGCCAGTAATAAAGTTTTTAGTACATAGGGTAAAATACATAGGATTAAAAAAATTTTTGACATGGTTATTAGAAATACAAATTTATGATGTGGCAATATGTGTGTGTTTTAACACATTTATTATAACATCTAACAGCCTAATATTTACTTGTAGTTTCAAGGAAATAATGACTCTTAGTTAAGAGATATATCACTTCCTTAAAACTACAGTAAATATTAGTAATGTATTTTTATTAGTAATATAGTAAAATACAGTAAATATGAAAATATCTGGGTTTTATTGCTGGGGAAAATCACAGATATGGTAAATATTACTGTGATTTATGCCTATATTCATAATTGAAGGAAAATGTTAAGTTTCAGTTAAGGGTTAGTTTAAGACACTCCCTCTTAGGGATCTAGGAACCCCACCTAAAGAAACCCTATCCTAGAACTTTATACTCATCTGTTCAATCAAAGCTATGTCTCTGGCTCATCTCTGCTCCCACGACAGAGAAGGGTAAAGATAAATCAGGGCTGGTAGAAGATATATTAATCAAGTGGAGTGAAAGTTGCACATGTAATATATGCATGATGGTGAGACTTTACTCACACAGCCATACATATAGCTATAATGAAGGTGGAAAATAAAGTCCATAATTGGGCAGATGTGTACAAGACAAAATAATAGATTCTGAGAGAGAACTAGGAATCTGCATCTGCCTCCTAACTGAACCGTTTTTATCCATTTTTACCTTATTCTAACTCTGATCCATTACTGCTATCAGCATATTATTTAAACTCCAATCTGGTCATGTTTCTACCTAAACTATTTCAATGCCTCTAAATGCATTATAGCAGTACTTTATAAGTCATCCAGACTGGAAGAAGTTGTGGAGGGAGGGCAGTTTTTGTAAGTAACTCAGTAATCCATATGCTAAAATTGAAAACTGACTTTTAAAATGAGATATGTATGTGTATATATGTAATTTTTGTTTATGTACAGGCTTTGGGGATTAGAAAAATAGATATATATTGAAGTTCTATTGAATTCGTGGTGTAGTATATGGATATTATTATCTCAATCAATTAAAAAAGTTACTTCAGGGGCATAATTTTTTTATATTTAATGAGGTCCTCATTCTTATAAAGGTAATTGCTGACCTACAGGATAGAAATTGCTTAGCATGACCTACAATACCCTTAATGAACTAACCCTAGACTTTAGCTGAATGTAACTATCCTTCTAGGCATTGCAGGTATACCAGTAACTCCAATTCCCCAAATACACTATGTTCTTTGATGCCTCTGTGCCATTGCACCTTATTTTCTTTGCACCTTCTCTACCCTCTGCCCACTAGTTTCTTCCTTCTTACTATCTATATGGAAAGTCACTTATTTTTTTAAAGCATAGTGCTAAAGTTGTCTCCTTTGAGAAGACCTTGCTATCTCAAATGATTCCTCTCCTCAAAGGAGTATCCCATTTCTGGTCTTTCAAACACAGAAGCTTCTAGGGTTCTATACAAATTCCTACTGTAGCAATTATTATAGGGTAAATTTCCTACTTATTTTAGCAACTATGTATTATGGCTTTAAATAGTATGAACCATACAAAACAAATACATTCTATGTACTCATAATCTAGTAAAGTTCATTATCTATAATTCATAATCTAGTAAAATGGATAACACAAGTTAATAGTACTAAAAATATGTACTACTATACATGGTATGTGAAAAGCACGTAAGAGAGATACAAAGTGCTAGTAAAGGAAGGAAAGAAAGTCAAATTAAGGCCAATCATAGGAGGCTTCATGATACTTTAAACTGAGTCTTAAATAGTACTGGAGATTTTAAACATGTAAAATTGGAGCAGTATCCCAGAGAAAGATACTGGCACAAAAAAACTTGGAGAAATAGTCATTTGAACAAGTGGACTGGCTGAAACACAACAGTTAGATGTAAAAAAAAAAAAAAAAAAAAGTGGTAGGAAAGAGAGTTGGAAAGTACATCAGGGGGCATCTTAGTCCTTTTTGTGCTGCTATAACAGAGTATCTGAGACTGGGTAATTCGTAAAGAAGAAAAATTTCTTTCTCATAATTTATGAGCAAAGGCTGGAAGTCCAAGAACCAAGGCATCAGCATTTGGTATCTGATGAGGGTGCATCCTTTGCAGGGGTGGAAAGATGTGTCCTCACACAGCTGAGAAGCTGAAAGCATGCTAACTGAGCCTCTGTGAAGCCTTTTTTTTTCATAAGGGCCTTAATCCTATCATCTAGGAAGGAGCCCTTATGGGCTAATCACCTCTTAAAGGCTCTACCTCTTAATACCATCATATGGGCAATATGTGAGTTTTGGACAGAACACATTCAAACCTTAGCAGGGGTCAAACTGTGAAGGGCTTTTAATGCGAGAAACCATTACTGATTTTTTGATCAGGTGAATAACAAAGTCAAACAATGCTTCAGGAAGATAGCTTGTCACTGTAATTGGAGATAGGCTGAAGGCAGAGAAACCGGATTGCAGATTAAAGCACTAATCCAGTTGAAATAGAGATTCTGGGTCATCAAATATTTATCACAAGTATATGTGCTAAATATCTGGCAATATGATAGGTACACGATGCTGACACAGATGCCCCTCCTCCATAAACCCATGAACATCCTGGATAAAATATATCCAAAGGTTTTTTTTTTTTTTTCTTTTTAATAAGAAAGGAAATACCACATGTTAGAACAAAGAAGGTACACAGGGTTGGGAGAGAAACTGTGAGCCAACATCATTGTAGTCCACGGGGATTGGAGAAATAGTTATTCTGTTACTTAATCAGATTCAGCCCACTGTTCATTTGTCCCGTGATAAATGTGCAGTGCTTAACAACTTAATGGAATCTCAAAAAAGAAAAAAATGGGTGTTTGAGTGGGACTGGTAAATTCTACACTGTGGAAAGTTCCCCTCTTTTTTATTAGAAACATAATGTATTAACCACTAGGAAAAAAATTTTTATAAACTGGGCCCTGGTAAAGTAGGGAATTGAAACTGAAGCGTACCATTCCTGCCAACCACACAAACTCACCAATAAAGCTAATTTGAAAGGAATGTTTTGTTTAAGAACAAAGTAGACAACAAATTATAGTAGATAAGGAGAATTGCCAACAGCCCCAAGGGTATGTGGGGGGAAAAAAGTGTGAGAAATTAAAACTTCCAAGTTTGTACCACAACAAAATATAGAACTTAAATCTTAATACTATCTGTATGGTACATAAACTCTTAAGTTAAAACCTTAAAACTGTTCTAGGACCAGTGAAATTCCCTCAGAACTGTGACAAAAATACAAAACCTCACTGGGACACTTCTTTGATCAAGGTCACAGAAAAAGCCTTCAATGAAGCTGAATTAATGATCAAAACATCATTATCCTTAATCATCAGAGAAATGCAAATCAAAACCACTTTGAGATATCATCTAACTTCACAAAATCCCAAAGCTGCAGATGTTGGCGTGGATGCAGAGAGAAGGAAACACTTCTACACTGCTGGTGGGAATGCAAGCTAATACGACCTTTTCTGAAAGAAGTTTGGAGAATACTCAAGGAACTAAAAGTAGACCTATGGTTCAATCCTGCAATTCCTCTACTAGGTATATACCCAGATGATCAAAAATTATTTTACAACATAGACATTTGTACCAGAATGTTTACTGCAGCCCAATTCATAATAGCCAAGACATGGAAATAGCCCAAGTGCCCACTGACCCATGAATGGATTAACAAATTATGGTATATGTACACCATGGATTACTATGCAGCCATAAAGAAGGATGAATACTTTACAGCTTTTATGATACCTGGATGGAGCTGGAATATATTCTTCTTAGTAAAGTATCTCAAGAATGGGAAAAAAGTATCCAATGTACTCAATACTACTATGAAATCAATATATAATCACCTATACATTCATATGATTGGCAAAACATAACTATAGTCCAGAAAGTAGAAGGGAAAAGGAGAGAGAGGGGAGGGGAAGGGGGATGTGAGAGGAGGGAGGGTATCTAGGGGGACCTCACCTAATGTGCATGATCCGATGGTATATTTCAAAACTATTAAGAAAGAAATACAAGTGTGATGGATGTGTTACTTAGTTCAATGTAAGTATTTCACATTGTATATCAAAGCAGTACACTGAACCCCATAAATGCGTCAATGTACAAAGTTATGATTTAATTTAAAAAATGATCAAAACAGTACAAATCCTATAAAGAAGCAAAGCATTATGTTGCAGAGTTGGTGGATACAAGAAACAGAATGAGCCCCCAAAGAACTAAAAATTGTAATAGAATACAAAAGACTGAAAAGTAGAATGAGCTGGGCACGGTGGCTCATGCCTGTATTCCCAGCACTTGGGAGGCTGAGGTGGGTGGATTGCCTGAACTCACAGGTTTGAGACCAGCCTGAGCCAGAGCGAGAGCCTGTCTCTAAAAAATAGCTAGTCATTGTGGCAGGCACCTGTAGTCTCAGCTACTTGGGAGGCTGAGGCTAGAGAATCACTTGAACCCAAGATTTTGAGGTTGCTGTGAGCTAAGACGCCATGGTACTCTACCAAGGGTGACCAAGTGAAACTCTTATCTCAAAAAATAAAAAAATAAGTAGATTGTTTAAAATGATTAATAGATTCTTTTAAAAGGAAGAAATAAAAAACAGCATAGTATGAAATAATTAGCAAGTTTAAAAAAAATCTAAAAATGGTAAGTTGAGTAAAGTTAAAGACATGACAAAATAAGAGGGATAGAATCAAAGAGGTTTGAATGACAAAACCTCACATATTTTAATAAGAGATCCAGAAGAAATTAAAAGAGCCAAGATACAACAAAAAAATAATGTCTGGTACTTTTCCAGAACCTCAAAAAGCTCTGAATGAATAAATGTAAGTAAATCCACAATTAAACACACATCACAAGGAAATTGCAAAATATCAAAAAACAAGACAAACTCGGGACTTTAAAAACAATATTTAGGCTTATCAATAATGGATTCCAAAAGATGTGGGAAAATACTACCAATCAAAAATTCTACACTCTGCCAAATTATCATTCAAAAGTTAGGTAAAGATGGGTGCTGTGGCTTACACCTGTAATCTTAGCACTCTGGGAGGCCAGCAGGTAAATCAGCTGAGCTTAGGAGTTTGGAAGACCAGCCTGAGCAAGAGACACTGTCCCTACTAAAAGTAGAAAAACTACCCTGGCATTGTGGTGAGTGCCTGTAGTCCCAGCTACTCTGGAGGCTGAGACAAGAGGATCACCTGAGCCCAAGAGTTTGAGGTTCCTGTGAGCTATGATAACACAGCACTCTACTCAGGGCAACAGAGTGAGGCTCTGTCTCAAAAAGAAAAAAAGTAAAATGAAGATTTTCAGACAAAAACAAAAAATAGTTTATAATTCAGAGACCTTTGCTGACTATGCTGAAAGAAAACTGAACCCAGAACTGGTAAACGGGTGAACATGTCAGTAAACCTAGACAAATAATGGCTGTGAAAGGAAAATTTTAGTAGGAAAAGTAACTGGAGAATTTAGGAATAATCATTCCTCTTTGGAGCCTCTACCTCCTTGATTGTAGTCTCTTCCTCCTTGATACAAGTTTTATAGTGGATATTATATAGTAGATATTTCTCTAAGTAGGTAAGTCAATTCTGCAATAATCACAAGCCCATAGGCACCTAAGTAGTTTCTCTAATATCAGATTTATCAGTAAAAAGCTGACATTTTTATCCCTGTTGCCTACTCTTCTATCTCAATTCTTTGAAAACTCACGTTGGAATATAGCTAAAATGGTATCTAAAAGGAAATCTATGCCTTCAACTGTATGTATTAGAAAAAAGATTAAAAAATTCATGATCTAGGTGTTCAACTCAGGAGATTATAAAAATAATAAACATTGTAATATAGGAGATAACAGATGAAATAAAAAGACTTAATAAAGAAGTTAAGAAAACCAAAAGCTGGTTCTTTTAACAAACCAGTAATAATAAGAACCAAGAAAAAGAAGAGACTAAAACAAACTATTAAAAAAATGAAAAAGATGGACATATAGCTACAGAAGAGATTTTTTTAATCAAATGAATAATCAGCTTTTGGCCAAGAAGTGATAACCTAGATGAAACAGCAAGTTTTCAATAAAATCATAAATAACCAGTATTGATTCAAGAATAATAGAGATTATAATCACTAAAGAAATGTAATCCCTGGTCATAAATCCACTCATAACCTCCAGACCAAAATGGTTTATAGGCTTGTGTTATCAATACTTTAGCAAAGAAAAGACAGGAAACTCAATGGCTGCTTCTATGAGACGAGTATATAATCTTGATGCCAACAAAAAGAGTAAAGAAAGGAAAATTAAAGGCTATCTCACTTATGAATATAGATGAAAATATCCTACATAAAATAATCATAAATCAAATCCAGTGTATCAAAAAAAAATTTCAGAACCATCATGACCTAGCTGGTTTATCCCAGTGATACAAGGATATTAGAAAAATCTATTAACATTCACTGCATTAACAGATTAGGGAGGACAAAAAGATCATTTCAATAGATGATGAACATTTGTTAAGTTTCATTATACACTTGAGAGATAATCTTAGAAAATTAGGGAAAGAAGATAATTTTGTTAACTTTCTTACATAAAACTAATGTTAGGGACAAGACAGGGATGCTTATCACTACTGCTTATATTTAACATTTCACTGGAGAGCTTAACATAACAATTCAGAAAAAAAAAGCAAGAAATAGAATTAAAAATGAAAAACCTTACTTTCCAGGCCATGTGGTTCTATACACAGAAAATCCAAAAAACTCTATAAATACTAGAATTTTTAAGAGTACAGCAGGGTTGCTGGATACCTGATCAACATAACATAAATCAGTATCATTCCAGTATTGTAACAGCTCCTAAGTATAACTAGCATTTATTGACCTTCATACATTATTTAATCATAAAAACAGACCAGTAAGTATATTTGTCTTCATCTTAACAGATTGAATCTGGGGCTTGGATAAAGTAACTTGCCAAAGGTCCTTCAGGTATGTTAGGCGAGCCTGGGATCATAACGTAAGTCTATGTACTCCTTTCCTCCCAGTAATTTTAAGAAATGTGATAATACCACCTTGCTGCTGGCCTCAGTTGTTTTTTACTCTTATATTTTAAATGATTTTTATGATTTTTAACAGAAAAAAATCATTCTTACACCTTCAAATTTTGCAGACAGCATGGACCCAGATAAATTAATTGCCATAGGAGGGTTTCAGAATATTATAGAATACATCTAGAAGATGGTGGGTCCAAAAGATGTCTGAAAGAGGCGTCCAAGGAGAAGAGGGTGGGGGCCCCGGGTTCTGTCGCGGGTGGCAGGACCCAATCCGGGAGCCGCTTACGCAATGCCTGCCGGGAAGCCTAGCCTGGTACCTTCGAGGGCTGGACCCGCGGCGTGTTCCACGGCGCCTGTGCGCTCATGGAATGGAGGGAGGCGTGATTCTCTAATGCGGACAACACCGGAGTCGAAGCTATAGTGCACAATCCCGGTTCCTCAGTATTGCCCTTGAAAATGGGTTTCCTATTCATCGTAACAGCAGGAGCGATAGCCACACTTGCTGCTGCTGCGGTAGCAGCATTATTAATAGTAAAACGCTTGAATTCTTTAAAGAAGTGGTCGATGAGGGACAATAAGAATACCAAACCTAGGAAAAAACCCAAGCTTGCTTTTCAGTTGCCAAGTGATACGGAACAGGAAACACACAAAGAATTGAACCAGAAGGAACAGGGAATAAGCAAAGAATTGGATGTGAAGGAGCAGCAAACACACGAAGCAGTCAGCAATAAGAAACAAGACAGCCACATTTTGTAAGTGTAAAATATAAATAGGTCAAACTGCAGACAGGCAACAGATGCCAATAAAACGGAGAGGGAAGGCGCTGACCACACCAGGCTAGTTTTTTGAGGACCACAGAGGAGGCTGGTGTTGAGTAACATAGACTTAGGGTCACTGTCCTGTGAAACTGGTTTTCAGGGGTAAGGGTTAGTGGAGACGGCCTCTTTCAGAGGGGTGGGAAGGGGAAGTCATCAGTCTGCTCCTGGTTTGGGGGTTTCTACTAGATTACACGGGATGTGCTCTTGTTTCTTGACAGAAATTTGGCATTCGTTATTTCAAACTCTAGCGAAAAAATACCCCCAGAACCCTAAATTTTGCTCATTCTGCTTTCTCACAATAGACTAACTAGCTCGTGAAATAGTAGGGACCCTGCTCCGCGTCGCGGGGGTGAGGCGGGCGGGCTCCGCACAATGGGCGCCACCTCACAGACGGGCGCGGCGGCGGGGAGCCCAGTACCACATGGCGGAGCGCACGGGCCCCTCGGGGAGGCGAGGCCAGCCGGTGGGTGCTCGAGTTGCGGGCCGACCCTCGGAGGGAAGGGGCCAAGGGCGCCCGCCTTCGGGCAGGCCGCAGCAGCATCCTGCGCCGTGACAGGCGCGCCCTAGTTGTACAAACAACCCCAAAGGGTGCCTCCAACACGTTTGCAAACGGCGGCGCCGGCCGCCTCTCAGCCGGCCCAACCCCAGGGCGTCCAGCTGCCGCGAGGTGGCATGCGAGCTTAACTCCGCTTCCTTTCCTCCTACCCACCCGGATCTTCCCTGCCCCCTTTCCCCTCCCTCCCTCCCTCCCTCTCTCGGCTAGCTCAGCAGCCTCCATCTTCCAGATCTTTCTCGAACCTGCACCTACTCGGGCGGCCGTTGCCCGAGTGCTGACGGAAGCTGCCGAAGCCGAGGCCGGGAGCTGCCTCGGGTGGGGAGGGGAGGGTCTCGAGCCACCCCGCCGGCCGAGCGCGCAGGCGCAGACCACTGTAACTGCCCGTTAGAGGCGGCCGAACCGCAGTGGAGAGCGACCGCGGCGGCAGGACGCGGCGCAGGCTGCGGCGAGGACGGCCTGTGATCTCTCCGCGGTTTCCAGACGTTCTGCCCTAGATATTCTGCACAGTGACTGGGGAGTCATCTCTCCTTTGCTTCTCGTAGGAGTCGCAATCCCAGCAGCAGTAACTCAGCAAAGGACGCGGTCCCCTCAGCGGAGGCTTCAGCACCAGCACCCCGACCTTTTCGCAGCGGGATGTCTGTGGTTGGCATTGACCTCGGCTTTCTCAACTGCTACATCGCAGTAGCGAGGAGTGGCGGCATTGAGACCATCGCCAACGAGTACAGCGACAGGTGTACCCCGTAAGTGCCTTTTCTGGTCAAAACCCGGACCCTAACAAACATTTTCTGCCCCCTTACATTTTTCCTGCCTGCTCGGATTCCCTTGCTGGTGCACGCCGAACCCCGAGACGGCAGGTGCAGCCACTCAGCTGCAATCCCTAGAGACGGCGGGTTGGCGGCCCGGCTGGCGGTCGGACCTCCTTGCCCTCCAAAGCTCTTTTTCATTGAAGTACGAGGGACTTCCCTAGTTTGTACATCTCTCTCTTCTGTACCTACACACACCTTCGTCCCCACGCCTCCGCCCCCGCTCCTATAGCCTCTGTTTTTGGTTGCGGGGTAGGGGTTGGTGTGGAAACGCCTTGGCATCCGGATCATCGGAGAGAGATCTCCGTGGGATCACCGGCCGCAGGCGAGCTGAACGAAGAGTTTGCCGTCCTGCTCTTCTCCTTTCCCTATCTCTGTGGGTGCAGGTTTCCTTCCAAAAAAGAAGTCAAAGCTTAGATTTTATTCATCAGAAGATGAATTGCACATTCATCTGGTCTGAAAGGCCCTTTTTTTTTTTAAGGATGGGGAAAGTGAGGTGCGTGGGGTTTTCCAAAACCCAATGTCCTTGAGCATTGGAGGTAATTGAACCGGTCTCCTGGAGTGTAGACTAATGGTGTATTTTTAGGGAGAGATGCCTGGATGGGAGTCACGGGCCTTGTGTATTGTCAGTAATGTGCCTCAGTTAGTGGAAAGTAAAGCATATTGTAGGAAATACAGTGACTTGTTGGAGAGTTGGAGGTGACTGTCCTGTATGAACATGATTGTGCAGTGATTCTATTATGAACACTTGATGAAAGACTTAGAAGGAGTGGCGTTATGTCATGGAAACACGTTTCCACATGCTCTGTTGTTTCTCTGGTTTGAGAAGTTTGTTGGCAAAGAATATGCTAAAGTAATACGGGCATGTGAAAAACTAGCTTTCTGTTGTAGGCTCCTGTTACCGGTAATTTTATGAGGAACCCAACTGTTCATGTATTACGTTTTATGAGAAAGTAATAAAATGTTATTAACATGAACTTTCTGGCCACTGCACTCTACCCGGGGGCGGTACAGTGAGACTCTGTCTCTACAAAAAAAAAAAAAAAAAAAAAAAAAAAGAACTTTCTGACTAATTTCAACCAGTACTAAATGGTCTTTGAACCCCTAAATAACTACAATTATAGATAGTTTAAAATATCTAAAGTTGTTGAGTACCTTCTGCGGCTGGGCCCTGTAGCTCAGTGGATAGGGTGCCAGACACGTCCACAGGGGCTGGTGGGTTCAAACCTGGCCCAGACCTGCTAAAACAACAATGACAATAACAAAAAAATAGCTGGACGTTGTGGCGGGCGCCTGTAGTCCCAGCTACTTGGGAGGCTGGGGCAAGAGAATTGCTTAAGCCCAAGAGGTTGAGGTTGCCGTGAGCTGTGACACCACAGCAGGCCACATAGTGAAACTGTGTATCAGAAAAAAAAAGAATACCTTCTGTGATGCAGTCTGTGCTTTAATCTGACCTCCAATTCCTGGACGTTTTATACCACCTATTTTAAATGTACACATTGTATTCTATTGAAATTTTGGTTATTTATATCTTAAAATATGAACATAGATCAGGTTAATCCACATAGTACTTCTTGAACTATTGTTTCTACTTACTATATCTTTTTCTGGCTTTTATGCACAATGAGAAACTAAAGTGGTCATTGTGAACTATTTATGAATTCATTTCTACAAGATTTTCTTTCAGCCACAACAAATACAGGTTTCTGCCAGTGAAGGACCAGGAAATTCCACTCCTCCTCTTCCACAGAGTAGAGGTTAATGGAGACAGTCTTTGCTTTCAGTGACTCTACCTACAGAGAAAAAGTGAAAAATCAAGTGACCATTCTGCTAGTCGTTAAAGCCTTATCCTAAAAGATAACAAACTAGAACTGTAAGAAAGATCTATTTCCAGGCTCAAAAATCTTGTTAGTAGTGAGTACCAGGACTGTCTCAAGACCCTGGCCAGACTAACACAATTCTTTAAAATTAGGCTACTAGAATCATCTAGAAGTCTCTCTTTTTGTTATCATTGTTAGGCATGTAGGCATATTTGCTAATTCTTTATGGCTGAGATTTCATGTGGTGTTTCTGATTTGTGTGGAAGAAAGCCAGTAGTAATATCTAGATTTAATGATCTTAATGCAAACTAGAACGTTCCTAAAGTGGAAAGATCATATTCTTACTTGGCTTGTGTTAGCAATTCTGCTCTTCTCTCCATGGCTGTGCACTCATTTACCTCAGAGTATACCTTTTGTTGTTACTGAGCAAAAGTTCTTCGTGGTAGTTAGGTGCTTTTGTGTGGTGTATTTGCTTTATGGGTCCAATTATTGAGGGAAAACATAGCCCTTCCTGGTTCTAAGACATTATCCATTTACTGACTGCCTGTCATGCAAAAAGCATGAAAATGGAGAACCCTAAACTTTTCTCATATACCACGGTATTTAGTAATCCATATAAACTAGCTTTGCAAAATATATTTTACATATTCCAGTTGCTTATATCAAAGTAGTATGACAGATATTTTTCTAAAATGCAAATACGTTCCAAAAGGATCCTGTGAAAAGAGGAACGAAATGTTCAATTTAGTTAGTTTCAGCATCCATATTTTTTCACATTTGTTTCATTGTTCAACATAGATATTCTGGGATCCCTGTTTAAACCAAGAAGGACAGTTTAATGGGAAAAAAGTACTATGTTTTGGCCTTTGATTAAGGGTCTGCAGACAAATAATTTAACCTATTTATTCTTCAGATTCAAAGAAGGATCTGTGGCGTGGCGCCCATAGGTCAGTGGTTAGGGTGCTGGCCACATGTACTTGGGCTGGTAGGTATGAACCCAGCCTGAGCCTGCTAAACAAAAAAAAAAATAGCCAGCGTTGTGGTGGGCGCCTGTAGTCTCAGCTATTAGGGAGGCTGAGGCAAGAGAATTGCTTGAGCCCAAGAGTTTGAAGTTACTGTGAGCTGTGATGCCATGGCACTCTGCCGAGGGTGACATGGTAAGACTCTGTCTCAAAAAATAAAAAAAGAAGAAGAAGAATTTATCTTTAAAAAGATTATTATGTAAGTAGTACCTGCTCATGTAGAAAAATGCCATTACATTAAAAGATGAAATTAAAAATTATAATTTCTCTACTAGAAATAAAAAATTCCAGATGGTTTTCTGTCTGTGTTTCCATATTCTGTTTGGTAACCTCTTTCTATGTAAAAAGTATATATATTTCTTTTGTAACATCAATTTCAGTGTTTGTGTAATCATTAGGTTAATTAAATCCATCTCTTATTGGACATTCAGATTTATGATATTTTGTTTTTATAAACAGTTCTGTAATTAAACATTTCATCCTTAATCCTTTCAAATAAATTCCTGAAAGAAAAAATTACTGAGTATGCACATTCTCAAGCCCTTGACCATGTTTATATTGTTCAATTAAGTATAAATGTAGAGATTAGAATTTCCAACCCAGGCTTAAGTATATCAAGGTGATTAGTTTCCACACCAAGGGAAAAAAGTACAACCAACAATTCTCTTTCAAAATCAAATTAAAGCATGTTGTCAGTTATAATCATGTTGGTAATAAGTGATTGCAGTGTGCCAAATGCTGTGCTTGTAATGTCACATATATCACAATTTGTGAGTTTGATAATAGTAGTTATATTTTTTCCATAAAAAGCCTAAAGCAAAGTTAAGTAAATTGGCCAAGAACTAGTAAGCAATTAAATGGATTCTGTTGCAGGCTTGTCTGACCCCAGAACCCAAATGTCTTCCAGTATGCATTGCCATAAGGATAACACACAGAGTTAATAAGGATGTAACTGTCAAAGGGACAAATTACCTGGCTGAACAGTTACAGTATAGGGAAGCATCTTTGCTTTGTCATTAATAAACATCTATTTTGGGCTAGTTTCTAAGAAATCTTATTTTTAAATGTTTTTAAGTTGAGGATGTGTAAAAATCTTATTTTGTTTAAAAATTCATGAATACATTAGTATACACATGGAGAAAAACAGTTTGGAAAGGCAGGTGATATTTTTTATGAGTTTAACATACCACTGATAGTGATTTTTATGTGTGGTCATTGCAATACAAATTATTGAGCACAGCTGTGTTCTGATAAAACTTTACAAAAACTAGGTAGCAGGTGGTAATTTGCAAACTTCTGGTCTAGAAACAGTTTGCAAAACATGGAGAAAAATAGTTTGCAAAACTATAAACTATTAACAATGGAGAGATATGGAAATGTGGGAAAATGTTGTTTGTCTCAGATGTATAAGAACTCAATGCATAAAAGTAGAAGTCAGGAACTGATGTATTAAAAATAACTGTATTAGAAAATGGCAGACTCCTAAGGTTAACCATGACTGTGGATGAGTAGGACATTTTTTGGTGATGGCAGTTCAAAAGGCGGAATTGGCTTTTACATTTTTTTGCTAGATATTTTTTTTTAATACATAAATTGGATTAGTTCAGGAGTGTCCAAACTTTTTTCTTTTCTGCAGCATATTGGAAGAATACGATGCCTTGGGCCACACATTAAATACACAAACACTAATGAAAGCTAATGACCAAAAGAAAAGATTTGTGCATATTCTTCATGATATCCAACACCACAGATAAGCAGAACAGTCCTCAAATAATACCCATGCAGCCTGTGGGCCAGCTGCAAGTTGGACACCCCTGGTGTTTCACTATAAATTTACGCTGAAAGAAATACACAAAATAATTCTCACACCTTTGTCTCTTCCCAACCACCTGGTAAAGTTTAGCTTGTATGTTTCTAGTTGGACAAAATGTGATTATATGTATGTAATTGAAATTTTTTTGTTTTCTTTTTTATCAAACACGGAATTACACATATTTTTCAGATTGTTTTTTGTTAACTTAAAATATATTGTGTTGGGCAGTGCCTGTGGCGCAAAGGAGTAGGGCGCCAGCCCCATATGCCAGAGGTGGTGGGTTCAGCCCTGGCCAAAAACTGCAAAAAAAAAAAATTATATATATAGTGGATATCTTTTCAAACTTAGGATTGTAATTTACCTCATTCTTTTTAATATAATAGCCATGCATTATTCCATTTATAGATAAACTGTTATGGACATTTCAAATTATTATTTTGGTTTTGAGAAATAAAAATTCACTGAACATCTTATTTAAATAAAGTCTGCAGGAGTGAGTGGAAAGGCAGGTGATATTTTTTATGAGTTTAACATACCACTGATAGTGATTTTTATGTGTGGTCATTGCAATACAAATTATTGAGCACAGCTGTGTTCTGATAAAACTTTACAAAAACTAGGTAGCAGGTGGTAATTTGCAAACTTCTGGTCTAGATGATCATAATCAAAGAACTCTAAAATTGTTACACACTTGTTTTTGAACAGAATGAGTTTTAGGTAAAATCCCTTTTTCAAATAATACATCTAAACCAGTAAGCTGATAGTTAAACAGTGTATCTAATTTAATGTAGCTTATGTACCTAATTACATTTTTAGTATTTTGTCTACCTATGTAAATGTGTATGTTATTTGTTAATGAACAGATTTATTTTACTTACAAATTATATTTACTAAACATTTGAAAACTCTTAAATTATTTTTATATGTTAAAATGTTTAATCCTTTGGTCATAATGAAAAGTTGGAAGTCCTGTATTATTATTAGAGCATGTTTAGCAATGTCAAATTACAACAATAAGACCTTTTGAAAACATTTTTCCCCTTTTTCCTTCTAGGATGATTTTTTTTCCAAACAGTTTGAGTTTGAGAAAAAATATCTAGATGTTTTCTTCACTGCAAAACTTCCCACATCCCTTAATTTGAAACTCTCCAAGAAAAAAAGGTTCACCCAAGTTTATTTGAACCTCTAAGGAGGTATGTTTCACAGACTACTATGTGGGAAATGATGCATTAGGGCAGTGGTTCTCAATTGGAAATGATTTTTGCCCCTTAAGGGATATCTGACCACATTTGAAGATATTTTTGGTTGTTACAGTTGGGTATAGAAAGTCACTACTGGCATCTAGTGGTTAGAGGCCTGGTATGCTCCTGAAGTCCTACAGTGCGCAGTGTGTTCCCAACATAGAATTTTCTGGCCCAAAATGTCAGTAGTACCAAAGTTAAGAAATCCTGCTCTGTGGACACCTTGGCAGCCATGGCTGAAACTAGTTGCTCTCCTTGGATTTTTCTGAATATCTTTGGTATTTTTTTTTTAATGGCTGTAATAATTTAGAATATTTTTGAAAGAAAATTGAAGGAAAAAGTTTGAAGGCTTTTAACTTTGTGAAGTGGGTTTTCTGTGTGTTTAAAACTTGGTATTTCCAAGCCTAGTTAATTTACAAGTTTTTTAAACTTTAAAAGTTGTCTACTTTTAACTTGAGAGAATATCTGGCAATGATAACTATTTAGCTTTCTTTGTGAAGTGATATATGTGTAAAATGTATTTCAAAGAACCTAGAAAATTGAATCTAGATTTTTGCTCTACTGTTCCAACAGTCTAAGAATCAACTTAATAAGATTTTCTGTACATTCAAGTGATAATAGCCTAGTATAGAAAAAGTAGTAGTATTTAAAAATATGTCCAAATAATAGAGTTGAGAGCAAGGTGCAACACAAGGTGTAGCCTGAGAGATGACAAATCCCTATTTCTCTGAAGGGTGAGTTTTAGGATGGAATATCAGCAATCCACACAGATGACCATGTTGATAATGCACATTTTTACTATGGCAGAAAATATGTTGACTTAAGGAGTTATTTTTTTTTTTAAGGAGTTATTTATGAGCGATATGAAGATGTCTGAGCCATGGATTTTCTGCTGTATCTTTTTCTTATTTTTTTCCCTTATCTTAGCTAGAGAACAGTAACTTCCATTCCCTCCTGCATGTGGCCATCACTTATAACATTTCAATTCAAAGTATTATTTTCTTGGATGTCTTAGAGGTTACTCAGACTTCAACAAGTAGAACTTGTGACTGCCTCTCCCCAAACCTGTCCCTCTTAACATTGTTTTCTGTCTGATTGAATGGTACCATCATTGATTCTCCTGTGCAAAATAGAAACCTAGACATTATTCGTGTCGCTTGCCTTTTCTTTCTAGTCCAGCACTATTCAATGAAATATGTGAGCCACATAATTTCAGTGACTACATTAAAAAGGCAAAAAAGAGATGAGATTAATTTTAATATATTTAACTCAATATTTCCAGAATATCTCAATATATAATCAGTATTTGAAATTTGAGGCATTTTGCTTTTTTAATACTACATGTTCAAAATCTGCAGCTTATTTTATGCTTACAGTAGGCACATCTTAATTTAGACTAGTCATATTTTATGTGCTATCTTCATGTGGTGGTAGCTAGTGGCTGCCTTATGGGATAGTGAAAATATAGTCACTAAGTTCTTTGAGTTTTACCTTCTATATATTTCTTAATTTCTCCTTCTATCTCAGCTGCCACCATCCTGATACATTATAGATTACTGATAACTTCTTGCTCTCATCTGTTTAATAAATAGTCAAAGTGATCTTCCAACAAACTCTCTCCCACTTTTATCTCATCATTTTACTCTTTTTTTCAAATCTCATCACTTCCTAGTTAAGGCTTTCCTGACCCTCCTCCTCTAGTTCCTGCTGTTACCTACTCTTTTTTTTTTTTTTTTTTTTTTTTTTTATTGTTGGGGATTCATTGAGGGTACAATAAGCCAGGTTACACTGATTGCAATTGTTAGGTAAAGTCCCTCTTGCAATCATGTCTTGCCCCCATAAAGTGTGACACACACCAAGGCCCCACCCTTATAAGCACTATGTGCCCCCTCAGTTGTGGCCCCTAGTTTACTTTCATTTTTATGAGTCTATAGTGTCATAAAATTCAAGAGAGCCAAAATCTTATCTATTGTATTCGTACCAACTAACAAGAGCCTCAGGCCATATGGTAATTATTCAGCAAACATCTGTTAAATTGACTAAATGAACTTCTTAACTGTTTTCCTCTCCACTGGTCCCTAACAGTGGCTTCTTTGGCCCTTGAAAATCACTGCTCTCCAATATTGCCTTTCCAGTTTGTATTATATCAGTATGCAGTATGTTTACATTATTCAAAAAGCTTTTAATGGATTCAGAATTATAATCTGAATTGATAGTATTTTATCAAACCGCCAAATGACACTGGCCAAATTGTATTCTTCCTAATCCCCAAATAAACATTATCCTTGAAAGCCATCATTCCTTTCATTCCGTAAGTACCTTTTTACTATGTACCAAGGCATGGTTTGGACTAGTGCTATCCAGTAGAATTTTATGTTGTTTTCTATATATATATATATATATATATATATATTCTGTTCTTTGTATGTCCATTAACTATAAGACATGTGGCTATTGAGCTGAGTACCTGAAATATGACTGGTCCTGAGGAACTGAATTTTTTATTTTAGTTAATTTAAATTTTACTGTCCACATGTGGCTTATGGCTGCCTTGTTGGTTAGTGCACATTAAGGAAGTGGGCATGACCTTACCCTCCTGATGTTCACATTCTGGTATGGAGATACAGTTAGAAAGTGCGTTGTCAGGGCGGCGCCTGTGGCTCAGTCAGTAAGGCGCCGGCCCCCTATACCGAGGGTGGCAGGTTCAAACCCGGCCCTGGCCAAACTACAACCAAAAAATAGCCGGGCGTTGTAGCGGGCGCCTGTAGTCCCAGCTACTCGGGAGGCTGAGGCAAGAGAATCGCTTAAGCCCAGGAGTTGGAGGTTGCTGTGAGCTGTGTGAGGCCACTCTACCGAGGGGCATAAAGTGAGACTCTGTCTCTACAAAACAAAAAAAAAAAAAGAAAGTGCGTTGTCAGGGTTGGCGCCTGTGGCTCAAGGAGTAAGCCACCGGCCCCATATACGGGGGGTGGTGGGTTTAAGCCCAGCCCCGGCCAAAACTGCAAAAAAAAATAAAAAAGAAAGAAAGAAAAGAAAGTGCGTTGTCAGGGGTAATACATACTATGGCTAAAAATAGAGGCTGCAGTATGAAGTGTGTGTTGGGGAGGAGCAAAATGTTGTTTATTTGAGATAATGATAGGTGTCTCATAAGCTGACAGTTGAGCAGAAACCTGAAAGAAGAGCATAAGTCCTATGAGTATATTTAGAAGTCTTCAGAAAGAGGGAATGGCACATACAAAGGTCCTTAGGCAGAAGTATACTTGGCAGAGTCTAGAAATAGCAGAAAGACTCGTGTGCCTGGACTGAACTTTCAGAGTAGAGCAGCTAGGAACTAGACCATGATAGACTCTATTGTCTGTCTCTTAGTGAGACTGGGCACCATTGGAGGGTTTACAGCAGAGGAGTTTCATGATCTTAGTCTTTAAGTAAATCATTTTGTCTATTGAGAATAGACTTATACTTGTATACCAGAAATATCCTTACATTTGTATACCACAAATACATGTTAAGTGCTTTCTCTACTTATAAGTCTTAATTCACAAGTCAGCTGTGTTATATAGAAATTATTGTTTCTTTTGATAGTATCATTCGTAATTGTATATATTTGCTAATTTTTTTCTATAGAGTATGAATTCTATAGAGTATAAATTCTCAAAGTATAAGGATTGTGGCTTATAGAGCCTAAAAATATTTGTTGAGTGAAAATAGTTTCCTGTAGTTAGATTGATTGAATATAGTTTCCTATAGTTAAAATTGAAATCATGGAAGCTGGGCGCAGTAGCTCCTATCTATAATCCTAGCACTCTGGGAGGCTGAAGCGGGCAGATTGCTTGAGTTCAGGAGTTTAAGACCAGCCTGAGCAAGAGTGAGACTCTGGTCTCTAAAAATAGCTGGGCTTTGTGATGGGCACCTGTGGTCCCAGCTACTCAGGAGACTGAGGCAAGGTTTGAGGTTGCTGTGAGCTGTGACACCACGGCAGTCAACCCCAGGGTTACAAAAAAAATTGAAACTATGTAAACATTTTCTGGAATCGTAATATGAAATGAAGAAAATGTTATTTTGTGCTTGCTTTTTTATACATATAAATGTACTATTAAAATAGCAATAATTTATATATAGTGTTTTTTTGTATGCTAGGTATTGTTCAAAGCATTTAACTACATTTATCATTTACTGTCTTGATTCTCACCTAAGTCAGATAGGAAGCTGAGGCAAGTAATGGTCATGTAATTTTGACAAGATTAAGTGGCAGAGCCAGGATGTGGATCCAAGCAGCCTATTAAATTGACTAAAAGGGTATTTTAACTATTTGCCTTTTCTGAATATCCACCAGTCAGTACAGTTATTTCTTTTTTATAGACCAGTAGAATTTAAAAAGAAATTTTGGGAACCAACATTGTACTGCTAGCTAAGACTTTTTTTTTTTTTTTAAATTTTAACATTTATTCTGACCACCATTGTATAATTTGGGAAAATTTTCAAGTATGTAAAATTTCAATTTTTATAACCTACTTTTAAAATAATAAATGGTTATGCTAACCCTTTTAAATTAATTTTTATATGAGAAGAAGCAAAATAGTACATTAATATAAAAAATACTATGGAAAAAAACTTTTTTTTTTCCTTTGTTTAGGGCCTGTATATCTTTGGGATCAAGAACTCGGGCCATTGGAAATGCAGCAAAGAGCCAGGTAAGTTGATGATGTGGATGTTTTGGCTTGTAGGAAGAATTAACTGAATCTTATTAACTAAGTTCCCATGTTAAGTAGTTAAGAATGAAAAAAAGAGAGAGGAAAATATGATACATCCTAACATCTTTGTATTTTATTAGATACAATTTGGTTTGGGTTTTATAATTATGTCTTGATTTTATTTTTTAAAAATCTTTCTTAGTTGTGAAGTTAGGGTATGCTACCAGGCAACATCAATTTTTCCCTGTATGGTCGGTCACTTTTCTATGGGGCATATTTTATCTAGAAGATATACTTCAATGACAGATAACCAATGTCTTTGTAAAAGAAGGTAGAACAAATAGAGGAACAGATTTCCAGGGTAACTCAATGTGGCTACCACTACTCGACATGGAATCTGTTTTAAGTGCTCACTATTTCTAGGCTTCTGAAACACTTAGGCGTAAGAGTGTTGACTTTAACATTCCATGCTTTAGGTTGATTTTCCTTGGACTCTGTTTACCTTCCTGAACCCAAAAGCCCTTAACAGTTATTTCTTACATATATTCCTGAGTCTTTTTTCTTCCTTATAAAATAATTTTGATGGAATTTTTTTTTTTCATGGCTTTTTAGGAATAATTGACTGATTTATCCAGGAATTTCTGCTTCTGGTTTTTATAAAGGCTGTCTTTTATAAATTTCCTATATATGAATGTTTTTATTTTCTACTTTCACAACTGTATATTAAAAATGCTTAAGTTTATATTTTACATTATGGCAAATCTTCGAAATGTATCATAGATATTCAGAATCTCTAAAGAAAGTGATCTATAAAGTCATTTCACCTGGGAGCTAAAGAGACCAAAGTGATAATTCACTAACCTGTAGTTTTCATCTCATAATTGAAGATCAAGGTCTTTTTGGCTTTAAAGATTACTAGAAAGTCAGCAACTGGATCCTAATAATATTCCATAGTTTGAACTACATGTTTTAGTTAAAGAAAAAAAATTACTCTGCCAAAATACAAGCCATTTACAAATTAAGACACTGTCACTTAGCATGTAGCATGCTGAATGGAAAGAATTTTAATTTACTACCCTAGGAGCAGTTGTCAGCAAGGAAAGCAACATATAAGTTAGGAAAAATTTTTACAAAGAATTAGATACTGAGAAGAAAAGAAAAGCTATACAATAAAAAACATAGTTTAAATAAAAACACAGAAATGGAAGTGGAAGAAAATAAGAAATATCACCTATCCCCCAAATTCCCAAAATAATAGATGATGATAGGGATGTAGAGAGGAAGGAGCGCTTGTAAACTGTTGGTAAGACTAGTACAACCTCTATGGAAAATAGTATGGAAATTCCCCCAAAGACCTACCATTTGATCTATTAGTTCCACTAGTGGGTATTTATTCAAAGCAAAAAAGAGTCATTTTATGAAAAGGACACTTGAACTCAAATGTTTTATCACAGCACAATTCATGATCACACAGATGTGAAATCAACCCAACTACTTGTCAGTTTTCATGAGTGGATTAATAAAATGTGGTATATGTATACCATGGAGTACTACTCAGCCAGAAAATATGAATTAATAACTTATACAACAATCTGGATGGAACTAGAGACCATTCTCCTAAGTGAAGTATTCTAAGAATGGAAAAGCATGTACTCACTGTTGTATTAGAACTAACTGATTAGCATTCAGCTGCCCAGATGGAAGTAAAACTCAACAGATAATAAGTGGTGGAGCGGGGACGAGATGGGTGAAATCATGCCTCACAAAAACAACATATACTATGTGAATGTTGGTCACACTTATAACTTTTGACTTAAGCAGTACAAAAACAGTCTATATAACCAAACATTTGTACCCCTGTAATACTCTGAAGTTCTAAAAAGAAAAAAAGAGAAATCAAAGATACAGGTTGAATATCCTTTATCTATAATGCTTAGGACCAGAAGTATCTGGTTGGATATTCTGATATTTTTAAACAAGTTGACCATCCCAAATCCAGAAATACCAAATACTTGAAAATCTGTAATTTTTGAATTCCAACAAAGGAAATCAAATAAAATGCTTATTGGAGTATCAGATTTTTGAATTTGGGATGCCAAAGCAGAACTGTGAGGGAAAATCAAAGAGATGGTAGGTAGATTTTCATTGTATTTGAAAAGTTTTAAAGTTTTGTTCTTTCTCTTTCATTAACATTAACTTTGAATCTTATATTCCTAGAATAGGAGAATTGGGGTCAATAGGTAAGATATATACATTCTCATTGTGTAATTTTACAATAGGTTGGAAACCAGAAATATGAATGATTACGTGTAATTCCGAATTTGGATGTATGTGATAAAGAGAACTTGGTGTAGTTCTCTTTAGAATAGTTATTAGGATACTATTAGAATAGCATTTTATTTTTCATTCACTGATTGATAAATGCAAGTGTTTACTGCCAACAGATAGTCACAAATGTAAGAAATACAATTCATGGCTTCAAAAAGCTTCATGGGCGATCATTTGACGATCCCATTGTGCAAACTGAAAGGATCAGGCTTCCCTATGAATTGCAGAAGATGCCTAATGGAAGTACAGGAGTTAAGGTAAGCTTTATATTTCTTCAAATTTAAAGAGACCAAGTATGATGTTGCTGTTTATAATGTGTGATTTAACATTTTTCCTCCAGATACCAGTACACACGTATCAAGAGATAGGCAGTTTCTCTAATAATTTTAGAGAATACCAAGAAATTCTAATTTAGGCTATGTTTTTAATTCAAATAATGACATTATCAAGGGAAAAAATACTGTTATTAGAAGAACTATATATAATAGGTGAATAGTTTTTAGAGGATAAAGACGGATACGTGTGATTTAGAAGAGATCTAAAAAGTATGTTAATTGTTCATTTTTTTCTAATGTAGAAGAGTATTATAACATATTAGAAGCATTAAAGCAAACTTTTCTTCCAGGTAAGAGATGTATTCTGGATTTTTAATTCCATATTCTGAGACAGTAAGTTATAGATTAGTTAACAAAATCATGTTTGTGTTCATTTTTTGAAAACTGGCAGAATACCTCAAAACACATAGAGTTACTATATGACCCAGAAATTCTACTCCTCAGTATATACCCACGAGAGTTGAAGGGTATGACCTTACAAAAACGTGTACATGAATGTTCTTAACAGCATTATTTCTAATAGCCGAAGTGGATATAATCCAAGTGTATATTACCTAATAAATAGATAAAATGTCATGTATCTACCCAACAGAATATTTCGTCATAAAAAGAAATGAAGTACTAATATGTGCTACAATATAAATAAACCTTGAAAACATACTAAGTACATAATACCATATGCCGTATGATTCCATTTATATAGCATATCCAGGATAGAGCAAATCCATAGAGAAAGAAAGTAGATTAATAACTGTTAAGGGTTTTTTGAGACAGAGTCTCATCAAGCTGTTGCCCTGGGTACAGTGCCGTGGCATCATAGCTCACAGCAACTTCCCACTCCTGGGTTTAGGCAGTTCTCTTGCCTCAGCCTCCCAAGAGCTGGGACTACAGGCACACACTACGGCTATTCCTTTGTTGCAGTTTGGCCGGGCCAGGTTTGAACGCGCCACCCTTGGTATATGGGGCCAGTACCCCACCCACTGAGCCATATGCACCACCCTCAGTTATCCATTAATTTCATATATATTTATTTGAATACACTTTGATGTTTATTTTATCTCACTTTTTTTTTTTTTTTTGTAGAGACAGAGTCTCACTGTACCGCCCTCAGGTAGAGTGCCGTGGCGTCACACGGCTCACAGCAACCTCTAACTCTTGGGCTTACGCGATTCTCTTGCCTCAGCCTCCCGAGTAGCTGGGACTACAGGCGCCCGCCACAACGCCCGGCTATTTTTTTGTTGCAGTTTGGCTGGGGCTGGGTTTGAACCCGCCACCCTCGGCATATGGGGCTGGCGCCCTACTCACTGAGCCACAGGCGCCGCCCTTTTATCTCACTTTTAATGAACGTTACTATGCCTTAACTGTGTTATTGTGCCTTACTGCGCTTCTTCTAATCGGACAAAAGTCATGGTATTTGATTTGTCTTCTCATTTCAGTGATTTCTCCCTACTTCCTGGTTTAAAGGAAGTAATTTAACCTACATCATATTTGTTTTTGAACTTACTGGTAGATGGATCTGGAAATTATTATCAACTTTACGTTTATTCAAAGTAAATTTTATTAGAAATGCATATTTAGGCCCGGTGTGGTAGTTCATGTCTCTAATCTCAGCATTGTGGGAGGCAAAAGCAGGAGGATCACTTGAAGCCAGGAGGTCGAGACCAACCTATGCAACATAGCAAGAATCTATCTCTGCAAATAATTTAAAAATTGGCTAGGCCTGGTGATGTGCACCTGTAATCCCTGCTACTCAGATTGCTGAATTAAGAGGATCACCTGAGCCCAGGCATTCGAGGTTGCAGTGAGCTGTGATCATGCCACTGCACTCCAATTCAGGCAACCAAAAAAATAATGTATGCATATTTATACACACTAATTTACATAAATACATTGTGCTGCTTGAGAGAGTTATTCTTCAAAGCTCTTCCAAAGGTTAGAGCTTTGGAAGGTTAAACCTAAAGAGTAGGTTAACCTCTACTCTTTAGAGGTTAAAGAGTAGAATTATTCCCTGAGGATTCAGATGTTAAAAAAAAGTCTTTTCCTCAGTGAATTAAATATACAGTAGAACCTGCATAGTTGATCACCTTCCTACATTGGCCACCTCCTTAAATTGACCTAATTTTCATAGACTGTACATGTACTATGTCTATCCAACAGTACAGCAGACCTAGTTCCTTATGTTGACCACTTTTGAATATTGACCAGTTTGTTATAGTCCCTTGGGTGGGTCAACTTACCAAGGTTCTGCTGTAGTTTTATTAAGTAGGTTCTAAGTAGCTTCATATTGCCTAAAAGTCTTGTGGTGGTTACAATAAAATATGAATAAAGCACAGGTCCTCCAGTATTCTTTCATTAGCACTGAACAGTTTTATTTTATGTGCCTAACTGCAAACTAATCTTAAACCTGTGATTAAGATAAAGCAGTTATTTGGTCTAAAACTTTTTTTTAACTTTATATGTGCATCTTTTATGTTTAATTCATAGCTATCCCCAGAAACCTTGGAGTAATACGTACTAAATTTGCTTTTTTAAATAAGGAAATTTTATTTTCTTTCTGATGTTCTCATTTCCTTTTCCCAAATTGTATGACTGAAACTTTTGTTTAGTCTTAGGGAGAGTTCTAATTTCAAAAGAAGTATTACTTGATTTTTCTCCTTCATTGTTTGCTGAGTCACACTTGGAAAGTAAATGATAAGAATTAATTTTGTGGGAGGAAGACATCTGAAATGGTAGAGGCACATGAAAATTATTTGCTTGGTTATAACACTGTGTGTAAGGTACTGGAACCTCAGAAATGAAACACTGTTTTTAATGCAGTCATGATTCTAGAATGACAGTCTTTCTGGAATAAAACTCCTTGAGCAAGGTCTTTGGGTTTTTCACTACAGTGTATCTATCATGTGTGGAATAGATGCTCACTAAATATTTGTTGGGTGAGTAAATGACTTTTAATAGATATCTCAACCTTTGGGTTTAGGTGCGGTACTTAGAAGAAGAGAGACCTTTTGCAATTGAGCAAGTTACTGGAATGCTGTTGGCCAAGCTTAAAGAGACTTCAGAAAATGCTTTGAAGAAACCAGTAGCCGATTGTGTGATTTCAGTAAGTTTTACTTCAGTAATGAGTACTCTAGAATCACATTTTTCAATGTATTAATGAAGTATTTTCTTCCCTTTACACTTCCCTTATCCAATAAATAACCTAAGTCCATTTTGACTTTTTTTAAATTACCTTATATGGTAAAGTTTAGGATTGAATTTCCTGTAAAGTCAACTGTGATGATCAGTGAATCTACTATAACTGCCACTTATCCCTAAGAATCCTCCCAGGTAGCACTTAACTCCTCTCCTATATGGACCTTAACATGTTATGGCAAAGGTTGAAAATTCCCATTTGGCAATTTGAGGTTGCATATTCTATGTTGGGGGAGGGAGACCTTTAAGGATTCTTAACAAAACGATTAATTTACCCTGTCTTACCCTGAGTTCCTATTTAATATTGTTGACTAGTCTCGAAGTTACATATTGTTACCTAAATATGATATATTCCTACTATTAAACTTGGCTACATAAATTCAAGACTCTCATTTCATCAGAAAAATAGAATCATGTACACCATGGAATATTATGCAGCCTTAAAGAAAGATGGAGACTTTACCTCTTCCATGTATGGAGCTGGAACATATTCTTCTTAGTAAAGTATCT
This sequence comes from Nycticebus coucang, assembly GCF_027406575.1. NCBI lineage: Eukaryota > Metazoa > Chordata > Mammalia > Primates > Lorisidae > Nycticebus > Nycticebus coucang. The sequence goes on from NC_069780.1 coordinate 54,137,868, forward strand.
CAAGAATGGAAGAAAAAGTATCCAATGTACTCAGCCCTACTATGAAACTAATTTATGGCTTTCATATGAAAGCTATAACCAAGTTATAACCTAAGACTATGAGGAGGGGAGGGGAGAGTATGGACGGAGGGAGGGTGATTGGTGGGATCATACCTATGGTGCATCTTACAAGGGTACATGTGAAACTTACTAAATGTAGAATATAAATGTCTTAAAACAATAACTAAGAAAATGCCAGGAAGGCTATGTTAACCAGTGTGATGAAAATATGTCAAATGGTTTATAAAACCAGTGTATGGTGCGCCATAATTGCATTAATGTACACAGCTATGATTTAATAATAAAAACAAAAAAAAATAGAATCAGATTATGAACATACAGTGAATTTAGTCATTAAATTTTTTCATAGTTTCAAATGGGAGAAAAATATTAGAGCTTAGAATTTTCCAGTCATTTGTAATGGTAAATAATAGTTTGCCATTGAGCACTTTTATAGGCATTTTATATGCATTAATTCATTGACTCCTCAGAACCACCCTAGGAGATAAGATGTTATCAACCCCAGTTTTACATATTAAAAAAGTGAGACACAAAGATGTTAAATAACTTGCCCCAAATCAACAAGTTAGCAAATGATAAAGCCAGATAGTTTATTTCAAAACCTATGCTCTTAACTCTTCCATTACACTGTCATACAAAAGTATGTTAAGAGTGATATTAATACAAGTTTTAGAAATTCATGTTAAATTCAAATCCATTTCTATTTTAACTGTACTTTCCTTTCATGTCAGATATTACTGTCACAACAGAGTAATATCGAACATTTGACCATTATTAACTTTGTGGTTGGTATAGTAGACCTGGGAACTCCATACAATTCAGGTGTTTTTTTTTCTTTTGTGGGGGGACAGAGTCTCACTGTGTTGCCCTAAAGCTAACATAGCTCACGATAACCTCAAACTCCTGGACTCCAATGATCCTCTAACACCTCAGTCTTTCAAGTAGCTGGGACTATGGGTATCTTCTACAACACCTAGCTAGTTTTCCTGTTTTTTGTAGAGACAGGGTCTCACTCTTGCTCAGGCTGATCTTGAACTCCTGAGCTCAAGCAGTTCACCTGCCTCAGCCTCCCAGAGTGCTAGGATTACAGGTGTGAGCTACCATGCCCAACGCTCTCTTTTCTATTATTAAAAGAGGTTAAATAAAATGTCTAAACTCACAAAATAATAAAATTGAAGTAGTCTTCTTATTTGAAACTTAAAATTGGAAGAGCCCTGAAATTTTGTACTTGACCTACTTACTATCTTTTTAGAAATTTTGTGTGTTGAGAGAGAATCTAATAATTCCATTCTTGACTGGAGGTAGAGCTCAGGCAGTAATGAGAGCGATGGGGAGTGCTGTAAAGACAGTTGAATCTTGCTTGCTGTCCCCCAATCTCTTGCTCTGAGGCCCAGTACTGATACTGGTTCTCAGCCTGGGAGTTGGAGATCGCAGCCTTAAATTGTACATAAATTTTAGGACAATTATTTTATATTTCTCAATTGATAAAAACATTTTAACAAATAAACGTTTATTTTGAAATGTTTATAATCTATTGCATCAAACCAGTGTACATAATTGTTGTTTTTAAATATCAGATTCCTAGCTTTTTCACTGATGCAGAGAGAAGATCTGTGATGGCTGCAGCCCAAGTTGCAGGCTTAAATTGCTTAAGGTTGATGAATGAAACTACTGCAGGTAAGCCCTGTGAAATTGGAAAATCACCGTCAGAAAAATATTGTTACAGTTTTTCCTGATTATTAGCATTTTTTTAACTTCTATTATATACTGGTTCTTGTAAGCTTATTGCTTTGGCGTACATTATGTCAGAGGTTAAATATGTCTTAACTGGCTTTAAGAATTGTTATGAGTTGTAACCAAATTATAAAAAGTTAATTTACTTTGAAGCTAATAATGTGTGTTAAAGGACAGTATTAAAGTGACTTTCCTCTTATTTTCCAGGTAATTGCTGTACTAGATTAACCTAATTCTTTGTTCTTGTACAGTTGCACTAGCATATGGAATTTATAAACAGGATCTTCCCCCATTAGATGAGAAACCAAGAAATGTAATATTTATCGATATGGGACATTCTGCCTATCAGGTCTCGGTCTGTGCTTTTAACAAAGGAAAACTTAAAGTAAGTAAACAGATCATATATATTTAATTTTAATGATTAAGAGCACAGACTATATATAGAATTTTAGTAAGTGGGTTTGAGTTTTTGTTCCACACCTTTAAAATTATGACCTTGAGCAAGTTGCTTACCTTTCTTAAACTTCAGTTTTCTTATCTGAGGATAACATCAGTAACCAACCTCATAGAATTTTTGAGGACAAAATGAGTTAATGTATATAAAATGCTTCAAAGCCTGGCATAGGGTAGCTACTATAATAATGTGCTATTTTTATTGTTGTTTTTATTAAGTTAATTAAATCATTTATCAGGGAGCATAAATTATTTATCTGTGAATATACTTACAGGAAACATTTTCTAAAATGATTCCCATTTAGAAATCTTTCTATCCAGGAATCTTTTTCTACAAGGTAGCAGAACTTCTGTGTGCTTGTGTCTTACAGTCTGTCTATATTTGCTCTTTTATTCATTTTTACATTATCTTGTCTAAACTTCTGAGTTCTCTCTCCATTGTGCACATGAGTAGAGTTTACTTACGAGATAAAGTACTTTGAGTTATCGAGCCCTGCAAGAGCATTTTGTCTTACAGTTTATATTATTGAAATAGCATCCTTGTAAGCAGAAAATTAAAGGGAAATGACTCACACTGAATATAATTTTCAGTATAAATTAGTTTAATTTTTTGCATTTAGCCTTACATTTTAATAGTACACCACTTTGAACGTCTGGCAAACACTATAGCCCTTCTTCCCAGAAGAATGCAGACTTGGACTTGTGTCATATATCAAGATAATTTTGCATTTAAATGTGGGTAATAATAGACTTCCTGAGAAGTCTATACATGGATTCTTCAGGCTAGTCTGTAGGATGACTTTTCACTCCAATGAGAGCGAGTGTAAGTGCTCACGTCTTACTGTGGCTTTTACCACCATTCTACCACCCCAGCAACCCCCTTCTGAAGAAAGAACTGAAGAACCACACCAACAATGGGTTGGGTTTTTTTGTTTGTTTTTTAGTGGTGACTATTATAAGTAGTCAATTTACCCTAAGGAGAGAGACTAGATGTCTTGTCCTGTGATTTCAAGAATAGTGTTGAAGTTAGTGTTTACCCACTTCCATCCCAGTACCTGCTTGCTAGGAGCCTATTGCTCAACAGACTTAATAAATTCTTGTCTCTCTTCACTTGTTTCTGATTTCTTCTTTTGCTTTCTCATGTATCCTTTTGTTTTATATTTTTATAAAAATAAGCTGAGTTGAGTTTTTTTTTTTTTTTTGGAGGTGGGGTATTCTTGCATTGAGGGGTTAGTAATAGTCAGAAGGCCTAGTTCTTGCCCTGTAAATTGACCAATTATATGTAATATTTTCAAATTAATCTTTGGATCTGTTTTTCATATTCTTATTTATATACTTAAGATAGTTTCTTTGCTCTGTTAAAATTGGTTTTTGGTCTACGTGTTGTACAAGGAAAAGAGTGAGATAATAAGGTTTTAGTTTCAAAATTAGAATTCTTTTAATTATGTGGCTCTCTGTAACTATGAAGCAGATAATTCAAAGTAGGGAAATATATTGGCTAAATAAATATAAATGCTGATTCCAAATTCAGCACCTGAAGTGGGTAAGCTTTTTATTTTTTTAAATAATTTCAGAGGGTTTTTTTTTTTTTTAAGATTCTATTTCTGAAACTTCAGTTGTGCTTTTTTAATTAAACAGGTCTTGGCTGCTGCCTTTGATCCATATTTGGGTGGCAGGAACTTTGATGAGGCTTTAGTAGACTACTTCTGTGATGAGTTCAAGACAAAATATAAGATAAATGTGAAAGAAAACTCTCGGGCCTTATTGCGTTTATATCAGGAATGCGAAAAACTAAAGAAGCTGATGAGTGCAAATGCATCAGATCTTCCATTGAACATTGAGTGTTTCATGAATGACCTCGATGTTTCTAGTAAAATGAACAGGTACCATGTATGTTTTTAGTTTGAAAAGTGTTTGCTTATTTTATAATGTTTAGATCATATCTGATTTTTTTATGTTGTCATTTTAGAAGATATGCTCAACATTTTATTCCAAAATAATGGATTTTATTTTTTCGCAGGGCTCAATTTGAGCAATTATGTGCTTTCCTCTTGGCCAGGGTTGAACCACCTTTAAAAGCAGTAATGGAACAAGCTAGTAAGTGGAAATTACTGAACTGTCAAAACTTTATAGTCTCTTAAAGGGATGGGGGAATGGGAAAAGTAATAGAAACTTTGTGTTTTTTTTTTGTATTGTTGGGGATTCATTGAGGGTACAATAAGCCAGGTTACACTGATTGCAATTGTTAGGTAAAGTCCCTCTTGCAATCATGTCTTGCCCCCATAAAGTGAGACACACACCAAGGCCCCACCCCCCTCCCTCCTTCCCTCTTTCTGTTTCCCCCCCATAAGCATAATTGTCATTAATTGTCCTCATATCAAAATTGAGTATGTAGGATTCATGCTTCTCCATTCTTGTGATGCTTTACTAAGAATAATGTCTTCCACGTCCATCCAGGTTAATACAAAGGTTGTAAAGTCTCCATTTTTTTTAATGGCTGAATAGTATTCCATGGTATACATATACCACAGCTTGTTAATCCATTCCTGGGTTGGTGGGCATTTAGGCTGTTTCCACATTTTGGCAATTGTAAATTGAGCTGCAATAAACAGTCTAGTACAAGTGTCCTTATGATAAAAGGATTTTTTTCCTTCTGGGTAGATGCCCAGTAATGGGATTGCAGGATCGAATGGGAGGTCTAGCTTGAGTGCTTTAAGGTTTCTCCATACTTCCTTGTGTTTTTTAAAGATTTGTATTTCTCATTTTAGTGTAAGAGATTATAACTCATGCATTATTTGTAAAAAAAAAAAAAAAAAAGGCTCTAGAAATCTGGGTTTATGAAAATTCTTCCTGGCTTAGTTTATTGTTTACATCACAAAGCCAGTGGTAGTTCTATTTGGAGGTGTTTATATATAATTATAGGAGATTCTGAAGGGAAATTAGGAAATATAGAAATAGGGACATGAGCCAGGTGCTGTGACTCACACCTGTAATCCTACCACTCTAGGATGTGGTGGATTTCTTGAGCTCAGGAGTTTGAGACTAGCCTGACCAAGAGTAAGACGCTGTGTCTACTAAAAACAGAAAAAACTAGCCAGGCATGATGGCACATGCCTGTAGTTAAAGCTACATGGGAGACTGAGGCAAGAGGAGCTCTTGACCCTAAGAGTTTGAAGTTGCTATGAGCTATGACGACACCCTGGCACTCTACCCAGGGCAACAAAGTGAGACTTTGTCTTAAAAGAAAAGAAATAAGTACAGGATTGCTTTTAGTTAAAGGTGTTTGGTAATCAATTAAAAATGACTTCTACGTGTATCAGGATTTGGGAGTTAGAAGTTAAGAAACTGAACTCTGAAGAGGTCCTTTAAGATGCATAAAATGCTTGTTTTTCCCTGTTGTCACTTTTTTATCTAGGCCAAATTCAGTGTCTGTCACAGAGGTAATATTTATGAAATTTTACCTTTTTCTAGAATCAGTTTTTATCCTCTTTTAAGCAAATAAAAATTGATTCACTCTTTTAATTTAAAAAGTACTTTCCAAAGCCTACTGTTCACAGATTTTTAAAACTAGCTTATTTTTCTCAATTAAAAACATTTTATTTCCAGACTTACAACGTGAAGATATAAGTAATATAGAAATTGTAGGAGGAGCAACACGAATTCCTGCAGTGAAGGAACAAATCACTAAATTCTTTCTTAAAGATATAAGTACCACATTAAATGCTGATGAAGCTGTTGCAAGAGGATGTGCATTACAGGTATAATTTTTATTTTTTAAGAACATATATTTTTCCATAAATGATAAGTCCAAAGGGCCTTTTAATATTATCTGTTCTAACTAGCTATCGATAGGTTAAAGTAAATGAAAGATTTTCCTGAAAATAAGTCTGTCTTTCTCATTTGCATGTTTAAGCTATAATAGGATGCTAAGTCTGTAACTACACTGAAATAACATACACTGTATCAATTCTTACAACCTGGCCATTTAAAATTTCTTTTAGAGATTTCAAAAATTCTTGTTTAATTTTTGCAAGTTTCCCATAAAGGGGATACTCTGACCCTTTTAATTTTTTACCAGTTTTTACCAAAGAATAATTGTAATAATTTCATAGATGGACTTTAAAACAGTTCAATCAGGGTAATCTAGGGTATGGTCTGTATTTTTAAATATGGTGTACATCTTATTTTCAGTGTGCGATTCTCTCACCAGCATTTAAAGTGCGTGAATTTTCCATAACAGACATTGTTCCCTATTCAATCACATTAAGGTGGAAGACCGCTTTTGAAGATGGAACCGGGTAAGTTATTTTTAAAACCATAGTTATAGCCTGTCATAAACCTTTGACCTTTTTTTCTAAATTAGAGGAGTTAATACTTTTTAAAATTCTGTTAAATACTTTTAAATAAATTGTTAGAAAAAAATAATGTAAAAGTGATATATTACCTATAGATGATGGACATATTTTTTAAAAGAAGTAATATGGCTCAATGGAAAAAAAAATTGGAATATGGATGGTAGATGAAGTATCAGAATATCCCTGATAGGAAATGCACACTGAAGTATTTGGAGGTAAAAGATCATAATGTATATATCATTCTCAGTTGTTTCAGGAAAAATACACAGGGTGGCAAAAAAACGTATACACATTTTAAGAAAGGGAAAAAAATGGTAAATTTTGTAATACTCAGCATATACTGGTAACAAAAGATGAATACAAGACATGTTGAACACCTCTTAATAATTGCAGAAGTCAAATATGACTTCAGTATTATAAATAAAATAGTTTTTTTTTCCTTTCTTAAAATGTATATACATTTTTTTTTGAGCCGTTAGTATACACAGAGTGTGCTCTCAGATGATGAAACACATGAGGTAAAATGTTAACAGCAAATCTAGATAAAGGATATATAGATCTTTATTGTCCTGTTTTGCACCGTTTTGTAAGTTTCAAATTATTTCCAAATAAAAGGGTTTGGTTTGATTGTTTAGAGGAGCTAGAATAAAAAGGGTTACTTACATAGGGCAAGTGTTTTAAAAGTTAACAGGTAGGGCTTTTAGTCCTCATATATATGAGTGCAAAAAAAAAAGTCTTTATACATTGGCCTTAAAATATACATAGTCTCAAGTAATTTTTCTCTTTATAATAGTATACACTGCCTGTTTCTAAGATAGGTGTTGTGAAAACTTTGAACCATAAACCTGTCTGAATAATTAATAACAAAATCAGTATTTGGTTTTCTTTACATTTGTGCATAGAGATTTTTGTAGTTGATGCTTATGAATTAAGAATGAAATGGAATTTGTAATTAGGTTTATTTCTATTTGTTTCTAAGTGACGCTTTTCCACTCTATTTTAGGGAATGTGAAGTATTTTGTAAGAACCACCCTGCCCCATTCTCAAAAGTTATTACTTTCCACAAGAAGGAACCATTTGAATTAGAAGCATTTTATACAAATTTACATGAAGTGCCTTATCCTGATCCAAGAATTGGTAAGAAAACTCAAGAAAATTTTCACAAATTTTGGCCCTTTCATAAATACAGGGTGACCCTAAAGTTCATATGCATTTTAAATAGTTGTAACTTTTAGAATCAAGGAAGCAAATTGACATTTCAGCTAAGCCAATACTGGGTTTTTAAAGAAAGTATTTATACTTTTTCTAAAATGTACACTTTTTGGTGCTCAGTTTATTTTTAGAATAATGTTAGGTTTGGGTACAGTTGACCTCCTATTCCAAGGGTTCAGCATCTGTGGACTCAGTCATTCACAGATCAGAAATATTCAGGAAGGCTCTGCGTCTGCAGCACAGTGGTTACAGCGCCAGCCACATGTGCCAATGCTGGAGGGTTCGAACCCAGGCTGGGCCTTCTAAACAACAATGACAACTGCAACAACAACAAAAAATATAGCTGGACATTGTGGTTGGCGCCTGTAGACTTTTTTCCTTGTCATTATTCAACTATGGAACAATTACTTCCATACTTAGTAGAACTTAGTTTGTGTATTAGGTTTGATAAGTATATTAGGAAGTCCCAGCTACTTGGGAGGCTGAGGCAAAAGAATTGCTTAAGCCCAAGAGTTAGAGGTTGCTGTGAGCTGTGATGCCATGGCACTCTACTGAGGGCAACATAATGAGACTCTGTCTCCAAAAAAAAAAAAGAAAGAAGTACTCAGGAAAAAAAAGCATCCTTACCAAATATATATCAACTTTTTTCCTTGTCATTATTCAACTGTTACATGTAACAACTACTTCCATACTTAGTAGAACTTACTTTGTATATTAGGTTTGATAAATTATGTAGAGGTGATTTAAAGTATTTGGGATGATGTACATAAGTTATATGCAGATACTATGCCATTTTATATTAGGGACTTGAGCTTCCTCAGAACTTGGTATCCTTAGGAATCCTAGGATCTATGCCCTCTAGATACCAAAGGACAATTATATTTTTAATTCATTTTGACTTATATATTTGAAACATTCTGTAATTGGTGTGAAAAGTTTGTAGAAAAACCTCTTTTGTATGGAAAAACTTTTTTTTTCAATGAGTATTTGATCATTTTATTCACAAAATATAAGCAAGACTTAACATCTTTTTCTGGTGAAACTATTCACTTCAAACTAAAACAAGTTACAAAGAAAACATTTTAAAATTTATGAATATAAATCAGTCCTTTTTACAAGAATTCTTTACAAAGTTCACCGATCAATGTAAAAAATAATCTGTTTTAACCTAATATAAGGCATGCCCAGTTGTGTCATTTTGTAGAATTGTTTTTGCTTTGTGGGAGACTTTTCACCGATCCTGATTTTTCCTTGATTCTGTGGAATGTTCAGCATATCTGCTAGATTTTTCTCAATGCCTCTATGCACCATTCTGGTATCTATCTTCATCACTTCTAGAGCCTGAATGCTTTCTGTTTTCCTTGACTTTGATCTATCTCTTCTTCTAAAATTTTCACTGTCCTTATTTTGATGTCTGTGCTTTTCAGAAAATGAATTTCTTTTCTCTCCTTTTTTTTTATTTTTACATATTCATGTGTTTATTAGGTTTCCATTTTTTTGCCTTCACAAAATTAAAAAGGCTTAAAATTTAATAACAATATGGAAAAACTCTTTAATCGGTAAATTGAAATTGTGCTGACAGATTGACTATATATTCTGATTTTAAAGTTAATGTTCACTAGCAACAACTAGAATGAGTTTTATTGGATTAATAAGAAAGTGAGAATAGGAGACACTAATATCCATTTTAACTGAGTAATCTTTCCAGAAGATAAAAAATAGAGACTTTTAAGATAAAAAATAAAATGATTTTAAGTTTTAAAATTTTCTTTATTGGTTTGGTAAACTAGAAAGGAGGCAATATAAATAGTTCAGGAATACCATTTAAAGCAGTAAAAATTATTGAAGCTTAAACAATAGAAATTTACTGTCTCTGTCTCTGTTCTGGAAACTAAAAGTCCAAAAACAAGGTATCTCCAAATTCAGTTACATTCTGACATTTAGGAGCAAGAGGTGTTAAGATTTAAAAAATGAATTGAGGGGCACGAAGGAGGATGCAATTTAACCCATAAAAAAGGTCAACTGAATGTTTGACAATCCAGTTTTTCTGCCCAGTATCCATTCTTACTAAGGATAGCATTATATATGTGAAGTTTCTTCAGAAAAATAAAACATTAGGATCAGCGCCTGTAGCTCAGCGGCTAGGATGCCAGCCACATACATACACAGGAGCTGGCAGGTTTGAACCTGCCAAACAACAATGGGCCGTTGTTACTTGGGCCTGCCAAACAACGATGACAACTACAACCAAAAAAATAGCCAGGTGTTGTGGTGGGTGCCCTAACATAAAATGGCATTATATCTGCATATAACCTGTACAGCTACTTGGGAGGCTGAGGCAAGAGAATCGCTTAAGCCTAAGAGTTTGAGGTTTCTGTGAGCTGTGACACCACAGCACTCTACCAAGGGCAACATAGTGAGACTCTGTCTCAAAAAAAAAAAAAAAAGAAAGAAAAAACATTAGATTTCTGTAGGTATTAATGACTTAAGGATAACTTAGCAGTTTTGTCATAGGAAAAATTCAGAACTTTTTAGAATTACGAATTACTAAGATAATTATGATTTTTAAATGTTCTAGAAAAGTAGTATCTTTTGTTTTCAGACTCAAATTGAGTTTAGTTGTCTTGATTTTGTGGTAGTAATATTGTACAGTACTTAAAAGTTACTGCCTTTGAATCAAATTGTCCTTGGTTAAAATCTCAAATCTCCTTTTACTAGCATTAAAGCTTGAGGCAGGTTACTTACCCTTTCTGAGTTTTTATTTTTAATTTTTTTTATTAGTTATATTTTATTAAATCATAACTGTGTACATTGATGCATTTATGGGGCCTTTCTGAGTTTTAATACCAGATTTGTTATGGTATTAAAAAAGATAATATGGGGAAAGTGCCTGCCCCATAGTAATTCAGCAGTTTGTGATCATAATTTTATCACTATTTGCCAGAATCATAAAGGTGATAGTCAAATTACTGAGTAAGTGAACTTAAAGTTTTTCTAAGGCTCATGTACTCATCAAAGCTTTTTTCCTTAAGGGAGCTTCACTATTCAGAATGTTTTTCCACAGTCGGATGGTGATAGTTCCAAAGTGAAGGTTAAAGTTCGTGTTAACGTCCATGGAATCTTCAGTGTGGCTAGTGCATCAGTAATTGAGAAGCAAAATTTAGAAGGGGATCACAGTGATATTCCTATGGAGACAGAAACTTCAATTAAGAATGAAAACAAAGATGATGTGGTATGTAGAAATCCTATCTCAATTTTTTTCTACTAGATAATAATATATAATACCTTTATCATAATTACTTTAATCATTAATCCCTGAAGTTTTGCTTTGAATTTCTACTATAGGAATCAGTGTAAGCTTTTTAAAATAAAAGCACTGTAGAATAAATCTATTTGAAATTCTCTACCTCTTTTACATTGTAATACACTTTTTCAGGGTTTGTACATCTTTCATAGCATTATATGGAACCACATGAGTTTTGGAGTCTTCTTCCAAAGTTCTTAATTTCCACTAAAAACATGGATTTTCTTATGGATAGTAGATTTTTAGTTTACAGATAAAATCATTCAGAAGGATAAATTTTGAACTACATGCATACATATTATTAGATTAAAAATACTTGGTAAGAAATTTTTCAGGATTTAGTGGAGGGACAGGTATCGGTGACAGTTAATAGGAATGTGCTGTAACAATAAAATACAGATTTTTTTATTAGTTCTTTATGAAAGTTATGTGATGCTAAATTTACTCTCGGTGTACTATAAATCAAGGAACCTTAGGAGAACTTGATTTTATTCATTACACAAAGTTCTCATATTTTATGTGTATTCTTTATAAATTATTTTTGTACATTATTTTTAATGGCATTTGTTAGAGATTAGATGTTTTTCTTCAAAATTGGAGATCTGCCCTAGATTTTTCACCTATTTGTACATAGAATGAGTTTTATTTTATTTCATTTCAAGACAATTTTTTCCTTAAGTTTTTTTAAAAATTTGTATTAATAATTATTATCATATGATCTTCTCTAGATTGAAATACTTCATTTAAGGACAATAGAATTTTTTTCTGTTTTTCTTATATTATTTCACTATCACATCCTTCCTTCTTTTTTTTTTTTTTTGTAGAGACAGAGTCTCACTTTATGGCCCTCAGTAGAGTGCCATGGCATCATACAGCTCACAGCAACCTCCAACTCCTGGGCCTAAGCGATTCTCTTGCCTCAGCCTCCCGAATAGCTGGGACTACAAGCGCCCGCCACAAGTGCCCAGCTATTTTTTGGTTGCAGTTCAGCTGGGGCCGGGTTTGAACCCACCACCCTCAGTATATGGGGCCGGCGCCATACCAACTGAGCCACAGGCGCCGCCCCCACATCCTTCCTTATTTGTTTGTTTATTTGTTAAGACAGAATCTCACTCTGTTGCCCAGGCTAAAGTGCCATGGCATCAGCTTATCTCACAGCAACCTCAATCTCCTAGGCTGACACCATAGGTGACTACCACATGCCTGGCTAATTTTTCTATATTTTTTATTTTTAGTAGAGACAGAATCTGACTCTTGGCTCAGGTTGGCCTTGAACTCTTGAGCTCAAGTGATCCTCCCACCTCAGCCTCTCAGAGTTCTAGGATTACAGGGATGAGCCACCATGCCTGGCCTATCCTTCCTTATTTGAATTGAGTAAGAAAGAGTAAATGTCCTTATCTGTTAGTGAAGATACAGTCAAGTTTTTATAAGTTAACATAGTAATATGTGAAAATTTAATTTTTTAATTATAATTCATAATAATTTATGTAGACTTAAAATTTAATTCATTAAGATTTATTTTTAGTAAAATTTAGAGTGCCTTATTTGCCTTCCAGGTATAGTTGTTCATAACTATTTCACTTTGTTTCCCAATTCTTGATCATTTGGGTTTATTTTTTTATCTATTTATTTTTTAATTCAGATATTTGATGGCCTATGCATTGCGGGGCCTCTTTTGTGCACTAGGGATACAAAGGGGGATACAGTGGTAAACAAGATGGAAAAGGACACCACCCACCTGTGGTATAGTGAAAAAGAACAGACAAGAAGCAAGAAGATAACATGTAGCAAAGTAACTTTTAAACAAAAACTGGGTCACTCATGCTTTTGATAGCCCAGAGGACAATATTATGTAGAAAAATACAGATATTAACAACTAAATTAAATGATCACAAAGATTGAATTCTGGATGTGAAGTTTTAGAAATAACTACTTTATCTGGTTTTTCTTTTCTTTATAAATGGAGAGATACAAATTTATAAACAATAGAAGAGCTTTTTCAGTAAATTAAATTCTAAATGATAAAACATTGTGACCATTTAATTGACAGCTTTTTTCTCAATAAATACATAAGTTAGAGTTAATAATATATAACATACTTAGGACTCCAACATAATACCCTATCACTTTTTTTACCCTTTATCAGTCAACAGGTTTAGGAGGGTTGTGAAGTTGAAAGCGGGGGAACTAGAATATCAGAAATAGAACCTACAAAGAATTTTCTTCTGACTTTTTATCTTTGGCGCAAATAAGCTTTTATTCAAGATAGCTTTCTAGACATTACATATTTGCTTAATTCCATATGTAGCAGAAAACTTAAATCATTATGATTCCTGCATTTCAAGCTTTCTTCTGTGGGGGATGGTGGTGGATAGAATTAAGGGGACTGGAGGCTCGGTGCCTGCAGCTCAAAAGGCCAAGGCGCCAGCCACATACACGAGCTGGCAGGTTTGAATCCAGCCAGGGCCTGCCAAATAACAATGATGGCTGCAACCAAAAAATAGCCAGGCATTGTAGCAGGCGCCGGTAGTCCCAGCTACTTGGGAGATGGAGGCAGGAGAACCGCTTGAGCCCAGGAGTTAGAGGTTGCTGTGAGCTGTGTTGCCACGGCACTCTACCCAGGGTGACAGCTTGAGGCTCTTGTCTCAAAAAAAAAAAAAAAAGAAGAGGAGGAGGACTGGAATAATCTATTACTTGAGATTGTTTGCCAAATAGAGAGTACATTTTTATGAGGGGGGCTTTTATTGATGAAAACTTTGCTTTTTTTTCTTTGAGACAGTCTCACTATGTTGTCCTCTGTGGAGTGCTATGGCATCAGAGCTCATAGCAACCTCAAACTCTTGGGCTTAAGCGATTCTCTTGCCTCAGCCTCCCAAGGAGCTGGAACTATAGGCACCTGCCAAAACACCCAGCTATTTTTTGGTTGCAGTTGTCATTGCTGTTTAGCAGGCCAGGGATGGACTCAAACCCACCAGCCATGGTGTATATGGCTGGCGCCCTAGACACTGAGCTATGGGCACCAAGCCTTTTTTCTTTCTTTTTGAGAGAGAGTCTCACTTTGTCACCCTTGGTAGAGTGCTATGGCATCACAACTCAACAGCAACCTCAAACTCCTGGGCTCAAGCTATTATCTTGCCTTAGCCTCCCAAGTAGCTGCGACTAGAGGCCCCTGCCACAATGCCTGGCTATTTTTAGAGCAGAAGTCTCGCTCTGGCTCAGGCTGGTCTCCAACCCATGAGCTCAGGAAATCCACCCGCTTCAGCCTTCCAGAGTGCTAGGATTACAGGCACAAGTCACTGCGCCCATATGTCTATGCTTTTTAGATATAGAAAGAAAATATTATAAGGATTTATTTTAATAAATCAGAGACATCTACTTTGACAGTTTTGATGAATTTGTTTCAGTATTTTGCTACATTTTAAATGTCATTGAATTTGTGTAATACATAAATTTTGTATCTTTTTAAACATTCTTCACATCAAGTTGAATGTTCTCTTTTTGTAAGCTTGCATTTGTGAATCATGATCTGTAAATTTTACTTGAGAACAAGTTTCCATTTATTTTGCCATTATTTAGTCATAGGTAAATCAAACAAGATATTCATGGAGCATCACGTAGATATTTTTATTTTATTTACCTCTCAATCTCTTTATTATAATTATTCTCATTGGAAATATAAAGTTTTTCTACTTTACTACTCACACATTTCAAAGCAGGTTTGAACTCTGAGATGCAGTTTGTATTTTCAAAAAGAAGGCAACACTATATATATTATCAATTATGTATTTTCATTAAGGATAAAATGCAAGTGGACCAAGAAGAAGGAGCTCATCAAAAATGTCATGCTGAACACACCCCAGAAGAGGAAATCGATCATACAGGAGCAAAAACAAAGGTGTTTGGTTTACTCTTTCTGTAGTTGTCTTTTCAAAATAGATATTTTGAATTAGTTAATATATTTACTTCATAATGCTTTTTTTTTTATTGTTGGGGATTCATAGAGGGTACAAAGAACTAGGTTACACTGCTTGCATTTGTTAGGTAAAGTCCCTTTCATAATGCTTTCTTTTAATGTACTTAATGTTCTTAATCTTGGTACTGTGAAAAAGTTTATAGCCATAATAAAGGCATCTTAATGTTTTATTGTCTTTTTTTTTAAGAACGAAGCCCTACAATATAAATAAAAACTATCTTTTGGGGCAGGAAAATAGACTTGTTTTTTGTTAACATTTTTTTTCTCATTAAATATTGCCTCTGAAGCCAGGTACAGTGCCTCACATTGTGAGCCAGCACTTGGGCCAGCCTAGGCTACATAATAAGAGCCTGTCTCTACAAAAAAGTTTTCCAAAAATTAGCTGGGCATAGTAGCATGCTGATTTAGTCCCAGCGACTTGGGAGGCTGAAGCAAGAGGAATGCTTTGCCTTGATCTCAGGAGTTTGAGGCTTCAGTAAGCTGGATTATATCATTCTCTGTATTCCAGCCTGGGTGACTGGGCAAGACCCTATCTCTAAGAAAAAAAAAAAAAAATCATCTCAGAGAAATGGAGCAAGCCAAATGAAGAACATTCAAAATAGCAGTACCCTATATCTCAGATTTAGCCACTGTAAGAATTTTGTTGCATAACATAAAATATTTTTGTATGTATAAAAATAAATATTTCCAAAAATAAAATTTTAAAAGATAAATGAATATATTATTGAAAGAATTATTTTATTAAGGCAATCACTTTATTAAGACAACTATTAAGGGGGAGACCCTGCCGCCCCACTGACCTTGATAAATGTGGTTACAATTCTAAGCTAGCATCTACAACAGATTTTTCTAACCACAGAAATTAATCCACAAGATAAACTGTATAGATTTTTTTTTAAAGGTTATAGATTCAACTTTGAACCCTTGATTCTAAAGTTATTTGAAATCTGAAATCTGTTTTTTAATGTTTTTTATTGTAATTGTTGAACAGCTTTATTGAGGTATAGTTTACATATCATATAATTCAGTCATTTTAATGTGTAATTCAGGCTAGGCGTGATGGCTTATGCCTGTAATTCTAGCACTCTGTGAGTCCAAGGTGGTTGGATTGCCTGAAGTCACAGGTTCGAGACCAGCCTGAGCAAGAACAAGGACCCCCCCACACCAAATCTCTAAAAATAGTTGGCTGTTGTGGCGGGTGCCTATCGTCTCAGCTACTCAGGAGGCTGAGGCAAGAGGATCACTTGAGCCCTAGAGTTTGAGGTTGCTGTGAGCTAGGATGCCATGACACTGCTGAGGGCAACAAAAGGAGACCCTGTCTCAAAAAAAGAAATGTACAATTGAGTGTTTTTTTAGTATAGTCATAAAGTTGTGTAGCTGTCATCACAATTTTAGAACATTTCATCTCCCTAAAAAGAAGCCCTGTCCCTATTAGCAATAACTCTGTATTTTTCCTTAACCCTCCCCCTACTGGCCCTAGGCAACCATTAATCTACTTTGTTTCTGTAGATTTACACATTCTGGACGTTTCATATAAATTCAGTTAAACACTATGTAGTTCTTTGTTACTGGCTTCTCTTACTAAGTATAATGTTTTCACAGTTCGTCCAGGGTGTATCAATATTTCATTTTCAAGGCTGAATAATATATTGCATTGTATGAGTACATACCACATTCTGTTTATCAGTTGATAGACATTTGAGCTGTTTCCCCTTTATTACTATTAGTAATAATGCTGTTATGAACAGTCATGTACAAGTTTTGATGTGATATGTGTTCTCCTTGTTCTTGGGCATATACCTAGAACAGAATTGCTGGGTAATAAGGTATCAATGCTTGACATTTTGAGGAACTTCCCAACTGTTTTATAGAATGGCTGCAACATTTTACAATCCTACCAGCAATGTAGGAGAGGATTCCAGTTTCTCAACATACTCCCCAACATTCGTTGTTTTCTATTTTTATATTATAGCTGTTATAGTAGGCTTGAAGTAGCAATTTATAACAGTTTTGTTTTACATTTTCAACCTAATATTTTTTACATAGAAACTGGGATTTAGCATACACAAAATAGAAAATACTGTCAGTATTAAAGTAGGATTTTTAAATAAACTGTGGTAGATCATAATAGTTCTGAGGTTTTTTTGTTTTTTTCACCTCTTAAATCTAACCTCTTAAGCTAACTTGAGAAATTTATACTTCTCTTTGCAGTCAGCTCCCTCAGACAAACAAGAGCGATTAAATCAGACCATTAAAAAAGGAAAAGTCAAGAGTATTGATCTACCTATTCAGAGTAGCCTGTGTAGACAACTGGGCCAAGATGTTCTCAATAGCTACATTGAAAATGAGGTATGTAAGTCTTGAGTTGTTATTGGAAAAGGTGGTAGTGTATTCTGAAATTTTGTAGAAGTCAATGATTATTTCCAAAATTCGGGGAACTAGTCCATAACTCCTAAGGAATCATATGTTACTGCACTATTTTTGACAGAATACTGAGTTATATTAATGTCCTATATACAGTGTAGATTTCATCTTAGTTATGTGAAAAACATGGATTACCTACTTTGTAGGGAAAAGCCTTCCTGAGACTAATGATTCTTACCCCCCTTTTATTTAATTTTAACAGTAGCACCCAAATATACACGTGGAGAACTAACAGCTCCCTTCTTCTGCCATGTTGTTGTGAAAGATTCAGTCTATTCAGAATGTTCAAAGATTCATCTGTCTGTTCAAAATATTCTCTGACTTCTATTAAATGTTACGTAAAATCTGTTGTCAATCTTGACATTTTCTTACATGTTCTAATCTATTTACATATTTAATTTTACAGTAACTTGGAGAAATGAGTTTTGTTTATTTACTAGTAGCTATATAAGATTTAATTTATAGTATTAAAATTTTCTAAGTGGTGGTTTGTAATTTCTAAAATTTTGGCTAAGATTAGAAAAGGTTAGTCTTCTTTGAAGTGTCCCATATTCTACCATCTGCTGTATATTACTGTATCATAGATGGTGGGGGCTGGGCACAGTAGCTCACTCCTATAGTCGTAACACTCTGGGAGGCCTTCAGGTGTGTGGATTGCCTGAACTCAGGAGTTCAAGACCAGCCTGACCAAGAGCAAGACCCCATCTCTAAGAATAGCTGAGCCTTGTAGTAGGTACCTGTAGTCCCAGCTACTTGGGAGGCTGAGGCAAGAGGATCACTTGAGCCCAAGAGTTTGAGGTTGCTGTGAGCTATGATGCCATGGTACCCTACCAAGGGCAACAAAGTAGAACTCTGTCCCAGAAAAAAATGAGAGATTTTGACTTTACAATGCTTGTTTTTTTAGTACCTCCCTGTATCACCTATTCATTAATTATAAAGGCTATATTTTGTGTGAAGCAAGCATAAGCATTCCTGGAAATCCTGAATAATTCAGAATTTTTATGTCTTGAGACTAATTTTCCCTAAGGAATGAATTGTTAGGGAAAATTTTCTGTATGAGATTTTCCTTAATTTTTGATTGTCTCACTATTTTAGATTTGCAAATGTTAATGCATACGTTTATTTTAAGCTTTAAAGTGCCATTTAGCAATTTGTCCAAGTAATAAAATCTTCAGATTCTTTATTTTCTGTTGATCACAGTAGTAATTTTTGCTAACATCTTCAAACACTTTGGTATCCTTTTTGACCCTCAAACCTATGAAGTATAGATTCTGTTAAAGATCAACGTTTAACATATGAGTAAACTGAGGCTCAACAAGTAGACTGTACGTATCACCGAGGGCCAAAGAATAACCTTTGAATTTGGATCCAGGTGATTATCTCCAAGACCTCAACATCACAACTACTATATTACATCCTCTCTCAAAGCTAACATTAATTCAGCACCAATTACGTGCTAGGCACTGTACTAAATATTTTACATGAATTGTATCAACCTTATTAACAGCCCTGTGAAGAAAACAGAATTATGTTCTCTGTTTTAGGATAAGAAAACTGAGGATAGGTAACTTTCCTGCTATTTCTAGCTAGTAAATGGGGAACCTAGGACTTAAACTCGAGTATGTATATATTTTGTTTTGTTTTTTATCAGCTATATTGAGATATAATTTATATACATGCAATTCATTCAGTGGATCTTGTTATATTATTATTGTTTTAAATTGTGGTAAAAAGTATATATCATAAAATTTGCCGTTTTAACCATTTTTAAATGTACAAGTCAGTGGCATTATTTACACTGACAGTGTTGTACATCTCTCACAACTGTCTATTTGCAAAATTTTATCTTCCAAACAGAAACTCTGTAATAACTCATTTATTCCTCCCTTCTCCCAGTCCTCAGTAAACTCTAATCTACTCTCTGTCTTTATGAATTTGCGTAGTTTAGATAACTCATGTAAGTGGAATTACACAACACTTGTCCTTTCATGTCACTGTATATATGATTTTTCTTGGTATAACAGTTTTAAGATTCATCCACGTTTTAGCATGTATCAGAACTTCATTCCTTTTTAAGACTGAACAATATTACATTCCTTGTTAATGCATTTTCTTTATCCATTCATCTGTTAATGCATACGTGGTTTGTTTCTGCTTTTTTGGCTATTGTGAATAATGCTACAGAGAAAATTGGCATACAAATACCTGTTCAAGTCACTGCTTTCAGTTCTTTTGTGTATATCCCTAGGAGTGAAATTTCTGGGTCAGGAACAAAATTGGAATTCTGTGTTTGGCTTTTTTTTTTCCCCCCCATTTTTTTTTTTTTTTAATATTGTTGGGGATTCATTGAGGGTACAATAAGCCAGGTTACACTGATTGTATTTGTTAGGTAAAGTCCCTCTTGCAATCATGTCTTGCCTCCGGAAGGTGTGACACACACCAAGGCCGCACCCCTTTCCCTTCTTCCCTCTCTCTGTGTTTGGCTTTTTAAGGAAATTACCAAGCTGTTTCCTATAGTGGGTGCAGCATTGTACATTCCCACCAGCAGTTACAGGTTTCAGTTTGTCTACATGGTCATGAATACTTATTTTCCACTTTTTTTTTTTTTTTAACTGTAATCCTAGTGAATACAAAGTAGTTACATCATTGTGGTTTGATTTGATCTTTCCTAATGTATGTTCTTATGTTAGCTAATCTGAAATTTTTTGAATAGGGGAAGATGATTATGCAGGATAAGTTAGAGAAAGAAAGAAACGATGCTAAAAATGCTGTTGAAGAATATGTATATGATTTTAGAGACAAGCTGGGCACTGTCTATGAAAAATTTATCACTCCAGAAGTAAGTCTATAGTTTATAATTTTTTATGAGAACTATTTAAATGTTTACTTGATCATGCTTAGTATAAATTATGTAAATAAATATACCAAAGTTATTATTGTTGTCAGTCTTGGTACATATGGAGATGGCTTTTAGTTATTTTTCAGATTATATAAGTATAGTGGAAAATATGTTTAGGACTAAGAAGTCAGAAAAATCTGAATGTTCAGTTTTTTTATACCTAGAAAGAATTTTGTCCTTCCTCAATAACTTTTTATTTCTAAGGAAAGTTTTTTTTAATTTTATTTTTCTTATTTGATAACTGGGTACCAAACTAAGTAAAGCATTTTTAAACAGTACCTCTTAAATGTATAACTAGGACTTGAATAAACTGTCTGCAATATTGGAAGACACAGAAAATTGGCTTTATGAAGAAGGAGAGGACCAACCTAAACAAGTTTATGTAGATAAGCTTCAAGAACTAAAGGTAAAGTTTTAAAAGTCTATGTTACTGTTGAATAAAACATTAAATTTTCCTAAAAATTATGGTGTAAGAACTCAGTGTAATGCTTTCTGTTATTTTGTTGTTGCTGTTGACAGATAAAATTTGTATATATTTATGGTATACAACATGATGTTTTGATACACATACACATTGTGGAATGGCTAAAGAAAACTACTATGTGCATTATCTCACATACTTAATCTTTTTATTTGGTGAGAACAGTTAAGATTCACTTTCAGAAATTTTCAAATATACAGTATATTGTGACTGACTAACTGTAGTCAACATGATAATGCAGTAGATATCTTGAACTTATTCTTCCAACTGAAATTTTGTGTCCTTTAACCAATATCTCCCTGCAGCTCCTAGTAATCATCATTTTATTCTCTGCTGCTATAAGTTCAACTTTTTAAAATTCCTTTTGTAAAGGAGATCATATATTTCACTTAGCATATTATCCTCCAGGTTCCCAGTTGTCCCAAATGACAGAATCTTTTTTTTTTTTTTTAAGGCTGAATAGTATTTCATTGTGGACATACCACATTTTCTTTATCTGTTAGCTCATGGGTGGACACTCGAATTGATTATGTATCTTGGTTATTGTAAATAATGTTGCAGTCAACATGGGTATGCAGGTATCTGTTAGGCATGCTGATTTTATTTCCTTTGGATATATACCCAGTAGTGAGATTGCTGGATCTGTTTTTAATAAGTATGTAAAAATTACTAAAAGATGTTTAAGAGGAAATGTTTCTATTTAATTTTAAAATGTTTCTCTTTAATTTTAAAATTTTAATTTTAAATTAAAAGCATTTTAATTTAAATGTTTAATTAAATTAAATTAAACATTTAATTTTAAATGTTTCTCTTTAATTTTAATTTTGAGAGGTGAGCAGTGCGACTTGATAATTGAAATCAAATAATTTATAATTGTGTATGTGATACTTAGATACAAATGTTTAGGAGATGATCACAATGTTACTTTTATACATGCTATATATTCCTGGGATGTTTTTAAGAAGTGATGAAATTATCAACTTGACCCCTTATCCATTAGAAGTGTCACCCTTCCTCTGTTTCTTTCACCTTCACTGTTCAGTGCTGGGGAGTAGTACCACACTGGCCTGTTGTATTTTCTCAGTACAATTAATGTGGACACCTGACCAGCCAAGGACTTCAAAAATAGCAGCCCTATTCTTGAAGTTGAATGTCTTCTCAAAAAGAAATAAGGAGACTTGGCCATAGGTTTCCATTTTCTAGGTCAAAGTGTGATTTTAAGGAAAGTCCACTATTGATTCCCTTCTCTCATGTTTGCTACCCACCCCTCTCCGACCTGAAAAAATATCCCAAAGAGATTAAAAAGTATAAATTGAAAGGATGCAGGGGAATTTCAGTCATTCCTTCTTAGATGTGGTTCATAGTTCTTTAATATGCACATGAATTACCTGAGCTCTAATTGAAATGCAGATTTTGATTCAGTGGCTATGAACTGGGCCCATGATTCTGCATTTTTAACAAGCTTCTAAGAGATGCTGGTGATCCCTGAATCATTGTTAGAGTAGCAAGAGATTCATAGATGCTAAATGATAACATTAACAAGGATTTTTAGAGTATGGAAAAAGGCAGCCCTTTAGAACTTGGGATAGGTGGGAAGAAGGGTGGGTGTGCAAAGGAAGTTCCTCAAAAGAGAAGTTAATATCTTTTTTAAAATTACCTTCATGCCAATGAATTATTTCCAAGAGAAATAATTAGCACTATAGTAGAAATCTAAGTTTTACCATATTTTATCTTCTTAGTGGTTTTACTCCCCATTTCCCTAAGAGAAATGTACATATTTTAAGCCTTGAGAATATAGCCAAGTAGCTAAATCCAGTAGAACAACTGAAAATCCCAGCAGCTCCTAACATGGATTCTTTTGCCTCAAATATATGAGTAGCCATAGAAATAAATGTTACAGAAATTTTCATAGATTTTAGTTTTCTTTTTTGAGATGGCCTTTAAAAATTAATCAGTACTTCCCTTTCCAAAACATTTAAACAAAAAAAAATATATAGTGTACGTAGACCACATGGCATATGGTATCCTGGAACAGATCTAAGTGAAATCTGGATAAAGACTGGAGTTTAGGTAATAGTAAGGCGTCAGTGTTAATTTCTTAGTCTTGACAAATGAACTGTAAGATGAGAGAAAAGCAGTGAGAAGTGTCTCTCTCTCTGTTATATCCTTTTAACTTTACTGCAAATCTAAAATTATTCTATAACAAGTTGCTTTTTATTAATATATAAAAAGGATTTAAAAGAAAATAGTTATTTCTTCCTTCCCAAAGGAAAATAGTTATTTCATCGTAATGTGCTTCCCTTCCCAAAGTTTAGTGCCTGTTTTAAAATTTGGAAACTCCCAATCAGAGCATCTGAAGGAAGGGAAAGCTACACTTAAAATGGAGTACACATTTTAAAATAACAATATTAAATCTAATATAAATAATACTCAATAGATACTGTCAGGAAGTCCCAGTATTATGTGCATATAAAAAGTTACATTATGCATTATTTAAACCAAGTTTAAATCCATCACTCTGTATGCAGCAATCCTTATCATTTTGTTATTTTACTAACTTTATAAAGTTTTAACACCCAGCTTTTTGTTTTTTTGTTGTCAGGGAATCATTGAGGATACAGTGCAGCAGGTTATACTGCTTGTGTTTGCTAGGTGAAGTTCCTCTGTTAATAGTGTCCTGCCCCCAAGAGGTGTGTCACACAGTGGCCCCAACCCCCCTTCCCTCCTTACCTCTCTCCCTCCCTCACTCCACTTCCCCCCACTATGTACTAGCATCAATTGTCCTCAATTCAGAATTGAGTCATTGGATTCTTGTTTCTCCATTCTTGTGATGCTTTACTAAGAAGAATGTATTTCAACTCCATCCAAATTAATACAAAAGATGTAAAGTTGCCATCCTTTATAGTGGCTGTATAGTATTCCATGGTATAACATATACACATCTTGTTAATCTATTCCTGGATTAGTGGGCATTTAGGTTGTTTCCACAATTTGGCACTTGTAAATTGAGCTGCAATTAACAGTCTAGTGCAAATGTCCTTATGGTTAAATGATTTTTTTTCTTCTGGGTAGATCCCCAGTAATGGGATTACAAGATCAAATGGGAGGTCTAGTTTGAGTTCTTTGAGGGTTCTTCATACTTTCTTCCAAAAGGGTTATATTAGTTTGCAATCCCACCAGCAGTGTAAAATTAACACCCAACTTATAAGGAACTGCAATTTCAATTGGTATTTTGGATTTGAAAATAATCAAGAGGTAATCTAGATAATGAGGAAAAAATAAGACAGAAGTTAAGCATCCTTGTATAGGATTGCAAAAATAGCCACTGTAAGAAAAAAAGGAGGAGGGGCGGCACCTGTGGCTCAAAGGAGTAGGACACTGACCCCATATACCAGAGGTGGTAGATTCAAACCCGGCCCCAGCCAAAGAAAAAAAAAGGAAGAAAAGAAAGGGGAATATATTTTATTTAATCTGGCCATCTTTCTATTTGTCATCCTGTAAGAGACAAAGTTTTCTGCTAAAACTCAATCTTTTTTAAATATTTATGTTAACAGAAATATGGCCAGCCTATTCAAATGAAGTACATGGAACATGAAGAGAGACCAAAAGCTTTAAATGACTTGGGAAAAAAGATTCAACTTGTTATGAAAGTGATAGAAGCATATAGAAACAAGGTATTGAATTCATAAAACCAGTTGAAGATGATGGTCTGTGTGTGGTACATGCAAAGGGTGGGGTAAATCTCAAAGAGTTCAAAGACTTCGTGTACTAAAACTTTTTATTAGAGAATTATCAGTATAGGATTCTGATATGTTTAAAATACAGTGAAAGTATGTGGCTTTTATCCTGAAACTATATTATAAATTAATCTAGTGACCCAAATCCCTTGTTTTTGTCTTAGAAATTTCCTTTTTGTATTTTCCTATATGAAAAACAGGTCTTCCGGATGGCGCCTGTGGCTCAGTGCGTAGGGCACTGGCCCCATATACCGAAAGTGGTGGGTTCAAACCCAGCCCCAGCCAAACTGCAACCAAAAAATAGCCGGGCATTGTGGCGGGCGCCTGTAGTCCCAGCTGCTTGGGAGGCTGAGGCAGGAGAATCCCTGAAGCCCAAGAGCTAGAGGTTGCTGTGAGTCCTGTGACATCATGGCACTCTACTGAAGGCAATAAAGTGAGACTCTGTCTCTACAAAAAAAGAAAAAGAAAAACAGGTCTTCCTGGACTTTTTTTTATCATGGGTCTCTTCAAGATTATTTTTTTCCTTGTTTTCCTTTTCTTTCAGCTTTTTTCCTTGTCTTCCAGTCCTTTAGTTATCCATAATCTCATTTACCCTTTCTTTGTGTAGAAGCATACTCAAATCTGTATTACCTTAACCTTTCCACTATCTTTAATCCTCAAATATGTAGTTACATAGATGGTATCTCCATTTGGATGTAACAATAAAATTTGACAAAATGAAGCTTACTGTTTTTTCCCTCTAAACCAGGTTTTAGCAGACTTTTTCTCTAAAGATACGAATAATATATAATATTAGGCTTTTTAGTTTTTACTGTGCCTGTACAGCTATTTGCCATTGTAGTGCAAATGACAGCGATAGTTTCCCATTGTAGTGCAAATGCATAGACAATATGTAAATAAATGGACATGGCTCTGTTACAAAAAACTTGATTAAAAAATAGTCAGCTAGTTGAATTTGGCCCATGAGATAAGTTTGCTGATTCCCTTTTTTTTTTTTTCAGTACCAATAAGTCTTTATTTATTCATTGTCTTTTCCCAGGGAAAGTAGAAGGGAGGGGAAAGAGTCAGCGTGTGTGCTACAAAATGATTAGAAAATGGGAAAAGAAGTACCCAGTACAGCAAAATCAACCATCAAATAAACACACCCCAGGATGGGGTCACCAAAGCCCAAGGGGGCTCAGTCTCCTGCAGTTCAGGAATGAGAGGAAGGGATCAGAAAAAGAACACACACGTATAGGCTTTCCTACCCTTCCTCCCCATAAATTCAAGATTTCACACAAAGCTTTGGTTTCTAGCAGTGAACATGGAATTACATTCGTCTGTCTCCTATTAATCAATCTTGTGGCCACTTTGACGTAAGTTTCTTGCACCTGTATAAAAGTTCTGAGTGACTTGGATATACATTCATAATCCCTTGCTTGGTCTCCTAATTTAATAAAATATTCATTGTAGTCCCCCGGTTTTATCATTAATGAATTAGTGGGCAGGAAAGACAAGCACTAGAAATATTCAGGCATGGCTATCATAGCAATAACTTACATTTTTCAAGCACTAAATGAATTTTAAGCCCTTAACATGGACTGTCACATTCTATTCTCACCAGAATATATTCCATAAAAAAGTTAATACTATTATCTTCATTCTACTTGTAAGAAAACTGAAATGCTTAAGCAAGTTGAAGATGACACAAGTAGTTAATGATGGAATCTGAATTCAAACCTAAGCAGTCTGACATCAACCTTCAAACTTGCAGCAACTGTATTGTTTTCCTTTACACAATGTGGAAAAAGGTTATTTATATTATAAATAATAGATCTGTGAGTTGTGTAGAACAGAAATTGCAATCCAGCCAGTCTAAAGGAAAAATCCAGATAACTGATTGTAAACATGACTGCTGATAAATCAGTGTTCAAATTGTCCTTATAGACATAAATAGAATGTAGTCATAATGGAAAAATCAGAAGGAACAGCAGATGACTGAAAATACCAGGAATATTTTAAATCTAGTATAATTAGTGGTAGTCCGTTGCTCCCCAGGCTTTTAGCTATCATCTTGAGTGTGCTAGTTTAAGACTATCCAAAGTAAAGCAAGACTTCAATTATGCTCAAGTAGCTTTTGCCTTTTTATTATGTGCCAGACTGTTTTCTAGATGCTAAAACCATAGCAGCAAACAAAACATTAAACCTGTTTTTAACATCCTTCAGTGGGGAAAGGTAGATAATATGTTACTACAAAGTGTGTTCGAAAAAGATATGGAGGGTGGCACCTGTGGCTCAGTGAGGAGGGCACCAGCTCCATATACCAAGGCTGATGTGTTCAAACCCGGCCCCGGCAAACTGCAACAAAAAAATAGCCAGGCATTGTGGCAGGTGCCCGTAGTCCCAGCTACTCAGGGGTTGAGGCAAGAGAATTGCCTAAGCCCGGGAGCTGGAGGTTGCTGTCAGCTGTGATGCCACAGCACTCTATCAAGGGTGACAAAGTGAGACTCTGTCAATAAAAAAAAAAAGATATGGAAAGAGTAAGGACTACCAGAGGTAGAGGCAGTTTGTCAGAGAGACATTGAGACTAATAAGCTGGCATACATGTCAGAAGAAGAATGAATGAAGGAGGTAAGGTGTCACGATGTATGAAGAGAAATGTTCTAGGAAAAGAGATTAGCAGTTGCAAAAAAACCCAGGGGAGAACATGTTAGAAAAACAGCAAGAAGGCCCAGTGTGGCTTAAATAGTGGGAAAAGATATAGCAGTTGTCCTATCATAAACAGCCTCATTACCATAAAAGTTCAGGTTTTACTCTGAAATGGAAAGCTATTGAAGGTTTTTGCGCATAGGAAAATCAAAATCACCTTTTGATTTTCTAAAAGGTGTCAAAGTTGCTAGGTGTGGTGGCTCAAGCCTATAATTCTAGCACTCTGGGAAGCCAAGATAGGTGGTGACAATAGAAATCTATTGAGCTCAAGAGTGAGAGGTTGCTGTGAGCTATGATGTCATAGCACTTTACCCAGGGTCACAGAGTGAGAAATAAATAGTTTGAAAGTAGCGAGATTGTTAAGACATTATTAGAATAATACAAAGTAAGAAACAATAGGAACTTGAACCTAGATAGTGGAGGAGAAAGTAGTCATCAAATTTTTGTATGTATTTTGAGAGTAGAGCTTATATGGTTTGCTGATAGATTTGATACAAGTATATCAGAAAGAAAAGTAAAAAACAACTCCAAGGATTTTGACCTGGAAGAATGAGGTTTCCATTTACTGAGATGGGGAAACTGGGAAGAGTATGTGAAAACATAATTAGAAGTTTGAAACATAGGTAGGCATTTTACAAAGTTGAAATTGGATATAGTTGAAGGTTCAGGGAAGCAGTTCGGGTTAGTGGATTTTTAAAAGCATGTAGTAGATGAGTGGAGATGAACTAGCCAAAGGAAACTTAAGTAATCTGTGAAATAGGAAGAAATTCTAAGAAAATAGGCCTACCTAGAAACTTAGTCAACGGATGATAGATAAATAATTTGTAATCTCATAAGCAGAAAGAGGGCTTTGGTACCAGAGGAAGCTTTCTGGTTTTAAAAATGACATATCCATCTTCCCATTTCTCTGACTTTGAAATATTCTTTCATTGTCGTTGCATTTATTTTTTATATTGTATTTCTGTCCCGGTTCTGCAACTACCAATCTAAACCATGACTTCTTAGGCCATGTCCTTTATGTGGCAGCTTCAGTTCTTTTTTTGAGACAGAATTTTATTATGTCATTCTCTTTAACAAAAACTTACCATATGCTATTGGCCAGGCGTGGTGGCTCACGCCTGTAATCCTAGCACTCTGGGATGCTGATGTGGGTGGATTGCTTGAGCTCAGGAGTTGGGAGAGCATCCTGAGCAGGAGCCAAGACCCTGTCTCTACAAAAAATAGAAAAACTAGACAGCTGTTGTGGCAAGTCCCTGTAGTACCAGCTACTCGGGAAGCTGAGGCAAGAGGATCTTTTGAGCCCAAGAGATTTAGGTTGCTGTGAGCTATGATGATGCCGTGGTTCTCTACCCAGGGTGACAGAGTGAGAAGGTGTCTAAAAAATAAAATAAATAAATAAAAAGAATTTACCATATGCTCTTGTATATTCAGAATTTTCTGTCTAGCTTGCTATGTGCTACTCATTTTATTTCTCATTATTCTATAACAAATTCCATCCCATTGCTGCTGCTTTTGTGTGTTTGGTTTTTGGCTAAGTGCTTTTCCCTTGAATAGTCTCTACCAGTCATTCTTTTCTAAATGTGATTTCTTCATAAAGCCTTTCCTTTTAAAATGCACACCAATTTTTATCTTTTCTCCTGTTCTCTTCAATTCTGTTACATTTGTATTTGGTTTCTTCACCTGAGTACATAGTATATGGGAGATATATAGTCAATATGAGTATAAATCTTTTAAGCAGAAATTATCAAAGAACTAGTGATAACTGAAAAATCATTAAGTTAAATTTTTCCTAACAGGATGAAAGATATGATCATTTGGATCCTGCCGAAGTGGAAAAAGTTGAAAAATACATCAGTGATGCCATGAGTTGGCTCAACAGTAAGATGAATGCACAAAACAAACTAAGTCTCACTCAAGATCCTGTGGTAAAAGTTTCAGAAATAGTTGCAAAATCAAAGGTAAGATACTTTAAAAAATTCTCTTGTTAATGGCTTCGAGGACTAAAATTTATTGAGAATGAAATAAAGCAGTGTGGCTTCTGACAGGTATTTTCAGACTTAGCACTCAGATGAAACTTCATAGTCTTCATTATAAGATTTTGCATTGTAAGCATTTTGTCTTTGACCTAGCTTGAAATGCATGGACTTCTATGGTAAAATCTTATTCTGAGATAAACTTTTCAGTTTAAAAAACAAGGCTAAAGAAAATGTCAAAAGTTGTGAAATATTACAAAAAACAGGAACAAATTTGTAATAAAAATAAACATAGAAGTAGAAAGAGTAAAGATAATTGAATAAACACTTGACAAAAGAAAAAAATACATTCAATAAGTATATGAAAAGGTGTTCATCTTCATCAATAATCTAAGAAATGCAAAATTTTTTTTATTTGTTGGGGATTCATTGAGGGTACAAGAAACAAGGTTACACTGATTGCAAGAAACGCAAAATTTTTATACCCATCTGATTTGGTTGTGTTTCCATTTACAATCATTGTCATAGTTGTCAAGGGTGTGCAGAAATGGATGCTCTTCCTGAGCAATTTGATTAAATTTGTTGCAACTTTCCTGGCACATTGTGTCAGAATATGTATAGAAATTTAAAGTGAGTATACCCCTTAACCCAGAAATTCAGAAATTCATCCTAGGCCAGGTGCCAGAAATTTAGAAATTCATTCTGGTCCGGGCATGGTGGCTTATGCCTGTAATCCCAAGTACTTTGAGAGGCCGGGCCAGGTGGATTGCTTGAGCTCATGAATTCAAGACCAACCTGAGCAAAAGCAAGACCCCAGCTGTACTAAAAATAGAAAAACTGAGGCAAGAGGGTCGCTTAAGCCTGCGTTGGAGGTTTCTATGAGCTATGATGCCATGGAACTCCACAGGGCAATAGCTTGGGACTCTGTCTCAGAAAAATAAAATAAATGAAATAAAAAAATAGAAATTCATCATCCTAAATTGATAATTGCACAAGTGCAAGCAGATAAATACTCTTGCCTATCAAAGCAAAAACTAGAAGCAACCAGTTCATCAGTAGAGTAAACTAGTATAAATAAATTGATGCATACATACAACATTGAGCATCCACTAAATATACTTTTAGATGTAAAGCTCAGCTGTTTTCAAAAAATAACGTTAGTGCATACATTTTATCATTTTATTAAAAATCATTATATAAGGGTGGTGCTTGTGGTTCAAAGGAGTGGATGCCGGCCCCATGTGCCGGCGGTGGCGGGTTTGAACCCAGCCCCGGCCAAAAAAAGAAAAAAAAAAAATCATCATAGGCCCAGCACCTGTGGCTCATGTGGCTAAGGTGCCAGCCATATACACCTGAGCTGACGGGTTCTAATCCAGCCCAGGCCCACCAAACAACAATGACAGCTGCAACCAAAAAATAGCTGGGCGTTATGGTAGGTGCCTATAATCCCAGCTACTTGGGAGGTAGAGGCAGGAGAATTGCTTGAGCCCAGGAGTTGGAGGTTGCTGTGAGCTGTGATGCCACCGCATTGTACCCAGGGTGACAGCTTGAGGCTCTGTCTCAAAAAAAAAAAAAAAATTATATAAATGTTTAAAATTTTCAATTTATGAAATAGGTATTAACATAATTCTCATAGCAAAGCAGTAGTCATAATTTAAAGGAAAAATTAAAAATTATTCCTGCCAAAGTAAACTACATGTAAATTATAAGGAAATAAGTTAGATTAAAAAAAAATTGTTAAAAAAAAATTAGCAGTTTCTGATTGCCATAGACATGCATTAAGCCCAGAAGCTAAATCTTTCATGAGGCATTTGAAGAGACAGTTGGTTATCTAGCTGAGCTAACATAAATTCAGGAATCTGAAATTATGTGAAAATTTAGAAAAATAATATGGAATTTAAAAAGTTAACGGTAATTTGTAACTTTTTTTTTTTTTTGTGGTTTTTGGCCAGGGCTAGGTTTGAACCTGTCACCTCCAGCATATGGGACCGGCGCCCTACTCCTTGAGCCACAGGCACCACCCCAATTTGTAACATTTTTAATATAACCAATTTCCTTGTGTCTTTAGGAACTGGATGATTTCTGTAACCCCATCATTTATAAACCTAAACCAAAAGTAGAAGTTGCTGAAGACAAAGCAAAAGCTAATAGTGAACATAATGGACCAATGGATAGACAGAGTGGAACTGAAACTAAACCAGATACAGCAAAAGACACCTCACAGCATACTAAATCTTCTGGCGAGATGGAAGTGGAATAAGTCTTAATTTTATCTTCGCATAATTGAAACAGTGAAAACAACCATAAGGTCCATTCTTCTTTTACATCTGGTACATACAACAGATGTTCAGTTGTTCTTAACCACTTTTTGTCATTTGTTTTTTGGAGTAGTTTTGAAGAGTGTTTTATATTGAGTGCACTTCTGTTCATTTCCATTGCTGTTGTTTATTTGAAGCTTTAGCTGAATATAGATTTACAAGTCAGTTTAAGCTTTCTTGACGTATTTTATAGCAAACATTTAGGATTGGAATGTAGTTGGCAACAATCTACCTTATTTAAAGCTTCCACTTGGATAAACCTCAGTTCCTTTATTCAGAAAGGGATGAAGTATTGCACTATTGTTGCAGAAACACAGATTTAATTGCATTGTTATTTTGAAAAACAAAAATTGAAATTGATGGGGTTGAAAGCCGCTGAAGCACTGACCTTTTTCTACTTATTGTATTGTTTTAATTTAAATGTTAAAACAAATAAGAGGTTCTTTGACAAATTAGTCCATCTCATTGATGTACCATGAGAACTCCAAAGCTTTGTTGTCATCACATGAATGAAATAAATCACACTTGTAAGGGAAAATGCACACTTTTATGTTAAGATGACACCAGCAGTTTGTTGCTTTTATTAGTAATGTGGATTGATGTTTTCTCAGAGTAACTCGGTGTCTCTCATTTGAAACTTTTGATCTACTTGTCCTGAAGACCAGCTGCTGCTAAAATAATGCTAACCTAAAGATACAGAAGTCTTTGATGGAATTACCTTCATGTTATGGAGGAAATGCTGTTGACCTACTCAGACGTGCATCTGTGATGTTGATAGCCTTGTTTTAGTTAATATTTGTCTTAGTTTTCTTAATTGATTTTGTTAACAATACCTTAATACAAGGTAGGAAGAAATGGCACATTGTATTGCATTATATACATTTATCATTGATTTACCTAATGTTACAGAATACATAGACACTATTAAATAAGCAGTAATACTTGAAAAAGAGCTCTTATACCATAAGTGTTAGGAAATAGTGCTTGTAATAAATTTAAGTATGTTATTTGTCAACAGGCAAAATATAGAATGTTACATAGTGTTATATGATATGATGTGATTAAATTATAGTTTCTGCTGTTAATATTACCTTTTGAAACCTTGGCTCCGGTTTTAGTGCTTCTTATATATAAATGGGAGAAGGATCAGTAAATTTAAGAAATGTTAAGGACCTACTCTGTGCTTCATCACCAGACCTATTCACATTGTTCATTTCTGTCCAGAGGCCTTGAACCTAAGTATGGAAACAAACTGAAATGATGTTTCAAACTATAAGAGAAGGAGGCATAGACAAATGTATGGGCCCTTGTGTTCTTAATACCAATCAACTAGACTGACCTAGGTTAAAATTTTGAAAGGCTTATTTTTTCCCAAAGATAAATCTTTGTATTAAGAAGAATTAATACTGACTTTTCTTAAGTAGTAAAAATTGAGAGTATAATATCTTTAGGGATAGTCATTATTTCTTAAACTAGTTCTCTAAGAGAGATTTTGTTTCTACAATGTAGTCTGCACTGAATAGAGTGTATGGAGCCAGTGCATTTTGCGGGGATTTTTATTCAGCTTTTTGGGAGGAAGTGTCTCTTTTTGTAGTAAAAACAATTATATAGACCCAATATATTTTTAAATGTCCTTTAGTCTTTAAAACTATTTTTCTCTTAATGTTCTTAAAATGAAATGATTATATCCAGTAAGTGATAAAATACCTGTATCAGTTTTTATTTGTACGTTGAATATATAGATTGATTTCAGGAAAAGCATGAAGGTTGTGAAAGCAAATCTCTAACAGTGCAAGTAGGGACTTTATAGCTTTTGAGTTAAGACTCCCACCCCACTTGGTTAGGAGCTATGCCTCAGAAAATTCCTGGGAGTAATTGTGAGAACATCCCTTTCTATATCTGAATTGTCTAGGCTATCCTGACATTTTCGTTCCTGCTTTGAAGTCACCTTAGGTAGTTTTGTGTTTTCATCATATATATAACACCAATTTTTACAGTTATGTAACATTTCATTTAATAAGTTAGACT
Source organism: Nycticebus coucang (assembly GCF_027406575.1). Classification (NCBI taxonomy): domain Eukaryota; kingdom Metazoa; phylum Chordata; class Mammalia; order Primates; family Lorisidae; genus Nycticebus; species Nycticebus coucang. The sequence continues at coordinate 54,171,507 of NC_069780.1, forward strand.
TCAAAGGTAACATGTACTTTTCCTACCCATTTATTCAATTTAAATGATAATTTCAAAAGTCATTTAATCTTATATATTGCTATTTATTTAATTTGTTAATGAAAAAGAATATAGTATTCTCCATTATACAGGGTGGCCATAAAGTTTGTGTGCAATTTTAATAGTTGTACAATCTACGAACTTTGTGGCCACCCTGCACAGTTTTGGATAGCTGTATGGTTCAGTCAAATTTTAATCTGCATTGAAATACACAAGACTAGACAAAAGATTTTTTCAAAATAAAAGGCTTCTATTTTAGAAGATACTTTAAAAGATGCATAGAAACCGTGCATAGTGGCATACATCTATGCTCCCAGCTACTTGGGAGGCTGAGGCAGGGAGGATTGTTCAACTTCAGGAGTTCAAAGCTGCTGTGAGTTATGAACACTTCTCTGCATTGCAGCTTGGGAGACAGGGTGAAGCCTCATCTAAAAAAAAAAAAAAATTATTGCATTCACAAAAAATGCATAAAAACAGCATTTTCTTATAGTAAGCAAAATAAGTATATCAGAAATAATCTAGAATGATTGACATAGATTAGTATACTGTGACTCAATGTAAATGATAGTTTCAAAAAACAGCTCTGGATAAAAAGTTGTACTGTTTATAAAAAAACAAAGATTATTAAACAATATAACAAAAAAAGTCTGTAATGATTTAATGCCTTAGCAGTAATAGAAAATTCTTAAGTTTTAGAAAAATTAGAAACAGTACCCCAAAGAATTTGGCTATTAGAAAAACAGATAAGGTTATAACAAGTTTAGTAGAAGAACTAAGGGCAAGAAGTAAAGGTTTCTTAGACCTTTTTTTTTTTTTTTTAATTTTGGTCAGTTCTTAGTATATTTGTGATCATTCCCTAGAGAGAAGTGATAGAAAAAGTGAATTTGGGCAATAAATAATGAATATAATGGCAGTTAAAACATTTTGTCTAGCTGGGTGTTGTGGCAGGCACCTGTAGTCCCAGCTAGTTGGGAGGCTGAGGCAAGAGAACTGCCTAAGCCCAAAAGCTGGAGGTTGTTGTGAGTTGTGACGCCATGGCCCTCTACTGAGGGTGACAAGTGAGACTCTGTCTCTTAAAAAAAGGGGAGGGTGGGGCGGCACCTGTGGGTCAAGGAGTAGGGGGCCGACCCCATATACCAGAGGTGGCAGGTTCAAACCTGGCCCTGGCCAAAAATTGCAAAAAAAAAAAACCCAAAAAACAATTTTGTCAAGGTTAACACATCTTTAACTGTTTTGAAGTAACTGTTTTTGAAAAATTATCTATATTCAAAGGTCAAATAGAATTTGAATACAGTGATTAAATTAGATGACTTCAGTTTAACCTAAAATGGATAGAACCATCTTTCCATTTTTATAAATTTTAAATGTAACAATGAGCCTGTAAACACTCCTTTTGGGTTTCCTATTGGTTTAATCATTCATATTTGGTAGTCCACAGTTATAGCCTTTGCATTAATTTTACATACCATGTAGTGATTCTTAAATATAACTTCATCTTTCTCAGTTTTTAGACGTTTACAGCAAAAAACTTTAAATCTTATTTTGTGGTTAAACTTCAAAAGTTTGGAATCATAAGCAGATTTGGGTTTTGTGATATTTGTGTAAAATGTAATGAGATGCATAGCTGATTGTATTGATACATCAATTAATATTTAAACTCTGGTGGCATTGATTAAAGAGAACCACTGACGACTTTTCAAGTGACATAGCAAACTAATCTTAAAGCAGTCAATTTCAGAAGATACTTTTTAATCAAAATAATGCCAGGTTACTGATACCTTTTGGGTTTTGTTGAGGTGTGATTTAATCTAAAGATTTTAAAATAATTCCCAGGAAGTACAAAGTCTTTCTTTTGATTAACAAAAATGTAATAAAGATCAAAGACGAAGACTCTTAACCCAAAGAAACTTTAGCTATTTAACTATCACAACTCTAATTAAAAATGCACTGAAATTGATACTCTTTTTCTATACTCAAGTTACCTAACAAGAGCTTTGGGTTTATAATACTACCAAATGTCTTTATTAATTTTTTTTTGCTATACTCAAGGTTAGTTATTTCAAACAATAAAAGAACACCTGGAATTTCTTAGGAGAAAAGGAGAAAATCTAAGTATCTATGGAAATAGTCAGTACTTACATGTGGTAATGGCTCCAGATCCCTAAGAATATAACCTCTAGTATATTGTTAGAGTAAGTATTGAAAGAAAAAAGCATGTTTGCTAAAGTACATTGTTAAATTACTTAACTTTTCAAGTCAGAGAAACAAAGCTAATTGAATCATTGAATATTTGTTTCAGTCTGTCAGGCAAGTCAAAATCCATAACAAAAAAAAATTTATAGTATGACCTTTGCTTTGCAGGCCCTAATTTAATGTCATCTCTTAAGTCACAGAATGATTACTAGGGAAATATATTGATACCTAAAATAAACTATCCTATAAAAAAGATCAGCAAAATTCAACATGTTTTAGATAGTTTAATTGCATAATAGCATATGAACTATAATTGCAAATGATTTTAGTCTTTCCTGTTCTTTTATGTATCCTCTTACCCAGTTCTAAACTTTCAAATAGTCATTGTTTTTCTCAAGTATATTTTGCTTTTTATTTTGTATTATTCTTTAAATATTTTCCATGGCTTTTTAAAAATAGTTTCACTGTTAACCTAATCACTTAGATAGGATACTTAGATAATTTTACTATCTTTGTTTCCTTTTTGATACTAAATCTTGCTGTTGAGAATCGTTAGGCTTTAAATTCATGAGAGATAAGCCATGTTATAAATTTCTTTATATAACGTCTCAAAAATTTTATAGTGTCATTGAGTAGAATATTTTTATATCCTGACCTTAGAATGATTTCATATAATTCTGGATCAAAATTGGTCAGTTCCGTGAGTACTGCCTGTTAAGTAAACAACATCCTTCATATTCAATCCAGATACCAATATGATAAAATAACAGTCAGGAAATTCAAAATAATTGTTAAAGGTTAGATACTTTTAGTTCTTTGGTGCTTTCTAATTATGTGCGTGTGTTATTTATGCATCTTCCTTTTTTAGTTTTCTAAATGTTTTACTTTGGAGGACTTGAGTTAAAATGCTCTTAAAATACATGAATCAACCCAGAATGTAGATGTTAGAATGTAATTAGAAGTGGTAATCTAGGTAAAGGAAGCTTTAAAGCTTTAAACTTCTATTATCTAGTGGCTCGGAAAGAGACTGACATTAAAAATGATTACCTTTCATATTTGGCAGGATGAAACCATTGTTGTTTAATACCATAATATATAGAAGCAGCTTTTCAATGAAATTACTATATGTTTAGTACTCATATTATGGCATCCAACTCATTTTTTCTTTTCTTCAACCATTATTAAAGTAATTTATGTACATAATGACTCTGACTCTAGTCATTAGTGAAAAGAACTTTAGTTCCTACTAGCTAATTACTTTTTTCCTTAAGAAAACTACACTTGATTTCTTGATTTCCCCATTTATTTTCAGTATAAACAGCCACCAGTGTAAAGCAGAAAAATGATAAGTGTGATGTCTATAAAAATAAAAATGAATTTTGCATGTAATACACCCTTAGCATCAATGAGAAGACGTAAGAATGGTTTGTGATGTTGGTAACATTATAGGAATATATCTTTGGCATATAATTGTGATTGACAAGCATATCCTTAAAATTGTTTACATATGGCAGTATCAAAGTATATAAAATATTTTCTATGTATGTAAGTTGCATCTTTCATACCAGTGAACAAGCAATAAGTACACTTCTTTTTTTGGATGGCAGCGCACATTGTCAAGAATCATGTAATTATAATAAATAACTGTCTACCTACTCCTTGAACCATGAATTTTGCAGATCTGAGATTTAATTTTCACATATTGAACTTCACTGATTTAATGATAGGGGACAGGTCATCATGTTAGTTTGCAAAAGTTTGCTTAGCAATGAGCGTTTTTAACCACCTAAATTGGCAAATTTTTCAAACCTGCAGATAATATTGACTATGAAAACTGTAGTAGTACTATGCCAGTGTGGAAAGGGTTGTAGAGAAACACTCCAGGAACAAGTGAATTTGAAGATTGCAGAAATTCTCAATAAGTAAACAGGGGAACTCTTTCACCCAGAGATTGTGGTAACATGTCCTTCTCTCTTTGATCCTACTGTTGCTGATTAAAAGGTGTCAAATAGCTTAGCATGTTGAGATAAGAAAATGTTTGAGGTCCGATGGTCCATATTAGAGCATTTAGTTCTTAATTTTTTAGGAGGTTGAACAACTTATGAAAATTTGAAGGATATAGATCTTTAATCCAGAAAAATGTTTATACCCCCATGGGCTTTGAGCCTTACAATGAAATGGAAATAAATACTTTACAAGTCTTCAAGGCCAAACACTTGGCTATCCATTTCTATTCATCTTTTTTCTGACTTTGAGAGAATTCGATTGTGCTTTTTAAAAATAATACAAACAAAGCTGTATTATCAAAGGTGATAAGTATACGCCTGAAAGGATTTGTGTATTGGTTTTAGAGATAGCATTTGAAGTTAAATGGGAAAGAATCTGTAATAAAGTTTACTATCTTGTAGTAAACTTGATAGTTGAAAGATTATATGTGGTTTATGGAGAGACTTCTTAAATGTAATGATGTGATGGTTAAAAATAAATTGATGGGAAAGGATATACTAAGAAAATGCCTGTTGAAGTGTGAAAAAGTTGATGAGATAAAATTTATTTTTAAGGTAAAGAAAGGGATGTTGGGATAAAGAGTAAGCTATCTTTTATAATAATAATTGGAGCTGTTTGCCAGGAGTATAACAGCTTTAAAACAACAGCCTCAAAATAATTGGCAGTGAGTTGTGGCCACCAAAAATAGGGATAGTTGCTAATAGGCACTAAGATTATAAAAGAATGGGGTAAAATGATTAAAAGCTGGATCTGATGGACTTACATAAACTTTGTCACTGAATTATTTAGGTAAAACTTCTCATGTATTCAACCAAAGAAAATCTCAATAAATACCAATGACCATTGTTCAGATTTTCAAATAATAGTATAGTAAAATTAGAAGTGACCTATGAAGTAGAGTGATTATGGTTAATGTATTATATATTTCCAAATATGTAAAATGTCCCTAACATATAAAAACGATATAGATGATAGGTGAACTATACCCTAAATACCCTGACTTTGATCATCATCATATACATTCTTTTTTTTTTTTTTTTTTCAGTTCTTCAGATGACTGGTCTGAAATATATTCACTAGACTACACTTTGTCTTTTGGTTAAGTCATGAGCTCCTTGAGGGCCATGAACATGTTTTCCTCAGTTTTGTATTTTCAAAGCCAACAGTTCTTGGCATAGAGTAGATACTTAAGTAATATTTGCTCAATAAATGATATTGAAAAATAAAACATTCAGTGTAAATAATTATAATGTTGAAAGCCAGGATGACATAATAGAAATAATGCTTTCCTCAGATCAAAAGACTAGACATTAAATCTTTTCTCTGAACCTTAGTAGCAGTGTGACATTGAGCAGCTAATTTAAGCCTTCGGATTGAGTTTCCTCAACTTTTTAAATTAATAATTCTCTAACCTAAGAAAAATATTATGAGAATTAAATTGTGTAATGATTATGAATGTTCATTAAAGTTAAGAAACACTAGAAAAATTTAAAGTATCTTTAAAATATTAGGTAAGATTTTCTCATTCACAAAATATTTAAGTCTAAAGAGTAATGGTTTTGATGCAAATTATTTGAAATATTTATTGTAACTTTTTATTAAATTAGATGTTATTTTTCCTTTTCTGGTGATGGCTAGACCAGAAGAAACTAAACAAATTTTGCATTTTCTCATTCATTTTAACAATATTTGTTAAGATCTACTATGTGCCTGGTACTATCCTACGCTCATGGGCTACATCAGTGTACCCCCCATTGGGTGCCACAGTGGCTCACACCTGTAATCCTTGCACTCTGGGGGGGCTGAAACAGCTGGATTGTTTGAGCTCAGGCGTAAAAGATCAACCTAAGCAAGAGCAAGACCCTGTCTCTAAAAATAGTCAGGCATTGTGGCAGGCACCTGCAGTCCCAGCTACTCACGAGGGTGAGGCAAGAGGATCGCTTGGGCCCAGGTGTTTGAGGTTGCTGTGAGCTGTGAAACCACGGAACTCTACCAAGAGTGACAGAGTTAAGACTCTGTCTCAAAAAAACAAAAAAAGCCCTATCTTGTTAAGCTTACATTCTAGCAGTAAGTACATAAACAATAAGCATATCTAATACATAAATTATTACAGTATGTTAGCAGAGGATAGAAGCTATGGAAAAAAAGATAAAATAGAGGCTTAACCCGGGCGCAGTGGCTCACCCCTGTAGTCCCAGCACTGTGGGAGGATGAGGAGGGAGAATTGCTTGAGCTCAGGAGTTTGAGATTTGCCCGAGTAAGAGTAAGACCCAGACTCCTAAAAAAACGGAAAAACTCAGCTGGGCGCTGCAGCAAGCACTTGTAGTCCTAGCAGCTTCCAGAGGCTGAGGCAGCAGGATTCTGCATTCTGCTCAGGGCATAGGGTGGGACTCTGTCTCAAAAAAAAAAAAAGGCTTAAGGAAACTCTTCTGCCCCTTCTACTATGTTGGTACACAGCTAAAATGTGCCATCTTAAGAAAGCAAGCCCTCACCAGACAACCAAGTCTGCCAGTAACTTGATCTTGACTTTCCGTGATCAAGGCTCCAGAACTGAATGGTGAGAAATAAACTTCTGTTGTTTATAAACTACCCAATTTATGAAATTTTGTTATAAGAGCCTGAATGGAATAAGACATCCCAGATATCCACATTCCTAATTCCTTCACCGCCATCAAATCTTTACTTGAATGTCACCATCTCACTGAAGCCTGACCCCTCTATTCAAAAGTACATCCCACTCTCCAGCATGCCTAATCCTCTCCCTACTTATTAACCCCAATTTTTCCTTCATCCTTTGCATAGACATTCTTTGCATGTAAAAAATACCACATGTATACTATAAGTATTTGGAAATATTTAATAAAAAATTTTAACCAAATTGCCTATGAAGATAACTCTGTAAGACATTCCATATGTAGATGTTTGAATTGAATTATGCTATTAATATCAAAAATCACTGATCACAGATCACCTTAACAGAATAACAGTGAAAAAGCTTGAAGTATTGTGGTAATTATCTAAATGTGACACAGAATAAGTGAGCACAGGGTGTTAGGAAAATGGTACCAATAGACTTGCTTTTAAATACAGGGTTGCCATGTATAATAGCTACAAATAAAATACTTAGAAATATATTTAACCAGGGAAGTGAAAGACCTCTACATGGAGAACTAAAAGACATCCATTAAAGAAATCACAGATGATGCAAACAAACAGGAAAACACCGCATGCTCCTGGATTGGTAGGGTCAACATCATTAAAATGTCCATTCTGCCCAAAGTGATTTACAAATTCAATACAATTCCCATCAAAATACCAGTGCTTCACAGCTCTAGAAAAAAATCCATCAACAATGATGAACACATGGGCAGGAAATGTAAGTTAAAGTTTACATAAACAATGGTAATTAAAAAAAATACTACAAATTATTTTCTCTAACTGGTGCTACAAGAAACAATACATTTATGTTGATGATTGGTCTATTTAAGGTGAAAGATTTGTTCTTAAGTTTTTTCTTTTTGTTACAACTGAAAGTTCTGTACAGTGACTTTTCACAACTTTATTTTTTGAAAAGAAAATAAAGCAGAGTAAAAAGGAAAAAAAAAGAAAAAAGAAACTTCATTTGGAACCAAAAAATGACCTAATAACCAAAATAGTCTTAAGCAAAAAGAATAAATCTAGAGTCATCACATTACCTGACTTCAAATTATACTACAAGCCTATAGTAATCAAAACAGCATGGTACTGAATAAAAATAGACACAGACCAGGGCAGCGCCTGTGGCTCAAGGAGTAGGGCGCCGGTCCTATATGCCAGAGGTGGTGGGTTCAAACCCAGCCTTGGCCAAAAACCAAAAAAAAAAAAAAAAAGGACACAGACCAATGTAACAGAATAGAGAACCCAGAAATAAACCCACATAGCTATGGATATGGGCAGTGATATGACCCCACTGATCATATACAAACAAAAAATACAATACCGAGTTTTATATTTACTTATCTAGTTATCTTTATCAGTATTCTTTATTTCTTTTTCTGGTTTTGTTATTACCTGGCATCCTTTAATTTTCACCTAAGGGATTTACCTTTTAGCATTTTTTTTTAAGAGACAGTTTTACTTTGTCACCCTTGGTAGAGTGCTATGGCGTCACAGCTCACAGCAATCTCCAGCTCTTGGGCTTAGGCAGTTCTCTTGCCTCAGCCTCACGAGTAGCTGGGACTACAGGCACCTGCCACAATGCCCGGCTATTTTTTTTGTTGTTGCAGTTCCCGGCCGGGTTCAAACCCGCCACCCTCAGTATATGGGGCCAGTACCCTAATCACTGAGCCACAGGCACTGCCCACTTTTAGCATTTCTCACAAGGCAGGTCTACTACCAAAAAAAATCCCTCAGATTTCCTTTATCTGGGAATGTTTTTCTCCTTCATTTGTGAAGCTTCTGCCAGATAGAATTCATGGTTGGCAGGTTTTTTTGTTTGTTTGTTTTTGTTTTTCAGTTTTTGGCCGGGTCTGGGTTTGAACCTGCCACCTCTAGCATACTGGGCCAGTGACCTACTCATTTGAGCCACAGGCACTGTCTGATTTTTTATTTTTTCTTCTAGCATTTTAAATGTTTCAGTACACTGGGCAGTGCCTGTGGCTCAAGGAGTAGGGCACCAGCCCCATATACTGGAGGTAGTGGGTTCAAACCTGACCCCAGCCAAAAAAAAAAAAAAATGTTTCATTATGCTGTTTTGAAACATAGTTTCTAATGAAAAATCAGCTGTTAATCTTATTGATCTATCATGGTAATTGACTTCTCAGTGATTTTAAGACTCTTTGTTCTTAGTTTGAATATAATGTGTTTTGTGTGGATTTTTTTGTTTCAGGGTTTCTTTGTTTTTTGTTTTGAGACAAGTGTCTCACTTTGTCACCCTCAGTAGAGTGCTACGGTGTCACAGCTCACAGCATCCTCAAACTCTTGGGCTTAAGCAATTCTCTTGCCTCAGCCTCCCGATTAGCTGGAACTACAAGCACCCTCCACAATGTCTGGCTATTTTTTGTTTGTTTGTTTAGCAGGCCCCAGGCTAGGTTCCAACCCACCAGCCCCAGAGCATGTGGCCAGCACCCTATCCACTGAGCTACTGCCGCCCTGTTTGTTTTGATACAGAGTCTCATTTTCTTGTCCCAAGTAGAGTGTCCTGGCGTCATAGCTCACAGCAACCTCAAACTCTTGGGCTCAAGTGATCCTCTTGCCTCACCCTCCCAAGTAGCGGGAACTACAGGTGCCCACCACAATACTGGCTACTTTTTTTTTTTCTTTTTTGAGACAGAGTCTCATTATGTCACCCTCGGTAGAGTGCCGTGTTGACCCAGCTCACAGCAACTTCAAACTCTTGGGCTTAAGTGATTCTCCTGCCTCAGCCTCCCAAGTAGCTGGGACTACAGGCACCTGCTGCAATGCCTGGCTATTTTTTGATTGCAGTTGTCATTGTTTAGCAGGCTGGGGCCAAGCTCGAACTCACCAGCTTCGGTATATGTGGCTGGCGCCCTACTCACTGAGCTATTTGGCCAAACCTCTTTTTTTATTTATTTATTTTTTTTGAGAGACAGGTTTTCCTCTTGCTCAGGCTGGTCTCCAACTCACTCATGACCTCAAGCAGTCCACCTCCCTCAGCCTCCCACTGTGCTGGGATTATAGGCATGAGCCACCATGCTTGGCCTAGATTTTTTTTTTAGTCTATTTTACTTGGAGTTTGCTGAGTTTCTTAAAAGTGAAGATTCATGCCTTTCATTAAATTTGAAGAGTTTTCAGCCATTATTTTTTCAAATATACTTTCTGCCCTCTTCTTTCTCCTCTCCTGAAACTTCCATTATGCGTATGTCGATATATTTGGCAGTATCCCACATGTTTCTTAGGCTCTGTCCATTTTTCTTCATTCTTTTTTCTTTTTACTTATCAGGATGAATAATTCCTGTTGACTTATTTTTCTTTTTTTTTTTTTTTCTTTTTTTTTTTTTTATTGTTGGGGATTCATTGAGGGTACAATAAGCCAGGTTACACTGATTGCAATTGTTAGGTAAAGTCCCTCTTGCAATCATGTCTTGCCCCCATAAAGTGTGACACACACCAAGGCCCCACCCACCTCCCTCCTTCCCTCTTTCTGTTTCCCCCCCCATAACCTTAATTGTCATTAATTGTCCTCATATCAAAATTGAGTACATAGGATTCATGCTTCTCCATTCTTGTGATGCTTTACTAAGAATAATATCTTCCACGTCCATCCAGGTTAATACGAAGGATGTAAAGTCTCCATTTTTTTTAATGGCTGAATAGTATTCCATGGTATACATATACCACAGCTTGTTAATCCATTCCTGGGTTGGTGGGCATTTAGGCTGTTTCCACATTTTGGCGACTGTAAATTGAGCTGCAATAAACAGTCTAGTACAAGTGTCCTTATGATAAAAGGATTTCTTTCCTTCTGGGTAGATGCCCAGTAATGGGATTGCAGGATCAAATGGGAGGTCTAGCTTGAGTGCTTTGAGGATTCTCCATACTTCCTTCCAGAAAGGTTGTACTAGTTTGCAGTCCCACCAGCAGTGTAAAAGTGTTCCCTTCTCTCCACATCCACGCCAGCATCTGCAGTTTTGAGATTTTGTGATGTGGGCCATTCTCACTGGGGTTAGATGATATCTCAGGGTTGTTTTGATTTGCATTTCTCTAATATATAGAGATGATGAACATTTTTTCATGTGTTTGTTAGCCATTCGTCTGTCGTCTTTAGAGAAAGTTCTATTCATGTCTCTTGCCCATTGATATAAGGGATTGTTGGCTTTTTTCATGTGGATTAATTTGAGTTCTCTATAGATCCTAGTTATCAAGCTTTTGTCTGATTGAAAATATGCAAATATCCTTTCCCATTGTGTAGGTTGTCTCTTTGCTTTGGTTATTGTCTCCTTAGCTGTACAGAAGCTTTTCAGTTTAATGAAGTCCCATTTGTTTATTTTTGTTGTTGTTGCAATTGCCATGGCAGTCTTCTTCATGAAGTCTTTCCCCAGGCCAATATCTTTCAGTGTTTTTCCTATGCTTTCTTGGAGGGTTTTTATTGTTTCATGCCTTAAGTTTAAGTCCTTTATCCATCTTGAATCAATTTTTGTGAGTGGGGAAAGGTGTGGGTCCAGTTTCAGTCTTTTACATGTAGACATCCAGTTCTCCCAACACCATTTATTGAATAGGGAGTCTTTCCCCCAAGGTATGTTCTTGTTTGGTTTATCAAAGATTAGGTGGTTGTAAGATGTTAGTTTCATTTCTTGGTTTTCCATTCGATTCCAAGTGTCTATGTCTCTGTTTTTGTGCCAGTACCATGCTGTCTTGAGCACTATGGCTTTGTAGTACAGACTAAAATCTGGTATGCTGATGCCCCCAGCTTTATTTTTATTACAGAGAACTGCCTTAGCTATACGGGGTTTTTTCCAGTTCCATACAAAACGCAGAATCATTTTTTCCAAATCTTGAAAGTATGATGTTGGTATTTTGATAGGAATGGCATTGAATAGGTAGATTGCTTTGGGAAGTATGGACATTTTAACAATGTTGATTCTTCCCATCCATGAGCATGGTATGTTCTTCCATTTGTTAATATCCTCCGCTATTTCCTTTCTGAGGATTTCATAGTTTTCTTTATAGAGGTCCTTCACCTCCTTCGTTAGGTATATTCCTAGGTATTTGATTTTCTTTGAGACTATGGTGAAGGGAGTTGTGTCCTTAATTAGCTTCTCATCTTGACTGTTATTGGTGTACACAAAGGCTACTGACTTGTGGACATTGATTTTATATCCTGAAACATTACTGTATTTTTTGATGACTTCTAGGAGTCTTGTGCTTGAGTCTTTGGGGTTCTCTAAGTATAAGATCATGTCGTCAGCAAAGAGGGAGAGTTTGACCTCCTCTGCTCCCATTTGGATTCCCTTTATTTCCTTGTCTTGCCTAATTGTATTGGCTAGAACTTCCAGCACTATGTTGAATAGTAAAGGTGACAGAGGACAACCTTGTCTGGTTCCAGTTCTAAGAGGAAAAGCTTTCAGTTTTACTCCATTCAGTAAAATATTGGCTGTGGGTTTGTCATAGATAGCTTCAATCAGTTTTAGAAATGTGCCACCTATGCCTATACTCTTCAGAGTTCTAATTAGAAAAGGATGCTGGATTTTATCAAATGCTTTTTCTGCATCTATTGAGAGGATCATGTGATCTTTATTTTTGCCTCTGTTAATATGGTGGATAACGTTTATAGACTTGCGTATGTTAAACCAGCCTTGCATCCCTGGGATGAAGCCTACTTGATCATGATGAATGACTTTTTTGATGATAAGCTGTAATCTATTGGCTAGGATTTTGTTGAGAATTTTTGCGTCTATGTTCATGAGTGAGATTGGTCTGAAATTCTCCTTTTTGTTTGGGTCTTTTCCTGGTTTTGGTATCAGGGTGATGTTTGCTTCATAGAATGTGTTGGGGAAGATTCCTTCTTCCTCAATTTTTTGGAATAATTTCTGCAGTACAGGAATAAGCTCTTCCTTGAAGGTTTGATAGAATTCTGGAGTGAAGCCATCTGGACCAGGGCATTTTTTGGTTGGAAGCTTTTTTATTGTTTCTTTGATCTCAGTGCTTGAAATTGGTCTGTTCAGGAGCTCTATTTCTTCCTGGCTGAGTCTAGGGAGAGGGTGTGATTCCAAATATTGATCCATTTCTTTCACATTGTCAAATTTCTGGGCATAGAGTTTCTGGTAGTATTCAGAGATGATCTCTTGTATCTCTGTGGGATCAGTTGTTATTTCCCCTTTATCATTTCTGATTGAGGTTACTAGAGATTTTACTTTTCTATTCCTCGTTAGTCTGGCCAATGGTTTATCTATTTTATTTATTTTTTCAAAAAACCAACTCCTTGTTTCATTAATTTTCTGAATGATTCTTTTGTTTTCAATTTCATTGATCTCTGATTTGATTTTGGATATTTCTTTTCTTCTACTGAGTTTAGGCTTAGATTGTTCTTCCTTTTCCAATTCCATAAGATCTCTTGTGAGATTGTTGATGTGCTCTCTTTCAGTTTTTCGAATGTAGGCATCTAAAGCGATGAATTTTCCTCTCAAAACTGCTTTTGCAGTATCCCACAGGTTTTGGTAGCTTGTGTCTTCATTGTTGTTATGCTCAAGGAAGTTAATGATTTCCTGTTTTATTTCTTCCTGCACCCATCTGTTATTCAACAGAAGATTGTTTAGTTTCCATGCCTTTGGGTGGGGTCGAGCATTTTTGTTAGAGTTGAGTTCCACCTTTAGTGCCTTATGGTCTGAGAAGATACAAGGTAAAATTTCAATTCTTTTGATTCTGTTGATATTTGTTTTGTGTCCCAGGATATGATCAATTTTGGAGAATGTTCCATGGGGTGATGAGAAGAATGTATATTCTTTATCTTTGGGGTGGAGTGTTCTATATGCGTCTATCAAGCACAGTTGTTCTAGAGTCTCATTTAAGTCTCTTATATCCTTGTTTAATTTCTGTTTAGAGGATCTGTCCAGCTCTGTAAGAGGAGTGTTAAAGTCCCCTGTTATGATGGTATTATCAGATATCATATTGCTCAGACTGAGTAAGGTCTGCTTCAAGAATCTGGGAGCATTTAAATTGGGTGCATAAATATTTAGAATTGAAATGTCTTCTTGTTGTATTTTTCCCTTGACCAATATAAAGTGACCATCTTTGTCTTTTTTGACTTTAGTTGCTTTAAATCCACATGTGTCTGAAAATAAGATTGCAACTCCTCTTTTCTTCTGAATTCCATTTGCCTGAAAAATTGTCTTCCAACCCTTGACTCGGAGCTTTAATTTGTCTTTTGAAGCCAGGTGTGTTTCTTGCAGACAGCAAATGGATGGCTTGTGTTTTTTAATCCAGTCAACCAATCTATGTCTCTTCAGTGGGGAATTCAAGCCATTAACATTTATTGAGATAATTGACAAGTGTGGTAGTATTCTATTCATCTTATTTTGTGAGAGTCCATTGCTTAGTTTTATCTTTTGCATCAGTGTGGAGGTTTGGTTCTGTCCTTTAATTTCTGAGTTCTTACTTTGCTGCTGATCCATTGTGGTGGTCAGTGTGCAGAACAGGTTGAAGTATTTCCTGTAGAGCTGGTCTTGTTGTGGTGAATTTCCTCAATGTTTGTATATCCGTAAATGATTTGATTTCTCCATCAATTTTGAAGCTTAGCTTAGCAGGGTACAGAATTCTGGGCTGAAAATTGTTCTGTTTAAGTAGATTAAAGGTAGATGACCATTGTCTTCTTGCTTGGAAAGTTTCATTAGAGAAGTCTGCTGTCAATCTGATGGATTTGCCCCTGTAGGTCAACTGGCGCTTACTCCTGGCAGCTTGCAGAATCTTTTCTTTGGTCTTGACTTTGGAGAGGTTCATCACAATGTGTCTTGGAGAAGCTCGGTTAGAGTTGAGGCGACCTGGGGTCCGATATCCCTCTGAAAGCAGTGTGTCAGAATCTTTGGTGATATTTGGGAAATTTTCTTTTATAATATTCTCTAGTATGGCTTCCATTCCTCTGGGGCATTCTTCTTCCCCTTCTGGAATTCCTATAACTCGTATGTTGGAACGCTTCATAAAGTCCCATAATTCTGACAGTGAACGTTCTGCTTTCTCTCTCTTCTTTTCTGCCTCTTTTACTATCTGAGTTATCTCAAAAACTTTGTCTTCTACCTCTGAAATTCTTTCTTCTGCATGGTCTAACCTGTTGCTGATACTTTCCATTGCATCTTTAAGTTCCCTAATTGACTGTTTCAGTTCCTTCAGCTCTGCTATATCCTTTTTATATTCTTCATATCGTTCATCTCTTATTTGATTCTGTTTTTGAATTTCCTTTTGGTTATTTTCCACTTTATTAACAGTTTCCTTCATTGTTTCCATCATTTCCTTCATTGTTTTCAACATGTGTATTCTAAATTCCCTTTCTGTCATTCCTAACATTTCTGTATAGGTGGAATCCTCTGCAGTAGCTACCTCATTGTCCCTTGGCGGTGTAGTTCTGGACTGGTTCTTCATGTTGCCTGGAGTTTTCTGCTGATTCTTCCTCATGGGTGATTTCTTTTATCTGTTTACTTGCCCTAATTTTCCTTTCAATTCCTCTTGCTCTTTAAGTTCTTGTGCCTGTGGACTAAGGGTTACAGGACCAGAAGGGTGAGAAGGTTTAAGAGCAAAAAAGCGATGAAGGAAATGAGGACCGAGTGATAAGAAAAAAAAAAATGAAAAAAAAGAAAAATAGAGAAAGGAGAGTGGTTGGGTGAAAGGAATATTGACAAAAAGAAGAGAGGCACAGAAAGAGGGAGACAGAGCAATATAGGTGTACAGTAGGGTACTTTGATACAACCTTAAAAAAAAAAACAAAACACCTTCTGGGGGTGCCAAGTGGGGTGGTTCCCTTGAGGTCAGCAGCTCTTTGCTAACCTGATCAGACACAGTACCCCACCTCCACCAAGTAGAGAGGAAAGACAAAAATGCTATAAATCAAACCAAAACAAGCAAACAGAAAACTTTACGGGATAAAATTGGCTGGAAAAACCAAATAATAGTGGTAGAAACACTAACAAAAATGAAGTTCTGATTATTGAAATAGGCAGCAATGGGAAATTATAATTAAACTAGAAAAATTGAGAAAGAAAAAGGATCTGTATGGAAAAGGTTGAACTTAAAAAACAAAACAACAATCTATAACGTCAAAATAAACAAAAAAAACAACCAAACCAAAAAAAAACCAAACAAAGAAACAAAAAAAAACACACACGCAACCAAAAACAAAGCAGTATGTATATGGAATTGAATATTGTCTGGGCAACACGTGGTCTTCTGGGGTATGAGATGTTAATCACAGTTCTGATATGACTGGAGGCTGCTAGTTTCTCGAACCCCAGCAGGTAGACACCCTAAATCTCTCTTCAGCCCACTTAAAAGGCACTTTGAACTTGTTCACTTACTGAGCAGAAGCTTTCTCAGGGAAGTGCTTGTTGCTGGAATCACTGCTGAAGTGGCTATCCACTTACCCTGTGTGTCAAAACTGGTCTCCCTCTGCCCCCGAGGGTTAGGGCTGCAAGGCGGCTCAGACCCCGCCCTTAGGCTACTTGGTCGCTGGGTTACCAGCTCCCACCCAATTCCAGCTCTGCGACCCTGAGGGCGTAGCTTGCCAGGGCAGATCGCTCACAATGTCTGCCTGTGACCCAGAGCCAAACTCTATTAGCTCCGTCTGGCTCAGCGGCTCAGACTGGGGCCCTAGACAAAGGCCAGAGTTCTCCGCACTCCCGCTCAGGCTCTCCCCAAGGCAGTTCAGCTGAGTGCCAAGTCCAAAGACACCAAAACAGTTCACAGGTAAGGCCTTTCTGGTTTGCAGTCTCGCTGCTACTGAACTTACAGTTGCGGGCGGGTTTAGGCGGATTGAACACACGCGACCACTTGCCGGTTTTCCACTGTTTTAGTCCTCCTCTTGGGGTCCAGAAGTCTCTCGCTGACTCCCTGTATCCTCTCAGGGGTGATGATAGGCAGATCCCACCAGCCAGAGATGCCTGGAGTCCTATATCCCCAGACTCATGGTGCCCAGATGCAAGGAAGCTGTTACTCGGCTGCCATCTTGCTCCACCCGTCTGTTGACTTATTTTTCAAGTTTGCTTGAATAAAGGGTATCCAAACTGGAAAAGAGGTGATCAAACTTGCTTTTCACTGACAATATGATTTTGTATCTAGAAAATCCCAAAGATGCCACCAAGAGACTTCTAGAGTTAATAAATTCAGCAAAGTCTCAGGTTACAATATCATTGTATACAAATCAGTAGCATTTTTATATACTAATAACAGTCAAACAGTTAAAGATTCAATACCACTCACAATAGCTAAAAAAAAAATACATAGGAATATACTTAAACAAGGAGGTGAAAGATATCTACAAGGAGAACTACAAAACAGGAAAAAACAGATGATACAAACAAATGGAAAAACACATCATGCTTGTGTGATCAGGAAAATAAACATTAAAATGTCCATACTGCACAAAGTGACTTACAGATTCAATGCAATCCCCATCAAAATACCAACATATTTCACATATCTAGGAAGAATGATTTCACACTTTGGAACCAAAAAAAGAGCCCAGATAGCCAAGTCAATCTTAAGCAAAAAACAAATCTGAAAGCATCACATTACCAGACTTCAAAGCATACTATAGTATGCTATATAGTAACCAAAACAGCATAGTATTGGTAGAAAAACAGAAACACAGACCAATGGAACAGGACAGAGAACCCAGATATAAAACCATCTACCTACAACCACCTGATCTTCGTCAAAGGAGACAACATAACACTGGGGGAAAAGAAGCCCTGTTCAGTAAATGGTGCTGGAAAAACTGGATAGCCACAAACAGAAGAATGAAACAGGACCCCTATCTCTCACCACTTAGTTAATTCAAGATGGGTAAAAGACTTAAATGTAAGGCATGAAGTCATAAAAATTCTAGGAGAAATGTAGGAAAAAACTCTTCCAGATGTTTGAAAGCCCGAGATGAAAGTAGAATATTCTGTTGTGCCAGAAAGTAAAGAATTGCTTAAAAAATTATAGATCCTGTCACAAGGACAGTCAGGTTAAAGAAGTCACTGACCAAATCTTAGACAATTTGAACATCAAAATATTGTGAAGTGAATGCCTAAGTCCATCCTGATAATACAGGGACTTCTTGACTTATAATTTGGCTATGTCCCAATAAGCCCATTATGAGCTGAAAATAATGTAAGTCAAAAATGCATTTAATACCCTGATAAACCTATTTTAAAGTCAAAGTATCAGAAGTTAAACCATCATAAATTGGGGACCATCTGTATATAGTTAAATAGGGCAAAAATAGGACTCTCTTAGCAAATTTTTTCCTAATAAGTGTGGAGGAGATGCACAATTATTATTTTGCAACAATCATAATAAAAACTAGACTAGCAAAATTATTAATGCTGCTAAATCAGAAGAGAGGTGTTTGATGAGGGGCAGGGTAGTTACATGAAATTCTAGTGTCTCCCAATAAATTGTTTATTACTTGCAAGTAGAAAGACAGCAACTTTTACAGTGGAAAAATGGGACCAAACTAACATCACTAATGAAAGACAAACAACATCACATGCCTTCAAATGTGGTACCCTGTAAAGAATATAATATCACTTATGTAATCTTACCAACAGGAATGCATAACATGAATCTAATCATGAGGAAACATCAGATAAACCCAAAGTAGGCAACATTTATATAAAATCATTTCCTTGTATCCCACCCCATACACACTCAAATGAAACTATGGTAATAGATGTATTTGCTAGTGAAAATCATTTCACAGTGTACAGGTATATTAAATCATCATGCTGTACAACTTGAACATACACAATTTTTATTTGTCAATTATACCTCATTAATACTGTAATAATGAATAAATAACTGGCCTGTCTTGGCGCCCGTTGCACAGTGATTACAGTGCTGGCCACATGCACCAAGGGTAGTGGGTTTGAACCCAGCCCCCAGCCAGCTAAACAACAATGACAACTGCAACAAAAAAATAGCTGGGCATTGTGGCGGGCACCTGTAGTCCCAGCTACTTGGGAGGCTGAGGCAAGAGAATTGCTTAAGCCCAAGAATTTGAGGTTGCTGTGAGCTGTAATGCCATGGCACTGTACCCAGGCAATGTAGTGAGACTCTGTCTCAAAAAAATAATACGCCTGTGGCTCAAAGAGGTAGGGCGCTGGCCCCATATGCCAGAGGTAGCTGGTTCAAACCCAGCCCTGGCCAAAAAACATAAAAAAATAAAAAATATATATAAAAAAAATAATAATAAATAAGTAAATAAGTAACTGGCCTGTACTTTTTTTTTTTGGATACAGCGTCTTACTTTGTTGCCCTCAGTAGAATGCTGTGGTGTCATAGCTCATAGCAACCTCAAACTCTCCAGCTCAAGAGATTCTCTTGCCTTAGCCTCCAGAGTAGCTGGAACTACAGGCACCAGGCCATAACACCTGTCTATTTTTTATAGATGGAGTCTCACTCTTTGGCTCAGGCTGGTCTCCAACCCGTGAGCTCAAGCCATCTGCCCTCCTTTGCGTCCCAGAGTGCTGGAATTATAGGCATGAGCCACCATCTAAGGCCTGGCTTGTACACTTCAAAAATCTCAATGTTATCAAAAGACAAAAGCTGAAGAACCCTTCCATATTAAAGGAGACTAAAAAGACATGGCAAATAAATGCAATGTGTGATCCAATGCTACATCTGTACTGGAGGGAAAGAATGCTTAAAAAAAAAAAAAAAAAAGACTTTGGCTAGGTGCCTGTAACTCAGCAGCTAGGGCACTGGTGGATTCGAACCCAGCCCCGGCCTGCCAAACAACAAGACAACTGCAACAACTACAACAAAAATAGCCAGGTGTTGTGGTGAGTGCCTGTAGTCCAGCTACTTGGAAGGCTGAAGCAAGAGAATTGCCTAAGCCCAAGAGTTTGAGGTTGCTGTGAATTGTGATGCTACAGCACTCTTCCGGGGCGACATAGTGAGACTCTGTCTCAGAAAAATAAAAGACATGGGCGGAGCCTGTGGCTCAGTGAGTAGGGCGACAGCCCCATATACCAAGGGTGGCGGGTTAGGGCCCTCCACCCCCCCACCCCCCCCCACCGGCCAAAATGCAACAAAAAAATGGCCGGGCATTGTGGTGGGCGCCTGTGGTCCCAAGTGCTGGGGAGGCTCAGGCAGGAGAATCACCTAAGCCCCGGAGTTTGAGGTTGCTGTGAGCTGTGTGACGCCACAGCACTCTACTGAGGGCGATAAAATGAGACTGTGTCTCTACAAAAAAAAAAGACATTGGAACAAGTGACAAAATCAGAATATGGATTGTAGATTATATCTGATGTTAATAGTGTAATCAATGGCAAACGTTTTGATTATCATAAAAATATATATATCCTCGTTCTTAAGAAATTTACACTTTAGGAATAAGGGGGTATGCAAACTATTCTAGAATGATTCAGATATACAGTAGGCTTATTTATACATTACTACATAACGTATGCATGTACATTCCATACTGAGAATACTAAAACGAGGCAAAATGTTCAGAACTGGTGAATCAAGAACAATTAGGAGTTCTCTATTCTCATAACTTGTCTGTAAGTTTGAAATTATTTCAAACCAAAACACACACAAAAAATGACAAATTATAAAACTTCTGGAAAGTCGGCAACAAAAACAACTCTTAACTGGAAGAGTAGAATCTGGGATCTAAATAAAAACTGCGCAAACATTGTAACATACAACCTTTAAGGAAGGATTTCAAGAAAAGGAACAACGTTTACTTTTCTTCACAGAGAATTTTTTACAGCTTTTATGTAGACAAACTTGATGCATTTACTGACATAGAGCTTTTAATTTAGAAACAGGGTCTGTGCACTAGTTAGAAACAGAGGGTCTGTGCACTAGTTCTATTGGCTAGACCTCCTTCCTTAGCATCACAATTTTCTCAATACTTTACTAATTTAAAGAATGGAGTTCGTTAAAGTACCGTAAACATTATAGTTAAGAAAAACATGGAGTTTTTCATAGTAATAGTGTAAATGGTGTTCGTTAAAGGTCATAATCTTTTTGCCTGTGCTTTTCTGTCAAGTCTAAACATTTGAAATTTTAGAATAGTTTAAACATTTTCCGCAATAAATTGCAAGTAGTTCTTCAGACCGTGAAGTAAGTAAGCGGTCGGGTGGCTGTACACATCTCTCGTCTCTCAGGCGGCCAACTTTCCACAGACTGCCGGCTCGCGCCTCCCCTGCCAAGCTTGAGGCAGCCAGAGCGCTTCCGGGCCTCCGCTGCGAGAGCTAGAACTCCCGGCGGGCCACGTAGAACCTACTGCGCATGCGCGCCCCGGCGCAGCCGCTGCGGAGGGACCAGTCTGGTTACGTCACCGCCAGCCTAGCTAGGACGGCTACAGGCGGGAGTTTTTCAAAATGGGAGTACAGGGGCACCGCCCAGGCTTTGGATTGTGTCAGGGAGAACTTTTAGTGCCTTTACCGTCGTCGCCGGGAGCGACGGCCTAAAGAGCCAAGCCTGATGGGCGCCAAGACCGGCTGGCTGCTTGGAGCGCTGCCTCGAAGGGACTGCGTGAAGGGAGCTAATCCAAGAAACACGAGCCGGGGCTTGGAAATATGGCGACCTGCATCGGGGAGAAGATCGAGGTCGGCACTCTGCAACGGGGCGGGAGGGAGCCGAGCGGCTGGACTCGAGACCGCTGTGGGAAGAGGGACTAGCGAAGCTAACGGCTGCGGGGCGGGCGCCGAGGTGCTTTGGTAGGGTCCCAACCGCCGAGGCCCCTGCTGTTTGTGGGCGGAGCGGTCCGCCCTTCAGAGACTGTAGCGGGGGCGGGGGCGGCAGGACAGGTGAGTGGGTGTCATCTCGGCCCTTGTCCCCAGGCTCTGTGGTTTTCCTTTCTGTAATCCCGCCCGAGCTGCCGCGCTTGAGTAGGGAAAGGAGGCTACCTCCCCCTTCTCCAGGGGGATGGCGGTTACCTCCGGCGGGAGCTGCGGCGGGATTCTTAGGCTCTCAGTTCTCACGGGTTGGCTGGAGATGGGAGGAGAAAGCTGAGGCTGCACTGAAGTTTTGAAACCAGGTTATTAGTGTGCTTCACCACTAGCACAGCCTGGAAGCTTAGAATCCCGCAAGGCGGCAACATGCCTTCCACTTCAGACACCTGCTGTATTGAGGTGTAATACCTGCTTGATGTCAAATTGCTCTCTCGATCCATTTATCTTCTTTTTTTTGCCCCTTTCCATCTTCCTTTCTATTCGTATGAGTCATCCCACATAATCTTTAATTTTAACTTTTAAGGATTTTAAAGTTGGAAGTCTGCTGGGTAAAGGATCATTTGCTGGTGTCTACAGAGCTGAGTCCATTCACACTGGTTTGGAAGTTGCAATCAAAATGGTAAGAATATATTACTCAGCTTCTCTCCTGTACCGTTTAATTAAAAGATGTCAGAAATTCCTTACTCATCATTCTTTTCATTGATTATGGTGTAAAGAACACGTTGCATAGGCAGAGACAGAAATATCTTAAGGACATCTTAGGAAAACCTTGATCTTGGGTAAATAAGTTTATCTTCATTAATGTTCAGTAGATCTGGTATATGTTGTAGTTATGCATACTTGTAATAGTGGGTAGAAATCAGATAACTAATTTGTTAATAATAAGAAGAATATACTGTGTATACATCTATATTGTACTGTGACAATTCTTGTTAGAAGTCCATTTAATAGTAACATAAAATGGACGAATTAATCATTTATCTGAACTAATTAGAAAAGAGAGAAAATTTTGTTTTAAAGCTTTGCTAAATTTGGATTTTTTTTTGTAGATAGCATAGTTGTGTTATTAAATTCTTTACATTGAGAGAGGAAATTAAAATGCATTGAGCAAACTTACATAGTGTCACCTCTGTTGGGCACTCTGCTAGGTGCGTGGAGAATATGGAGTAAGATGATTTCTTATGGAGTAAGAAGTAGACCAAAAGACTCCAGACTATTTTAAAGTTGGCTTTGAACTGCACATTTGAAAGCTTACCAACATTTAAACCTCTTCTCTGTTATTTTTAGATAGATAAGAAAGCCATGTACAAAGCAGGAATGGTACAGAGAGTCCAAAATGAGGTGAAAATACATTGCCAATTGAAACATCCTTCTATCTTGGAGGTAAGATACAAATTCTATATAAGTGGCCAAGAAGACTGAATTTTTATTTTTTTTTTTTAAGACAGTCTCAACCTCTCGCCCTGGGTAGAGTGCAATGGCATCATAGCTCACAGCAACCTCCAACTCTTGGGCTCAACAGATCCTCTTGCCTCAGTTTTTCTTTCTCTTTCTCTTCTTTCTTTCTTTTTTTTTTTTTAAGAGACAGAGTCTCATTTTATCGCCCTTGGTAGAGTGCTGTAGTGTCACACAGCTCACAGCAACCTCCAACTTCTGGGCTTAGGCAATTCTCTCTTGCCTGAGCCTCCTGAATAGCTGGGACTAGAGGCTATTCAGGCTATCCAGGCTAACACTGGATATTTTTTTGTTGCAATTTGACCTGGGCTGGGTTTGAACCCGCCACCCTTGGTATATGGGGCTGGTGCCCTACCCACTGAGCCACAGGTGCTGCCCCTTTTAAAATCTTCCATTTTTTTTTGCAGTTTTGGCTGGGCTGGGCTTAAACCCACCACCCCCAGTATATGGGGCTGGTGCCCTACTCCTTGAGCCACAGGTACCACCTCAGTTTTTCTGTTTTTAGTAGAGCTGGGGTCTTGCTTTTGCTCAGGCTGGTGTTGAACTTGTGAGCTCAAGCTATCCACCCACCTCATCCTCCCAGAGTGCTAGGATTATAAGCGTGAGCCGCTGTACCCGGCCTGAATTTTGATGTAATTTATTATGCCCTTTCACGTTTCAGCTTTATAACTATTTTGAAGATAACAATTATGTGTATCTGGTATTAGAAATGTGCCATAATGGAGAAATGAACAGGTATCTAAAGAACAGAATGAAACCCTTCTCAGAAAATGAAGGTAGGCTTCTCTGGGGGGGAAGGGAAAAGATAAAAATTTTGCATTTTAAAATACAGTTTTGAAGTATGTGCTATTTTATGAATCTGGTAAAACTGCTTCAATTATTGCTTTAGGCTTCCCCCTGCAAAAGCTGTTAATTACAGTAGTTCAAGCATTACAGAAGTAAAGTAAGAAATTGATTATCCTGCTTCTACCTCCTAAGTCACACTTTAAATTAAATCATTGTTAGCAATTTATCGTGTATCTTTTCTGATGATGACTATAAAGTAATTGTAAATCAAGCACAAATAACCACTAAAACCATTTATGTAGATAATATGAAACATTTCACAATGAGCCCCCTTGAACACACAGCTGCCCAAACTGCTGACTTAAGGTCAGATTGTTTCATCTGTACCCTTTTTACTCTCCTGATTTGCCAGAGTATTTTGAAACAAATTATAGACATCTTTTTCTTTTCTTTTTTTTTTTTTTTTTTTTGAGATAGAGTCTCAAGCTGTTGCCCTGGGTAGAGTGCTGTTGGCATCACAGCTCCCAGCAACCTCCAATAGATCTTGGGTTTAAGCGATTCTCTTGCCTCAGCCTCCCAAGAAGCTGGGCACCCGCCACAATGCTTGGCTATTTTTTGGTTGTAGTTGTCATTGTTGTTTGGTGGACCCGGGCTGGATTCGAGCCCACCAGCTCTGGTGTATGTGGCTGGCACCATAGCCGCTTGAGCTACAGGCACCAAGCCTAGACATCTTTTTAACTATAAATTTTCTAGAATATGTCATTACAAGATTGAGACTGTTAGAAAAACATAACACAAAGTCATTATTGCACCTAATAATTCCTTACTGTCAAATACATAGTTTCAAACTTACCCAATTTCTCATAAATAACTTTTTACGGTTTAAATCAGAATCACATAAGATCCATACATTGTCACACAAATGATTGTTTTCAGGTTGTCTTGCCCTGTAAGATTGCAGCTTACATAAGAAAGGTAGTTGCATAAGAAAAGTATTTGCTGATAGGCTTTTTGTATATTTGACTGTAACCCATTTGAAAAACAGTTTAATCATGTGTGTAAGAGTTATGGAAATGTTCATAGTTTTTGACTCAGATTCCATTGTTGGAATTTATTTTGAAGAAATAGTGTGAGTTGAAAAAAATCCCTACACCCATTGATGATTACCTTTTTCATAATACTTTTATAATTAAAAAGGTCTTTTAATTAAGACAGAATCTGCAGAAGCCATAAAGGAACAGAATTATCAATTTGACTGAAATAAAATTAGAAACTTTGTGTGACAAGAGATCCATTCAACAAAGTTAAAAGAGAACAATAGGAAGAAAATATTTGCAAGGCATATGGCTGAAAAATTAATACTGTATTAAAAGATATAGGGCATGCCTAAAAAGAAAAAAAGATAATTGAATAGAAAAATGAATAAATGATATGAGCAGACTATTCACAAAAGAAAAAATAAAAATGGCCAGTAAACATGAAAAGATGCTAAAGCCCAATAATAACTGTAAGAATGCTAACCACAATAATGAGGTACCCATTTTTTTACTTACTGAATTGAGACCACCTAGTGTTAACAAAGTTACTTGTGAAAATACAGCCTTTTCAAATGTAATTTGGCAATATAGGAAAATACTAAATTTTCTTATCCTTCAACCCAGTGATTCTATATCTTGAATGTACTGTAGAGAAACAACCCATGCATATATACAAGAAAACAATCATGTACAAGAATATTTATTACTATATTTTTTTGTAATCTGGAAATTTCAGAAATGGCCCAAATATTCATCAATAGCAATTAAATAAAATTAAGATCTGTGGTACCAACATAGAAATATATCTAAGAAATATTGTGAAATGGGTAAAAAAAGTAATGAAACTATATATTTTATATCATTTTTATATTTAAAAAGCATTTATTAAATTGCCATAGATTTAAATGTATATAAACAACCAGAAGAATATTTGAAAGAATGCATACAAACTTGACAGTGATTACAAAATGTAATCACTTTTGGGAAGCATCAAAAGAACTTTTGCTTTTCTTTTATACAATTAGAAGATGTTTGTGAATTGTTGTGTAATAAATAAATAATTTTCTTAATTGCTATGGACTTAAAGTTACCCTGGTTACCCTAATGATTTCCAATTGCTAAAAAACTTAATCTTAACTGTATGTGGACAGCTCATTGGTTGAAAAGGACAAAGATTATAAAAGGAGTCCCTAGTTCTCTTAAAGAAAATTAGGCAATACTATGTATTATGATACCATCAGAGTGGTATTTTGGTTGGGAAATCTAAGCTTCAAGTCAGTAGTCTATGGCTAATGTAATGTAATGAGTTTATATATCTAATATAATATAATATTATAGCATATGTACCTAGATTCATAATATATTTCAAGTACATATTTCAAATATACTGACTTTCAGATTTTCTAAATTGTAAGTTCTCTTTTTTGCATCCTACAGCTCGACATTTTATGCACCAAGTAATCACAGGAATGTTGTATCTTCATTCTCATGGTATATTACACCGGGACCTCACACTTTCTAATCTCTTACTTACTCGTAATATGAACATCAAGATTGCTGATTTTGGATTGGCAACTCAGTTGAAAATGCCACATGAAAAGCACTATACATTATGTGGAACTCCTAATTATATTTCACCAGAAATTGCAACTCGAAGTGCACATGGACTTGAATCTGATGTTTGGTCCTTGGGGTGTATGTTTTATACATTACTTATTGGGAGACCACCTTTTGACACTGACACAGTCAAGAACACATTAAATAAAGTAGTATTGGCAGATTATGAAATGCCAACTTTTTTGTCAAGGGAAGCTAAAGACCTTATTCACCAGTTACTTCGTAGAAATCCAGCAGATCGTTTAAGTCTGTCTTCAATATTAGACCATCCTTTTATGTCCCAAAATTCTTCAACAAAAAGTAAAGATTTAGGAACTGTGGAAGACTCAATTGATAGTGGGCATGCCACAATTTCTACTGCAATTACAGCTTCTTCCAGTACCAGTATAAGTGGTAGTTTATTTGACAGAAGAAGACTTTTGATTGGTCAGCCACTCCCAAATAAAATGACTGTATTTCCAAAGACTAAAAATTCAAGTGATTTTTCTTCTTCAGGAGAGGGAAGCAGTTTTTATAATAAGTGGGGAAATCAAGAACAAGAAATCAGTGATCGTGGAAGGGGCAGAGTAATCCAAGATGCAGAAGAAAGACCGCATTCTCGTTACCTTCGTAGAGCCCATTCCTCTGATAGGTCTAGCACTTCTAACAGTCAATCTCGAGCAAAAACGTGTATAATGGAAAGATGTCACTCAGCTGAAGTGCTTTCAAAACCCAAAAGATCAGGAGTAGATGAAAATGAAGAGAGATACTCACCTACAAATAACAATATCAATGTTTTCCCCTTCTTTAAAGAAAAGACATCCAATAGTTCTGGATCTTTTGACAGACCTGCTAACAATCAAGCACTGTAAGAATAATTCTATCAAAAGCATTTTATTTTTCAGTAAGCATTGTACTATCACAAATATGAAGCTATATCTAAGGGGAGGCTACCAGGGTAATGAATGTCTTTTTTTAAAACACCGTCAGAGGCTCCTGAGGCATTTGTTAATTATGATTTCTATAATGATTTTGAATTGTGATTAAGAAACTTTTTAAAATGAATATATGCATTCACGAATGTTTTTATAGCCAGTCCCCAGCTTATGAACAAGGTATGTTCTGTAGGTTCTTAAGTTGAATTTGTATGTAAGTTAGAATAGGTACATTTACTTATTACCTGTAATAGCCTCCATATCTAAGTGTAAGTCAAACATCATTGAGGTGTTTTTAACTCGGGGACTTACTATAGCCTCTGTAAGAATGAGTATATATGTAAGTAATTTGGGGACTGCCTATATAGCATGTGTTTAATACCTGGGAATTTTTAGTTACATTTATTATACATATGGAGCAAATCTCTGGTGTAAAGTACCATATATTAGACATGTCTGAACTCTAAAACGCTCTATTAATAACTATATATATGTAGAAAAAATGAGCCTGAGTGATGAGTAATGATAATTTTGACAGCTTCTAACATGAAAACTAATTTTTTAGTTAACTGTAGTGTTTTTTTTTCTTTTTGTTCTATTTATGTTTAATTATGAGAGAGCAATAGTGATGTAGAAACATTGTCACAGTGCCATGAGTATTTTGGTATGAGATTTTAGTGTTTTAGAGACATTTTAGTGATGCAAACATTATTTTCTACAATTCTAAATTTCAGGTATTAAAATCAGAAGAAATCTCCCTTTTCTAATATTTTTATCTTAAAATATTCCCTGATAATTTTGTATTAGCTTACGTCATTTGTTTGTTTGTTTAGCTCCAATCATCTTTGTCCAGGAAAAACTCCTTTTCCATTCTCAGACCAGACACCTCAGACTGAAATGGTACAACAGTGGTTTGGGAATCTACAAATAAATGGTGAGTTTTTAGTGGAGTAGTTAGCCAGAATTTAATTTCAATGGATAGGATGAGGGGGGCAAAATTAATTAGTTGGACACTTGCTAAGCATTGCAGCTTTCTATTTTCGTTGTCTTAATAAATCCGTTTTGATAAATTTTAATAAAGCTATATTATAATAATAGTAGTAAGAAATTTTAAATATTTACCATAAGTCAGCCAACTGTGCTTCATGTTTAATGTATATACTAACTTATTAAATTCTCACAAAACAATATATGAGGAAGATACTGTTATTATGCCAGTCTTAATTGCCCAAGCTATATAACCAGTAAGAAGCAGGATTCTAACCCAAGCAGTCTGGCTCAGAGGCTTTGCTCTTAACCCATGTGCTCTTATAGCCTCTATTTAATAAGCACCTCCTATCAATGCTCATTAAATAATCAGAAGGTGGTTGACCTTAATTTTTTTTTTTTTTTTTTTTTACTAAAAGATTAGCTTCCTATAAGTTGATCTTAATTTTTAAGTAAAAGCTGATATGGACATTATAGTCTGTCAATGCAGCCTCACACTAAAATACACATACTAAAACCTGAACATTTTTAAACAACTATCATCCAAGTCATTATTTTGTTCATAGACATATAAAGTTTGAAGGTTAAAACCTTCCTCATTAATGAACATGACAGATTCACAGGTGGTGGGTTGGGAAATAATGATGGAAAAAGGAGAGAATAAAAAAGAAACATATGGAGAGGAGGTTTAGTAAGTATTGTGTTACCTCACAAAGAGGTATAATACAGCGTATTTTAAACAGGGTGTGTATGTCATCTCAAAAGTCTATTCTTTTTTTCTTTTCTTTCTTTAAAAAAACATTATTTTCCAGAAGCCCAAATGGGAATTAATCTTTTCATTTATATGTGTTAAAGATAATTCAAGTTTGTTTTTTAAATTATGAAACTGTCATGTACCTAATCTTGTACATCTGTTGTGTTTACGGATACTTTTACTTGTAACATGGACTTGTCTGAGATGAAGAAATAGCCTTGTTTGTAAATCTAGAAGTGCTACTGCACTTTTAAAGTATATTATTTGATAGCAAATATTTTTTGTCATAATGGGAGTGGGGGGAGATGACTTTTTCTAAAAGTTATTTAAGAAAAAATTGTAATGCAAATTTTTAGAGTTTTGCATGGAAAAATTGCTTTATAAACTTTTACGTAATTTAATCATTTAAAGCCTTTAAAAAATAATGTTCCGCTGGATATGGTGGCTCACGCCTGTAATCCTAGCACTCTGGGAGGCTGAGATGGGTGAATTGCTTGAGCTCAGGAGTTAGAGACCAGCCCGAGCAAGAGTGAGACCCTGTCTCTAAAAAAAAAAAAAAAACCAACAACAACAAAAAACAAAAACTAGGGGCATTGTGGCTGGTGCCTCTAGTCCCAGCTCCTCGGGAGGCTGAGGTAAGAGGATCACTTGAACCCAGGAATTTGAGGTTGCTGTGAGCTATGACACTATAGCACTCTATCCAGGGTAACAAAGTGAGACTCTCTCTCAGAAAATAATAATAATGTTCCTATGTGAAATCTAAAACCACATAAAGGGCGGCACCTGTGGCTCAGTGGATGGGACGCCGGCCCCATATACCAAGGGTGGCAGGTTCAAACCAGGCCCCGGCCAAACTGCAACAAAAAAATACCCAGGTGTTGTGGCAGGCACCTGTAGTCCCAGCTACTCAGAAGGCTGAGGCAAGAAAATTGCCTAAGCCCAGGAGTTGGAGGTTGCTGTGAGGTGTGTGACGCCACGGCACTCTACTGAGGGCGATGAAGTGAGACTCTTGTCTCTACAAAAATAAAAATTAATAAATAAAACCACATAAAGTATAAATTGGTAAAGTTCAATAAGAACTTTTTAAAAAATATGGGTGCAAATAAACATGTAATATTAATAATATTAAAGCTGTTTATATAATGTTTTTGCTTTTTGTTGTATATTTTCTAAGTAAAGTTGGGGTAGATAGTCCTTAGTTTAGGGAGAGTAATTTACATATTTTTCTTATGCAGAATGAACTCAAGTGTGCTTTGTTGAAGCCTTGAATTGCTTGCTTTAGACTCTCTAGTGACTAGTTATTCCCTTGATCGAAAAATTAAATTTCATGTTACTATCTTTTCTTAGTTTTAGAAATACCAAAGGTATTCCTTTAGGATCTGGCTTAAAATGTCCTTTTATAGTTACTATCTTATGTCATATCTTAAACCATTTGTTAGAAAAATTACGAGCTTTTTTTTTTTTTTTAAACTAGGTTTCTTTTGTTAAAATAAATGTTGTTACAACCAGCATGACTTTGTTTTCTGAAGACTTGGTTTTTTTGGTTATTTACTAAGTTGCTTTATTCTATGTATATCATAGCTCATTTAAGAGAAACTACTGAATGCAACAGCATTAGCTCAAAACAGGACTACCAAGGCCAGCCAGATTTGCAGAAGGACATGTCAAGAAGTGCTTGGACTGATATAAAACCCAAAAAGAACTCTAATGCTTCTGATAATGCACATCCTGTAAAACAGCTGAATACCATGAAACATATGACTGCACTTCATAGTAAACCTGAGATAATTCAACAACAATCTGTTTTTGGCATAGATCCTCTTTCTGAACAAAGGAAGACTAAGGGTGTGGAGCTATCGTTGGGTTATCAGAAACGTACATTACGAAGCATTACATCTCCTTTGGTTGCTCACAGGTTGAAACCAATCAGACAGAAAACCAAAAAGGCTGTGGTATGTCTATTATTTTTCTAAGTTCCTATATGATATTTTTCTTGAGATTTCAATTCTTGACAACATGATATTTCTTAGTTCCCTATAATATCCCTGTACTTTGGGGTATGTACTTGATAAACTTATTTAAAGAGAAAGACTAGATATTTACAGAAAGATAGCTCTTGTTTCCCTCTGACTTCTTAAGAATGGTGAATTGCTATTGATAAGTTTTGAATTTTAAACTATAAGTTTAAATAAAATAGATTTGAATGAAAAACATTTAAAAATAATATTGACTTAATGCTGTTAAATTTTTTAGTCATAATTCCAATCAGTGAGTTAATATTTAATATCCTTTGCTTTTATATTTTACTGTTTCTACATTTAATCCAGCCTTTAGTAGGTATACAAGAAAATAAAGCTTTTTTTAACAACTGAAACTAAAGAAAAGGAATATGCACTTTAGGAATATGTAGAGTTTAAAAACTGTCCTATGTGATTGAATTTTTTTTTTTAATTCCATTTTCATCCTGTTCCTTGTTTTCTGTTTCACTTCTCATTTCGGCCTTGCCTTTGTTGGGCTTGCTATTGTCTTTTCAAAGACCTTATTCTCCACCCTACCTTCTGCTTTCTTTCTGCTGACTGGTTGTCATTTCACACTTCATTATATATCTTACCTTTGCACCTTCTGGTTCACAGTTGTGCTTAAATACAAGACAGGGTCTAGACTGTTGCAGTGAAGCAACTATTTGATTTTGACTTTAATATTTGTTTCTACCATGGTAAAGTACTTTTCTTGTTAGAGCTGTTCTAGTAAACAAGAGAATTGTTACTAATTTTGGTGGATTATTAATTTTTGTGGATTTTTTTTAGGTGAGCATACTTGATTCAGAGGAGGTATGTGTGGAGCTTCTAAAGGACTATACATCTCAAGAATGTGTGAAAGAAGTTCTTCAGATATCTAGTGATGGAAATATGGTAATGAAGTTACTTTATTATCTTATAACTTCAAATTATCGCTTAAACATTTAGCATTCTAATTCATTCACAATGGTATCTTTCAGGGTTTTTTGATAGGATAATGTCTCTGGAATTCAAAAACAGAGAGCATGCTGAACATATTTAAATAAATTAGTGTAAAAACAATTATAGCAAAAAAAACAAAACAAAAACAATAATAGTAACAAAATCTAAACTTTTGGCTTAAGTTTATAAAGGAAAACAATTACTTTTAGAGAATATTTAACATTTTCCTATAAAATAATATTCAATGTTACATTTGATCTCTTACGCTTTTTAGTAACAAAATATATTTCTCTAACTTAATGGCAAATAATTAGAATTCTTAAAATATTTTTTGGCAGATCACTATTTATTATCCGAATGATGGAAGAGGTTTTCCTCTTACTGATAGACCACCTTCGCCTACTGACAACATCAGTAGGTACAGCTTTGACAATTTACCAGGTATGTAAGTTTACCAGGGAATAAATGTAGATAGTAGATACATATGTATATATATAAAAATTCTACATAGAGATACAATAGATTATAACTATCTTGGCTTTAGTCAGACTATAGGTCATGTTCTTGTACTTTGTATTTGGTGAGATTTGGTGTACCTTTTTAATCCAAAATTTATTTTTCATATTATGTTATAACATGTTTATTATATGTTTTTTTTCCTTTTTTTTACTCTTCTTAAATTATTTATTTTTGAGACAGAGTCTAACTTTGTGCAGTGATGTCACAGCTCAAAGCAACCACAAACTCTTGGGTTGAAGTGATTCTCTTTTTTTTATTATTATTATTAAATCATAGCTATGTACATTAATGCAATCATGGGGTTTTATAGACCATTTGACATATTTTCATCACACTGGTTAACATAGCCTTCCTGGCATTTTCTTAGTTATTATGTTAAGACATTTATATTCTACATTTACTAAGTTTCACATGTACCCTTGTAAGATGCACCGTAGGTGTAATCCCACCAATATGTTTATTATATGTTATGTGTTTCATATTATGTGTTATAATGTTTATTCTACTTACTTAAGTAAAACCTAATTTTGAAATATTAATCATATTACACAAATGTAATTTGTGCAGTTTGTTTAGAATTTGATTAGAGTCGTGTTAAAAAATTAGGTATAAACTGGTTTTTGACCTTTGAAATTATTGGTGTGCTACATAAATACATAAATGATCATTTATAACTATGGTTAATCAAATACCACTCCTAGTTCATTATGGATATTATGGATTGGGGAAATAATCCCTAAATAGAAGGGCTTCATTGGAGGTGATTTTTAGAAATGAACAGGAAAACCTATCTAATCTAACTCTATTAGAAATCAAAACAGGTAGATAAAACTACATATCAGGTCAACACTTTCTTTCCTCATATTAAGTAATTTGTTTTCTTTTTTCCTTTCAGAAAAGTACTGGAGAAAATACCAATATGCTTCCAGGTTTGTACAGCTTGTAAGATCCAAATCTCCCAAAATCACTTACTTTACAAGATATGCTAAATGTGTTTTGATGGAGAATTCTCCTGATGCTGATTTTGAAGTTTGGTTTTATGATGGTAAGTAGTATTTAAAAATGATAGTTTTTTTGTTTGTAATTTAGTAAGTAGTATGTGTGTCTTTTTTTATTCAACACAATAAATTTTAAAGATATATATACAACCGTATATATAAATTGCACAGTACAGTATATGTCAAATCATGTTATATAGAACTTATATATACAGTACCTTTCTATAAAGTTTTTTCTACAATATGTATATTAGTTCTCTTTTCCTACTTAGCTCCAATTTTTTTTTTCTCAAAATTAGAGCTAATTAAGACCTTCACATTCAGTCAATATAAGGTCCAATTTAACTACATCCACATTGGTGGTATAGAAATCACATGAAATAAGTAATATCCTATTTCTTATTGGAAAGTCAAATGGATATATACCAAATCATGGGACAAATGTGGCAAAAAGGATAGGGTAAATCAATCGTATTTTCCTAAATATGTAAAGATTATTTTTAGTGTATAAAGCTTCCTTCCTACATAGCATATATATCACACAGTATACATATTATTATAGCTATCCTTCAATTAAGGTTTTTTTGTTATTGTTGTTGTTTTTGAGACAGAGTTTCACTATGTCGCCCTCAGTAGAGTACTGTGGTGTCACAACTTACAGCAACCTCAAACTCTTGGGCTTAAGCAATTCTCTTGCCTCAGCCTCCCAAGTAGCTAGGACTACAGGCACCCACCACAATGCCCAGCTTTTCAATTATGTTTTTGCATTGAAAGCAATGGTTTTTAAAATGTCATAGAAGTATCAGACTTAAACCAGGTCTATGCTGGAAAAAAATGAATCACCTAAATTTCTTGAATACTCTTAAGAGTCTCACTTTGGCGGCGCCTGTGGCTCAGTGAGCAGGGCACCAGCCCCATATACCGAGGGTGGCGGATTCAAACCCAGCCCCGGCCAAACTGCAACAAAAAAATAGCTGGGCGTTGCGGCGGGCGCCTGTAGTCCCAGCTACTCGGGAGGCTGAGACAGGAGAATCGCTTAAGCACAGGAGTTGGAGGTTGCTGTGAGCTGTGTGACGCCGGCACTCTACCGAGGGCAATAAAGTGAAACTCTGTCTCTACAAAAAAAAAAAAAAAAAAGAGTCTCACTTTATTAATGGTCAGTGAATGAATATCAATATCTTAATCTAGGAGCCATTACATACTGGTATAATAAGTTTAGGAATAGTTAAGAAAATGATAAAAGAGTAGTTTTTTGCTTATTTTTTAGGAGCAAAAATACACAAAACAGAAGATTTAATTCATGTAATTGAAAAGACTGGGAAATCGTACACTTTAAAAGGTGAAAGTGAAGTTAATAGCTTGAAAGAGGAAATGAAAATATATATGGACCATGCTAATGAGGTACATACTTATTTATGGGCTTTTCATACCAATGAATAATAATAAATGATATGGGTGAAATAATGACAGAAAGCATTCTTCTTTTAAAATAGGGTCATCGTGTTTGTTTAACACTGGAATCCATAATTTCAGAAGAGGAAAGGAAAATTAGGAATGCTTCCTTTTTCCCAATAATTATAGGAAGGTAAATGTATGAAAATTTTAAGCGTATGTCTAAAATATGTAAGATAAGAAAATGGTGTTTATATATAAATATTCTTTATTTTTCTGTAAATTGAAAGCTAAGACAAATATTTGGATGTTTCTCCCTCAGAAAACCTGGTTGTATTAGTTCACCCACAGCTTTATCACCTCCTTCTGTGGATCCAAACTACTCAGTAAGGGATAGACCAGCTTTGAGTAGAATGATGATGAATAGTGCTGCTTCTGCAACACAGGCACCAATACTTAATCCTTCTGTAAGTACATACCTGTCACTTCTATATTTCAGACCTTTCAGTGACTTGCCTGATTTCCTTCATGTAAACTTAAAATGCCTCACTCTGCCTTTTCTTACTACTTCCCTGCTTTTCCAGGCTCATTCTGAGCCACTTTATCTCTACTACCTGTGCTTGAGTGTCAAAGGACTTTTTCCTATTCTATTCTCTTGACCTAGAACTCTTTTCTCAGCTCTTTAACTTCATGTGACCAATTATTTCTCATCTTTCAAGTCTCTGTTTAAATGTTACCTCATTGAGGCCTAATCTGACCCCTCTAGGAAAAAGCTCAATATATTAACATGTATATGTGGTTATTTCATTTTTACTAGTAAAAAATATTTAACTGCCTAAATATGCGTGATAGGCTCATGGTTAAGTAAATTTATTATATACTTACTGAATTATTATGCCAGTGAAGAAAAATGCAGTGTTAAAGAAATGCGGGAGGAGTGTGTGTGTGTGTTTATGTATGTATACTCACATACACACATGCTGATTATAGCTATGAAAATATATGCCTTGGGAAAAAAAACATAAGTCATCTACCAAAATGAAAACAGCAATTATTTTTTTCTTTTCTATGTTTTTCTAATTTTCAATAATGTTATATTTTAATTTTGAAATCTTTTAAGAATTACTTTAATGAAAATCCTGTAATTTTTTACTTTTGCTGAAGTTGGCTTATAAAAATGCTGAGGAATAATATTTTTCTGTCCTTTACTGTTTGTAGATGGTTATAAATGAAGGACTTGGTCTTACAACTATAGCTTCTGGAACAAACATCTCTTCTACTAGTCTAAAAGATTGTCTTCCTAAATCAGCACAACTTTTGAAATCTGTTTTTGTGAAAAATGTTGGTTGGGCTACACAGGTGAGAACTTTCTTAAAAAGTGAATTTTCTCATTATGAGTTTTTTTAGTTTTCATACTGATTACATAATTACTAGTTACCTTCATGTAAAATTACTGGGGCTTTACTATCACTTATGTATTTTTCCAGTCTTGTCTTTTGTTACTTTATCTCATACTATATGTAGTGATTATTTTATTTTATTATTTTACATAATTATTTTAATGATTTCACAAAGAAGTTTTTACAGTTTTTTTTACATTGGTTACATCATTAGCATTTTTAATTTTTGTATTGTTTGTATGCAGTTGGAAAATTCCAGATATTGCTGATCACAGAACGCCTTCTAAGGCCTAGGTGACCTGATTTTGCCCTGTGTTTTTACTTATTTTACAAAAATGTGTTTATTTACTATACATCACAATAGCTCAACCAGGGACTTAATTGAAAAAACAATAGCACAGCTCAAGATACAGAGTCCTATACAGAAATCAAGAAAAGGACAGACTATCTAAGGAAAAAATATAAGAAGAGCCCGGACAGCCTGGTTCAGAGCTCCTGGCTAAATACCTATTTTGAGTAGCAGTTTTCTTGCAGATACTTCTTAAAAGCTGTGAGATTTTTTCCAGAGCTCAGAAGTGTATATGTAGAAAGGGCTGTCAATGTTGAATTCTTCTAGCAGGCTGTGCAAAGAAAGTAGTGTGGTCCTGATGTCACATAGGGCAGACCACTTTCTTTCAGGATGTATAGGCAGATATTACCCATGGTGTCCACATTGGGGTGGTTGCAAGGCATAAGGAACTTTAATATGGGTGCATTCTAATGGTAACCGGTAAGGAACCCTAGGGAGAGCTTATGCCTCAGGTCTTCATATACTGTGCTAGCTGCTCCATAGGTGGTCCCTACCAATTTGAAAGTCTGAATCAGGGAAGAGAGAAATCCCTGCATCATGAGTGTCATCAGCTCCTCCTATTGTTTGCCCATGGGTTGAGATTTTTGTGAGCCCATCCTGTCCTTTGTTTTTAAAGTAGAGGCCATAATAAGGACTAATTGTGAGGAGTTGAGGGCAATTAGGCATTTTAAGTTTTAGAAATTATTTGTAATCTCTATTAGTGGAGAAACTTCCATTTGGTAAAAACAGGAAAGGATTCTTATATTTAAAAGTTAAGTGAAAGGTGCATGCCTGTAGTCCCTTATATTCAGGAGGCTGAGGTAGTAGGATCACTTTGAGTCCAAGAGTTTGAGGCCAGCCTGGGCAACATAGGAAGACTCTGTCTCATTTTTAAAAACAGTTAGCAATGGACGACATGATCTTATACTTAGAGAACCCCAAAGACTCAACCACAAGACTCCTAGAAGTCATCAAAAAATACAGTAATGTTTCAGGATGTAAAATCAATGTCCACAAGTCAGTAGCCTTTGTATACACCAATAACAGTCAAGATGAGAAGCTAATTAAGGACACAACTCCCTTCACCATAGTTTCAAAGAAAATGAAATACCTAGGAATATACCTAACGAAGGAGGTGAAGGACCTCTATAAAGAAAACTATGAAATCCTCAGAAAGGAAATAGCAGAGGATATTAACAAATGGAAGAACATACCATGCTCATGGATAGGAAGAATCAACATTGTTAAAATGTCTTTACTTCCCAAAGCTATCTACCTATTCAATGCCATTCCTATCAAAGTACCTACATTGTACTTTCAAGATTTAGAAAAAATGATTCTGCGTTTTGTATGGAACCGGAAAAAACCCCGTATAGCTAAGGCAGTTCTTAGTAACAAAAATAAAGCTGGGGGCGTCAGCATACCAGATTTTAGTCTGTACTACAAAGCCATAGTGGTCAAGACAGCATGGTACTGGCACAAAAACAGAGACCTAGACACTTGGAATGGAATTGAACACCAAGAAATGAAACTAACATCTTACAACCACCTAATCTTTGATAAACCAAACAAGAACTTACCTTGGGGGAAAGACTCCCTATTCAATAAATGGTGTTGGGAGAACTGGATGTCTACATGTAAAAGATTGAAACTGGACCCATACCTTTCCCCACTCACAAAAATTGATTCAAGATGGATAAAGGACTTAAATTTAAGGCATGAAACAATAAAAATCCTCCAAGAAAGCATAGGAAAAACACTGGAAGATATTGGCCTGGGGGAAGACTTCATGAAGAAGACTGCCATGGCAATTGCAACAACATCAAAAATAAACAAATGGGACTTCATTAAACTGAAAAGCTTCTGTACAGCTAAGGGCACAATAACCAAAGCAAAGAGACAACCTACACAATGGGAAAGGATATTTGCATATTTTCAATCAGACAAAAGCTTGATAACCAGGATCTATAGAGAACTCAAATTAATCCACATGAAAAAAGCCAACAATCCCTTATATCAATGGGCAAGAGACATGAATAGAACTTTCTCTAAAGATGACAGACGAATGGCTAACAAACATATGAAAAAATGTTCATCATCTCTATATATTAGAGAAATGCAAATCAAAACAACCCTGAGATATCATCTAACCCCAGTGAGAATGGCCCACATCACAAAATCTCAAAACTGCAGATGCTGGCGTGGATGTGGAGAGAAGGGAACACTTTTACACTGCTGGTGGGACTGCAAACTAGTACAACCTTTCTGGAAGGAAGTATGGAGAAACCTCAAAGCACTCAACCTAGACCTCCCATTAGATCCTGCAATCCCATTACTGGGCATCTACCCAGAAGGAAAAAAATCCTTTTATCATAAGGACACTTGTACTAGACTGTTTGTGTCAGCTCAATTTACCATTGCCAAAATGTGGAAACAGCCTAAATGCCCACCAACCCAGGAATGGATTAACAAGCTGTGGTATATGTATACCATGGAATACTATTCAGCTATTAAAAAAAATGGAGACTTTACATCTTTCGTATTAACCTGGATGGAAGTGGAAGACATTATTCTTAGTAAAGCATCACAAAAATGGAGAAGCATGAATCCTATGTACTCAATCTTGATATGAGGACAATTAATGACAATTAAGTTTATGGGCTAAAGAGGGATGGAGAAAGAGGGATGGAGGGAAGAGGGTTGGGCCTTAGTGTGTGTCACACTTTATGGGGGCAAGACATGATTGCAAGAGGGACTTTACCTAACAATTGCAATCAGTGTAACTGGCTTATTGTACCCTCAATGAATCCCCAACAATAAAAAAAAAAAAAAAATGTTAAAAAAAAAAAAAAACAGTTAGCAATGAGTTTCAAACTTACAAAATGTTATGTAGCTGTAAACCTATGTGTACATTATCCAAACACTTAAAGCATGTATATACTTTTAAGTGTGATACATGTACTTATTGAGATAAAATGCAGTGCAGGTCTTCATGGGGGTGGGTAACATTTGTTGAGTATGTGATACCATGTTTTTCACATACATTGTCTAGTTTGTCCCTCAGAATAACTTAGTAAAGTTGATGTTATTTGCTTTTATAGATACTAAAATTATGGTTTAAAATGGTAGTTTTACTTGCACAATCTTACGCTATGCTTATAAGTTACCAGAGTATGGATGTAAACCTTGGTCTGTTTGATTTCAGTGTCTATGGTTTCTTCTCTGTACAATGTGCCTCCCTGTTTTAAGTGACACTTTATAAATATTAATGATTAAAAGAAGTTTCAAAGGCTAAAATGTAACATTCTTAGGCAAGGGAGAAATTCTTGTGGCCTAAGGACAAAGAGTATTGCTTTAGTCATGTCCTAAATCCCTTTTCGGTAAGAAATACTATGTGAGAAAAAAACAACCAAAAACCTAGTCAGATACCCTAATGGAAATTATTGGGAAACAGGATTCATTTTAAAAAATTAATTTAAATTTTATAATATCCTAGCTATTAAAGGAACAATCTGGAAAAAACACAAATGTTCTCGATGTTGCTGCTACTATCATAGCACCAAAATTTGTGGTCACCCACTAGAATTGAGGTTTTTTTTTTTTTTCTTTTTTTATAAAAAGTAAATTTTTTTCAGGTTAATGTAAGGGTATAAACAACCAGTCAAAATGTTTGATTTTGTTAGGTAGATTTTCTCTTTTGGTTATGTCCCACACACAACAGGTGTGCCAAACACCCCTACCCCGCGCCCATTCAGTGAGAGTGCCCCAACCCCTTCCCCTCTTCTTCTCTTTCCCTTCCATCTTTACCCGTCCCCTCAACTTGAATTGAAATGAGTTTTTCTTCTATGTGGGCATGCATCGGATCTTCTACTGACTTCATATTGTACTGAGTACATTGGTTAATTGCTTGTCCATTCTTGTGATACTTTACTAAGAATAATGTGTTTCAACTCCATCTAGGATATTACAAAAGATGTGAAGTCACCATCTTTTTTATGGCTGAAAATTCACAGTATTCCATAGTGCACATTTACCAAAATTTGCTAATCCATTCCTGAGTTGATGGGCATTTAGGTTGTTTCCATGTCTTGGTGACTATAAGTTGAGCTGCGATAAACAATCTAGTGCAAATGTCCTTATGATAAAATGATTTTTTTTCTTCTGGGTAGATGCTGGAGTGGAGTTTTTTAAACTGTAATATGAGTACCTTTTAAAAACCTCAGACCTTCTATTGTCTGGTAATTGTATGCTTATTATTTTTCTAGTTAACTAGTGGAGCTGTGTGGGTTCAGTTTAATGATGGGTCCCAGTTGGTTGTACAGGCAGGAGTATCTTCTATCAGTTATACATCACCAGATGGTCAAACAACCAGGTAAGGTCTTAAAATACTAATTTTAATATTTGAGATTTAGCCCTTTGCTATAATTTTACGTTATGTGTTCAAATAAATTATTTAATAAAATTACTGTTTTTAGTTTGGCAGTGATCCTATCATTAAACTGTTATACTCACAGTTCACATAGTCTTTTACGCATGTTTTATGATTATCTATCTTCATTAATGCAGGGAAATTGGCATGAATAATCCATTCCAAGTGGCTGGATTCCTGGTAGCCTTATTGCATAGTCTTAATTAGGTTGACCCTTTCAGGAGAAATGGACTTCTAAGTTCAAAGTAATATACCTTTGGATATATGTGTTTATGATTTACTTAAAAGAATATAGAAACAAGAAATCTTTCTTTTAAGAGATAACCTAATTATTTCTCCCAAATAAAAGGCTAAATTCCATGATGTAATGTGAAGTGATTAATGGCTGAAAGACTTTTTTTGCATCTATGTATGTATTCTGTATGAAAATGTGTGCCAGGTGGCGTGCTAATAATAAGAATCTGGCATTAGGAAGAACACGCAGTTTGGTTTCCACATTTAAGCAATAACTTATTAAAAAGAGATAGGCCATTGATGATGCTAATACAAACATGCTACTGTATGAGAAGTACTTACGGTAGTGGGAATACTTGGGACAAATATAATTCATGGATTTTTGTTAAATATACAGTACCACCACTTAAAGAACCATATAAAGTGATTCTTTATTGAAAGCTTTTTCAGATGTTCCAGGAAGTAGAAGGATGCAAATGCAGAGTAGGTAGAACCCACTTTCACAGGATAAATTTTGACATTGTCCTTGGTATGGTTGATGGAAATAGTTAACAGGTAACTTACTATTTTCTTTAGAATTAGGGCTTTCATTTTAATGAGGAATCTATATATTGGGTTTACTTTAGAAATTATAAAGCCAGTTCATGGTTTTTGATCTTTTTTTTTTTTTTGAGGAAAAACAAGTCTTTATTTTTATTAATGAATAGGTTACATAAAAATTATACCTGATCTAATTTTTTTATTATTTAAATATATTTAGGAATTGGTATTTTTTTTTTAAAGTGGGTATGCATCACTTGATTTAGGTATCAGACAATTTTGTATAATTTTTCTGAGGTTCTTGTCATTGAAGAATTATTGAAAAAATATATAATATGCTTTTTGATACTCTCATAAGAAGCAAGTTATGTTTTTGTCTTTTTTCCTTTTGCTTCACTTAGGTATGGAGAAGATGAAAAATTACCAGAATACATCAAACAGAAATTACAGTGTCTTTCTTCCATCCTTCTGATGTTTTCTAATCCAACTCCTGGCTTTCATTAATTAAAACTCCTTTTAGACGTATATTTAATAAATAACTTTTTGTTAGCTTGAAGTAAAATGACTTTTTTTATTCACTATAGCTTTTTCAGAAAGCCTTTCTGTGAAAGAGAATTTTAATCTATACTTAAAGAATGTATTTTGAGAGAACAAAGCAGAATAAAACTTGAATCACTTACCAAATACAGTGATCATGAGGAAAAGAGAACACCTTTGTTCTTAGAACATATACCCCCAGACTTACTGTGTTATACATTTGATTGAACAGTCTTTTAAAAGCAGACATATAAATGGTATGTGGTATATTTGTGCTTTTATTGTTTTCCTTCTCAGACATGTTAAGAATCATGGACAAAACATGCTGGAGTTTTGGAATTTTTGAATTTGTAAATAATGTGTATTTATGTTATAAGTAACATATGTAAACGTGTATATTTGTTTTATATTTATTTTTGTAGTACCAGTGTCTGATGAAACGTTTCTGCAAATACATTTTATAAAAAATAATAAATACAGTGATAAGTTACTTTATCTTTTGATTTATTTAATTAAATATTTTAAAGCAAATTACTAGTAAACTCAACTTTAAAATTTTTTTGTGTTTAGGGGTCAATTAAATTTTAAAAACTAATTTTGCAAGTGTTAAATACATCATTTACTCAAAATATCTGTATATTTTAACGATAACCATTTTAACACTGAAGAATTTAATGATGCAATTAATTTTTTAAATGATGCAGTTAATTAAAATGAAAAAGAATATTTGATCGTAGGATAGACATTCCTAATGAAAAAAATAGGAATATAATGAAATTACTTAAATATGATAAAAGATGCCAGGTACAGCAGTTCAACTTTGGGAGGCTGAGGCCAGAGGATTGCTTGAGGCTGGAAGTTTGAGATCAGCCTGGGCAACATAGCAAGACCTCATCCTCACAAAAAAAAAATTTTTTTTTAATTCAGCAAGATGGCATGTACCACCCATAGTTCTAGCAACTTGGGAGGCTAAGGCTGGATTCCTTGAATCCAAGAAGAGTTCAAGGCTGCAGTGAGCTGTGATTGTACCACTGTATTCCAACCTACACAACCCCATCTCTTAAAAAAAGAAAAATGGGCCGGGTATGGTGGTTCACACCTATAATCCCAGTACTCTGGGAGGCCAAGGTGGGTGATTGCTTGATCTCAGGAGCTCAAGACCAGCCTGAGCAAGAGCAAGACCCTCTCTCTACAAAAAATAGAAAAAGCTGTCTGGGTGTTGTGGCAGGTGCCTGTAGTCCTAGCTACTCAGGAGGCTGAGGGAAGAGGATTGCTCAAGCACAAGAGTTTGAGGTTGCTATGAGTTATGATGCCATGGCACTCTTTCGAAGGCAACAGAGTGAGACTCTGCCTTAAAAAAAATAAAAAATGATATAAAATGTTTAAACTACATTTTCCTGTTTAAACTACTTTTTCTCTGTCATAA
Organism: Nycticebus coucang; assembly: GCF_027406575.1. Taxonomy (NCBI): domain Eukaryota; kingdom Metazoa; phylum Chordata; class Mammalia; order Primates; family Lorisidae; genus Nycticebus; species Nycticebus coucang. The sequence goes on from NC_069780.1 coordinate 54,215,437, forward strand.
AAAAAAATGATGAACAATGTTTAAACTATTTTATTTATAATCAGAGAACTATTGGAACAATTTCTATTAAGTAAATAATGCCATAATTATTCAAGATTGGAGGGTTTTGCCTAAGGCTGTGAGAATAATAATAATTATGTTTGCAACATAAATTGCAGAGTTAAGAAGAAGACAACCTGATACAAAAATGAACAAAAGAAAATATTTTGACGAGGAAATTCATATGGTCAATAAAAAGGAAATATACTCAACCTCATTAAAACTGGGAAAATGCAAAATTAAAACAAGGGAATCATTTCCCTTTATTAACAAATTGGTAAAAAAAATAATATTTCTCACAAAGTTATACAGGATATTCTCATGTGTTTAGTATAAATGATAGCTGTGAAAGTAAATGGTATCTATTAGAATTAACACATTGGTAATCAACTTTGAAGGAGAACACTGGAAACCTTAGAGAAAGTATTATCAGAAATAATATTTTTGGCTCAGTGCCCATGCTCAGTGGTTAGGGCACTGGCCATATGCACGGGGGTTGGTGGGTTTGAACCCAGCTGGAGCCTGCTAAACAACAATGACAACAGTAAAAAAATAACCAAGCATTGTGGCAGGCAGCTGTAGTCCTAGCTAGTTGGGAGGCTGAGGCAAGAGAATTGCTTAAACCCAAGAGTTTGAGGTTGCTGTGAGCTGTGATGCCATAGCACTCTGCTGAGGGCGACATTAGTGAGACTCTGTCTCAAAAAAAAAAAAAGAAAGAAACTATTTTTCCTTTAAAAATGAAAAAAGTAGGGTGGTGCCTGTGGCTCAAAGGAGTAGGGTGCTGGCCCCATATGCTGGAGGTGGCAGGTTCAAATTCAGCCCCAGCCAAAAACTGCAAAAAATGAAAAAAGTAATTCCTAGTTAAATTTTGAAGGTTAAGGACTCAAAACATACTTATGCTTTGACAGAACTTAACTACACATACCTTTTATTATCTCTTCCCATGTTTGAGTATTTTTTTTTAGATATTTCTCTTTCACATACTTTACATGTGTAAGTTTGTATATCTTAAACTTTATATTTAACATGTTTAAGAGATCAATACATATACAAGTATTTTAGGTACATATATAGCTAAACATTGTTTTTTAATCCATTTAAAAACCTTGTATTCTGTTTACATTATTTCTGATGTGTTTTACTGTTTTTCATTACAGTTCTAGTAGATTTATATCTACCAATTTATTTTGTGCTGTGTATCATACTTCTACTTTGCTTTGCTTTTATCTCCTTCCCTTCCTTCTTTCAAGCTGAGTTTCCTTTAATACCTTTTTTCCCTCTACTGGTTTTCTTTTTTTTTTTGTGGTTTTTGGCCAGGGCTAGGTTTGAACCTGCCACCTTCGGCATATAGGACTGGCGCCCTACTCCTTGAGCCACAGGCACAGCCTCCCTCTACTGGTTTTCTTTGGGAGAAGGGTATGGTATTAGTTTAATACTTAGTGTTTCCATTATTGTGACTATGAAAATATCAGTAGGTGAGCTATATTCTATACTAGCATTACATTTCTTGAACAACCTTTATTTTTTTCTGGAGTTATTTTGTTTTCTTCGATATATCAGGTAATCTATGCTTGTTTCATTCTCCAATGAGAAGGGAGCACTCATGCATTGTTGGTGAGACTGCAAACTTGAACTGCCTTTATGGAGAGAAGTATGGAGACTCCTCAAAGAACTAAAAGTAGACCTTCTGCTAAGTGCAGTGGCTCACACCTGTAATCCTAGCACTCTGGGAGGCCGAGGCAAGTGGATTGCCTGAGCTCATATGTTCGAGACCAGCCTGAGCCAGAGCGAGACCTTGTCTCTAAAAATAGCCAGGAATTGTGGCATGGGCCTATAGTCCCAGCTACTTGGGGGGCTGAGGCAAGAGAATCAGTTAAGCCCAGGAGTTTGAGGTTGCTGTGAGCTGTGACGCCACGGCACTATACCGAGGGTGACAAAGGTCTACTTCTTATATATAAAAGTAGAACTTCCATTTGATCCTGCAATCCCATTAGTAAATACCCACAAGGGAAAACAAAGTCATTTTACCAGAAGGACATTTTCATTTGAATGTTTACAGCAGCTCAATTCACAATTGCAAAGATGGGAACAACTCAAGTGCCCTTCAACCCATGAACAGATTAATAAACTGTCGTGTATATATACCATAGAATACTATGCACCCATAAAAAGATGATTTTTTATCTTTTTTAACAACTTAGAAAGATTTAGAGAACATTCTCTAAAGTATTAACAAGAATGCAAAAACAAGCATCCCATATATTAAATACAAAGTTCAAACTAGAAGATTAGTAACTACAGGCCAAATGAGAGGAAAAACCCATTTAAATTCAAGAAGGCGGGGAAGGGGTTCAGTAAGTTTTCACCCAATAGGTACAATGCACGGGTACATGGCATACTTCCCGGGTGAAGGACACAATACGATTTGGACTGTACAAAAGCAAACAACATAACCTAATTGTATGTACTCTCATAGTAACCTGAAGTTTTAAAGTTTTTGTGATAAAATATACATAAAATTTGTCGGTTTCATGATTTTAAAGTGTGCAATTCAGGGACATTAAGTGCACTCGTATTGTTGTACAACCATCACCACTATCTGTTTCAAGAACATTTCATCTCTCAAACAGAAACTCAATACCCATTAAACAATAACTTCACATTTGCCCCTTTGTCTCGCCCTTGGTAATCTCTATTCTACTTGATTTTTCTACGAGTTTACCTATTTTTAAGTACCTCATATAAGCAGAATCAAATAATGTTTGGTCCTTTTGTGTCTGGATTAGTTTATTTAGTGTAATGTCTTTAGGGATCATCCATGTTGTATCATTTATCAATATTTCATTCCTTTTTAAGGCTGAATTCATTTTAGTTATATACTGTACTACATTTTGTTTACCCATATATCCAGTGATGGATGCTGGGTTGCATCCATCTTTTAACTATTATAAATATATCTGGCTTTCAGAGCTGGATACATAATTATTTTATTTTCTACTTTCATTTTTATTGCTACAAATTTTAATGTAATTAATTTTTCTGTGAAATCTATATTAGCTGAATCCCATTCTGATGTCATCCATTCAGAATTATTTTTTCAAGAAGTTCTGTGATCTCAGTGTTTATTTCTTCTATGACCCAAGTATGATACATAGCATGTTTTTCAAATTAATTATTAAGGGAATTTCAAATATATACATGTGTAGTAGTAGATAGAATAGTATAATCCATCTCCATGTGCTTATCACTAAGCTTCAAAAATTATCAACTCATCAATCTTGTCTCACCAGTAGCCCCCATTTCCTTCCCTAAACTGAATTATAATCATGTTACTTAATGATGGAGATACATCCTGAGAAAGGTGTCCTTAGACAATTTTCATTGTTGGGTGGACATCATAGAGTGTACTTAAACACAAACCCACATGGTATAACCTACTATGCACCTAGACTGTATGTTATAGCCTATCGCTCCTAGGCTACAAACCTGGACAGCATGTTACCCTATTGAATACTATAGGCAGTTGTCACACAGTGGTAAGTATTTGTGTATCTAAACATAGAAAAGGTAAAGTAAAAAATATGGTAAGATAAAAGATAAATGGTACACTTATGTAAGGTACTTACCAGACTTGGGGCTTGTAGGGCTGGAAGTCACTGTGAGTGAGTTAGTGAGTGGTGAGTCAATGTAAAGGCCTATAATATTACTGTACACTCCTGTAGACTTCATAAAAACTGCACACTTAGGCTACACTAAATTTGTGAAAATATTTTTTTCTCCAATAATAAATTAATGGCCAGGCACAAGGGTTCATGCTGTAATTCTAGCACTCTGGGAGGCCGAGGTGGGAGGATCTCTGGAGTTCAGGAGTTTGAGACTATCCTGAGCAATAGCAAGACCTCTTCTCTACTAAAAATAGAAAACTTAGCTGGGTGTTGTGGTAGGCAACTGTAGTCCCAACTTCTCTGGAGGCTAAGGCAAAAGGATTGCTTGAGCCAAGAGTTTGAGGTTGGTATGAGCTATGAAGCCATGGCACTCTACCCAGGGTAGCTTTTTTCTACTTTTTAAATTTCTTTTTTTTTTTTTTTTTTGTAGAGACAGAGTCTCACTTTATGGCCCTCAGTAGAGTGCTATGTCATCACACAGCTCACAGCAACCTCCAACTCCTGGGCTTAAGCGATTCTCTTGCCTCAGCCTCCCGAGTAACTGGGACTACAGGCGCCCGCCACAACGCCCAGCTATTTTTGGTTGCAGTTCTGCTGGGGCCGGGTTTGAACCCGCCACCCTCAGTATATGGGGCCAGCGCCTTACCAACTGAGCCACAAGCGCCGCCCAACTACTTTTTAAATTTCTAGTTTTTATTTTTACTTTAAAAACTTTTCTTTTTTAACACTAAGACACAAACACACCCATAAGCCTAGGCCTGTAGACTATAAAAACTTAAATATCACTCTCTACCTCCTCAACATCTTTTTTGTTCTTTTTTTTTTTTAGGTTTTTTTTGGCTTGGAATATTTTTTTAATTTAATTTTTATTAAATCATAACTGTTTACATTTATAGGGTACAATGTGGAATGCTTAAATCAACTGGTTAACATACCATCACCTCACTTATTTTTTGTGGTAAGACATTTATAACATACTCTTAGTTGTTCTGCAATGTACCCTCGCATTGTGCATTTTAGGTGAGATCCCACCACATACCCTCCCTCCACTCACCCTCCACCCCCCCCTCCTTCTTTCTGGACTATATTTACTTAAAGGTTTTCAAGGGCAATAATACCCATGGAGCTGTCATCTGTGGTAACAAGGTCTTCTCAAAGTTTGTTTGAAGGGCTGCCTGAGGTTATTTTACTGTTAACTTTTTAAATAGAAGGAATACACTCTAAAATAACAATAAAAAGTATAAATCACAATTCAGTAACATAGTCATCAAGTGTTATGTATTATACATAATTCTATGTGCTATACTTTCATACAACTGGCAGAAAAATAGGTTTATTTATGTCAGCATCACCACAGACAATGCATTGCACTATGATGTATGATAGCTGTGATGTCACTAGCCAATATGAATGTTTCTGATCTATTATGATCTTACAGCGTCACTATCATATAATTGGCCTGTCATGCAGTACCTGATTGTATTTAAAAATAAATGTCAAAGATCATATGTTTTTAAGATAAAGATCTTAGTATGTATTTAAGAGATTTTTTAAATTTTCAGGTAGGAGGTTTCTTATTATAGTTTTATGCTATTTTTATTTCTTTTTTATAAATATATTAAGATTCTATTTGCAGTCTCTTATATGGTCAGTTTTTATGAATGTTGAGGAAAAATAAGGTATTCATTAGTACCAAAGTTCTGTAAGAGCTACCTTATCACTTACGTTGCCTAGGTCTTATTTCTTCTTCTCTTTCTTATTCTTCTTTTTATTTATTTATTTATTTTTTATTTTTTTGCAGTTTCTGGCCAGGGCTAGGTTTGAACCCACCACCTCCGGTATATGGGGCTGGCATTTTTTTTTTTTTTTTTTTTGAGACAGTCACACTCTGTCACCCTGGGTAGAGTGCCCTGGCGTCAGACTTCACAGCAACCTCAAACTCTTGCATCAGCCTCCAGAGTAGGTGAGTAGCTGGGACTACAGGCACCCCACATTATGCCCTGCTTATTTTTTCTATTTTTTAGTAGAGACAAGGTCTCGCTCTTGCTCAGGCTGGTCTCTAACTCCTGAGCTCAGGCGATCCACCCACCCCACCCTCCCAAAGTGCCAAGATAACAGGCATGAGCCACCGCGCCTGTTCTCTTCTTTTTAGGAGATGGGGTCTCTTTCTGTCATCAATCTTTTAGAAAGTTTCTTGTTCATCTTTCACCTAATAGTTTCAGCATTCAAGTCTCTCTCTCTCTTTTTTTTTTGCAGTTTTTGGCCAGGGCTGGGTTTGAACCCACCACCTCCGGCATATAGGGCCCATGCCCTACTCCTTTGAGCCACAGGCGCCGCCCATGGCTCAGCATTCATTAATAATTTTGCCTACATCTATTATTTCACTAGAGTTTGCTAAATGGAGATATTTTTCTAATTCTATTATTCTTTTTGTATTTATTAGCTTAAATTCTTCTACAGAAAAAAACTTTCCTCATCAATATTTGATTCTCCAGTCTGGGCATGGTGGCTCACTCTGGGAGACCGAGCTGGGTGGATCACCTGAGTTTAGGAGTTGGAGACCAGCCTGAGGAAGAGTGAGACCCTATCTCTACTAAAAATAGAAAAACTAGCCCGGCTTAGTGGCAGGCACCTGTAGTTCCAGCTACTTGGGAGGCTTAGGCAAGAGGAGTCTTTAAGCCCAAGAGTTTGAGGTTGCTGTGAACTATGATTCCCCAGCACTCTACCCAGGGTAACAGAGTGAGACTTTGTCTCAAAGAAACAAACAAATAACAAACAAAGCAACTTGATTCTCCTCAAGTTTAGATACAGGAAAGGCAGAATAGATGCTTGAATCTTTCTTTTCTGGTTTTCAGAAGGAAGAGCAGAAGACCTAAAAGTCTCCACAGGCACTAATAAATTTCCTTTTTTATTTTTGAGACAGAGCCTCAAGCTGTCACCCTGGGTAGAGTGCTGTGGCATCACAGCTCACAGCAACCAACTCCTGGGCTCAAGCGATTCTCCTACCTCCGCCTCCCAAGTAGCTGGGACTACAGGCACCCACCACAATGCCTGGCTATTTTTTGGTTGCAGCCGTCAGTGTTGTTTGGTGAGCCTGGGCTGGATTCAAACCCACCAGCTCAGGTGTATGTGGCTGGCGCCTTAGCTGCTTGAGCCACAGGCGCTGAGCCTAAATTTCCTATTTTTAATATCATTTTGAGCTCATGGATTTTTATACATTTGATGTGTTTAAATCTACTGTAGATACTATTCTTTTGATGCTTTAATTACCCCCCATCTGTGGCCAGTAGGAGCCACTTTGACTTCTTTCTGTCTCCTTTGGCAGTACTTCAGTAGTCTTTGATAACTCACTTGGGGCACAATAAATGTCTCAGGTTCTCCTCAACCTAGACCTGAAATCAACCATTTTTATAAAGAGCCCAGGTTTATTTTAGAGAAAATGTTACCTAAAATACATATTCTATTTTTCTTATGTCCAAAATACCTAACATTGTTTAGGACCAGGCTTTCTAACATTGGTATAATCATGAAAGAATCACAGGTGCATTGGTGATTGGTAACTTGATCCCTTTAGGGCAGTGGTCCTCAAACTATGGCCCACAGGTCACATGTGGCCCATCAAGGACATTTATCGGGCCCGCTGGGTGTTTTTGCCACAGCTGCCTGTCTTGCTTAGCAGCTGACTTGTCCCAGCCCTACAGCTATTTTTGCCATCTTGCCTGTTGTGCTTAGCAGCCGACTTGTCCCGAGCCGCAGTGCGCATGTGTGGAATGTGCGCCAACTCTCCGACTCCACTCCTTTTCTGTGTCTCTCCCGGCTGGGTGTTTTTGCCATTCTGCTTAGCAGTCCACTAGTCCCGGCCCACAGTGTGCATGTGTGGAATGTGCCCCACACTCTCCAACTCCCCTCCTACTCTCAGACTCCTCAGTCTCTGGTGTAATCGGAAGAGTCACCAGGTTGCCAGTGCAGAGCCTGCTGCTTCCTAAGGACCCAGGTAAGAACAAGTTAGGATTTTTTTTTTTTTTTTAAGTTAGGAGGTCTTTTTTTTTATTTTGCAGTTAGTGGGCCTTTTTTTTGCAGTTAAGGGGGACCTTTTTTCTGAAGTTAGGAGGTCTTTTTTTGCAGATGGGGGGCGCCTTTTTTTTGAAGTTAGGAGAGCTTTTTTTTTAAGTTGGTTAATTGGTTGGGGGTGGTTTTTAAGGGGGTTGCATCACAGTGATAACGCAAATAGTCAGTGCTCAGTGCTAATGCAAATTGTTAGTGCTCAGTATTAATGCAAATTGTCAGCAGTCAGTGTTATCGCAGATGGTCAGCAGTCAGTGTTAATGCAAATGGTCAGTGCTCAGTGTTATTGCATGGGGGCCCCAAACTGGTAATCTGCCTAGGGCCCCATGGGAACTTAATCCGGCTCTGCAGATAGCCGAGAAGTAGGAAACCCAATTTAATTGCCAATAAGTGCATTTATATTCTGATTGCTATTCAGTTGTGTATGATGTTGTATGTTGTGTGCTGTGTAAGCCCCAGTTCACACTGTTGCAATCTCTGAGCAGTGTGAGTTCAGCCATATTCTTGTATGGCTGAACTCGCATTAGATTCGAAAGAAAAAAGGCATACATGCCTTCTTTTTTCCTGCAGTGAGGTGAGAAGACCCATGCGATCAGATTCCTGTGCGAGTTCACAGATTGCAATGCGGTTCTCACAGGGTAGTGTGAACTGGAAAGGTGGTGGAGGAACTGGCTCTATAATCGTGCCTGTTCCCATACTGCACCAGTGTGAGCCTGAGGTAAAAGCGGAGTTCCACCATATGGGCACTGGTGAGCCTAAAATGATGTAGACTGGCAAGGCTGCATTCATGGGCACTGATCAGACTGCATTGATGGGCAAGTCTATATGTCTCTGTGTGGGCAAAGTTATTGCTGGTATATTGTGTTTGAAGCGCTGTATGTGTATATATATATATACACACACATTGGTATTTTACTAATAGCAATTTGGAATTCCTAGGAAACAATGATATCAAGAAAGAGAAAAATTGACTCAGAGTGTAGGCTATTCAAAGAACAGTGGACTTATGATTACTTTTTCGTGCAGTACAATGAAAGAGCTATGTGTTTGATATGCCAGAATATAGTGCCTGTGTTCAAAGAATACAATTTGCGTCGACACTATCAAACTCAACATAAAGATAAATATGATTGGTTGGTTGGAGAAGTGAGAAAAGATAAAATATTAAAACTGAAATATACATTGACAACTCAGCAAAATACTTTTGTAAGCAGAAACAGCTAAATACTTCATCACTGCGAGCAAGTTTTCAAGTTGCCAAGCAAATAGCGTGCACTGGCAGACCATTCATGGAGGGACAATTTGTTAAAGAATGCCTTCTTTCTGTTGCCAAAGAGATGTGTCCAGAGAAGGCTGATTTATTTAGTACAGTGAGTCTTTCAGGACCCTCAATTACACAAAGGATTGAAGAAATGGGAGACAATTTGCATCAGCATTTGCAAAACTCCACAAAAAAACTTTCCTATTTTTCCTTGGCACTCGACGAAAGTAATGATGTTCATAATTCTGCACAACTTCTAATTTTTATTCATGGGACGAATGACTATTTTGAAGTCACAGAAGAGCTTGCTGCACTGCAAAGCATCAAAGGAACAACTACAGGACAGGATATCTATGAAAAGGTTTGCCAAACTGTGAATAGTTTGGAGCTGGACTGGGCAAAACTAGCCAGTGTGACAACTAATGGTGCTCCTAGCATGGTGGGGTCTAAGAAAGGAGTAATTGCTGGCATTAACCAAGAGATGGACAAACATAACCATTCTCATCCAATAGCCATACACTGCCTCATCCATCAACAAGCGCTGTGTAGTAAATCACTGAAGTGGGACTCTGTTATGAAAACTGTAGTATCTTGTGTTAACTTCATTAGAGGTAATGCACTAAACCACACAGACAATTTCAGGAATTTCTTTCTGAGCTAAATGTTGCCTGTGAAGATGTTCTGTACCACACAGAAGTCCATTGGCTGAGTTGAGGGAGAGTTTTGAAACATTTCTATGACTTACTTCCACAGATTACAGCTTTTCTGCTTTCAAAAAACAAAGAAGTACCAGAGCTCAATAATGCAGAATGGAAATGGCACCTTGCCTTTCTGACAGATGTAACAGAGCTACTCAACAGTTTCAATGTGCAACTTCAAGGAAAAGGGAAGCTCATCTGTGATATGCAATCACATGTGAAAGCATTTGAAGTAAACTTAGGCCTCCTCATCAAACAAGTGAAGGAGAAAAATTTTTGCCATCTCCCCACAACTCAAAATCTGTTAGTGGAAAATCCATTGGTTGCATTCCCAAATAAAACAGATGAAGTTGCAAAAGGATTTCCAATTTAGATTTAAAGACCTTCATCTCCATGAACAGGACACAGCTTTTCCATAACCCATTTTCTTTTTTATTTTATTTTATTTATTTTTTTTTTTTTTGTGGTTTTTTGGCCCGGGGCTGGGTTTGAACCCGCCACCTCCGGCATACGGGACTGGCGCCCTACTCCTTGAGCCACAGGCGCCGCCCGTATAACCCATTTTCTATTGACATTGAACATGTGGATACAATTTACCAAATGGAACTGGCTGAACTGCAGAATTGTGACTCTCTGAAAGACACAGAGAGTGTGTGTCTTAAGTCAAGCAGCCTTCCTAATTTCTATGCATCTCTCCCCTCTGAGACATATCCTAATCTCAGGAACCATGCACTCAAAATGGCAACCATCTTTGGTAGCACTTAGGTCTGTGAACAGACTTTTTCCGGAATGAAACATCTGAAATCTCCAACCAGATCTAGACTAACTGATGAACACTTGCATCACTTGTTACAACTAGCAGTGACGAATATGGAACTGGACATTGACCATCTCGTTAGCCAAAAGCAGGCCCATAGTTCCCACTGAAATACTGGTAAGTTTGTTGATTTAACTTTACTTGTTCTGCATTTTAACTATTGTATTTGTTCCCATTTTGTTTTTTTACTTCAAAATAAGATATGTGCAGTGTGCATAGGAATTTGTTCATAGTTTGTTTTTTTTTAACTATAGTCCGGCCCTCCCAACGGTCTGAGGGACAGTGAACTGGCCCCCTGTTTAAAAAGTTTGAGGACCCCTGCTTTAGGACTTGGAGTAGATTCACTGAGCCTGTTAGCTAAAGAAACTGGGTATAAGCAGCTTCATCCATTTTCCACAATGGTGCAGATACTATTGCTACAACTGAGCCCAAGTATGAAAAGTTGAAAGGGGTAGTAGTTTGTCAGCAAATCTTTCTTTGATAGAACCTCCTCTTCTCCATCCAGTTATAAGTCTTTTTTAGCCCCTGTAATTGAAATGAGACTGACAGGGTTTTTCTCTTCCTCCCTCCCATAATAGGTTAGGTTACCTGTTATACACACTCATATTCATATTCATAAGTTTCCCTTGCTTTGATTATAATCATCTGAGTAATCATCCCTTTAATATCCAGTTTTCCCACTGGTGTGTCAGCCTCATGAGGGTTGGAGCTTTGTGTATTTTGTTTACTGCTCAATCCCCAACAATTACATGGTAATTGACACGCAGTGGGTGCTCCCTTGAATATATTGAAAAGCATGACTAAATAAAGTTGTAAGGCTTCAAGTATATATACAAAATAATCTTATTTATTAGAAAATAAGCATTCACAATGTAAAATAGCCATTAAATTACAAATAAGTCTTCTATAGTCAAAAACTGTACCTGGAATTAAGTTAATCTATTTTTGAACAGATGCAAATGCATAGTTTATCCTCATTAAAACAAAACAATTACATATAGATTTGTTTCACTTTATGCATTAGACAAGTTTTATACAAAATGAAAGAATTCACTTTTTAAAAACTGAAAAGGATAGAATGGTGATGATTTGTGAAGTTATAAATCCCTTACAAACATGAAAACTGCCCTTTCTTCTCAAGTTTAAGTTCAGGTTTTCAAAGCATTATCTTCTCTTCTTAAATGTATTACATTCTTAACAGTTTTTTCATACCTTAAAATTTCTCATCACCTTTCTTAATTTATACTCACCTTTTCCTACCTAAGAAGTGAAAACTTTACCTTCCTGCTCTTTCCCCATGTCACTTCCTTGTCTATAATCATTTGTGCCAAGATAAGCACTAGTATAATCCTCCAAAGAAGAAAGTGCTCTCAGTAAAATGGTGGCAGTCAGTTTTGCAAGGATATAGTTTATCTTCATTTTAATCAATATTATAAATCTTTAGAAGTTAGGAAATCTTTCTATGTTATATTTTTGATGGAAATAGGCTATTATGCTAAAACAGAAGCCCATCAGTGGGTTTGTTTCCCAAATCTTTCTATTAATAGGAGTCACTGGTATAGATAACTTAGTTTCTCCTACAATTAGTAATATACTGCAACTTTCTGGGCTATTTTCCCCACTACAAAAAAGATAGTGGTTAAAAGTATAGACTTTGAAGACAGACTGTTCCTTCGTCAAGTAACTTCTCTACGTCCCCATTCTTTTATCTGTACATTCTTTCATCTTAATAGTATCTTCACCCAGTAAGACTGCTGTGAGAATTAAGTTGTATATTACATATTATCTCAAATACATGTAAAGAATTCCATAAATGTTTGCTTATTGTTTTCATCATTACCATTACTGTTGTTATTTCTATCATGAACAGTCTCCAAACCAAAGGTGGAGTTTATTCATTAAGATTAGAAGTGACCCCAAAAATGTTAAGATAAAGGAAAGAGCTGCAGGACAATAGGTAAGAGGTATCCCAGAACTTGACCAAATAGCCAGAAATCTGTCTACAGTTCTGATAAACCTATAAGCTAGGTGAAAAAGAGTGAAAACAATCTCTAATTTTTAATTATAGAATGATTTCTATTAAATTAAGTATTCTATTAGAGCTGTAGAAATTGAGTTTAAGAGCACAGCAAATTTAATTTACTAAGGTGCAGATTCTAGTGTTTACTCTTTTTCTTAATTTTATTTCTGTGAACACTCTGAGGAAAATAAACTAGTGTTTACCCTTAAATTTAAAAAAGATTTATAACTTAGCCAGGTGTGGTGGCTCATGTCTGTAAGCCTAGCATTTAGGGAGGCTAAGGCAGGTAGACTGCTTGAGCTCAGGAGTTTGAGACCAGCCTGAACAAGAGCAAGACCCCATCTCCACTAAAAATAAAAAAAACTAGCCAAGCATTGTGGCAGTTGCCTGTAGTCCCAGCTGCCTGAGAGGCTGAGACAAGATTTTCTTTTGAGTCCAAGAGTTTGAGGTTGCTGTGACCTATGATGCTGTAACACTCTACCCAGTATTACAGAGCAAGACTGTGTCTCAAAAAAAAAAAAATTATAACGTAAAGTAGGAAACATTTGGACAAGTAGAATTTTTTTTTCAGTTTTTATAACATTTATTATCCATATACCTAGTTATAGACTAGTTCCTTTTATCAGCATTCATTACAAAGAGGTAGTAATGTATACAGAAAGTGTCACATATTTAGCCAAATATAGGTAAACATTTTGTGAACCTATAGATTAAAGCCATGTTGGGCCAGCCACAGTGGCTCACGCCTGTAATCCTAGCACTTAGGAGGCCAAGGCAGGTGGACCGCCTGAGCCAGAGCAAGACCCCATCTCTAAAAATAGTCAGGTGTTGTGGCAGGCACCTGTCACAGACTTGGGAGGCTGAGGTAAGAGGATTACTTGGGCCCAAGAGTTTAAGGTTGCTGTGAGCTGTGATGCCATGGCACTCTACCGAGGGTGACAAAGTAAGACTCTGTCTCTAAAAAAAAAAAAAAAAAAAAAAAAAAAGCCATTTTGCCTCAAATACCTATTCATCTGACTAGATTGGGACTGTTAGTGTTCATGGGAATTAAAAATCCTGCTAAAATTCTGCAGCTTTAAATAACTACATAGAGAGAGATTGATAACCATTGTGTTCCTCTTCACCAGTACTGAGAGATGGGAAAAATACCTAATTAGAGTGAAAATTTTTCTCTAAAGTTTAAGGGAGTTGAAAAACAGCAATAATTTCAATAAACCATTGACTGTGTAGTATATATATGTAATAACACATGTCTGGCTCATGTTACTAAAGTAAATCATTTACTGACATTTGAAAAAGAAAGGTAGTTAGCCCTACTTAAAGTAGTGAAATTGTCTTGATCTCTTAATCTTCTGTATTGCTCAAATATTAGCATTATTACATTGTTAATTTAGGGGTTTACTTAGTGAGGTCCTGAACTAAAATGAGGTAGTGGTGCAGTTTAGAATAAAGACTTGTGGAATGCAAGTTTGGATGGCATGTATGCTAAATGGAAAATTTAAAGTTCATGATTTTTATTTCATAAGTAACCTTACAGAAGGAAATGCATTGTTACAAATAAAAAGTATCTTTGAATAAAAAATACTTCTATTTAGGTAAAAAAAAATTTTTTTTCTTTAATTTTAGTCTGCTGTAGCTAATTCATATAGAACTTTCCTTCTGGTCCCACTGCTTAGATAGTGCCTCATTATTTTACCGATACCTCTAGAGTCTGTATTCAGAGTAGAACTTCACATTTATAGACTACCATCCATTCCCTCACTAGTTCATGCAACCCCAAAAAGGTGTTGTAAGAAGAATATATCATTTTTGAGTTTAGAAATTATAATCCAGAATTTTTCATATGTTCTACTATTCATAATTACATGTAGAATTCCCTCTATATATATTCAATATATAGAATTCAATATATATTCTTGTTATTCAATATATGCAATATCCATGGCCTGACTTTTGGAGACTGGCTCATACTAAATCTGTAGCAGAGCCTTAGACTCGAAAGTGCACAAGGCAAATACTTTCCATCACAGTCTTAGCTAATTTACTCTTGAATCCTCCCATGCCTCACAGAAAAAGCAATAAGTCTTTTGTAAACCATTCCCAGGAGGATGATGGTGAGCACCACCATTCCACTCACAAGGCTGAATGCCCACCGTGGTCCCCAGTGAGCATACACTTGGCTGATGAACACAGGCCCAAGAATCCGTGCTCCACTTCCAGAAGCTGTTAACCAGCCCATGTATACACCCTGTGGGAGATGATGTGGGGGAGAAGTAGATTGTTACCCAGGTTTAATTATTAATAACAGGGATAATGCTTTTGCCAAACTATGGCTAACTCATAAGAGCTATTTCCCCATCTTTTACATTTAAACATAAAATGCTTCTCTATGAATATAGAATATAACTAATAATAAACTTATTTGATATTAAGCCAGTTTAAGAAAAATAAAAGGAGTGTAAGGAACAAACAACATCTGCCAGATCCCTGGGAACAATATAATTGATTAATATATCTTTTAGAGCTAACATTCACTTTTTACCTCCTATGTACCCAACACTGAGGGAGATGCTTTTCATATATTGACTGTATGTTTCACAAGTTTAGACAACAGGTGTTATCCATTTAACAAAAGTGGAAACTGAAATACAGAATATTTAAGTAATTTGTCTAAAGAGATGTGAAACTATGTTTGAATCCACTGTACCCCATTATGTTGTACCACGACGCTCCTATGACCACTGCATCCAAAATTATAACTTATACAATGTATCCAAGGATATTCAGTGCGGTGTTACTTTTAATAGCCCCAAATTAAAAACAACCTAAATGGCAATGATGGATTAAGTAAATAAATTATGGGGCGGCGCCTGTGGCTCAGTTGGTAGGGCGCCGGCCCCATATACCGAGGGTGGCGGGTTCAAACCCGACCCCGGCTGAACTGCAACCAAAAAATAGCTGGGCGTTGTGGCGGGCGCCTGTAGTCCCAGCTACTTTGGGAGGCTGAGGCAAGAGAATCGCTTAAGCCCAGGAGTTGGAGGTTGCTGTGAGCTGTGTGATGCCATGGCACTCTACCAAGGGCCATAAAGTGAGACTCTGTCTCTACAAAAAAAAAAAAAAAAGTAAATAAATTATGGTATATTTAATGACCTGTATACTAAGCAGCTGTTTAGGGAATGAGATTAAGATCTTATAAGGATAAAATCCTTATATAGATTAAGATCTTATAAGGATAACATCTATATGCACTGACATAAGAAAAACATGTAGACTCGGCGCCTGTAGATCAGTGGCTAGGGTGCCAGCCACATACACCAGGACTGGTGGATTCGAACCAGCCCAGGCCTGCCAAACAACGACAACTACAACAAAAAAAAAGCTGGGTATGGTGGGGGCCTGTAATCCTACCTACTCGGGAGGGTGAGGCAAGAGAATCTCTTAAGCCCAAGAGTGTTTGAGATTGCTGTGAGCTGTGATGGCACAGCACTCTACCAAGGGTGACATAGTGAGACTCTGTCTCAAAAACAAAAAACAAACAAACAAAAAAAAACCTGGCTTGGCACCAGCTACATATACCAGGGGTGGTGGGTTCGAACCCAGCCCAGGCCAGCTAAACAGCAATGACAACTGCAACAAAAAATAGCTGGGCATTGTGGCGGGCTCCTACAGTCCCAGCTACTTGGGAGGCTGAGGCAAAAGAATCGCTTAAGCCCAAGATTCTGAGATTGCTGTGAGCTGTGATGCCATGAGACTCTACCAAGGGCAACATAGTAAGACTCTGTCTCAAAAAAAAAACAAAACTAACAAACAAAAAACCTGTAACATATTAAATAAAAAATAATCAAGAGGCAAAACCAAATATATATATACACATGATATAATCTTTATAATCTTTTTTATTTTTTTTATTTTTTTTGGTTTTTGGCCGGGGCTGGGTTTGAACCCGCCACCTCCGGCATATGGAACCCGTGCCCTACTCCTTGAGCCACAGGCGCCACCCATAATCTTTTTTATTTATTTTTTAAAAGGCATGAGTGCGGATATATTTAAATAGGCACAGAAAAATGTCCTGAATGGAACAAATGAAGTCAATACTGGTTAACTGTGATGCAGTGAGGCTAAGGGAAGCCCTCTGTTTCTGTTCTATGCATTTCTAATTCCTTTGAATTTTGTTATATCCATCATGAATTACTTTTGTAATAATATGCTTTTATTCTTCATTTTGAAAAATTGAAAATACAAGATATTAGGTTAAAAACACACACAGGTCGGGTGCAGTGGCTCACGCCTGTAATTGTAGCACTCAGGGCAACCAAACCTGGTGGATCACCTGAGCTTAGGAGCTTGAGACCAGCCTGAGCAAGAGACCCTACTTTTACTAAGAAGTTGAAAAAAAGCTTAGCTGGGCATTGTGGCAGGTGCTTCTAGTCCTAGCTACTCCAGGAACTGGGGCAAAAGGATCACTTGAGCCCAGGAGTTTGTGGTTGCTGTGACCTATGACTGCCACCGCAGTCTATTCAGGGCAACAGAATGAGACTCTGTCTCAAAAAACATAAAAAAAAAAAAAAAAGAAAAGAAAAATACTAATTTTTGCTCTGAAAATATAAGGCTATCAGTTTCATTTTTAAAGAGGAAGACAATATTTTTATTTTGTTGCCATTTAAATAACTGCTACTAAAAAGAAGAGTTATAGCCCAAACCCGAAATTAATCTAAATGTGCCATATGAGAAAGATCATGAATAAATGATGGTACATCCATAAAACAGAAGATAATGCTTCCTTTCAAGAATTCTCTAAAAGAAAATTAATGGCATTGGAGAATATTCACAAAACATTGGGTTTTTTCTTAAGGAGATTACAAAGTAATGTCCATGATATAATACTATTTTTGTGTTAAACACACATACCCATACCCATTCACATAGACAGAGATAAAAGACTGGAAGTGGAAGTATAATTTTGCCAAAATATTAATAGTAATTGTTTCATTGGTATTGTTCATTTGCTTTTATATATATATATTTTTTTTTTGTAGAGACAGAGTCTCACTTTATGGCCCTTGGTAGAGTGCCGTGGCCTCACACAGCTCACAGCAACCTCCAACTCCTGGGCTTAAGCGATTCTCTTGCCTCAGCCTCCCGAGCAGCTGGGACTACAGGTGCCCGCCACAACGCCCGGCCATTTTTGGTTGCAGTTTGGCCGGGGCCGGGCTTGAACCTGCCACCCTCGGGGCTGGCGCCTCACCGACTGAGCCACAGGCGCCGCCCTGCTTTTATATTTTTTTATCATTTTATATAATAAACATGAAAATTATTACTCAAAATTATAAAAGTACATAGCTGCTGTAAACTTTTTTTTTTTTTTTTTGCAGTTTTTGCCCGGGGCTGGGTTTGAACCCACCCACCCACCATATGGGACCAGCACCCTACCCCTTTGAGCCACAGGCACCACCTCAGCTGCTGTAAACTTTTAAGACTATTATATTTTCATCTCTTACTAATTACCATGGTGCCAGATATATTTAAGACTAGATAGGCCACTCTGGGAGGCCAAGGAGGGTGGATTGTTAGAGCTCAGGTGTGGCTTGACCAGTCTAAGCAACAGTGAGACTTCAGCTCTACTAAAAATAGAAAAACTAGCCAGGTGTGGTAGTGCACACCTGGAGACCCACCTACATGGGATGCTGAGGGAAGAGGATCACTTGAGCCCATGAGTTTGAGGTTGCTGTGACCTGTGACACCACAGCATTCTACCCAGTGTGACAAAATGAGACTCTGTCTCAAAAAAAAAAAAAGACTACACACAGACAAATTTTGCTATCTGTCTTGGTTCCCTAACTATTGGCTAGTTAAAGAATGTGGTTCAGAAATTTATGCTTCATATTTTTCTTTTCTGTGAAAATTATTTTGTTCTCCATAATCTCTGAGTTCAAGACACCTTTGAGTTCTAACTTAGGGTACTCTTTGTCAAATTTCAGCATATAAATTTTTTAACTACTTTATAAAAGGTTGGGTTTTTTAACTTAAAATGCTGAGAATGATTAAAAAAATAAACTCCCCAAATCAGCCTATGCAAAAACAGGGAATGGTAGCAAAAACTGTGAGCGCTTACAAGTATATTTCATATAATCACAATGTCAGGGTAGCTGGCTTACCTGAGGTTTTGGCCCTATAATTTTTGAATACAACGTATAGGACATCAGGTTGCAGACTGGATAGCCTATTCCAATTAGCACAACTGATGTGAGGAACTGGGCCAGATGGATCACTGGGGTGTAGAGGCACCAGGCTTGTTCAATTGGGCAACCAGTTGATCTTTCATTGTGATCTTCTCTTGGAGACTTGCAAAGACCAATAATAATTTCCCCAAATGTGGTATTAGGGATTGAATTATTATGTAAATCTGTAAAAATAAGATTACTACAGTGCCTTACTTGTTAATTTTAAATAAACAACAAAGGCTAAAATTATAGAATTAGGTATGGCTATACCTTCCCACTGTATTTTGGGAAAATGACTTCCCCAAGGTAACAAGATAAAGAAGCCTGCCCAGACAATGATGAGTCCTCCCAGTAGAATAGCACGTTCGCCAATCCTGTTAAAGAAAAGAAACTTTATAATTTTGAAATGGTATGTTTCAATACTTTTATAATTAAAAAAACTATAGGGCGGCACCTGTGGCTCAGTGAGTAGGGTGCTGGCCCCATATACCAAGCGTGGCGGGTTCAAACCCAGTGCTGGCTGAACTGCAAAAAAAAAAAAAAAAAAGAAAATAGCCAGGCGCTGTGGCAGGTGCCTGTAGTCCTAGCTACTTGGGAGGCTGAGGCAAGAGAATTCCCTAAACCCAAGAGCTGGAGGTTGCTGTGAGCTGTGACACTACAGCACTCTACCGAGGGTGACAAAGTGAGACTCTGTCTCTAAAAAAAAAAAAAAAAAACTATAAGTAAAATAACATCTTGATACTTTCAGTAGTATATCAATTAATATGAATGCTAAATGTAATTTCCCACTAAAAAGAACCAGGACACTACTGAAAAATGGCTGGTTTCAGGTCTGGGACAGAAAATGTAGAAGATGAGACTGGACATCCTTGCACACTAAAAGGCACAGAAGCTAGTTGTGACTAATGGGTCAAGATAAAATGACTCAGCCAATTTGAAGAAGCTAGTAAAAAACATGACAATGTGAACACCAAAAAGGAATAATAATGGCAACATACAGAAACACATAAAAGTGTTATAATCTATGAAATCGGACTATGTTAAAATAAAATACTCATTGATTACTTTTCAAGGATGCCAGGGAAACAATTCATTATTTAAAAAAACAGTTAACAAAAGAAAAGGCCAAGCATAGTGGCACACTCCTGAAGACCCAACTAAGTGGAAGGCTGAGGAGAAGGATTGCTTGAGCCCAAGAGTTTGAGGTTGCAGTGAGCTGTGATGGTGTCACTGAATCCAGCCTGAACAATAGAGTAAGACCCTATCTCATTAATTCATACATACATATATACATAGATAAATGGAAAGAACCAAGCCTTTGTCCTGTCTTTCCTATGTAAGCTGTAGCTCAGGTTTCTCTTCATAGAAAGTTCATGGGCAAATAAATAAAGGATAGAATTAGAATACTAACATTTTGCAATGATCCATTAATAACTTAATAGATCTATGGAATAATCAATGGCCTCTTAAATATTAAGAAGAGATAGGGTGGCGCCTGTGGCTCAGAGGAGTAGGGCACCGACCCCATATACTGGAGGTGGCAAGTTCAAACCCAGCCCTGGCCAAAAACTGCAAAAAAAAAAAAAGAAGAGATAAATAAAACACTATCTTCTGATAGAAGCACATAACACTGCTATGAGGTATTCTTGCCAAAAACTTGAATCCAATCTCATCAAGCTCCTAGATCTAAGTACCAGTTTTCAAGAATACAACAAACAGAGGAACATTTTTATAATAAAACACCACAGTGATGCAATCAGCAAAACCCAAAATGTGGGAAACTATAGTGCAAACCTCCTGGTTTCTTCAATTTGTAAGAGGAGAAAAGAGAAAGAAAAATGGAGATGGAGAAGAAACTCTAATGATTAAAAGAGACTTAAGAAACTTAAGAGCCTGAGTCAAGTGAACACAAAGAGAACCAAAATAAAACAAAACAAATAAAACTCTAGATAGAGGAGAAAGAAAATTTGAATACTATCTGGATAGTTGAAAATATTAAGAAATCATTGTTAAGTTTTTAGATGTGATAATGTCATCACATTTAGAAATATATATATATATATATATATATGCTGAAATATTTATGGAAGACATGAAATGATGTCTTGAATCAGCTTCAAAACAACTCAGGTGCCAGGAAAAGTATGTAGCAGAGATATAGATGAAACAAGATTGTCCAAGTAACCAACATTGCTGAAGCTGGATAACGGATACTAGAGATTCAGTATATGTTGCTCTCTAGATCTTTCTATATGCTGGAAATTTTGCACAATAAATAAGTGCGATAATCTTAACCAGAATTTTCTAAACTTAAGCATTGAATCTTGTGTATTACATAACATATATTATCATACAGGAGAACAATGCTTTATGAAATATTTGTTAAAAACTAAAACAATTTTTTATATAATTATATATATTACATACACATAATATATAAATATATTTATATTACATATACATAATATATAAAAGGAGACAATAATTTACTATGTAATATATTTTGCTTCACCAAAGAAAAGCCATAGGGCATAGAAATATCATATTATCCTAATAAATTTTTTTTTTTTTTTTTTTTGTGGTTTTTGGCCGGGGCTGGGTTTGAACCTGCCACCTCTGGCATATGGGACCAGCACCCCACTCCTTGAGCTACAGGCGCCGCCCTATCCTAATAAATTTTTAATATGTCTGTAAACTTTCAAGGACTACAACTAATAAATAATGAGAGAAAAGCTTTAAATTATTTTATTAGCACATTTGTTTGCATTGTTAACTCTGTTTCACGTTTTATTTATTTATTTTTTTTAAATAGACTTGACACAAAACCAAAAACATGAAACTTACTTTTTGGAAAGTAATTTAGCCCCCAAGAAAACAACAACTGCCTCAACTCCAAGGGCAGCAAGTATTATTCCATCATATAATACAGCTTGTTCTTGAGTCCAGGCATACATATCCATTGTTAGTGGAGTAATGATGCTAAGAAAAATAAAAGAGAAATTATTTTTATTTTATTTAAATTATAGTAATTATTATACTTAAAGTAAAATATAAGCTTTAGTAACGATACCTACACATTCAAGAATTTTCATCCCTTTTAACACTGACACCAGACCTAGATAAGCAAAAGTTTGAAGATATTTTAAGCACATTTTGTTGTTATATACAGAAGCTACTAAGTTTGCCTAGTCATGTTTTTCTTTTTTAATGTTTATCTTAATTATATATCATAGTCACTTTTGCAAAAACTCTAAAAAATAGGAAAAAGAAATAAACCAAACCAATCGCAACTCCTACCATGCTAATATAACTAAATAATCATGGTTAAATTTTAGATTAAATTGGTCTCTGTTTAATGCAATAATGCCACTATTATTAAGTTATTAGAACTTACTGGATTTTTTTTTACTCTTCCTCAATCTCTTCCATCCCTACCTTGGACTTTACACTTTTTCTTACTACCTCTGACTGTCATCTTTATGACTGTGTCTTTCCTTGGCAAGCTTCTTTTCCTACATTCTATTAACAGACTACAAAATGAGATTTATATTTTGTGTAATTTTTTTTTTTTTTTTGGAGTTTTTGGCCAGGGCCAGGCTTGAACCCACCACCTCTGGCATATGGGACTGGTGCCCTACTCCTTTGAGCCACAGGTGCCACCCCTTGTGTAATATTTTTTAAAAGAACAACACCACTTAAAATTTTGAAATTGTATCTTTCTAGAAAATCAAGTAAAAATAAACAGATAAAACTTTGAAATCAGGTAAGCTAATAAAAAAAAACAGTTTGGTAGTTTTTCAAAAAGTTAAACAGAATAGACAAGGCCCAGTGGCTTATGCCTGTAATCCTACCACTCTGGGAGGCAGATGGGTTTCCTGAGCTCAAGAGTTTGAGATCAGCCTGCACAAGAGCAAAACCCTGTCTCTAGTAAAAATGGAAAAACTAGCTGGGTGTGGCAGGTATCTGTAGTCCCAGGTACTCCGGAGGCTGAGGCAAGAAGGTCACTCAAGCCCAAGAGTTTGAGGTTGCTGTGAGCTATGATGCCATAGCACTCTATCCATGGCACAAAGTGAGACTCTGTCTCAAAAAGAAAAAAAAAAAAATGTTAAACAGAAGTACTAGATGATCGGGTGGTGCCCATAGCTCAGTGGGTAGGGTGACGGCCACATACACCAAGGCTGGCGGGTTTGAACCTAGCCTGGGCCTGCTAAACAACAATGACAACTGCAACAAAAAAATAGCCAGGTGTTGTGGTAGGCACCTGTACTCCCAGCTACTTGGGAGGCTGAGGCAAGAGAATCTCTTAAACCCAAGAGTTTGAGGTTGCTGTGAGCTGTGACACCATAGCACTCTACCCAGGGTGACAGCTTGAGACTCTATCTCTAAAAAAAAAAAAGGTATAGGGTGGCACCTGTGGCTCAAGAAATAGAGTGCCGGCCCCATATACTGGAGGTGGTGGGTTCAAACCCGGCCCTAGCCAAAAACTGCAAAAAAAAAAAAAAAAAAGAAAGAAAGAAAAAAAAAGTATATACCTCAAGAATTGAAAGTAAAGATTGCAATAGTTACTTATTCTTTATACCATATATCGATGTTCAGAGTAGCATTATTCACCACAGCTAAAAGGTGTATATAACCCAACAACAGATAAAGGGACAAATAAAATGTGGTATATACCTCTAAGGGACTATTATTTAGCCATAAAACATTATGAAATTATGATACATGATGAACCTTGAAAACATCATGCTAAGTGAAACAAGGCAGACAGCAAAGAAAAATATTGTATGATTCAACTTGTATGAGATACCTAAACTAGGCAAATTCATAACAGACAGAAGGTAGAATAAAGGTTACCAGGTACCCGGGGCTTGGTGGAGGGAAGACAGGGAGTTGCTGTTTATTGGTTATAGAGTTCCTGTTTAAGATTCTGAAAATGAATAATGGTCATGATTGTACAACATTGTAAATGTACTTAATACCACTGAGTGGTATACTTTAAAAGTAGTTAAAATGGTAAATTTGGGCCAGGCGCGGTGGCTCATGCCTGTAATCCTAGCACTCTGGGAGGCTGAGGAGATTGCTGTGAGCTATGACATCACAGCACTCCACTGAGGGCAACAAAGTGACACTCTGTCTCTAAAATAAATAAATAAAATAAAATGGTAAATCTGATGTTATATACGTTTTACCACAATTAAAAATCACCCCAAAACTCAGATGAGTTGAAACTTTCATGTATCTCAGTAATTTGAAAATAAAAAACAGCAAGCAAAATGTCATAATGTACTGATAAGGAAATAGATGAAGTTGTCAAATGATAATATCACATAGTCTGTGAGTTTAATAAATACAAACACACACATACATACTCTGGGAGTTGCACAGAAAAAAATGTTTGTAAAAATAAAAGAGTAGATGTGGAAATACAGTGTAGTGTTTAGAATTTTTACAACATGAATGTACTATTTTTATAATTTAATGGAAAAAAATTATTTTTGAGACACAGTCTCACTTTGTCACCCTCAGTACAGTACTGTAGCATCATAGCTCACAGCAACCTCAAACTCTTAGGCTTAAGCAATTCTCTTGCCTCAGCCTCCCAAGTAGCTAAGCCTACAGAAGCCTGCCATAACACCTGGCTATTTTTAGAGACGACTTCTCCCTCTGGCTCAGGCTGGTCTCAAATTCATGAGCTTGGGCAATCTACCCTCCTCGGCCTCCCAGAATGCTAGGATTACAGGTGTGAGCCACCGTGCATGCCTGGAAGATTAAAAAGGGCCATGTGATAAATAAAGGTCAATAAAGCCTACACGAGGCAAAAATTTTGCAATATACTAGATTTTTTTTCAAGATTAGGGATTAAATAAACTTGCCAAGGAAGGACACAGTTATAAAGGATGACAGTCAGAGGTAGTAATCATGATATAATAGACTTTAAGCTGTATAATTCAGTCATTAACATTTTATGACTATGTTTATCATAAAACTCAGATGACAGGGGAAATATTAGTGAAACAGATTCCTTAAAAAGAAAGTAAGGTAAAGTAGTAAAATTATGGATAAAGAATGAACTACATTCAAGTTAAAAAACGTAACTCATACATACACTTTTTATGTTATGGTAAGAGAAATATGACTTACATAAAGTTTTTTTTTTTTTTTTTGTAGAGAAAGAGTCTCACTTTATGGCCCTCTGTAGAGTGCTGTGGCCTCACACAGCTCACAGCAACCTCCAATTCCTGGGCTTAAGTGATTCTCTTGCCTCAGCCTCCCGAGTAGCTGGGACTACAGGCGCCCGCCACAACGCCCGGCTATTTTTTGGTTGCAGTTTGGCCGGGGCCGGGTTTGAACCCGCCACCCTCGGTATATGGGGCCGGCGCCTTACCGACTGAGCCACAGGCACCACCCGACTTAACATAAAGTTTTAAATAACATCTATCTGCCTAATTAACACTGCAGTAAGCAACAGAATACAGATTAATACATAATCTGATTTAGATGAAGACAGAATAAAACTTACGTTTCAAAAAGGGCAAAGATAAATAGAACCACAAAAAACAGAATATTAGTGGCCACAACAGCAACTTGATCGATATTTCCTTGAGAAACTTCAACTTCATCTGTGTTATCTATAGATAGATAGGAGAAAAATTATATCACCTTTATATCTAATTTTTCTTATGACAATAAAATAATGTAGGAATTATATGTAGCAAATTCTACAAACAAATATTTAAAACCCATTTTTAAGTAGTTTAACAGAAATAGGATTTATATGACAGGAATAATTTTTTTTTTTTTTTTTTAGAATTCTTTTTTTTTTTTTTTGGTTTTTGGCCGGGGCTATGTTTGAACCTGCCACCTCTGGCATATGGGACCGGCGCCCTACTCCTTGAGCCACAGGCGCCACCCAGGAATAATTTTTAAATGGCATTTAAAAGTAATTTTCTTCCCAGGAGATATATTTAAATCTTATTTTCTCAAAACATACACTTACGTTTTATTTGATGTCTCTAAAACCAAAATAGGAATGTATTTGGTAGAATTCTATAATATGGTGGTATCATACTAAACACATCTACTTTAAATTTCAGTTGCAGATGTTAAATCTTACCTAAATCTTAAATTTACAAGAGTTTCATAAAGAACTCAAATAATATATCAAATCAGCTCCATTTCTTCTTTTTTTTTTGAGACAGACTCTCACTATATTGCCCTAGGTAGAGTGCCATGGCGTCACAGCTCACAGCAACCTCAGACTCTTGGGCTTAAGCAATTTTCTTGCCTCAGCCTCCCAAGTAGCTGGGACTACAGACACCCAACACAACACCTGGCTATTTTTTTGTTGTAGTTGTCATTGTTGTTTGGCAAACCTGTCACCCCCGGTGTATGTGGCTGGCGTTCTAGCTGCTGAGCTATAGGCTCCAAGCCTAAATCAGCTCCAATTCTATGATTCACTTCAGTGGACATATATTTGGAATTTCAATGGTATCTGAAATTAGTATTAGTAAAAACCCTATGTTTTCTTCCAAACATAGCCACATTAAAAAAAAAAGAAAAAAGAAAAAAGAAGGCTTGGCGCTTTGTAGCACAGTAGTTACAGCACTGGCCACATACACCCAGCCTGGTAGGTTTGAACCCGGTCCAGGCCAGCTAAACAACAATGACAATTGGAACAAAAAATAGCCAGGCATTGTGGCAGGTGCCTATAGTCCCAGCTACTTGGGAGGCTGAGGCAAGAGAATATCTTAAACCCTTGGGCGGCGCCCGTGGCTCAGTCGGTAAGGCGCCGGCCCCATATACCCAGGGTGACGGGTCAAACCCGGCCCCGGCCAAACTGCAACCAAAAAGTAGCCGGGTAGGGCGGCGCCTGTGGCTCAGCGAGTAGGGCGCCGGCCCCACATGCCGAGGGTGGCGGGTTCAAACCCAGCCCCGGTCAAACTGCAACAACAACAAAAAAATAGCCGGGCGTTGTGGCGGGCGCCTGTAGCCCCAGCTACTAGGGAGGCTGAGGCAAGAGAATCGCGGAAGCCCAGGAGTTAGAGGTTGCTGTGAGCCGTGTGACGCCACGGCACTCTACCCGAGGGCGGTACGGTGAGACTCTGTCTCTACAAAAAAAAAAAAAAAAAAAATAGCCAGGCGTTGTGGAGGGCGCCTGTAGTCCCAGCTACTCGGGAGGCTGAGGCAAGAGAATCGCTTAAGCCCAGGAGTTGGAGGTTACTGTGAGCTGTGGGAGGCCACAGCACTCTACAGAAGGCCATAAAGTGAGACCCTGTCTCTACAAAAAAAAAAAAAAGAGAGAATATCTTAAACCCAAGAGTCTGAGGTTGCTGTGAGGTGTGACACCACAGCACTCTACTTAGGGCAATATAGTAAGAGTTTGTCTCAACAAAAAAAAAAAGAAAGAAAGAAATCCCTCTTTTCTCATCACCATTTAAAAAATTCTTATTACTAACACATCTTAAGTAAAAATGTTTAAAATCATGATGTTCTGGGAGGCCAAGGCGGGTGGAATGCCCGAACTCACAGATTCCAGACCAGCCTGAGCCAGAGCAAAACTTGTCTCTAAAAATAGTCAGGCGTTGTGGCGGGTGCCTGTAGTCCCAGCTATTTGGGAGGCTGAGGTGAGAGAATCACTTGAGCCCAAGAGTTTGAGGTTGCAGTGAGCTATGACGTCACAGCACCCTAATGAGGGCAGCAAAGTGAGACTCTGTCTCAAAAATAAATAAATAAATGAAATAAAATCGTTATGTTATCATTTATATTTCTGGAAAGAAATAATCAGGATTTGATGGTTTTATAAATTAAGAGGGCAAGGTAAATGCACTGACTTTTCATCTGGAACAATGTAGTTTAGCTACATACTCAATTTAAGCTATTCCTAATATGTGAGAAGCACATAGACATATACATCTACCCATACCTATCCATGACAGTTTTGTAATTCATCCACTTATTCAGAGTAAACCAAGTAGCTATTAGAAGAATGTGTTCATTTATGTCTTTGAGCATCTGTGTAGTGGCAGTAGGAGGTGGGGGGGGGATAATTTACCTAATATGCAGTAAGTTTCTATAATTTTTTTCACTATAGTGCCTGCCTTTATATTTCAAGATTCTTATGGAGTTCCTCCTCCAATAATAAGTATACATGCAAATAGTCTGCTATACTTTGGGGGAATTAAGTACTCAGTATATATGATCTTCCTTTCTAACCATATAAAGAGAACTGGTCACCTTTGTCCAAATCCTTTTTTAGGGTAGGCCCTGATCCTTGTGGCCCTCTTGGATAGACCACCCTGATTTTTTATCCCCACCTAAAAGACAATATTTCTTCAAATCAAATATCAAATATCAAAATTGCCCCAAATTAGACTGCAGTTTGCTTCAAAATATGTGGTTAGTTGATCTTGAGACCAGGTGTTTTGACACCAGACTGGGCAACAGAGTGAGATGCTGCCTCTACAAAAAGTGGGGAAAAAAAAAAAATAGCCAACTGTGTTGATGCATGCCTGTAGTCCTAGATACTCAGGAGGCTGAAGCAGGAGGATCACTTGAGCCCAGGAGTTTGAGGCTGCATGAGCCATGACTATCACTGCATTCTAGTCTGAGTGACAGAGCAAGACCCTGTCTTGAATGAATGAATGAATGGCTAGTGGCTACTGTTTGGGGACAGCATAGTTCTAGATGTTGTACTCAAGGTGTGGTTTTCATACCAGCAGCATCAACTCACATGGTAGTTTGTTATAAATGCTGATTCTCAGAATCTTACTAGGGTTGCCGGATTTACTAAAGAAAAATACAGGAGACCAAGTCAAGCTTAAATTTGAGATAAATAACTAACTGGTTAGTATAAGTATGTTCCATGCAATATTTAAAATTTAAGACTATCCCATAAAATATTGGGATCATATTTACATTAAATATGATCCCAATATTTTTGTTTGGCAAACCCGAATATTTTGTTTGCCAAACAAAAATAATTTGCTTATCTGAAATCCAAATTTAACTGGGTGGGACAAACATATAGTAACATTATTATAATAACATTATTCAAATATAATTGTGGGGTTTTTTGTTTTTTTTGGGACAGAAAAACAGTTGGCTATTTTTTTTCTTCACTTTTTGTAGAGGCAGGGTCTCACTCTGTTGCCCAGTCTGATGTCAAACACCTGGTCTCAAGATCCTCCCACCATTCTCTCTGAAAGTGTTGGGAATATGGGTGGTGAACCACATGCCTGGCTATTTAAATTTATGTTAAAGTACATTTAAGAAATTACTACCTGTCACTCTGTCTTCCCAGGGTAGAGTGGTGTGGCATCATAGCTCACAGCAACCTCAAACTCTTGGGCTCAAGCAAACCTTTTGCCTCAGCCTCCTGAGTAGCTGGACTACAGGCGCCCACCACATGACCAGCTATTTTTAGAGAGGGGTCCCCCTCTTGTTCAGTCTGGTCTTGAACTCCTGAGCTCAGGCAATCCACCTGCCTCAGCCTTCCAGAGTGCTAGGATTACAAGATGTGAACCACTGCGCCTGACCCTGTAGTTGTGTTTTATCTGGCAAAACTACTTAGGCCTCACGCTAGACCTAATAGGAATCTGCATTTTAACAGGTTCCAAATGACTTCTAAGCACATTAATGCAAATGAAGCACTGTTCTATATTGTTATCCCCTTCCAACTTCTAAAAGATTGCCTTTTACACATCTCCTTCTCATACCTGTCATACCCTCTTACCTTCCTTATTCCCTTAGCTGATAGCTCCGTTAAGTTTGCATCCTATTTGTCACCTTTTAAAAAAGTAGTTTTATACCCACTGCTAGCACTTCCTCACCTTTCATACTTGCTTTCTTTTCATTTCTTTCATTCTTTTAATTAATTAATTGTGAGATAGGCTCTTACTATGTTGGTCAGGCTGGTCTTAAATTCCTGGGCTTAAGAAATCTACCTGCCTCAGACTCTGAAGTAGCCGGGACTACAGGCATGTGCTACAGCTCCTGGCTTCTTTTCACTTTTTATTTTGAAAGATAGCAAACACATTCTCATATATCCATCCCCAAGATTTTACAATATTTTGCCACACTTGATACATCTCCCCTTCCTTCCTTCCTATTGCTCTCTCTTTGCTGCTGTAGTGTTTTGTTTTGTTTTTTAAGCTAAGTAATTCCTACCTTTGTATCTCCAGCTATGATCTCTACTGCCAGAATTATGAGTACCTCTGGGATTTTTTAGTTCTCTTAGTATATAGTAGAACCTCCATAGTTGACCTCCTCCCTACATTGACTACCTCCTTAAGTTGACTTAATTTTCATAGAGTGGACATGCACCACATGCACCTATATCAGAACAACAGGCCTAGTTCCTTACGTTGACCACCTCCATATGTTGAACAGTTTGTTACAGTCCCTTGGGTAATCAACTTACAGAGGTTCTACTGTATTTAGCTTAATCAAAACCTAAATCATCTATCTTTCCTTTTTGGCCAGCTTCCCTTCCTGAATTCCTGCTCTCTCCCATTCTTCCAGTTTTCTAGAATTAAACCAGGCAAATATCTTAACTCCATCTAATTCTTAATATTCTCTATCTAATCTGTCAAGAATCTTGATTTTTCCTTTAGAAACTCCTATTTATCCTTTCTCCGTTCTCAGTCACTGTCCTGGTTCAGGCTCTCACACATCTGGATTAGCTTCTACATGCTATTGTCATACCTTTCTTATGTTCAAAAACTTACAAGTGTCCAGGCTAGGTGGCTCACGTCTGTAATGCTAACACTCTGGGAGAATGAGGCAAGTGGATTGCCTGAGCTCGGCAGTTCAAGACCAGCCTGAGCAAGAGTAAGACCCTATGTGTACCAAAATTGGAAAAACCAACCAGGTGTTGTGGTAGGCATCTGTAGTCCCAGCCACGCTGGAGGCCAAGAGAGTTGGAGGTTGCTGTGAGCCATGAAACCATGGCACTCTACCGAGGGCAACAAAATGATATTTTGTCTCAAAAAAACAAACAAACAAAAACTTACAATAGCTCCTCATCACTATAATTACCACCCTACTACCTTTACCTTTACTTTCCATTATTTCTGGTGTTAAAATGAAATAAAATGGCTATGAAAGTACTTGGTAAAATAATATCATGTCTTTTCCATAATTTTATAAACTCTTTGTGGACAGGAACCTCCCAAAGGAGGACACAAATATTTAATATTTAAATAACAGTTTATTTGATAAAATATACCTTCTTACAAGGTTTTCTGACTTATATGAATCAATGAAGATCCAAAGGATGAAAATATATATTTGTACTGAATATCAAGAGTTCAAAATAAAAAAGAGAAACCATACCTATTGTCATGATTAAGGGAGTAAATAACTGCTTGAAATAGAAAGATACATTCATTTGATAGCTAAGTTACTAAAGTCGTTCCAAAAAACTCTCAAAGGTTTTCGGATATTGGCTCTTGGAAGAAAAGATAAAGTGATTTTTAGCAGTGGTTTTAACATTGTTAATTATGAACACCAAATAACTGATATAGGTATGCTTTCTTTAAAAACAAATCAATTTAGTTCACATTCAGCTTTGAAGATATTCCCTAATCACACACTATACTGTCCTCAGAAGCAAAATACAAGTAAATACCAAACAGAATCATTAGAAGTGCTTTCATAATGTTACAGCAATTCAACCAGGCTAATAATAGTACCTTCTTCAAAATTAATATTTTTACATTGTCGTCCTGAGTCATCCACACGATGTTCTCTTAAAAAGAAAAACATAAATATATAAATAATCTGTAAAATGCTTACTATAACAGAGAAATGGTTGAAATTTATTATTAGCATTCTATTTTTTCACATTCTAATATAGTTTGTTTCACTGGCTTCTGAGAAATGACATTATTAGCAATGAAATATAACCAATAAACTTTACAGGACAGAAGTTACAATTCTTACTATATTGTCAGATAAAAAACAAACAAACAAACAAAAAACCAATTAATCTAAAAAACATGTAAGATCTAGGCCGGGCATGGTGGTTTACGCTTGTAATCCTAGCACTCTGGGAGACCAAGGTGGGTGGATCGCCTGAGCTCAGGAGTTTGAGACCAGCCTAAAAATAGGAAAACTAGCTAGTTGTTGTGGCTGGGGCTTGTAGTCTCAGCTACTTGGGAGGCTGAGGCAAGAGGATTGCTGAAACCCAGGAGTTTGAGTTTGCTGTGAGTTATGATGCCCTGGCACTTTGCCCAGGGTGACAGAGTGAGTCTCTTGTTTCAAAAACAAAAATAAACAAACAAAAACAAAAAAATAAAATAAAATAAAAAATACAAGATTTACCTTAGTATTTCAACTTTTTCAGTGATTTTAAACATTAGCTATGTCTTTAGATTATTGGATAAAGCACTCTAAAGAATAAAAATAACAAAACTTCTGTAGTTCTAGAAAATTTATTTTAATATATAACTAGTAACCTTCGTATTTAAGGCTGATATTAATCCATTAATCTACTTAAAATGTTGCTTTCATACCATTCCTTTACTTAGAAACATATAGTTAATAAATGAAGACCAAACCTTGAATCTGCAAAGACTTTTGTAATCTGTTCTCATTTATCAGGCTGTCCATTAAATGTATTTTAGTTGCTAATACCACATGCTTTGGCTGATTAAAAACTATAACACAACTATAGACACAAAAAAACCCCAAAATTCATAAAGACAATTAGACTACAAAAATTACAAAGCTTATTAAATTTCACAATCTCAAAAAGCAGTTTTATCATTTCTATCTGATTACCTTAAGATAGCAAGGATCAGAATAATATTTATAATTCCCAGGAAGGCACCAAGTAAAACTGGTGCTGTGTACATGTTTATCTGCAGCTTGATCACATCCCATGTCACGCCTTTTTCTCCAATGAGTGCAAAACAAGTCTGAAAAACTTAATAAAATACACATAGAAAAATTATTATATGGGAGGAGTAGGCTAAAAAGATTAATATAAAAAATTTTACCATAGACTTTGGAGTAACATTATAGCATCATCCAGATACATTATGGTTTCTAAATAGGTATAAGAAAACTGGTTCTTGAGGTGGAGGATAGAACAGTTACTCTTTGTGTTTATATATATAAAGCTTACATATATACACAGCACATAAAAGATATATGATAGATACGGTACTAAAATTTTATGGAAGGGAGTGATCAGGGAAAAAATTGTCTAAGAAGGCTCCTTAGGGAGAACATAACAGAAAAAAGGTAGAGAAACACTGATGCACATGCATTCACAAAGAACTGTATCTAAAATAACTTGTCAAAATCATTTTTAGAAAAACACCTCCATTGGAAATTTAAAGTATGCAGTTTCTTCCATAAAGCAACTATAAAAGTTTAATCAATTTTATTATATGAAAATATTACATTCTGAGTGAAATCCTCTATATATAGTTATTGTGTAGATGGTACTTAAATTATAATTATTTTAATATCATTTAAATTTAGATTTGTGGCAAAAATTGGATTGGAACAGTACCAGTTTGCTCTCCTGGTTTAGATTCTATAAGTGTCTCTATAATAATCTGCATGGGAACTGAAGGTGAAGATTTAGATACTGTACCTAATGAACTTAGAACAGTGCCTAGCATACAGAAAGCATTCAATAAATGTTAGTGTTTGTTGAGTAGTTATTATTATTAGGAAAGTTGCCTAATCTCTTGAGGCTTATACTTACTATCTATAACACAAAGTGTTTACACGACATAATCTTTAAAATGCTTTTAAGGTGTTCATAAATATTTACTGAGAACCTAAGTCTGAATGGCATACTGTGCTAGATACTATAGGTAGACTGGTAAATAAAAAAAAGACCCAGACATGTCTTCATGTATTTTATAGTATGGGATTAAGGTTCAATTATTCTAAATTTATGCATATATCTATTCCAGAATATTACATTGAAATATTAGGTTTTAGTAAATGATAATTTAGATTCTCTTCTGTTGAGCCTTTTTTTAGCTAAATGGAAGGAAGTAATTGAAACTGAGGGGGTAGGGTGTTAATGATGAAGTAAACTGAGCTGAATTCAAACTGATGACATTCATAATTGCAATATTAAAATATGGACCAATTATACATTTTTCAATATTATTCTAGGCATAAAAATGACAAATTTATCTACTCACTTAGAAGAAAATTAATTTGTCTTGGGGAAGTATTAAATTTCATTAATTTTTTTATACTCAGCAAAAGGGTGACCTTCAATAATTTACTTAGATTCTCTATGCTTGGCATCCTCATCTGTAAGACAGGACTAATAGTACTATATTTAGAGGACTGGTGTCAGGGTAAAATGAGCCTAGCTTCACTGCTGTGTCAAAAAATAGTAGTTTCCCCCCTTTTCCCTTTAGCTTTGAGGTTTGACACTTAGATTACACTCAACATTTGAGCCTCAAAAGTTTTCCCAATTCAAATTTAAGTAATAATAAGTGAAGAACACCTACCTGGACCTAAAATAAAGCCTAATGCTTGACATGCACTTGTATTTGCCATGGAACTTGTTCTTTCCTGAAGGGAAGTAGCACCAGCAATATATGACCTAACGACTGCTACATTTCCTGAAAAGGACACAATAATACAGTTTTTGAAATTCAATCTAATTTGATTTTATTCAGAAGAAGAAATATTGGAATAGTATGGTTATTGCTTCCTTTTTAAAATACAAAGCATGTAAGCTATTTTTATTGATCATTTGCATAAATTAATGGAACACAGTACTTTTAACAACATGAAAACACAGCTAAACATTTGAGTGAATGAAAAGTAATACAAACATATCAAATTTTCTTCGTTGTTATATGTAGTTCACTACATAAGTTTGAGATAGACTGTGTTATAGTCAATTATTTCACTTCCAATAAACACAGTCATTAGCATCCTTTCTGATTCACCCATGCAAGTTTCAACTTGTCTTAATGGTACTATTGGGCTTCATTTATTTCTATCCACATGAATTTTACATTTCTTGATTTTTCTGTATTTCAAAACTTTTGTAATGACCCACATATTCTATGAAAGCACTGAGTGAATGGCATACTACTGATTGCTACTATTTTCAAAAGAAAGGTGTCACAAACCCTCTAGGCATACACCTTGAGAATTTTTTTTTAAAGGCACCAATAATTTACTGAAAAATTGTATTGAGTACTTGTTACATCCAAGAGACTCTGTTAGAGGCCACAGAATACTTAAAAGTATTAGAAACTTCTCTAATTTGTAAAAGTTTACTATTTGGTTGATGAGAAAGAATAAAAACAGTATAAGACTACAAGTAAGTGCCAGGGACATGTCAGAGAAGACAAAAATGTGTTATGCGGCAAGGTAGGCCAGGATGGCTTTGTAGAAGATGTGGAACTTAAACTGAATTTTGTTTTGTTTTGTTTTTGTTTGAGACAGGGTCTCATGGTTTTGCCCAGGCTAGCCTCAAACTCTTAGGCTCAACAGATCCTCCTGCCTCAAGGACTACAGGTACATGCCACCACATCTGGCTTGAATTGAATGTTGAAGGATGAAGAATAATGGGAATAGAAGAGAAACCATAGGTAATGGAAACATCATGAGCAAAATGCAAATGACAGAAAAGATTATCTGTCTGTTTGCAATGAGAGATTGGCATCTGTATGTTGAACTGTGAAATATGATATTGAGAAGGTAAAAGACCATGTGAGAGAGGGCCATAAATGTCAGGATCATTGTGAGACTGAAACAACCAAACATACACATACAAACATATTACCTGCTCCGAATCCCACCAAACCACGAGCAATCAGCATGTAGTATTTATTATGAGAAGCTGGGACGTGGACATATGCATAGAGGCAGTTGGCTGCCACAGAAATGAAGATGGAAACAATAAGAGGTTCTTTTCTTGGTCTATAATTAGACCACAAACCAAATATAGGTGAAGCTACCATTTGGCCAAGACTAAATGAAGCAATAACCCAGCCCAAAAAACTTGCATCAGCTGTCTGATCAATCTGCAGAAAAAAACAAAACATCTTAAGAACTGTTACCCAAGAAAAATAAAATTTAAACACACAATTCTAACATATAGATTTTATAACACTATTACTTATAGAAAGATTCAATTTTTTTTTTTTTTGAGACGGAGTCTCACTTTGTCCTCCTGGGTAGAGTGCCATGTCATCATAGTTCACAGCAACCTCAGCCTCTTGGGCTCAAGCAATCCTCGTGCCTCAGCCTTCCAAGTAGCTGAGACTACAGACACCCACCACAACACCTGGCTATTTTTAGAGACAGGGTCTCACTCTAGCTTAGGCTAATCTCTAACTCCTAAACTCAGGCAATCTACCCACCTCGGCCTCCCAGAGTGCTGGGAGGCATGAGCCACTGTGCCTGGCCAGAAAGATTCAAACTTTTGACAGTACAATTAAACATGCTAACAAGTCATCCTACACAAGGGAAAAACACTTTGGAAACTTCATCTTTTAGACTGATTATGGAAATTTATGGTTCATAAAAATCGTGTTAACAAAATGATTACCCTATATATGGAAGAATAACATCATGAAAAATAACAATCTATTCTTTAATTTTTTATTTTTGGGGACAGAATCTCAATCCGTCACCATGGCTAGAGTGCAGGGGTGTCATTGTAGCTCATAGCAACCTGAAACTCCTGGACTCAAGTGATCCGCCTTCCTCAGCCTCCTAAGCCATGAAACCTGGCTAATTTTTCCATTTTTGTAGAAATTAAGTCTTGCTCTTGCTCAGGCAGGTCTTGAAGTCCTAAGTTCAAGCAATCCTCCTACCTCAGTCCTCAGAGTGCTAGGATTATAGGCATGAGCCACTGTGCCTGGCTCTTTGATTCTTTTTAAAAAAAATTTATTACTTTTTTAGAAACAGGTCTCACTTCATTGCCCAGGTTGGAGTACAGCAGCATAATCATAGCTCACTGTGGCCTTACACACCTGGCCTCAAGTGATCTTCCTGCCTCAGCTTCCCAAAGTGCTAGGATTACAGGCATGAGACACCATACCCCAGCCCTAATTCTTATAATTCTAATATTATTATTTTAATTAATTACTTTTTGTTTAATTGTTGGGGATTCATCGAGGAAACAATGAACCAGGTTACATTGATTCCACTTGTTAGATAAAGTCCCTCTTATAATTATGTCTCGCCCCCAAAGGTGTGTCACACACTGTGAACTCCCACCCCACTGCCTCCTTCCCTCTCTCTGCTTGCCCCTTTCCTCACCCCCCACCAGTTACTAGATGATTAATTGTCCCCATATCAGAACTGAGTACATAGGATTCTTGCTTCTCCATTCTTGTGATGTTTTACTAAGATTAATGTGTTACACTTCCATCCAGGTTAATACAAAAGACACACAGTCTCCATCTTTTTTAATGATTATTACTTTTTTTAAGAGACAAATTCTCATGCTGTTGTCCAAGATGGGGTATATGATCATAGCTCCCTACAGCCTAGAACTCAAGAGATCCTCCTGCCTCAGCCTCCCAAGTAGCTGAGGATTATAGGCCTAAAACCACTGCAATAAGTTCTAAATTCTAGATTTATGCCACCCTATAAACTAAACAGTCATTATCACTGTAAATCTTTTTTTTTTTTTTTAACTGAGCACAATCATCAAATGCATAAGGAGGATAATCAAAACACAAAAGTGGACAGATAATTCTCTCATTAAACATATTACCTCCTATACCTCTAGTGGTTAGGAGAGGAAATTTTAAAAACCTATCCCTAATTCCTCTTTTCTACATGGACAAACCCTCTCACTTAAAGGGGGTTCACATATCATGATGAAATTTTTTTTTTGGAGGAAACAGGGTCTTTATGTTGCCTGGGATAGAGTGCAATGGCATCATCATAACTCACTGCAACCTCAAACTCCAGAGCTCAAGAGATCTTCCTGCCTCAGCCTCCCATATAGCTGGAACTACAGGCTCACACCTTGCTTGGCTAATTTTTCTATTTTTTGTAAAGATGGAGTCTTGCTATGTTGCTCTGACTGGTATTGAGATCCTGAGCTCAAGTGATCCTCCCATCTTAGCCTCCCCCAAAGTGTTGGGATTACAGGCATGAGCCACCACAACAGACCTTTTCTTTATGTTATTCAATTTCAGATATTCTGTTATAAGCATCAGAAAATAGACTAAGTCCAAGTGGTTTTAAGAAATAGGGAGAGGACAACAATTTCAAAAGTTGTCCTGATGTCACCTAAAGTAAGGGCTGAAAAGTATCTGTTATGATTAACAATTCAGTCATCAGAGACCTTACAAGAGCAGTTACAGGGTAGCAGAAAAGGTAATCAGAGAGTAGCAGATTAAGGAGTAACTAGGAGGGCGGCGCTGTGGCTCAGTCGGTAAGGTGCTGGCCCCATATACCAAGGGTGGTGGGTTCAAACCTGGCCCCGGCTGAACTGCAACCAAAAAAAATAGCTGGGTGTTGTGGCGGGCGCCTGTAGTCCCAGCTACTCGGGAGGCTGAGGCAAGAGAATCACTTAAGCCCGGGAGCTGGAGGTTGCTGTGAGCTGTGTGATGCCATGGCACTCTACCGAGGGCCATAAAGTGAGACTCTGTCTCTACAAAAAAAAAAAAAAAAGGAGTAACTAGGAGGTTAGGAAGTACCAAGGAACTCTATAAGAACCTTAAATCAGGGCCAGGAGTGGGGACTCATGCCTATAACCCTACCATTCTGGAAGGCTGAGCCCGGTGGATTGCTTGAGTTCAGAAGTTCACGACCAGCCTGAGTAAGAGTGAGACCTCCATCTCTAAAAAATAGCTGGGTGTTGTGGCAGCGCCTATAGTCCAGCTACTTGAGAGGCTGAGGCAAGAGGATCTTACCTCTTGAGGCCGAGTTGCTGTGAGCTATGACACCATGGCACTTTGAGGAGGGTGACAAACTGAGACTCCATCTCAAAAAGAACAACAGAAAAAGAAACTTAAATAAAATATTATTATAGAATAATGATGTAGCAAATTTACATACTGGTTTTCAATAAGTTATTTCCAGGCTTTTTAAGATAGAATTGACAGGACTTGATGATCAGTTAATGTCAAGATATGTACCGAACTTACATCTTCAAGTCACCCTTTCCTCCCCTTCTAGTACTAACAGTATCAAAATACTTCTATCCTTTTACAATGTTACTATTAACCCAAATTAATTCTGTGGGAAACCACTAAATTATTTCAGAGAAATATCCCTTGTCCATTATGGGAATTCAGACTATGTTTACTTTAGTTTCATTTTTATTAGGGAAGAGGCAGAGATGGGACATGAAAGTGGCTCATGAGTAGGAAACCATATATAATATTACATTTACCTGGGACTGTCAGGGTATAATCCTATTTTTCCTGGTATAGCACCTCTTTAACTTCGCAAGTATTCCGATTTGCACAGTAAAGCATATGATCACCATAATTATAAGCCTCTTTGGAGAAACCTTTATCTTGTTATTCTAGTGAAGATTAAACCTTAGAATACTAAGGAGACTCTGAAGAAAATACTTAACTACATAGGAGCTACTATTACTACAGTTACCTAACAGA
This sequence comes from Nycticebus coucang, assembly GCF_027406575.1. Lineage (NCBI taxonomy): Eukaryota > Metazoa > Chordata > Mammalia > Primates > Lorisidae > Nycticebus > Nycticebus coucang. Next base: position 54,254,805 of record NC_069780.1, read on the forward strand.
AGAATAGATTGAAATGTACAAACCTTTTGGAGATACGGCCATATTGACATTATCACAATAGAAAACCCTGTTAAGAGGCAAACTTTATTATTTATACTTATAATAATTTAATCATTAGTACACATACAATTTTTTGAACTACAGCATAAATTTTAAAATATCATTCTAAACCTACAAATTTATGGATGCAAAAAACTCCTAATTCATCAGGCAATGAGATTTTAATTATCAGAAAGAAAATAATTACTAAAAGCTTGAAAAGAACATACAATTATAGTTCCTGATCATAATTAATACAATAAAAACAGAAGATCTATTTCTTCCTATTCATGTACCTTTAAATGGAAATTAATGAGAGCAGAGATGAATGGAGGAAAGGTGGCTTTGTTAGAAGGCTCGTGGCCTCGCTTGTTTGGGAGAGATAATTGACTGTAAGGAAGACTAGGAAGAAAGAAAATAGCCACCTAAAGGGGGCAGTGCCAATAAGGCACAAGGATACTTTAAGATGGCCACATCTTAGAAGAAAATTCATAGCCAGCTGCAGTAGCTCACGCCTGTAATTTTAGCACCCTGGAAGGCCAATGAGGGTAGATTGTTTGAGCTCAGGAGACCAGCCTCAGCAAAAGCGAGACCCCATGTCTACTAAAAATAGAAAAACTAAGGCAAGAGGATCGCTTGAGCCCAAGAGTTGGAGGTTGCTGTGAGTGGCACTCTATCCAGGACAATAGCTTGAGACTCAAAAAAAAGGAAGGAAATTCTTTATCTCTGCTAGTCTTTACAGTTTGAGAACAGTAATGATGAACTCCACTGCTTTTTGTCAGTTTTAAATGTCCGGCAAATTAAATCAGAAATTATACAAAAAAAAAAAAAATTTTTTTTTAAATACCTTTGTTGAGACATAATTCACATACTATGCAATTTACCTACTTAAAGTGTACAATTCAATGGTTCTTAGTATAATCACAGATATGTGCAACGATCAATACAATTAATTTTCAAATATTTTTGTCACCTCAAAAAGATATGCTGTCGCCTTTAGCTTTCACCCTGCTACCCTTCATTCCCTCTCCCATCAGCTGTTATGCAACCACTAATCTACCTTCTACTCTATATATTTTCCTATTCTGAATTTTCATATATGAATGAAATCATATACGTGGTCTTTTGTGTCTAGCTTCTTTCACTTAGCATAATGTTTTCAAGATTCATTTCCTTTTTTATTTTTTGAAATAGGGTCTCATTCTGTCATCCCAGGTAAAGTGCTGTAGCATCATAACTCACAGCAACCTCAAACTCTTGGGCTTGAGCCATCCTTTTCCCTCAGTCTCCCGCATAGCTGAGACTATAGGCACCTTCCATGATGCCTACCTAGTTTTTCTATTTTTAGTAGAGATCGGGTCTCACTCTCACTCAGGCTGGTCTCCAACTCCTGAGCTCAGGCAATCCACCCACCTCGGCCTCCCAGAGTGCTAGGATTAAAGGTGTGAGCCACTAAGATTCATACATGTAGCATGTATGAGTACTTCATTACTTTTATAAAGCCTATTTAAAAAATTATTTATATAGGCTGAGTGCCCGTAGCTCAGTGGTTAGGGCGCCAGCCACATACAACAGGGCTGGCGAGTTTGAACCCAGCCCAAAACAACAATGACATCCTCAACAACAACAACACCAAATAGCCGAGTATTGTGGCAGGTGCCTGTAGTCCCAAATATTTAGGAGGCTGAGGCAAGAGAATTGCTTAAGCCCAAGAGTTTGAGGTTGCTGTGATGCCACGGTACTCCAGAGGGTGACATAATGAGACTCTGTCTCAAAAAAAAAAACAAAATTATTTATATAATGATTCACCTATTATTTTCATTTTTAAATTGTTTTAAATTGACAGATTAACTTTGATCAATAAAAGACTGACAGCAACACTTAATCTTTGAAATTAAGACTAAAATTTTACAATAAAGAAACTTACAAACAAGCAAAATGTTTAGATGCCAGTTAAAACCTAAAGTTAAAAATTTTTTTTGCTGTTAAATTTGTAATTGTTTTTATGATCTTAGATAATTGAATACTAAAATCTAGAACTGTTTTAGACAGAAAAAAAGTGTACTGCAGAAGTTTCTACAAAAACATCATTTTCTCCTTTCCACTTTCCTGATAGAATTCCAATTTTATTCAGGTATCCATCCTTTCTCAACAAAGCCTCAGGGTCTAGTCAAAACTGTCTCTACCTCTAGTCCTATAGGGTAGATCTTGGTTAGTCTAAAAAATTCAGTTGAGGTAATCCCATTATCCTAGTTGATGATGGGTTTAGAAATTGATAAGTAATCCAGTTCTGACTAGTGAGAAGTAAGGGGCAATATACTTAGGAATCTCTAGTCTACATGAGGATCTGTGGGAAAGGAATCCTCATGTCTGAGAAGGCTTAAAAAATAGTTCCTTTCTCGGGCGGCGCTTGTGGCTCAAAGGGGTAGGGCGCAGGCCCCATATGCCAGAGGTGGCAGGTTCAAACCCAGCCCCGGCCAGAAACTGGAAAAAAAAAAAAAAAATAGTTCCTTTCAATAAAAATTGTCATGAATGAATGTGACACCATTATCTGATATAGAAATCCTGCTATAGCCTAAGAATGAAGCCAAAGTATAGAGGAGGGCAAACCCCCCAAAGTTATTAAAAAACAGAAACCAGGCTCCATTAAGCATTATCTGGAGTTATCCTACTATGCATATCTTACAAGAAATAACAAATTACATTACTGGGTAAGCAATTAATCCAACATTTTCTTTCTCTCTCTCTTTTTTTAATTATTGAGAGAGAGATTCTGTTTGTCACCCTGGCCAGACAGCCGTGGTATCATTTTAGCTTGCTGCAACCTTAAGCTCTGGGTCTCAAGCAATTCTCCTGCCTCAGCCTCTGGAGTAGCTGGGACTATAGGCATGTGCCATCATGCCCAACTAATTTTTCTATTTTTTGTAAAGAAAGGGTCTTGTACTTGTTCAGGCTGGTATAAGACCCTACCTTGAACTCCTGAGGTCAAAGGATCCTCCTGGCTCAAGCCCCCAAAGTGCTAGGATTTCAGGCGTGAACTTCTGCACCCAGCCTTCAACATTTTTTCCGATATTTACACAAGGCATCCTCACCGATACATAATCAAGAAGATACTATATTACAAAGAATTGCTTTTAGCTTTATTTAAATTGTGTCTTTACCCAGTGTTGAAGCATGCACAAGACTGACAAGTGAGCGAAAACAGGATCACTGGGTAAACAGAAAAGATATGAAAAACAATTTAGTAAAAATTTAGTAAAATCAAATATTGTCACCAAATTCCTCTCAGGGAAAAAAACCACTTGTAAAATTAATACTTATACATCAAGAGGGTCTAAACATGGGAAAAAATGAATTCTGTAAAATATTCCTTGAAAAACTATCATATTATCAATAATTCCTATACTATGTATATTCTCATCCCCACTACCTTTTTTTTGAAACAGAGACTCACTCTGTCCTGGGTAGAGTGCCATAGCCTCATAGGTCACAGAAACCTCACAGGGGTTCTCAAATTTTTTAAACAGGGGGCCAGTTCACTGTCCCTCAGACCATTGGAGGGCTGGACTGTAGTTAAAAAAAAAAAAAAAAAAACTATGAACAAATTCCTATGCACACTGCACATATCTTATTTTGAAATAAAAAAACAAAACGGGAACAAATACAATCATACCGCCTCACGTGGCCCACGGGCCGTAGTTTGAGGAACCCTGTAACCTAGGCTCAAAGGATTCTCTTGTTTCAGCCTCCCACGTAGCAAGGACTACAGGTGCCCACAAATTACTCAGCTAGTTTTTCTATTTTTAGTAGAGACAGGGTCTCACTCTTGCTCAGGCTGGTCTCTAACTCCTAAACTCAGGCAATCCACCCACCTCTGCCTTCCAGAGTGTTAGGATTATAGAAGTGAGCCACTGTACCCCACCATCATCCCTTATTTTTAACATGATACAGAAACTAATATTTTGAATAGTTTTCCTCATGACATTTTCTTTCTGATTAACCACATCTTCGGAAATAATGCATGTAGGTTAAACACATTAAGCAATACAAATTAAGATTCTGTACCTCATTGTTTACTGATTTTATATTTGTGTCAATATAAAAGTTAGATGATGTTCACAGGAAACGAAAGTAAAAAACAGATAAATTAGACTATATCAAAATTTAAAGGCTCGGCGCCTGTGGCTCAAGCGGCTAAGGCGCCAGCCACATACACCTAAGCTGATGGGTTTGAATCCAGCCTGGGCCCGCCAAACAACAATGACAGCTGCAACCAAAAAATAGCCAGGCATTGTGGCCGGTGCCTGTGGTCCCAGCTACTTGAGAGGCGGAGACAGGAGACTCGCTTGAGCCCAGGAGTTGGAGGTTGCTGTGAGCTGTGATGCTATGGCACTCTACCCAAGGCAACAGCTTGAGGCTCTGTCTAAAAAAAAAAATTTAAAACTTCTTTGGATCACATGACACAATCAGAAAAGCGAAGGGTCCTGGAATGGGAGAAAATACTTGCAAATCAAATATTGGATAAGGGGGAGGGCTTGAACAGATGTTTCTCCAAAGAAGATATACAAATAGAGGTGGCAGCCAGCACAGATTCCAGCTGCTCTTCACAGCCATGGCTCTGTGCTACCCCATGGCTGTGGGTCTCAATAAAGGACCACAAGGTGACCAAGAATGTGAGCTAACCGAGGCACAGCCGCTACTGAAGGCACCTCAACAAGGACAAGAAGTTCGTGTGGGACACGATCCAAGAGGTGCATGGCTTTGTCTCTTATGAGTGGTGTGCTGCGGAGTTGCTCAAGGTCTCCAAGGAGCCCTCAAGTTGATCAAGAAAAGAGTGGGAACACACATCGTGCTAAGAGAAAGTAAAGAGGAGTTAAGCAATGTCCTGGCCGCTGTGAGGAAAGCCTTTGTCAAGAAGAACTGAACCATTCTCCCCTCTGTGCACAATAAAACCTTTATAGATAAAGAAAAAAAAAAGAAGGTATACAAATGGCAAGTAAACACATGAAAAAGTGTTCAATACCACTAATCATTAAAGAAATGCAAATCAAAAGCATAAGATACCACCTCACATCCACTAGGATGGCTACTATCAAAAAAAGAGAAAATAATTATTGGTGAGGATGTGAAAAAAACTGAAAGTGTGTCTCTTGGTGAAAATGTAAAGTAGGGCCAGGTACACTGGCACTTTGGGAGGATGAGGCAGGACGATTGTTTAAGGCCAGGAGTTGGAGACCAGCCTGAGCAAAAGCAAGACCTTATCTCTACAAAAAATACAAAGATTAGCTGGATGAGGTGGCATGAGCCTGTAGTGCCAGCACTTTGGGAAGCTGAGGCAGGAGAACCACTTGACACCAGGAGGTTGAGGTTGAAGTGAGCTATGATGATGCCATTGCACTCTAGTTGGGGTGATAGGGTAAGACTGTGTCAAAAAGAAAAAAAAAATACAAAAAGAAAATGTAAAATGATATAGCTGTATGAAAAATAGTGGCAGTTTCTCCAAAATATTAAAAATATCTTATGATCCAGAAATTTCACCCTGGGTGAAATTCACCCCCCCAAATTGAAAGCATTATCTTGAAAAAATATTTATATATCCATGTTCATAGCAGGATTGTTAACAATAGCCAAGAGGTGGAAGGAAGCCAAATGTCCCATCAACAGATGAAGGGTTAACAAAAATGGCTTATACTGAATGGGAAGAGAACATGTCACCTGCAAAATATACTGTTTTGGCACATTGATTATTACCTATGCCCTGCTTAAGGTAATTGAGAAATAGCAGGTGTAGGTATGGGTCTCTGCTTGCCCACTTTCTACCTAAAGCAGGGCATAGATTTCCTAAGAAAGGCACTTTCCCGGTACCAGGAAGAAAACATTCTTGTCACTAGAGATAGGGAGTCTACACTGAGATGAGTCTGCATAAGCAAACCTTATTAAAACAACCCTTACTGTCCATTAGCTTCCCCCATTTATTTCCCAGGCACTTTCCCATATTTACTGTTCATGAAAGCTCAAGCATCTTTCCTTTTTCTAGTCACTTCTCCACAATTTATCACTCTTTGTTATAACGATATATAACAAAACCTAACTGCGTCTTTTGGTTTTTCACTTCTTTTCTGTGAGTCTCCCATTCACACACAGACACACACAAAATACATATATACATATATACACACACATATATATGGTTTTTGTTGTTTTTTTTTTTTGAGACAGAGCCTCACTATGTCGCCCTTGGTAGAGTGCCATAGTGTCACAGCTCACAGCAACCTCAAACTCTTGGGCCTAAGCGATTCTCTTGCCTCAGCCTCCCAAATAGCTGGGACTACAGGCATTCGCCACAACACCTGGGTATTTTTTGGTTGCAATTGTCATTACTGTTTTGCTGGCTTGGGCTGGGGTTCAAACCCGCCACCCTTGGGGCATGTGGCCAGCACCATGACTGCTGTGCTAAGGACACTGAGCCACATAAAAATATTAACACTGAATAAATTTGTATGTTTTTTTCTTATTAATTTGTCTTTGGTCAGCTGAATTCATAGGCCTTAGGCATGTCGGATAGAGGAAGTTTTTCCTTCCCTACAATACAATGTACTATTCAGCCTTAGAAGGGAAGAAAATTCTATTATATGCTACAACATAAATGAACTTTGAAGGCATTATGTTTAGTGAAATAAGCTAGTCACAAAAAGAAAAATACTATATGATTCTACTTATATGAGGGACATGAGTCACTACAAAAGTTTTCAGACAATGTTATGGTCCTTTACTTCACTTCTAAGAAACAGTTGACAACATCCTTTCTGATTCACCCATGCAAGTTTTAACTTGGTAGGCTTATCAGTGTTGTTGGGGGCTTCATTGTTTTCATCCATGTGAATTTTATATTTCTTGATTTTTAATGTATCTCAAACCTTTTGTTATGACCCACATATTTAGAACAGTCAAATGCAAAGAAACAGAAGGTAGAATAGTGGTTACTATGGATTAGGGGAGGATAAATGGGGAGTTGTATAATAGGTATAGAGTTTTGGTTTTACAAGGTGAAAACATTCTAGGGATTGATTGCACAAGAATGTGGATATACTTATCACTACTGGATGTAAATATAGTAAGACAGTAAGTTTTATGTTATACATTTTTGGCACAATAAAAGATAATATTAAAAAATTAAATGAAGTTAAAATATATTTTATCTGAATTTTTAAAACTATGTGTTTATGATACTTACCTACACTGCTGAGAAACATAGTGAGATACAGAATCCTAATAGATCTCCATCGGCTCTTATAATGCTCTTTAGTTTCTATAATGTCCCATTCTCTAGATATAAAGAAGAAAAAATAGTGTAAATTATCTCATTATATGCAGATCTTTATGTGTTAACAAGTTTATATTCTCTCATCTAAAGTCATGAAAATGATATGGTAAAGGTAGATTTACTAATTCTGCACTAATTCATCTATGAATAAGCATTATTTTTAAAAAATTTTATGGATTGTATTCATGCATCATTGTATATAGAAACTTGGGAAATACAAGATAGTTTAAAAAAGGCAAAACAGGGCAGTGCCTGTGGCTCAGTGAGTAGGGCGCCAGCCCCATATACCGAGGGTGGTGGGTTTGAACCCAGCCCCGGCCAAACTGCAACAAAAAACAGCCAGGCATTGTGGCAGGCGCATGTAGTCCCAGCTACTCGGAAGGCTGAGGCAAAAAAATTGCTTAAGCCCAGGAGTTGGAGGTTGCTGTAAGCTGTGACGCCACTGCACTCTAGCAAGGGCGACAAAGTGAGACTGTAAAAAAATAAAAAGGCAAAACATTTTGCAAAGCAACTATTTTGCTATTGTTGCTATGCACAAAAGGATTAATTAAGAGTAATAAAACTTGCTAAAAAATGAATAAATGATATCAAGATAAATGAAATAAACTAGCTACAATAGATCTTCCATAGCTGCTAACTATTAAAAGATATTAACTGTCCTCATTATGACATACTCTACATCAGTGATTTTCGACTGGTGTGCTGCAGCACACTAGTATGCTATGAGAGGACCTTGGGTGTTCCACGAAATTTTTTTGAAGATCATTAATTAAATTATTTTTGAAAGAAGTTCAAAGCACAGTAAATATATTCTTTTTGTACTCTTTTTTTTAGATCAACATAATTTAAGTGTGCTGCAGAAGTTTAACTATAGGTTCAAGTGTGCCACGAAATAAAAAAAGGTTGAAAAACTCTCCTCTTCATGATAACAACAAATAAACCTTGCTACAGGAAGCTGTTTTGGATGGATACTTCAGCAAAATGAATATAGGTGAAAGACCAGGAAGGTGAGATGTGACCCAAGACATTCCCATCCCTGGGACCTCCTGTAACAGTTGCTTTTGCTCCAACGTGGATTACCAGATAAATTCTATTAGCATACTCAGATCAAAGAGAGACCACGACCCTCCAGATGAAGTTGATCTTTTGAATAAGCCTGGACTAACTAGACATCACACCTCCAATAGGAGATACATGAGTGTGTGTACTCATTACATCTTCATATATACACATAAAGTTAACAAATTGACCTTAATGTGAGCATTATTATTTTCAATTAATTGAGATATGCATAACAGACAAAATGCTTTATGTTCCAAGATTATTTCCTAAAATAAACCTTAGGAAAGGTTTGACTGATTGTCAAATCAGTCTTCAAAAAAGGAACTTTTGGGCCGGGCATGGTGGCTCACACCCATAATCCTAGCCCTCTGAGAGGCCTAGAGCTCAGAAGTTTGAGACTAGCCTGAGCAATAGCAAGACCACGGGCATTATGGCAGGCACCTGTAGTTCCAGCTACTTGGGAGGCTGAGGCAAGAGGATCACTTGAGCCCAAGAGTTTGAGGTTGCTGTAAGCTGTGATGCCACGGCACTCTACCCAGGGCGACAAAGTGAGATTCTGCCTCAAAAAAAAAAAAAAAAACCCCAAAAAACGAGAGAGAACTTTTTTTCAAATGTGATGTGGTTGGGCATGAGAGAGAGGAAAGAAAAAGAGAGAAGTAATATTTTTTAGATCTGCTATGTAGCAAGTATTTACTAGTTCATAATATAATATATTTGAAGTGCTTATTAACACTATATATGCCATTCTACATAAACAGATCTTTAATCATAATGTAGCATATCTGAAAAAAATGCAAGAACCCCAGATGCCCATACTTTGATGTCAATATGCCAGTATGTGGAAACACAATGCAAATAATTAAATACTAGTAAAAAGTATGCTTGATACCAGTTGATACCATAGCACTGGTATCATTTTAAGGTTATAGGTTAGTATTATATTTTTAATGAACTCATTATTTTTTGGAGATCACAAATTAAGCTTATAATCACTTAATAAGAGCTATCATTAAAATCAGCCTGAAAATTTTCAAATAATTGTTACTATTTTGCTTAGATCTTACCTAAGTTAAGGAATTAAGAAGGAAATTATTTAATTCTGAAAAAAATTTAACAAAATTGAGTGACTTCAACTTGATCTGAAGCTCAGTCAAAAATCTTCTTTTAATGACAAATAATAAATTTTGAAGAGACGATCAGAAAATCATAATTTAATGTCTGTTTTCCATGTTATAATGGATGAAAGTAAGGATCATTAACGTATGCTAAAACAACTAGTTGAAAGGTTGTTGAGGACAGGATAGTCAAAAGACTTCAAACTGCCATGCCACTGTCTGCTTACTAATCACAAAAATGGAATATGAAACTTTATAATTAAGTATAGCAATTCTCTTAACAAATGGTCAATCTTGGCATTGCATCCTGTATCTCCAGATGTGGATGTTCTCCACATAACCCATGTGACATTCTTGCCTGAAACGTTTGAGTAGGATCTGTTCAGCAATAAACAGTTCATAAATCCAGAATATGTGAGGCTTTGCAGAAAAACTGACCTAGACTTCTTAAAGGAGTCATACAACCCACAACTGCTAAATTTGACTAGCTTAAAAAGAGGCATACACATCTTTGCACTAACAATTTTAGGTTGAGGGAGTCTAAAAAGTTTCGAGACCAGCCTGAGCAAGAGCGAGACCCCAAGGCTCATGCCTATAATCCTAGCATTCTGGGAGGCCGAGGCAAGTGGATTGCCTGAGCTCGTGAGTTCAAGACCAGCCTGAGCAAGAGGAAGACCTCGTCTCTAAAAATGGCTGGGTGTTCTGGCAGGTGCCTGTAGTCCCAGCTACTTGGGAGGGTGAGGCAAGAGAATCACTTGAGCCCAAGATTTTGAGGTTGCTGTGAGCTATGACACCATAGCACTCTACCGAAGGCAATAAAGTGAGACTCTGTCTCAAAAAATAAATAAATAAATAAGAACATAAAATAAAAAGATATAACAACTAATGCATAGTTGACTCTTTTTTTCTTTTTTTAGAATATAAAGTACATTTCTGGGATAATTGGAAAAATTGTAATATACTATATGTTGCATGATATTCTTGAATTGGTATTGTATTTCTAGTTGTAGTAACAGCAGTGGAGTTGTATAAAAGAATTTCTTTGTTCTTGGGAGATGCAGACTGTAATAAAGTATTTGGGTTAAATGTCACAAGGTCTGCAACCTACTTTTGGGTAGCTTGGCAAAACAGGCATGAGAATGTGTTGCGTGAATGTGTGTGTGGAAATAAATATGTGAAGTGTAGAAAAGGCTAACAGTGTTTATTGTAAAACATTTTACTTCTCCCTTATTTTTAATTCAAAAAGTATAATAAAGGCGAAGAAATTTATCTTTCTACCTCGGAGAAAATAGAAAAATAGGATAATACATTTGTCTTACAATCGAGTTACAATATTTATTACATTTTCTTAACTTTGATGATTCGTACAAATATGTCACAAGGCTAAGCCTGAAATTTCAGGGGCTTCTTTCTTGATTACCATGGTACAAAAAGGAATGCTACACTTCCAAAGTGATTTGTTTAACTTTTTTTGATTCCTCTTCATTTTCACTGCTGTAATCTGCTACTGGTTTTCCATTTAACATTCTCCTTCAAGTAAAATTGCCGTGTTACAGGGCTTTATATTGTTCAACATTCCCTGAGCGAAATACTCCAAACTGAAATACTCTAGATGATAGCATGATTATCAAACTTGTAAGTGACTTAAAAATTAGGGGGAGGCTGGTCCAATGGTAGTGGGTTATCAGAACTCATTAACATTAGTGTCACTAACATTGGTATATGTATACAACCCATGACTGCTAAATTTGACTGGCTTAAAAAGAGGCATACACAATATACTGGAGTGAATTAATCACCAAAATAAGATAAAGATTTAGCAGGAATAAATTTAAAAAGTGCCATAATTAGGTTCAATCGATCTAGTACAAGACAAGATCTAGTACAAGGAGACAAGAGTAGGTAGCGGTACTATAGTTGCAAAAAAACATTTCTGAATTTATTAAGGGGAAAGGTAAAATGACACTTTTTTGGTTTGGGGTTTTTTTTGAGACAGAGTCTCACTATGTTGCCCTGGGTAGAGTGCCATGGCATCGTAGCTCACAGCAACCTCAAACTCTTAGGCTTAAGTGATTCTCTTGCCTCAGTCTCCCAAGTAGCTGAGACAGCAGGCACCCACCACAATGCCCAGCTATTTTTGTTGTTGTTGTTGCAGTTATCATTGTTGTTTAGCAGGGCCACGTTTGAACCCACCAGCCTCAATGTATGTGGCCAGTGCCCTAACCACTGAGCTATGGGTGCTGAGCCTGTAAAATGACACTTTTACCAAAGATAGCATCTTTGCACTAAGAACCCATAATCAAAGAGAACAAGAGAAAGGTCTTTGCTCACTGACGCAACAGTGTAATGATGTAACAATTATAGAAATAAGAAGATAAAAATAAACTGAAAATATTTTATAAATACATTCTCTATAAGCACAGAAGCCCTAGTAGTATTTGTTTTGCAGATAGTAAGCTAAAATTGCAAAGAAATTTAAAAGCATCTGTAACATTGGGTTAATAAACTATAGTCTACAAGCCAAATCCAGACCACCACCTGTTTTTGTATGTCTTATGAGCTAAGAATGGCTTATTATAGATGAATATTTGTTGTCAATTTGATGATAGAAAGAAAATCTTTGAACTCCAATTAAAAAAAAATGGCATTGCCTCCAAAATTCTTTTTATTTTTTTGTTTTTTGAGTCAGAGTTTCACTTTGTCACCCTCAGTAGAGTGCCATTGAGTCATAACTCACAGCAACCTCAACGTCCTAGGCTCAAGTGAGTCTCTTGCCTCAGCCTCCCAAGTAGCTAGAACTACAGGCGCCTGCTCCAACACCTGACTACTTTTAGAGACGGAGTCTCACTCTGGCTTAGGGTGGTTTGGAACTCCTGAGCTCAGGCTATCCACCAACTTGGCCTCCCTCTGCACCTGGCCTGCCTCCAAACTGCTATCTCCCTCATTAATAGACCAATATTGTTCTCATTTATTATTACATTTATTATGCTAAAAATTTTGTGGAATTTATTTTCTTATCTATCTGTATTAACATCCTTGACTGTGTCTTTTGACCTAAACAAACTTAAAATATTTACAATGTGGGCCATTACAGAAAATATTACCAACCCTGGTCTCTTAAATAAAGCTCTAAAGAGGGTACCAGAGGTGAGCATTGAAGACTTAAAGAAACCTAATTCCACCAGACCAACAAATTATAAACAACCTTGTTAGTGAGAAAGATTTAGTGGTAAACTAGACTCATGTTTGTGCAATATATTCAAAGTGAACAAGTCAATTAGTTGTACATAAGTTCACTTTACTAGGGAATCTAATTATGTTTTTAAAGACATATACTTATTTAGTTATTTTCAAAATACTTCCTTTCTGTTTTTAAAATGCTAAATCTAGATCCTCAGTCAGAGGGATTGTCCATGGACAGGAACACCTGAATTTAAACCCTGATGATCATCAATCATTTAGATGAAATGAAAGCTCAGAGTAAGAAAATTTCTCTTTTGGACAAGGTGACAGAATGTACCATAAGACCACAGTTAACCATAATTCAAAGAACCTGCAATCTTTCTAAAAAAACAACTAAAAACCAGGAGGAAGCAAAGTGTAACCAAGTCTGGGCATTCAAGTACATGTACTTGACTAACAGGAGCAAACCTGAGCTCTGTCAGAAACTCATGTTGCAACTACACACAATTCTATTAAGCTAAAATGCCTAAAAATTAGTTTTTATTTGTACATTTGCCACTTTTACATTTGAGTCCATTTTAGATAGACCTATTTATAAAGTATCACGAAGTTATCAAGCAATCAGGTAGATCATTACTAAGACTGGTATCTTCAAGTATTGATTAAAATTCGGAACTTTTGGGAAATGTGGGAAGTGATCAGCTATAGTTGATACAGAAAGCAGTGGCTCGGCTGCTGCAACTTTGTCGCAGGGTAAATCAAAGAGGCAGCTTGGGTTTCCCTAGCGCCATCAACTCGAACCAACAGGTTTACTGCTCTGCAGGACCAGACTCCCTTTCCCTGCAACTGGGAGTGAATATCCTGGGTTCGCACGATCGGCCTCCAGCTCCCGCCGCAATGGAACCACTCTGGCAGTGAGGGTTCAACTCCGTGAGCCTGACTCCCGGAAAGGAGTCAATCGTAACAGGGCAGAAGAGTGACGGGTGCTTGCACCAGCAACTGCTCACCTGCTTCCGGGTGTGCGGTCGCCTAATAGTGGCTCCTGTTCTTCCTCCATCCCCAAACTAGCCTTGGTTACCGGCCCCACAAAGCTTCAAGCGATTAACTCTCGCGACACCTGCTTCCTCCTATCCCGGGAGCCTTGAAGCTGTCAAAACAGGCCGGCAAGTACGCGTGCGCATGCGGACGCCAGCAGTGGGCGGGGCGTCCCCAGGTCAGAGGAGGGGTCACGCAGTAGGTCCGGCCGCACGGGGCAAAAAGGAGTAGGGGGCGGGGCTCTGCGTCCTGGGCCACCTCCCTCCGTCCGCGCCTCGCCGCCTGCGGTGGGTGGGGTTGAGGAGGACTCGGGGGCGGGTCCAAACGGCCGTCGGGTCCCAGGCTCGTTCTCTTTGCTCGGCTTGGCATCCGGGGTACCTCGCACCTCGGTTCCTGGAAAGGCTAGTTCGTTGTGGCCGGGGCTCGGACGAAAGTCGAGTCCCTGGATCCCCGAGAGCAGTAGTGCTGGGAGGCCTGGACTGCCCGACCGCAGGCGTCCCCCAGCTACCAGTAAGTAGCCGGCCCAGGTCGCGTTTTCCGCGCTTCTGAGCACGATGATGTGTACGTGCCGGGAGGCAGGAGCTGGGTGCTCAGGGCTTGGCGGGAGATGCGCGGGGCCTGGATGAGGGCGAAGGTGCTGGCGGGAGACGAGCCTGGTGTCTGGAGCACACTCTGGCTGGGGAGAGGCGGGAGGTCAGTCCCTTTCCCCCGTGAAAGGTGGAGGTGGCTGCAAACTCTCCTTTAGCTCGGCAAACTACAAAGGCGCCTTACCTGCGCTGCTTGTGAGAACCAGGACTGAAGGATCCGCTGCTTCCAGGCTGCTGGGTCCCATCCTCCCTTACCTCACCGCCAACCGCATCCACTATGGGGGGGGGGATCTTTGGCTCTCAGTCTTTTAAAGCGTTATTTCATGGAGTCTGTTGTTGTGACCTGGGAGTTAAAATAGAAAAGGCACAGCACCTGATTAGGAACGACCAGCTCCTTTCATCACAAGGAAGATGGATATTTTTAGAAAATATATTGAATTTTTTCACTAGATTCTTACGCTGTTTCTTTCCTGGGGGTTACGTGTTAACATCACTACAATTAGGCTTATGGGCTAATTGGTAGTGGTAGGGATTATGTATTTATAAATTACCTTTTTATTAGCGCTAGATACATTCTCATGTGGTTTCATTTGACAACTATCACGAGATAGGTAAAGCAGACACTTCCATTTTACTCAAAACTACGGTCCAGAGAAGCTAACTAAGAGTCACTTGGTGTGGAAATGGTAGCATTGGAACCCAAACTTAATTCTTTTCAACTAATATGTATGAACGCTTACCCTATGGTGGGTCTTATAAAACACTAGTTACACGCTGTGTGTGGCGTGCGCTGTCACCTCTGATCTTTATCTCATTTGTGACTTTGCCTGTAGTCAATCAGGTATATTTCTCTGGTAGCAGGCAGACTTGAAACGTGTTTTCTACTCGTTAAGAATTATCTTCTGGGCTCGGCGCCTGTGGGGGCTCAAGCGGCTACGGCGCCAGCCACGTATACCTGAGCTGGCGGATTTGAATCCAGCCCGGGCCCACCAAACAACAAGGGGCTGCAAACAAAAAATAGCCGGGCATTGTGGTGGGTGCCTGTAGTCCCAGCTACTTGGGAGGCTGAAGCAGGAGAATCGCTTGATTCCAGGGGTTGGAGGTTGCTGTGAGCTGTGATAGCAAGCACTCTACCCAGGGTGACAGCTTGAGGCTCTGTCTCAAAAAAAAAAAGAATTATCTTCTGAATTTAGAGCTGATATTTGGTACTTGGATTTAGTCTTGCAAATTCATGTGTAAGCTCTCAAAACGTGTCAGATTCCTATAATTGGTTGCAAGAAGATACATGAGTATAAAATTTAGTATTTTCTTGCCATAATGTTGCTTTGCTGTATTGTAGTGTTTTGTTCCCTGGAGGATAGCAATGTATGGCACATATACATTGGATAGAGGAACTTTTAACCAGTATTGCAATAAGCAGAATGGTTGCTAGGTAAGTATATATTAGGTGAATGCTTATTTCATTACTTTATTTCATCCCTACAACAATCCTCTGAGGTCTCAAGTAGGCAAAGAGATTTAGTAACTTGTCTAGGATCCTAGGGTAAGCTGGAATTCAAGAAACATAGGGTTCCTGACTGTAAAGCCTGTGTGCTCTTTACCACCAGGCTTCCTGTGAAAAGTATGGCAAGAAGAATCTTTCACTGTATCTCTTTAAAAATACCAAACAGGGGCCAGGCATGGGTCTCACACCTGTAACCGTATATTTTTGGAGCCTGAGGTGGGAGGATTAAGGTAGGAGAATCTCTTGAGCCCACGACTTTGAGACTCACCTCCCCAATAGTGAGGTCCCATTTCTACAAAAAAGAAAAACTTAGCCCAGCATGGTAGTGTATTCCTCTACTTTCACATAGGTACTTGGGAGGCTGAGGGAGGAGGATGGCTTGAGCCCAGGAATTTGAGATTGCAGTGAGCAATAATGATGCTATGACACTCTAGCCCTGGCAACAGAGCAACACCCTGTTTAAAAAATAAATAAATAAAAGTATCAAAACAGGTATTCAGTTTTTATGTAAATGAAATATAATAATTTGCTATTATGTATTAGGCCAGGCATTACTTCCTGTTTATAGATTAAGGTGACTTACTCAAGGTCACATCCCACTGGAGAAACCTTGGTCTTCTGACACTGCTTTTTTCCATTGCTAACTCCAAGTGATGACTTCAGACCACAGAAGCACATGGAATGAATAAATGTACAGCTGGTGAAATCTAAATAAGCTCTGTGTATTGTACCAATGGGGGGAAAAATATTCCTAGGAACATACACACGGAGCATCCAAAGTAAACATTAATAAATATATATATTTTTATTTTCTATCATCTTTCTTAAACATACAGATATTTCTAAAGCCCATGGAAAAAAAGAGCTAAATTTGAAAGAGATTGATCATTTCCCCGATGTTTCTTTCACACAAGAATATGAGACAATCCATTGGCTGGTTTTCTCTAAATGACTGCCTTGAATAGATGTCTACACCCCTCCCAAACAAATAAACAGACTTCCTATTTTCTTACTCTTCTTCAGTATAAGATTAAAAAGAATTAAATTTGTTGCACTTAGAGTAGTAGATCTTAATAGGGGCTATCTGAGGTATCTTTGGCTAATTTAAACTTGGATAAAAATGTAAAAGTTATGTAACAAGATAAAAAAAATTAGGTCTCTCTTTTTGGTGGGGGATTAAATTTGTGTGGATGGTGGTATTTTTAAAAACTTCATTTATGCTTTTGAGATATATATCAACAATGTGAGGATAAAACTTAGTAAGAGTACCAGAGTGATAGGAGATTAAAGTCCTAGATGGCATAATAGATGGTGAGTGCTACTTTAGTAATAGAACTCTTTTCTAGGAAAGATATGTCATTCCTTGGCACTGTGGTAGAACTTCTATTTTTGTTTCACTTTGTTTTTGTCTTTCACATTGGCTATATAAAAACATAGATGACAGTTGTGTCAGTTTGGCTTGACACATACTTCAAAAGTGGGTCCTATTTCTGGAGAAATTCCTTGTCAGTCCAGCCTAATGTGGGTACTTTAAGTATGTGGCATGTCTCCAGATAGTGCCTCCTTTTGGTAAATTGGAGTTACCTTTACTCTCAGCTTGCATCATAATCTGTTTGTGGTGGCCCTGCATCAAGCCAGCCTTTCTCAGAAAGAACTGTATGTTTAGAGAGTTCTAGAAAAACCTCTTTTAGGTTGTTCTTGGGGTTAACATGGGATTTAAGAAGATTTGTATAACCCCAAACTGCAGTCCCAAATTTATAGTAAAAGATAACATGTGTTTGATTTGCTTTCTGTTCCTTGTTTGTTAGTTGTTTACTGGCAAGTAAAGATAGCAAGGAATATAAGGAATATGATGGCCCTAGATTTGGAATGCTGACTTTTGTAGCCTATTACACAAGGAATTAAACTAATTTGGGAAGGTTCTCTAGTGGAGGGTGAAAATTATGAATGACAAAACAATTTAGGCGTACAGTAAATGTAGTACTTTACAAATATTTGAAAAGTTAATTGTTCTGAGGCGCTTTCTTGCTTCCTATGGAACTTTCTACTTGTGTTTACTCTTTCTTTGGTTTTATCTACTCCTGACCTATAAGAATATTAAAGTTTAGAAAAATAGAATATCTCATAAGCAGTGTATTACCTTTCTTCATATAAAATGTGAGTGTTGAGCCTGGGCACAGTGGCTTGCTCCTGGACTCTGGGAGGCTGAGGTGGAAGATCACTTGATCTCAGGAGTTCAAGAACAGCCTGAGCAAGAGGGAGACCATATCCTTTTTTAATAGAAAAATTAGCCAGGTATGTGTCAGGGTCTGTAGTCCCAGCTACTTGGGAGGCTGAGGCAAGAGTATCAACTATCTTGAACCCAGAAGTTTGAAGTTGCTGTGAGCTAGACTGAGACGCCATAACGTTGTAGCCTGGACAACAAAATGAGACTCTGTCTTAAAAAAAAGAGAGTGTTATATTTAAAAACATTTTTTTTTACTATCATGGAGTCTGTTTATTGCTATTGATGCCATGAATGTTACACAGCAAGATATTAATCCTTGTTCATTTCTGCCGATGTCAAGAGAATAAGTGGCCTATAATACTTGCAAAACATGATAAAGTCCTGCGTTATAATAACATTCTACTGTTCCACTGCATGACAATTCCAGAAAGGCTCAAGAAGTAAAATAATTAAAGTCATCATTCATCACCAAGCATTTCCTTGAATTCTGACAACCTGTGAATATACCCAAAGAGTTGGCCTCTTATTTGGATTATATAACACTAATCAGAACTTTAGTAATCAGCTAAAGAATGAACTGACTCTTCAATTTCCACACCAGATGCGTGTACTTTAAATTCAGTACTGATGCTAACCACCTAGAGTTAGTGTAGAACCCACAAGTTAAAGGCTCAGTCCTTCATACTCATTTCCGGGTCTCCAGGCCACTCACCCTTCTGAACAACTGACTATAAATTTAGGGTTTTTTTCTAAGACCATGTGGGTCAATCATTTGCTAGAACGACTCAGAGAATTTAGGAAACTGCTGTGCTTAAAATTATAGGATATAAATCAGGAACAGCCCAACTAAGAGACCTATGAGACAAGATATGGGAATCAATGTGCAATTGCCATGACTTTCTCCCTGTGGAGTCAGGGTGTTCAGTAACCAGAAAGCTCCACTAATGCTTAGCATCCAGAGTTTTCATTGGGGTTTCATTAGGTAGGCATGATTGATGGATTGAATGATTGGTCATGTGATTTGAGCTCACTTTCCATCAACCTTCCTCTCTCTACAGATCAGGCTGGCCCAAAGTTCCAACTCTTTAATCACATAGTAGTTTTTCTGGTGACCATCTCCAACTCTGAAACTCTTTGGTGGCTATCTGTGAGTCACCTCATCAAACCTCATTAAACATAATAACGATATTCAGGAAATTTCGGGAGTTTTTAGGAGCTCCACAAAGACCAGATATAGTCTTTATTATTCTACACTGACATTTACCCTTCAAGACAAAACTAGTAAAACAATTTAGATATATATTACATATAGTTATATGATTTTACTATTGTGTTATAGTAGTAAATGTGAACCTGGCAACATAGTGAGACCCCGTCTTTACAAAAAAATAAGAAGTGGCCAGGTGTGGTGGCACATGCAAGTAGTTTCAGCTACTCAGAAGGCTGAGGCTGGTGGATTGCTTGAGCTCCGGAGACCAGCCTGAGCAAGAGTGAGACTCCATCTCTAATAAAAATAGAAAAACTGAAGCAAGAGGATCACTGAGCCTGAGTTTGAGGTTGCTGTGAGTTATGATGCCACAGCACTCTACCCAGGCGACAGCTTGAGACTCTGTCTCAAAATAAATAAATAAATAAAAAGACTGAGACCGCATTTCTAAAAATAGCGAGGCATTGTGGGGGTAGGGGGCCTGTAGTCCCAGCTAGTTGGGAGGCTGAGGCAAGAGAATTGCTTGAGTCCCATATGCCGAGGGTAGCGGGTTCAAACCCAGCCCCGGCCAAACCGCAACAAAAAAATAGCCGGGGGCGGCGCCTGTGGCTCAGTGAGTAGGGCGCCGGCCCCATATGCCGAGGGTGGCAGGTTCAAACCCAGCCCCGGCCAAACTGCAACCAAAAAATAGCCGGGCGTTGTGGTGGGCGCCTGTAGTCCCAGCTGCTGTGGAGGCTGAGGCAAGAGAATCACGTAAGCCCAAGAGTTAAGAGGTTGCTGTGAGCCGTGTGACGCCTACCCGAGGGCGGTACAGTGAGACTCTGTCTCTACAAAAAAAAAAAAAAATAGCCGGGCGTTGTGGCGGGCGCCTGTAGTCCCAGCTGCTCGGGAGGCTGAGGCAAGAGAATTGCGTAAGCCCAGGAGCTGGAGGTTGCTGTGAGCCGTGTGACGCCACGGCACTCTACCCCAGGGCTGTACAGTGAGACTCTGTCTCTACAAAAAAAAAAAAAAAAAATTGCTTGAGTCCAAGAGTTTGAGGTTGTTGTGAGCTGTGCCATTGCACTCCACTGAGGGTGATGAAATGAGATTCTGTCTCAAAAAAAAAAAAAAGTGTGAGTGTGTATCTAAAGTTTTGTCATTAAATACCATTATATACATATAAATATATATAATTTAATATATATTTTAAAGAGGTTTATTCTAAGCCATGTGCAGGTAACCTACAGCCCAGACCACATACATGGTCTCGAGGTCCTAAGAAAATGTACCCAAATATGTTTACTGCAGATTTTTATTATATATCTTGTATCAGGTTAAGGATGTTTCTTTATATTCCTTAATTTTTTTAATAATTCTGGAAGCTGTATTTTATCAAATGTTCTTTTCTTTTCCTTACATGCTTGAGATGTGTCTTTTTTCTAATTTAGTTAATGTGATAAGTTCTTGCTATAAACCCATCTGAAATATCTATTATTGTTCTTAAAGAATTATTTTGGTTTCTCTTTGATTTTCTTTATTGTTTATCTTCTAATTTGTAAATTATTGCAAGAGGATCAGTAATGATCATCAAATACAAACACCTCTAGGTCTAAGAATATACATATAAATCCTAACAATATAGAATTGATATAATTTACAAGAGTTAGAAAGATAACAGAGAGAGAAGAACACAGATTTCCTCAGCTTTCAGTCAGGAGTTTCAGAGATTTATGCAAGGTCACACAGCTAGTGGAAAACAGAGCTAATAATCTTTATCTTTCCAAATTTAATGGTATAGTTTTGACTTGTGAGCAAGACCTGAGTGAAAAGATGGAAGTAGATATTTTAAAACCTTTAGAAATGTCTGAGAAAGGCAGATGAATGGTATACAATTAGTAGCAGTGATTCGTTCTTATTTTTCATTCAGTATAGTGTAGTGAAGAAGCATGCATTATTTAGGTCTTGAGCTGTGTGCCTGGGATTGAATATTAGCTCTGTTTCCCACTAGCTATGTAAGTAGAAAAGATCACACATCCTCTCTGTCTTGTTTTTCTTTCCATATCATTGGGATAATCTTTCCTCAAAGCTGTTGGCAAGTTTAAATGAGAGAGCAAGAGAAACAGAGACAGAGGAAGAGAGGAAGAGAATGTGTGTGTGTACCTGTAGTTTTAAAATAGTTCCTGGCAGATAATATAGTACTTCATAAATATCATCCCTGCTGCTGATATCCAACAATCAATGGGTACTTTTTAGTCATTGTACTGAGGATCGGAAGATCTTACCCTAAAGGAATTCATAGTTTAATGAAATTCAGGGGTGTTTCTACTTTCTTTCTACTTTCAACTCAATTCTTTTTTTCCTGAATCTTTTATCTTGTTTCCAAAGGAATTCATTCAAGGATTTACTTTGTCTTTACTTTTACTTGATATTCAAAGAAATGGTTAGGAAATTGACCTGCTGCCTTCATAAGTAAAATATTTTAGGGTTCTTTTAAATTTTTGTTTTCACAGATGCTTGTTAGCTACTAATGGGTGTGAGTAAGTTAGATGTTCTTTATCGGAGACTTCTTCTCACAAAACTTTTTATCAGAGGATGGGGAAGACCAGAAGATCTCAAAAGGTAAGCATTTTTTTCCTATTTCCTTTTTCATTTAGTTTTTTTAGTTATTTCTCTTAATTTTTAGTCCATATCATCAAAAATTGCACAACTATAAAAATAATTCAGGTTTTAAAATAAAGAGCTCTCAGAAGCATAAAATAAGGCCTACGCTGGTGGATTACTTGAGCTCAGGCGTTCGAGACCAGCCTGAGAAAGAGAGAGAACCCCATCTCTAAAAATAGGTGGGTGTTGTGTCAGACTTCTATAGTCACAGCTACTCAGGAGGCAGAATTGCTTGAGCCCAAGAGTTTGAGGTTGCTATGAGCTCTGATACCACGGCACTCTACCGAGGGTGTCAAAGTGAGACTCTGTCTCAAAAAAAAAAAAAGAAACATAAAATAGAGTTTTGGATTTGTTTGTTTGTTTTGAGACAGAGTCTCACTCTGGCTCCCTGGGTAGAATGCTGTGGCATTATAGTTCACAGCAACCTCAAGTTCTTGGGCTTGTCAAGAGATCCTCTTGCCTCAGTTTTTCTATTTTCAGTAGCAACAAGGTCTCATTCTTGCTGAGCCTGGTCTAGAGCTCCTGAGCTCAAGTGATCCAACGACCTCGGCCTCCCAGAGTGCTAGGATTACAGATGTGAGGAATGGCCCATAAACCAGATTTTTAACTTCAATAATTATTAAGCTGATTAAAGTTATATGTGGTTACCAAGAACTAAGTTTTTTTGGGTGAGCTAAATTTGTAATGGCTATAAAACTGGACTACACTTAGCTCATATGAAAATATGGCCTGAAGAAAATGAATTTTTAGGATTGATACCTTTAATTTTGAGTCTTATATGTGTTAATTACTTTCTGAACACTGTTGTTCCTCACATTTTTCTGAGAGAAGTGTCCAGTTTGACAAAAAGCAATAGTCTAATCTTATTTTAATCATCAAAATTAAATATTAACAATGGCTTATGAACTGGATTTGCTAATTTTAACTACTATTCATCAATCTCAATTATAATGGGTAAAACAGGTGATATAAAAGTTGAATTTTTTTCCTTTTTGTCTTCTTTTCCATAATAGACTCTTTGAATTCAGAAAGGTGATTGGAAATCGAGAAAGATGCCAGAATCTGGTTTCAAGGGATTATCCAGTATATATTGATAAGGTATTCAAATAAAAGAAATACAATTGTAGAAATTCTAATTTAACATAAATACATTGGAATATAACAACAATAAACATGAAAACAGGAGTGAAGTGTGGATTTTTCATTTAAAGAATGCTATTTGTACCTTAACTGGGTATTTTTAATAACTATACACATGGGCGCATATATTTAGTACTTAACCAAGTACAGGAAAGTATTTAGGCTGAACCTTTCCAGGTCTGATTTTATATCTTTACACTTAGGACAGTTAAAGAAAATAATGCAATATTATAGAAGAATAATAAGCATTAAATGGAAGTAATCTAGTTGGAGAATCAACATGTAAGGAGTTACTAGCAAAAAATTGTTAAATAGTACCAGGGAAAATGTTATCAGATATAGTTAATTGCTGCAAAAATGGTAGAAAGAAAATGCCATAAAATTTGAGAAAAAAAGAATGTTTTATATTTTTATTTTTAAGCAGCCAACTGGTTTTCTGTATAATATTTCTAGGTTTATGTAATTGGATACTTTGAGGTAGTGTTGGAGAGGAAATAAAATGGATGGGCTTCACATATTCTTCACTTCCCTTCAACCAAAGTAATTTTACCTGTATTTCTTGTGTATTACATATATTTAGATTTCCTTTTTCAAAAGAGTTTCACTGTTAAAAGCCAACATTTTATAAATTGAAAATCTTTCCTTTATAGCGTAGTTGTCCCTTTGTATCTTCTCAAATTTTGCTAAATATTTCTATATTCTCTAGTTTTTCTATTAAAAATTACAGGCTAAAAAGTAAAAATGAAAAGTCTCCTTTAATCTCTGCCACTTTCTACCACCTAATTCTATTTCCTTCCCAAAGGGAAATTACTGTTAAGATTTTAGAGTACATTCTTATAGACCCCTCACTCTTAGTTTTTTTAAAATTGAGATACAATTCATATACCACATAACTTACGCTTTTAAAGTACACAGTTGATTGGTTTCTTAATTGTCTTACCAATGTGTGTGACCATCTCCCTTGTCACTATCTAATTCCAGAAAATTTCATAGTCCTAAAAAGAAACCCTGTACCTATTCAATGTCACTTCCTATTGCCCCTGGCCTCACCTTCTGGCAACCACTATTCTGCTTTCTTTCCATGGATTTGCCTGTTCTGGACATTTCTTATGAATGGAATCATACACTATGTGACCGGTTATGTCTGGCTTTTTTACTTAGCATGTTTTCAAGGTTTATTCATGTTGTATCATTCAATAAAAACTTCATTCTTTTCTATGGTATTCATTGTCATAATATCCCATATTTTGTTTAGCCGTTCATAAGCTGATGGACATTTGGAATGTTTCCATGTTTTGGCTATTGTAAATAATATTGCTATGAACATTCATGTACAACTTTTTGTGTGAACATGTTTTCAGTTCTCTTGTATGTACACTGGTAACTATTCAACTTTTTGATGAACTGTCAAATAGTTTTCCAGAGTGACTGCCCCATTTTTATATTTTTACTAGCAATATATAAGTGTTCCACTTTTGCCTGCCATGTTCTTGTCAACACTTGTACTTGTCCAAGCCATCCATGTGGGTCTAAATATATTTCATTGTGGTTTTGACTAGCATTTCACTAATGACAATGAAGCTGAATTATCTTTTCTTGTGCCATAGGCCATTTGGATATCTTCTTTGGAAAAATGTATTTTCATATCCTTTGATTGTTTATTTATTTATTTTATTTCTATCTATTTATTTATTTTTTTGAGGCAGAGTCTCACTCTATTGCCCTACGTAGAGTGCTATGACATCATAGCTCAAAGCAACCTCAAACTCTTGGGCTCAAGTGATTCTCTTGCTTCAGCCTCCCAAGTAACTGGGACTATAAGCACCTGCCACAACACCCAGCTGTTTTTAGAGACACAGTCTTGCTCTTGCTTAGGCTGGTCTCGAACCCGTGAGACCACCCACCTCAGCTCCCCAGAGTGCTGGGATTATAGGCGTGAGCCACCACGATGATGGGCCCTTTTTACAGAGTCTCACTTTGTCACCCTCAATAGGAAGCCACGGCATTACAGTTCACAGCAACCTCAAGCTCTTGGGCTCAAGCGATTCTCTTGCCTCAACTTCCCAAGTAGCTGGGACTACAGATGTCAGCCACACACCTGTCTATTTTTAGAGACAGGGTTTTGCTCTGGTTCAGGCTGGTCTTCAACCTGTGAGTTCAGGCAATCCACCTGCCTTGGCCTCCCAGAGTGCTAGGATTATAGGCATGAGCCACACCTGGCCCCTTTGTTTGTTTTTAGATTGAGTTATTCATCTTTTTATTGTTGAGCTGTAGCTTGCTTAATTTTAAAATCTCTAATACGTATATTATGATGTGTAGGTCTAAAATTCCTTTTTCTTACCAAATTGCCGGCTATCCAAATGCTGTTTGCTGAATTATTATTCTCTTCCACATTAGTTTGTTCTGCCTCCTTTATTAAATAATAATGTATTCATTTCTTCCGTTCCTTTATCAAAAAACTTATTCTTTTAAAATACAGGGTGGCTATAAAGTTTGTGCAGATTAACTATTTAAATTGCAGATTAACTTTATGGCCACCCTGTATATAAGAAAACTTTAAGCCTATACTAATAGTCACAAAAAGGACTAAATAGAAAGGAGGACAGCGCCTATAGCTAAGTGGGTAGGGCGCTGGACACATACACCGATGCTGGAGAGTTGAATGCAGCCTGGGCGGCCAAAATCAACAATGACAACTGTAACAACAACAAAATAGCTGTGCATTGTGGTGGGCACCTATAGTCCCAGTGACTTGGGAGGCTGAGGCAAGAGAATTGCTTAAGCCCAAGGGTTTAAAGTTGCTGTGAGCTGCGACGCCACGGCACTCAGCCCAGGGGGACATCTTGAGATTCTGTCTCAAAAAAAAAGGAAAGTGTTTGGATTAAAAATTTAATAATCTGGGTGGCGCCTGTGGCTCAAGGAGTAGGGTGCCGGTCCCATATGCTGGAGGTGGTGGGTTCAAACCCAGCCCCGGCCAAAAACCACAAAAAAAAAAAAAAAAAATTTAATAATCTGAAGCATTATTAATGCTCCTGAAGCATTTTTTAAAAATGTAATAACATTCCAATTAAAGTATTTAATTTAGAACTTAGATTCATGAAAGCATCCTAAAATTATTTGGGTTAGATATATGAGAGGACAATCAGTTGAGGAATACCCTGAAAATGAAGAGTGCTAAGGAAAGACTAGTTCAGTCATGTATCAATGAATATTATAAAGCTGCAGGTATCACTACAGCATAATATTGGCACAGAAATAAAAGATAGGCTAATAAGACCTAGTAAGGGATTGAAAATAACTTGCAGAAGTTTATGGAAATTTGGTATATGATAAAGTACTATTTTAGTTGCAAAAAAATGTGGATTATTTAATAAATGGGATTTGCACAATTGGCTAAAATTTGTGTTTTTTTTTTTAAAAAGCTAGAGGTATTTTAGCAGCCACAGTGTTTCTGATTTTAATGAAAATACGTGGTAGTTTACTGTTACTTTAATCTTGACTAATGCCCTGAAATAGATTTTTTAAAATAAATAATTATGTGTATTTGAGGGGAAATAAGTATAGGTGTTAAATGTTAGCAAATACCTTTTTTATTTATGCAGAAATCACTTTTTTTCTTATTTACTATGTTGATGTGACTCATTATATCAGTAGTTTATTTTATATTGAACCATTTGACGTCAAATGATTTGAAAATCAACATATTTGATGTCAACTCTTATTTGATCATGGTAAATTATTCTTGCAATTTGTAAATTGTTCTTATGATTATTTTTATATCATTGAATGTTGCTGAATTCTCTTAACTAGTATTTTAAGTTATTGCATGTCAATGTATGAGTGAGATTTATTTGTAGTTTATTTTCCCAACTAAATTATGACAAAGGGTATAGAAAAGAACAAAATGTGTGTGGGTAGGAATCGTGTTTTTCAAAAACACGGTGCAGAGAGGGAGCAAAAAGGATATAATAGTAGGCATTGAAAAAAAATTTAATTGAATAGAACTTTTTATTAGGAAAATATTCATAATAGACCAAGATATCTTAGTCTACTTGTATACATTTTAGTTTTGATTTTCTTTTAGATTGAAGAGCAGTCAGACTGTAAGATTCTAGATGGACACTTTGTTTCCCCCATGGCCCATTATGTGCCCGATATCATGCCAATTGAATCTGTTGTTGCAAGGTAAGAATTTTTGTTTAGAAAGTTGGACTAGTAAGTGTTTTATGTTCATTGAAATTATAATATAGGCGGCGCCTGTGGCTCAGTGAGTAGGGTGCCGGCCCCATATGCCGAGGGTGGCGGGTTCAAGCCCAGCCCCGGCCAAACTGCAACAAAAAAATGGCCGGGCGTTGTGGTGGGCGCCTGTAGTCCCAGCTGCTCCGGAGGCTGAGGCAAGAGAATCGCGTAAGCCCAAGAGTTAGAGGTTGCTGTGAGCCGTGTGACGCCACGGCACTCTACTGAGGGCGGTACAGTGAGACTCTGTCTCTACAAAAAAAAAAAAGAAAGAAATTATAATATCAACACCGTGTTATTTCAGATTACTTGGGAGAAACAAGACAGGTCTAAATTATTGAGAAGGATGAATTGGACTAGTAGTCCACAAACTTTTTGGTACCAGGGCTCAGTTTCATAGAAGACATCCCCCACCCTCACCCCTGGGAGTGGTTTTGATATGAGTCTGCAAGCAATGATTTGTTGTGGTCTGTGTGCAGACATCTCTGCTAAAGATAACTGTTATTCGCAGCCACTCCCTAGCACTAGCATCACTGCCTTAGACCCACTTTAGATCGTTAGGCATTAGATTCTTGTAAGGAGTACATAACCTAGATCTCTTGCAGTGCTCATTAGACAGAAGGTGGAGCTTAGGCAGTGATGTCAGCGGTAAGGAGCAGCTATAACTACAGATGAAACTTATGCGGTGTGCAGAATCAGAAGGTATTTTAATCTTCTAAGGACACAAGTAGTATATGTACAAGGATGTTCATTAAAGCTCTATGTAGTTGCAAAAATTGGGTAATGCCTACATGTTCAACTGTAGAGGATTTGTTCATTATTTATACTGCAGATACTATTGTAGATATGGAAATATGGTCACAGTATGTGAAAGTTTAAGAAATTAATACAGGCTCGGCGCCTGTGGCTCAAGCGGCTAAGGCCCCAGCCACATACACCTGGCCTGGAGTGTTCAAATCTAGCCTGGGCCGCCAAACAACAATGACAGCAGCGAACAAAAAATAGCCGGACGTTGTAGCAGGCTCCTGTAATCCCAGCTACTTGGGAAGTGGAGGCAGGAGAATCGCTTGAGCCCAGGAATTGGAGTTTGCTGTGAGCTGTGATGCCATGGCACTCTACCCAGGGCAACTGCTTGAGGCTCTGTCTCAAAAAAAAAAAGAAAGAAATTAATACAAATAATTGTTTAATCCCATTTTTGTTCACACATAATCTTGTACACACAGTCACACAGAAAAGTTCCCAAAGGATGTTTATGAATTTGCAAGTCATGTTTATCTTTGAGTAGAAAAATTTTGGCTTCTAAAACCTTGGTTTTAAATTTCTAAAATATGTGTGTGTTGCATTTGTAATAGGAAGAAAAAAATATACTTATTTATTTTGAGTCAGAGTCTCACTATGTCGCCCTCAGTAGAGAGCTGTGGCATCACAGCTCACAGCAACCTCAAACTCTTGGGCTTAAGGGATTCTCTTGCCTCAGCCTCCCAAGTAGCTGGGACTATGGGCACCCACCACAACGCCTGGCTACATAATCAGGTTTTAAAAAAAATTGATGGACAGCCAGGCGCGGTGGCTCACGCCTGTAATCCCAGCACTGTGGGAGGCTGAGGAGAGAGAATCGCTTGAGCTCAGGAGTTAGAGACTCGCCTGAGCGACAGTGAGACCCTGACTCATGAAAAAAATGGAAAAACCCAGCCGGGCGCCGCGGCGTGCGCTTGTAATCCCAGCGGCTTCCAGAGGCTGAGGCAGCGGGGTGCCCGCAGCCCGAGTCTGAGGTTGTGGTGAGCTACCACGCCCACTGCACTCTGCTCAGGGGCATAGGGTGGGACCCTGTCTCAACAACAACAATAAAAGAAAAGTAAAGAAATAAAAAATAAGCAACGAAATAAAATTAAAAAACCAAAAAAAAAAAAAATTGATGGACAGCTCAGTACCAGTAGCACAGTGGTTATGGCACCAGCCACATGCACCAAGCATGGTGGGTTGGAACCCGGCCCAGGCCAGCTAAACAACGACAACTGCAACAAAAAAAATTGCCAGGGGTCGTGGCCGGTGCCTGTAATCCCAGCTACTTGGGAGGCTGAGACAAGAGAATCACTTAAGCCCAAGAGTTTGAGGTTGCTATGAGCTGTGACACCATGGTACTCTATCAAGGGTGACATAGTAAGACTGTCTCAAAAAGAAAAAATTGATGGACTAGAGTGTTTCTTATAGTAAAAAAAATTTTTTTAGATAGTCTCACTGTGTCACCCTAGGTAGAGTGCCATGGTGTCACTCTGTCTCAAAAAAAAAAAATTGATGGACTAGAGTGTTTCCTATAGTAATTTTTTTTTTTTTTTTGAGATAGTCTCACTATATCACCCTTGGTAGAGTGTTGTGGCATCCCAGCTAACAGCAACCTCAAACTCTTGGACTTAAGTGATTCTCTTGCCTGAGCTTCCCTAGTAGCTGGGACTACAGGCGCCCACCAAAAGACCCAGCTATTTTTTTGTTATTGTTGTGTAGTTGTCATTGTTGTTTGGCAGGTCTGGGCCAGGTTCGAACCTGCCAGCCCAGGGTATGCAGCCGGCACCCTAACCACTGAGCTACAGCTGTCGAGCCAAAAGAAAGATTTTTTATTTTTATTTTTTTGCAGTTTTTGTTTTTTTTTTTTGGCTTTGTTTTTTTTGCCACCACCTCTGGCATATAGAGCTGGCACCCTATTCCTTTGAGCCACAGGCATCACCAAGAAAGATATTTTTAATTGAAGAAACTAAAGAACATGTAGTAACTCAGGTAAGATGGACTACATAGATTTGCTAAGTAAACTCCTCAGGATGATTTGTAATTGAAATATCAGTTTGTGAATGCAGATGTATATTCTAAAATACCTGAGTTTGGGCTGGGCATGGTGGCTCATGCCTATAATCCTAGGACTTGGGAGGCCGAGTGGGTTGTGTTGGGCACCTGTAGTCCCAGCTACTTGGGAGGCTGAGGCAAGAGGATCGTTTGAGCTCAAGAGTTTGAGGTTGCTGTGAGCTATGATGCTATGGCACTCTACCAAAGGGGACAAAGTGAGACTGTCTCAAAAAAATAAAATAAAATAAAATACCTGTATACCTGTGTTTCTTAGGTAAATAATTATATAATAGTTGAGATTTGGCTTTTCTTATATCGTTAATTTGCTTTGTTGACCCACTCATCACAGATAGTACAGAGGTTAATTTTAGCCCAATCTTGTTAATGGGTTTTAAAAATTGGGTTTTGTTTGTTTTGGGGGGGGGGTGGACACTTTTTAAAATTTTGGATTAATATGTATATGGGTACATATGATTAGGTTACATTGTTTGCATTTGTTAGGTAATACCCTAGTTATAGTTGAGTCCTTCTCCCAGGTGGTATACCATATACCCCTACTTTGTTTTTACCCTTCAGGTAGGAGCTTACTGAGCTCCCTCTCCCATCCCCCCTTCTTGAATTTAATTGTGTTTTTCTCTTATGTGGGCCTATAGTTGTTCTGTTATGCCTAGGAGTTCCACAAAGACCACACTGCCAAGCAAGTTAAATTTAAAGAGGAGTCCTTTTATTGAAGAGCCAACCGGCGACTGCCTCAGTGTCCCAACATGGTGTTTCTGAGAGCAACCCCATGGCTTAGGGATTGGGTTTTTAAAAAAGACTTGGTTTGCATCCTGGTTGGCACACAGGTTGTCCAGGTGCATCCAGGTAGGGTAGCAAGTATTGTACAGAAGCAGAATTTTGCAGTTAGTTAGTCATACTTCATACATCTTTGTTTTAATATTTTTCCCTGTACTAAAACTAATATTTAATATTTTCCTATACATCTTAGTTTCAGTACTTTCCCTCCATACATCTTAGCTTCAGTACTTTCCCACCTGGTATTGTTTAAAGGTCAGTCCAGGGACAATTGGTGCCTCCTGGTTTGTTTCCCAGGGAGTTAGCCAAGCAAGAAACTGGGAATAACTAGAAGCAAGAAATCAGTTAGCACTTTCTCATTTATCGGGGGTGAACTAGACTTATTTCACTTTTCTGAAAGCTTGCAGTCTGGAAATTTGACCAGGAGTAAACTGGTATCTTTCCCTTATAGCCTAGACCTGACATCTTTCTGCCTTAGCCTAAGCCCACTAGGCCTAACAGTTCATCTACTAGTTTCAAATAAGTATTGCATGGGATGCTTCCTTTTCCATTTTTTTTTTCTTTTTCTTTTTTTTTTTTTTTTTTGAGACAGAGTCTCACTTGGTCACCTTCAGTAGAGTGCTATGGCATCATAGCTCACAGCAACCTCAAACTCTTAGGCTCAAGTGATTCTCTTATCTCAGTCTCCCAAATAGCTGAGACTACAGATGCCTGCCACAGTGCCCAGCTATTTTTGCAGACAGGGTCTTGCTCTGGCTCAGGCTGGTCTCGAACCTGTGACCTCAGGCAGTCCACCCTCTTCGGCCCCCCAGAGTGCTGTGATTGTAGGCATGAGCCACTGTGCCCAGCCCCATTCTTGATATACTTTGCTAAGGAGAATGTTCTTCAACTCCGTCCAGGTAAATACAAAAGATGGAAAGTCTCCATCTTTTCTTATGGCTGAGTAGTAGTTAGTATTCCATGGTGTATATATACCACAGTTTAGTAATCCATTCCTGGGTTGATGGGTACTTGGTTGTTTCCATCTTTGTTATTATGAATTTAACTCTATAAACATTAGAGTACAAATGTCCTTATGATAAAACGATTTTTTTTAAAAATGGGATTGCAGGTTTAAATGAAAGGTCTACTTTTAGCTCTTTGAGAATTTTCCATACCAATAGTGTATAAATGTTCCCTTCTTTCCCTACCCATAAAATTGTTTTTAATTCTAAGTCAGTTTTTAACATGGGGTTTTCTGTTTTATTTTTTACTTAATTTTATTTAAAAAGAACAGTTGTTTTACTTTTTTCTTTTCATTGTTGATAATAAACTATTTGCTGCTTTTGGTAAGTGTTTCTCTTTTTTTTTCTTTTTGAGACAGAGTCTGACTTGTCACCCTTGTTAGAATGCAGTGACATCATAGCTCATAGCAACCTCAAACTCCTGGGGTTAAGCGACTCTCTTGCCTCCGCCTCCCAAGTAGTTGGGACCACAGGCACCTGTCACAATGCCCAGCTGTTTTTAGAGAGGAGGTCTTGCTCTGGCTCAGGCTGGTCTTGAACCTATGAGTTTAGGCAATCCACCTGCCTCGGACTCCCAGAGTGCTGGGATAATAGCCATGAGCCACTGTGCGTGGTCAGGGTTTCTCTT
The DNA here is from genome assembly GCF_027406575.1 of Nycticebus coucang. Classification (NCBI taxonomy): domain Eukaryota; kingdom Metazoa; phylum Chordata; class Mammalia; order Primates; family Lorisidae; genus Nycticebus; species Nycticebus coucang. The sequence continues at coordinate 54,287,366 of NC_069780.1, forward strand.
TTTAAGACTTTCATTTGGAATAGCAATAGTACAAAACTTTTAAGTGAGTACATTGGAATATTGAATTCCACTACTTTTAGAGACTACAGATGAACCTATAAAGTGTGAACTAGCAGAAAAGCAATTTGATAGACCTGATTTTTAACCATTTATGTCCACTGATAACTTCAAAATGAAAGGCAAACAGTATCATGTAGCAGAAGGAACTACAGCTTTGAAATTAAATGGTTCTGGGATTGAACTCTGGCTCCGCCACTTATTGATTTAATGAGCTCTGGTCAATGACTTATGTAATCTCTCTAACAGACTTTATAAAGTAGAACTAATAATAATTATAAGTTGTTAAAAGGAATAAATGAAATAAAGAATGAAAATTATTCTTTTGCAGGGAATACAAAAGCCTTTAAATAAATGTGTAGCTCTTTTAGAAGGTCTTTGTCTTATTAATGCTTTATAAAAGCATTAAAAGCTCTTTAGCCTGCAGGCTCAAGGACATAGAAGAAAAATAAATTTTAGGTTTCTGAATATCATCAGTTCAGTTTTTGGAACTGTGTTCCCTTCTTGTAGATTCTCTACCTGAGCTGGAAAGTTGTAAAGGCTTATAAGCATAAACAAAAGAGGAAAATTGTGTGGCTTTGATTCAGAGTAAGAAATAATCCTTAATTTCTTCTGGCAATTATCACTTCTCGGCCTTTTGGCTAAGATCAAGTGTAATTTCTACTGGCAATTGAGGAAGGATTCTTTTTAGTTGGTGACAGCAAGCGGAAACAAATGACTTCTTATCTCTGCAGATATTTTTCCTACATAAATTATTTCAAAAAAATATTTAATACTGTAAACTCCCAAGTGATATACCTTGATGTCCATTTTTTTCTTTCTTTTTCCTATAATTTTTGGGCAGCAGTTTATCTCGTTACATTAAAATATTATAACATACAGGTGGCTCATACTTGTAATCCTAACACTAGGAGGTCGAGAGGGTATCAGCCCATTATTGTGGCAGGCTACTATAGATTCAACTACTTGGGAGCCTGAGGCAGGAGGATCACTCGATCCCAAGAGTTTGAGGTTGCTTGGCAACAGAGTAAGACTCTCAAAAAAAAAAAAAAAAAAAAAGTTACTGGAAGGAGGGATAATTGCTGTTTTCTATATATTCTTTTAGTCTTGTTCCAAAATTGTGCTTATTCTCTCTTTTTGACCTATATAATCAGTGAATATGCAGTTTATTATCATGTTAATAGGTTGCTTTTATTGCAAAGCATGGCTCTACCATGATTTACTAATTTCTTATAGTGGACATTTTTTTTCTTCTTTTTTTTTTTATTCAATCATAGTTGTGTACATTAATGCAATTATGGGGTACAATATGCTGGTTTTATATACAATTTGAAATATTTTCATCAAACTAGTTAACATAGCCTTCACCTCATTTTCTTAGTTATTGTGTTAAGATTTATATTCTAGGTTGGGCCCTGTGGCTCAGTGAGTAGGGCACCAGCCCCATATACCAAGGGTGGCGGGTTCAAACCCAGCCCCGGCTGAACTGCAACCAAAAAATAGCCAGGCGTTGTGGTGGGCACCTGTGGTCCCAGCTGCTTGGGAGGCTGACGCAGGAGAATTGTGGAAGCCCAAGAGCTAGAGGTTGCTGTGAGTCCTGTGACATCATGGCACTCTACCAAGGGCGGTAAAGTGAGACTCTGTCTCTACAAAAAAAAAAAAAATTATATTCTACACTTAGTTATAGTGGACATTTAAAGTACGTTGTTTTCCACTATTATAAACAACATCACAGTTAACATCCTTGTATACTTCTCTTTGTCTACTTCTCTGCTTATTGTCTCATCATAAGTTGCTAAATGTAGAATTTCTGGGTTTATAAGATTTGCACATCAGATGAGACCATAGGAGACAAGGGAAAATAACAAAAGAAAAACAGAGAAAAAAAGATTCGTACAGATTTCAAACTTTTGATCATATTGTCACATAAGCAGGAAAAGTGTTAAGAGTGCTATTCTAAGTTTAGGTTAATTCACAAGAAGAAACCTAATTGTTCTATTGTCATTTGGTTCATTGCTCATGGTTCTCTTTTCCAGTTTCTTTTTTTATTGAGGTAGAGAAAAATATACTAAATAAATGATATACGGGAACTCAAATGTTCTTTTTTCTTAAATTTTTTTATTTTTTTAATTTTAATTTCAAATAATACAAGGGTACAAATTTTTAGGTTACATTGTTTTCAATTATAAGGTAAGATTCAAATTGTAGTTGAGCCCTTCACCCAGAGGACATGCTGAACACCCTCACATTGTGCACATTAGATGAGATCCTGCCAAATGCCCTCCCCTCCTCCCGCCAGTTTCCTTAATGTTTTTTATTTTATTCTATTTTATTTCAGGTTAATGTGAGGGTACAAACAAGCAGGTCACAGTATTAGAATTTGTCAGGTATAGTCCATCTTGTAGTTGTGTCCTGCCCTCAAAACCTGTGCCATACACTCCTACATTGTGCCCATTAATTGGGAGCACACCAGTTCCCCCTCTTCCCTAATGTTTCAATACCATTTAACATCTGTTTGTAGTGATAGAGTATATAGATCACAGAGTATGAATTTTCCTATGTAACGTGAAGTCATAAATTGTCATATACCTGGTAGACATCCATATTGCAAGTGTTCTTGTGTCAAAATTCCATATAAACTTTAATTTTTTTAATTTATTTTTTATTTATTTAAAATATTTTAAGGCCAGGGGCAGTGGCTTATGCTTATAATCCTACCTACCCCTTTGGGAGGCTGGAGTAGGAGGATTCCGTGAGCTCAAGACTAGCCTGAACAAGAGCGAGACCCCATCTCTAGTAAATTTACAAAAATGAGGGCAGACATGATGGTTCACGCAGTAATCTTAGCATTCTGGGAGGCTGAGGCTGGTGGATGGCCCTGAGATTACAGGTTTGAGACCAGCCTGAGCCAGACCAAGACCCCACCTTTAAAAACAGCTGGGTGTTGTGGCAGGTGCCTGTAGTCCCAGGGACTAGGGAGTCTGAAAAAATCGCTTAAGCTCAAGAGTTTGAGGTTGCTGTGAGCTATGAGGCTGTAGCACTCTACCGAGGGTGACAAAGTAAGACTCTTTCTCAAAATAAATAAATAAAAAGAAAAATTAGCCAGGTGAAGTGGTGGGCTCCTATAGTCCCAGTTACTCACTTGAACCCAGGAATTTGAGGTTGCTATCAACTAGGCTGAGGCCAGGGCACTCTAGCCTGGGGCAACAGAGTGAGACTGTCTCAAAAATAAATACATATAAAATAAAAAATTTTTAATTAGGGTACATAATACTTGTATGTCTTTATAGGGTACATGTGATGTTTTGATACAGGCATACAATGTAAATTAGTCAAATCAATGTAAATTAGTAATTGGGGGTATCTGTCACCTTAGGTATTTATCCTTTCTTTGCGAGTTCAATTGTACTCTCTTGGTTATTTTAAAGTATACCCTCACTCATTGTTGATTATCGTCACTTTGTTATGCTATCAAGTATTGTTCATTGTATCTAACTATTTTTGCATCCATTAACCATCCCCACTACATCCCTCCACTCTACCCTTCTCAGCCTTTAGTAATTATCATTCTACTCTGTCTATATGAGATCAATTATTTTTAATATCTAGCTTCCAATTATAAGTCAGAACATGTGAGATTTGGTGTTTTTGTGCTTGGCTTATTTCACTTAACATAATTGAACTATAATATTTTAAGTGGTAACATTAATTTGAGGAACTCTTAATAATTTTATGCTAATTTGGCATAATTTAGTATTAAAATTTACCAAAGATTGAATTCTTTCTAATAAAAGTTAAGGAATATTTAAAAATATTTATCTTCTGGTTAAATATTGATATTGTTACAGTGATAGAATATAAGTTTGTAATGATTTAATTTTTTTCAGTGTTAGGTCAAAATATGTATTTTTTTTTTTTTGAGACAGAGTTTCACTTATTAACCCTCAGTAGAGAGCCGTGGTGTCTGTCACAGCTCACAGAAACCTCCAAATCCTTGGGCTTAGGAGATTCTCTTGCCTCAGCCTCCCGAGTAGCTGGGATTACAGGCACCCGCCATGACACCCAGCTATTTTTTTTTGTTGTTGCAATTTGGCCGGGGCTGGGTTTGAACCCACCACCCTCGGTATATGGGGCTGGCGCCCTACCCACTGAGCCACAGGCACCGCCCAGGTCAAAATATTTTTTACATAATTGACTTTACATTTCTCAGAAATGTTGGTACTCATTTTATATTATGCATACTTGCTAATAAAATGCTCATGGTTTTCATAAAATTGTACTCTATTTATAGAAATATGAGTGTATGATAATGTGCACATATGTGTATGTGTACATTTATAACAAAATTAGTTATCCTTGTATTCAGCATTAAGTTCTTCTCAAGAGTGTTACTTTTATTCTACATTCAAAATTATACAAAGAAAGCAGATACTCTGTAAAGTAACAATTGTAAATAATTTGTATGTTCTGATTTCATGCTTACTATTGAGCTTTCTCTTATTTTTTAAAAATAGTGGTTTATTTCAGAGTAGGAAAGATTAGTATTCCTGGGCGGCACCTGTGGCTCAAAGGAGTAGGGCGCTGGCCCCATATGCTGGAGGTGGTGGGTTCAAACCCAGCCCCAGTCAAAAACTGCAAAAAAAAAAAAAAAAAGAAGATGTAGAAAGATTAATTTAGATTCCTAAATTAATTTTAATGTAATTAATGTAATTTTAATTACATTAAAATTTTAATGTAATTTTAAACATATATACATTGAAGTTAAAAATTAAATGTAAAATTAGTATTTAAAATAAATTAAATATGAATAATTTAATTTAATCTGTAGTCACAGCTACAAGAGAGATTGAGGTAGGAGGATCACTTGAACCCAGGAGTTTGAGGTAGTTGTGAGCTAGGCTGAAGCCAGGGCACTTTAGCCTGGGGCAACAGAGTGAGATTCTGTCTCCAACAAACAAACAAAACCCAAAAGAATAATCACAATAAATTTGTGTTTATATTATATTTAATATTTTAATATCCTAGTAGAAAACAAATTTAGGGGTGGGCACCCGTAGCTCAGTGGTTAGGGCACCAGCCACATGTACCAGGGCTGGTGGGTTCAAACCTGGCCCAGGTCTGTTAATCAAAAAAAAGACAAAAAAAATTTAGAAGATGTTGGTAATTTTTGGACAAATGTAAGTTTTAATTACATAAAATTTGAATGTCAAAATTCTGAATTATATTTTTCCCAAATATTTTAATTACAAAATTTTTAAGAATTGAAAGCCTTTTAAAGAGAATTTCAATGATGCGTGTTTTTTAAAAATAGGTTCCAATTTATTGTACCTAAAGAATGGAGTGGCAGATACAGACCTGTCTGTATTCATCTTGCTGGAACGGGAGATCACGTAAGACTTTATCATAATGCCTTAATCTCTATATAATTTGTTAACATATTCTCCGTAACAGATGTGATTATATATTCTTTATATTTTTTAAGTATGTCATCTTTTCTTTCCTTAGTATTACTGGAGGCGACGAACACTAATGGCCCGTCCTATGATTAAAGAAGCCCAAATGGCTTCTTTATTGTTAGAAAACCCTTATTATATCCTTTTGTGATACCTAAGAAATATTTTCTCTTATTTGTGTATTTATGTAATCATCAACAGGAACGATAGATAACAACCAACTTACCTAAACTAATTAAATTTAGTTATCAGTTAAGAAAGTACTTAAGAATGAAAAAGAATGAAAGATTATTTCACACCTTTTGAAAACTAACATAAGAATTATCCTTCTATTGTACAATAAAGATAAGTTAGATTTCTATTTCTTGTGAGACTTAATGGTAGATTTTAATATCAATAAGTCAGATGTTTGCTGTTAAGGAAACCCTCATGTTTTAAATGCATTTACAGTATCAGCTGAGGTTTAGAACAGTTCTTAACTTAATGTTCAAGATGACATCAGACTGTTCACAGAAGAAGAAATGAAACTGATGCACAGATATAAAGAAATGTTCAACATTGCTGGTAATAAAAGAAATATAAAGTTAAAGCAGCCATTCCCAAATATTGAAAAAAAGTAAACCACAGTACGTGAAGTTATTATGAAATGGCCACTATCATCACTGATAACTGCAAAAATTAGTTCAACCCTTTGGGAAAACACTTTTACCATATGCATCAAGAGCCTTAAAACATCTCACATTCCTTGAAAGAATAATATTGATTCTGGAAAATTTATACTAATGATAAAATACTAAGAAAAAAAGAAAATTATAGAAAAAAGATAACAGCTTTATTTATAATAGTAAAGCATTATACATAGCTAAATATAAGAGTATATATGGTTTATAACATTGGAATTGTATGCATTTGGTTGTGTTGTGTTCATTTCTCTACTCCTTTCTACGTCTGTGATCTTGGACCTATTACTTACCCTTCTAGTACCTCAATGTTTTCACTGGTAAATAGGAATAATCTCTTAAAGTTGCTAACAGTATTAAATACTTGATGCCATTCAGAACAATACTAGGAAATAATAAGCACTCAAAAAGTTTTAACTGTTAGTTGTTATTAACAAGGTGACGCGTGAAAAGTACTAAAAGAATATAAAACTCTATGGTATGTCATAAATATGCAAAAAACCTAAAAACAGAAAATCCCAATAACAAATTGTACATAAGGAAAAATACTAGAAAGAAATATACCAAAACGTTAATATGGTTGTCTGTAGATAAAGTAGTTTTTTTCAATTTTTTTGTGTTTTCTTTAATAAACATAATTATATAAATGGCAAAAACAAATCAATAAGTTTCATTCATTTTAAATTTAAGTTGAAGATTGCATTACCCTATGACTACACTGAAAACATTAATTTGTACATTTTACTGGGTGAATTATATGCTATGTAAGCTGTTTTTTATAAAACAAAAATTAGGGTTTGGCACCCATAGCACAGTGTTTACAGTGCCAGCCACATACACTGAGGCTGTCGGGTTCGAACCCAGCCCGACCAGCTAAACAACAATGACAACTGCAACAAAAAATAGCCAGGTGTTGTGGCGGGTGCCTATAGTCCCCGCTACTTGGGAGGCTGAGGCAAGAGTTTCGCTTAAGCCCAAGAGTGGAGATTGCTATGAGCTGTGAAGCCACCGCACTCTACCAAAGGCAACATAATGGAACTCTGTCTCAAAAAAAAAAAAAAATTAGGGCTGGGCACAGTGGCTCATGCCTATAATCCCAGCACTCTGGGAGGCAAAGGTGGGTGGATTGCCTGAGCTCACATTCGAGACCAGCCTGAGCAAGAGCGAGACCCCATCTCTAAAAATAGCTGGTCATTGTGGCAGGTACCTATAATCCCAGCTACTTGGAAGGCTGAGGCGAGAGAATCACTTGAGCCCAAAAGTTTGAGGTTGCTTTGAGCTGTGACATCATGGCACTTTACTGAGGGTGACAAAGTAAGACTCTCAAAATAAAATAAGATAAAATAAGTTAAAAACTGAGAACTTCTAAACTGCCTACCTGATATAACTAGAAAGTAGTTATTTCAGTATTAAGTTGTGTTAAAATATAAATATTTTGCTGAGATCAATGTGTTCTGAAACAAAATTATTTAATCATTTTAAAACTTTCTCTTTGACCCACATTGTTAAATGGCTGCAGGAAACCTAAGGATCAAATGTAAGTATATATTACCTTTAAGTTTGCAGTCTTCATATGGAATATTCAGAAGTGTTAAGATTTTTGGTAGCCTTCAGTTAACCATTTGTAGGTTTAATATCCATAGATTATCAGGGGAAAATTCTGTTATAAAACTAGTATAAATGTTGACTGTAATTTTTAGGATTTTTTTTCACTTTTGATAAGGAGATATAAGAAATTTTAATAGGCTGACTGACTTAAGATACGTTTTTTTTGTTTGTTTGTTTGTTTTTTGTAGAGACAGAGTCTCACTTTACTGCCCTCGGTAGAGTGCCATGACGTCACAGGACTCACGGCAACCTCCAGCTCTTGGGCTTAAGCGATTCTCTTGCCTCAGCCTCCCGAGCAGCTGGGACTACAGGTGCCCACCACAACTCCCGGCTATTTTTTTGTTGCAGTTTGGCCGGGGCTGGGTTTGAACCTGCCACCCTCGGTATATGGGGCCGGTGCCCTACTCACTGAACCACAGGCGCCGCCCTTAAGATATGTTTTATTTGTGAAACTAATTGAAGAAATGATAAAATATTTTTCTTCTTAAAGTGATTTACTTTGTGTAATTAGACACTACTGTTTTTATTCTTATAGTACATAATATAGAAAATCTGAAGGTAAACTTTCTCTTTTTTAAGAGATGATGTCTCTTAAGGTCTGATGGGGATGAAGAAAACAAAAAAAAGAACAAGGAAAAAAAGAGAAATGGGGTCTCACTCTGTCACCCAAGCTGGAGCACAGTGGTACAATCATAGCTCACTGCAGCCTTGCACTCTTGGGCTTAAGCAATCCTCCTGCCTTAGCCTCCTAAGTATCACCACCATGCCTGCCTAATTTAATAAAAAAATTTTTAGCAATAGGATCTTACTATATTGCCCAGGCTATTTTTAAGACTCCTGGGCTCTGGCTGGGTGCCTGTAGCTCAGTGGTTAGGGCACTGGCCACATGCATCAAAGCTGGTGGGTTCGAACCCCATTGGGGCCTGCTAAACAAAAAAAAAAAAAAAAGGACTCCTGGGCTTAAGGGGCTCGAGTGATCCCCCACCTTAGCCTTACAAATAGCTGGAATTACAGTAATGAGCCACTGTTGCTGGCTGAAGATAAACTTCTACTTTATAGTCTTTCAAAATGATGAACTTTGAAGGCAATATTTTGCATTTCCATAATCCATACTGTGTTTGGTTTTGTCATTCAGTAAATATTTGACCCTAGACACTGTGAAGACAGCAATAATAAGACAACATCCTCTCAGTCTAGTATGAGAAATAGATGACAATAAGATGATTTCAGATATTTATCAGTGCCATGAGGGAAATAATGTAGAGCAGTGGGATAAAGAATTATAGGGAGTGCAGTAAAAGATCAGTATTATTATACATGAGAACATGATATGGTAAGAGCCACCCAAATGAAAACCTAGAGGAAGATCAGCCACAGGGAAGCAACAGTAAATGAAAAGCCCAATGTAAGCACAAGGAGGAGAGAGTAGTATAAGATGAGATCAGAGAGGTAAACAAGGGCCAGATTAGGAGGCATCATGCTGTGAATTTTACTGAAAGTGCAAAGGGGGATATCTAAAGCAGCGGTTCTCAACCTGTGAGTCGGGACCCCTTTGGGGGTCGAACAACCCTTTCTCAGGGGTCGCCTAAAACCATCACATACACCCCATACAAATGCAGGTGTATGAAAATAATTTTATGGTTGGGGGTTACCACAACAGGAGGAACTTTATTGAAGGGTTGCAGCATTAGGAAGGTTGAGAACCACTGATCTAGAGAATTTTAAGCAGATGAGTGGCCTGATTTGTTTAGAGGCTTATTTTGGTGGAAGTGAAATAGTAGGACTTTTTTATGAATTGGATGTTGTGAGTGAGAAATCAAAAGTTTCGACTTGAAGATATTAAATTTGTGATCTCTGTTATACATGTAAGTGGAAGAAGTCAACTAGAGAGTGCTGGAGATGTAGATTTGGAAGTCATGGCTGGGCAAGGTGGTTCAAGCCAGTAATCCCAGCACTTTGGGAGGCCGAGGACGGTGGAGCTTAGGAGTTTGAGGTCAGCCTAAGGAAGAGCTGGACTATCTCTACTAAAAATAGAAAAAAAAAGACTAGCTGGATGTTGTGGCTGGCGCCAGTACCCTGAGCTACTTGGAAATCTGGGGCAAAAGGATTGCTTGAACCCAAGAGTTTGAGATTGCTGTGAGCTATGATGTCACAGCATTGTACCCAGGGTGACAGAGTCAGACTCTGTCTCACAAATAAATAAATAAAAGGGATAGATTTTAAGTCATATGTTCTATGCAATCACAGTATGAAAGAAGTGTAGATAAAAGTGGAGTGGGGTAGAGCTAAACCTGTGTAGAATGAAGGATAGTTTAGAATGAAAATTGATAGTTTATAATGAACTTTCTGAAACTTTGTAAAAAAGTTTAAGTCCGTGGGCAGCCCCTGTGGCTCAACAGAGTAGGCCCCATATGCCGGAGGTGGCGGGTTCAAAACCAGCCCTGGCCAAAAACTGCAAAAAAAAAAAAAAAAAGTTAAAAGTCTGAGCTAAATATTTCAAGAATTTTCACTCTGGAATCCAAACTTAAATTCAGAACTTGGTGTCATTTTTACCCTATCTATAGGCTGGTTAAAAACCAAAAGTTTTATTGAGATGTAGTGAGAGGTAGCCTGAGTTTAATAGAAACACTGACTCTTGAGTCATACAGACATAGGTTGGAATTGTAACTTGCTCTTTACTAATTGTTTGACCATGGCCTCTCTAAATATCAGTCATATCACTTATAAAATGGGAATACTATGTAATTTCTTCCATGCATAATAATTGTGACAGTTATGATGTTGACAAACTATCCTATGTGTATCATATACTATATACTCAAGAAATATAATAATGGTCCAACTGTTTGATTTTTCTCAAATAATTCATCATAAGTAAGAAATTGCTTACAATTTAAATCACAAAGTTTGGTAGATATGGGGGGTGGGGGTTATGCCTATAATCCTAGCACTTTGGGAGGTTGAGGCAGGAAGATCACTTGAGCCCAGGAGTTCAAAACTGGCTATGACAACATAGCAAAACCCTCCTCTCTATAAAAGTCATGGTGGTACATGCTTGTAGTCCCAGGTACTTGGAAGGCTGAGGGAGGAGGATCACTGGAGCCCAGGAGTTTGAGGTTACAGTGAGCTATGATTACACTACTGAACTCTACCCTGGGCAACAGAGCAAGACCCTGTTTCTAAAACGAGTCAGTCAAGCACAAAGTTACTGCTCTCTATTTCTCTTTCTCTCTTAAGGGCATGTTGGCTTCATGGACAACTTTCTTTTTAAAAAAAAAAAGCCATCTTGGCTGGGCACGGTGGCTCACACCTGTAATTCTAGCACTCTCGGAGGCTGAGGCCAGTGGATAGCTTGAGCTCACAAGTTCGAGACCAGCCTGAGCAAAAGTAAGACACCATCGCTACCAAAAATAGAAAGATTGAGGCAAGAGGATCTCTTGAGGCCAAGAGTTGGAAGTTGCTGTGAGCTACGATGTCACAGCACTCATGACAGCTTGAGACTGTCTCAAGAAATAAAAAAAATAAAAATAAAAGCCATCTTAAGTATATTTTATAAAAAGTAGTTAAACAATTTGAGAGTGTATCCATAATAAATAATCACTGTCCCAGAACTTCACATCAGTAACTTCTATGTAAAAGACCAAACTGAGAGGCGGCACCTGTGGCTCAAAGGAGTAGGGCGCTAGCCCCATATGCCAGAGGTGGTGGGTTCAAACCCAGCCCCAGCCAAAAAAAAACTTAAAAAAAAAAAATCCCAAAGACCAAACTGAGTAGACCTGAAAATTTAAGACTTCCATATTGAGCTAAAATAAATAGTTAGGAGAATTATGTAGTCATAAATAGAAAATTGGCTTGAGGGGTGCCGCCTGTGGCTCAGTGAGTAGGGCGCCGGCCCCATATACCAAGGGTGGTGGGTTCAAACCCAGCCCCGGCCAAACTGCAACCAAAAAAAAAAAAAATAGCAAAGCATTGTGGCAGGCGCCTATAGTCCCAGCTACTTGGGAGGCTGAGGCCAGAGAATCACCTAAGCCCAAAAGCTGGAGGTTGCTGTGAGCTGTGTGACACTATGGCACTCTACTGTGGGCAATAAAGTGAGACTCTGTCTCTAAAAAAAAAAAAAAAAAGAAAAGAAAAAGAAAATGGGCTTGAGGATATGAAACAAAGATACGGATAAATGGGCTCTTTTCTGATGAAGCATGATTGTGGTGTGTTTTGATGAAGGACAGCCTAGTTTCCATAAGGAGAAACTCTGCCTTCTGGACTTCAGAGATTTGAGAGGACTTGGTAGGACAGTGTGCAAAAGCTCTTTAGGGGCCAGGGTTCTGTTTTTTCACATAGATTCCTTATGGCACCTAGTTCTTTGCACATTGGTAAGATGAATTTTTATATACTTTGACAAGGTTTTTATCCAGTGGCCAGTTATGTGTGTCTTAATATAAGTTAAATTAAAATATATATATGTTAAATTTTGAAAAATAGAATCTAATTTGGACACTTAAGTAATAAAATATGTTTTAATCATTATACAAGGTGGCCATAAAGTTTGTTTGTAATTTAAAATAGTGTGCAATTTTAAATTGCACATGAATTTTATGGCCACCTGTATGAGTATGGTCCTAGGATCTAAAAGATGCATTTAAGTAATTCTTATAAGGAAATATAGTTCTGTGTAAAATCAGTTTCGAAAAACAGAAAGTTCCAGTTGAATCTATATTTATAAAAACTGTTTTTTTCCGGGTGGGGTGCCTGTGGCTCAGTGGGTAGGGTACCGGCCCCGTATACGGAGGGTGGCGTGTTCGAACCCGGCCCCAGCCAAACTGCAGAAAAAAATAGCTGGGCATTGTGACGGGTGCCTGTAGTCCTAGCTACTCAGGAGGCTGAGGCAAGAAAATCACCTAAGCCCAGGAGATGGAGGTTGCTGTGAGCTGCGACGCCTCTACTGAGGGTGATAAAGTGAGACTGTCTCCAAACTGATTTTTCTAATATTTTATTATATTCATAAACTGTGTATTATGTGAAAATAAGCATCCTATTTAAGATTTCAGTAATACATGTACCTAGTATTAGGTTAAATTCTTCACATTGCTTCTTTAAAAAGTTCTGCTTTAAATTCTGTTCTAATAATTTCAGTAAAGATTATGCTATAGAGCAGATACGCTTTCTTTTTTAATGTTTTAGGTGATCAATATATAAGAATAATGTTAGCAGCCTAGTAATTCTTCAGTTTATTCTATATACTGTTTGGTCCTTTAAAAGAGAAACGTTAAGTCTGGCTGCCTGTTGTAAATATGCATATGTTAAAATGTCAATACATAAAATAAAATCATTTTCTGTTTTGTTTTGTGAGGCTAGAAGGTCCAGCTTAAAAAACGTGTCTGACCTTTTTGTGATGGGAGGAGCTCTTGTTTTAGAATCTGCAGCTCTCTTGCACTGGCTAGAGAGGGAGGGTTATGGACCTCTAGGAATGACCGGAATATCCATGGGAGGACACGTAAGCCTTTTCATTTCTACTTATATTTAATGATGATTGCATTTATAAGATCTAGGGGATCTGGTTATTTTAAAAATTCACTTAAGTTGACCATTTAACTAACTATAAAAAACTGCTCAACATATAGAGGCAGCCAACGTAAGGAGCTAGGCCTACTATAGTGCATGTCTGATCTATGAAAATCAGGTCAACTTAAGGAGATGGTCAATGTAGAGAGGTGGTCAATTATGGAGGATATTTTTAGTTTTAGTAAAAGTAGGAATCAGAAACAGAGTCTAAACTATCATTCCAATTATAAATAATGGTGTTAGTTTTTTGTGTGATTTAGGTAGACATTGACTGTACTACTCCAAAGTTATATCTCACATATTTGATTTAATATTTTATTAGAAGTTGACTATAAAATTTTAACTTTTCAAGCATGGGTGTCCAACCTGTGGCAAATGGGCTGCATGCAGATTATTTGAGGACTGTTTTTGCTTATCTGTGATATTGGATATTGTGAAAAGTATACACAGATTTTTTTTTTCTCTTTTGCCAGTCAGCTTTTGTTAGTGTTTGCATATTTAATACATGGCCCAAGACAATAGTTCCTCTTCCAGTGTGTGGCAGAAAAGCAAAAGATAGGATACCCCCAAGTTTCAAGTATAAACACCCAATTTTATAGTTGGTTGAGATAACTGAATTAGAACAATTTATCTCTGTCTTTATCCCCAATACCACCAACCTGTTTTACTTTTGTCTGCCTTCTAGAGTATATGTAGCACTAAAATAGATTCCTAATTGGTTTCTGGGTCTTTAGTCTTTTTTCTCATTAATCTTTTCCTAGTTTTTCTTCTATACCATAACTAGAGTGATCTTTCTAAATTTGATCTCTGCTCTCTCCTGCTCAAAACCTGCCAAAAGCTTGCTTTTACATTGGGCTCTAGCTATGCTATGTAATTGCGTCCCTTCTAGTGTTCCTTTATTCCCTTTCACCTACCTAGCTACATAACAGCTTACCCTTCTGGTCTAGAGAGCTTACTGCCTATGAGAAGCTCCATTGGATTTGAGTCTTACCTCCAGACTACTTTTAAATTCTCATTGGTACTTTTCACTATGCTGTAATGATGTTTTTTAGCAGCCTGAGTCTGTTTTCTCCATGAAGCAGTAGTACCTTGAGGGCCAGGAAATATGCTATGGTTCTTCACCTGGCATGTATTAGTCACTCAGTCCTAATTGTTGAATTTATGATTTTAGAAGACCACCAAGATCGCTAGATATTCTTACAAGTGTTTATTGATTTTGTGTTTGTTTTTTTGACCAACTGCTTACGATACAAAATACTTGCTAATATTAAATATTTTTCATTATAATTAGTAGAACCTTAAACATAAGCTCTCTAAACTGTGTTACCATATTACAGATGGCTTCCTTAGCAGTATCCAACTGGCCTAAGCCCATGCCATTGATTCCATGTCTGTCCTGGTCCACAGCATCTGGGGTCTTCACTACGGTAATTTAGTTATAATTAATATTTAGGTAGCCATATTTAATTAAAGGTAACTGTTTTGGGGGGTGTCCCCAAAACCACCTGCAGGGTTGGTAATTCATTAGAAGGAATTATAGGACTCAGCATATAGTGATACTCATGATTAAGACTTTACTATAGCAAAAGTATACAACAAAAACAATAAAAAGATAAAAGCACACAAGGCAAAGTCTAGAGGAAACCAGGATCACGTTTCCAAGAGGCTTTTCCTAATGGAGTGTCACAGTTCACATTTAATTCCTCCAGCAATAAGTTATGTCAGTAAGTGCGAGGTACTGTCCATCAGTGAAGTTCCCCTAAACCTGGGGATTCAGGGTTTTTGTTTTTTTTTTTTGTAGAGACAGAGTCTCACTTTACTGCCCTCGGTAGAGTGCCGTGGCGTCACACTGCTCACAGCAACCTCTAGCTCTTGGGCTTATGTGATTCTCTTGCCTCAGCCTCCCGAGCAGCTGGGACTACAGGCGCCCGCCACAATGCCCGGCTATTTTTTTGTTGTTGCAGTTTTGGCCGGGGCTGGGTTTGAACCCGCTACCCTCGGCATATGGGGCCGGCGCCCTACTCACTGAGCCACAGGTGCCGCCCCAGGATTCAGGGTTTTTATCAGGGGTCAGTAACTTAGACACCCTCTGCCAAGCATGTACCAAAATTCCAGAAGGAAAGCAAGTGTTTGTGTATATGCCAAGAATAGAAAAAGTTAAAAAAAAAAAAAAGTGAAAAGAAACCAGTGTTCAGCAAAATGTACAAATAATGTAAAATAGAGGCACAGTGACACACTCTTTATCATTTAGGGAAAATTTCATATTAATGTAAAGACCTGTTTACTAGTCAAGTTTTCACACTCCAGTCAAGGGCCAATCCTAAAAGCAGGCCTTTCAAAGGATAGGCAGTCTCAAGCCTGATTTGTTAACTCTTTTGTACACAGTGATAATAATAAAAGCATTAGGTGTAAATACTTTATGGTATGATTTGATCTGAATTTAGTTTATTATTTCAGGGTGTATTGAGTAAATCGATTAATTGGAGGGAGCTGGAAAAACAATATTATACCCAGACAGTTTATGAAGAAGAAATTTTTCACATGCTTGAATACTGTGGAGTAAGTAGTATTTTAATTTCTACATACTAGCATGGTAAAAGTTGATTATATATTTAAATTTGGATTTTTTAAGATAATAGCAGATTTTTTTAAATGTGGTTGTATATACTTTTTTACTTTAAAATCTCTTCATTTTAAAATAAAACATGGATGGCCAGGCATGGTAGCTCTCACCTCTAAGCCTAGCACTCTGGGAGGCCGAGGCAGGTGGATTTCTTGAACTCAAGAGTTCGAGACAAACCTGAGCAAAAGTGAGACCCCATCTCTACTAAAATAGAAAAACTGAGGCAAGAAGATCATTTGAGCCTAGGAGCTGGAGGTTGCTGTGAGCTATGATGCCATGGCACTCTACCCAGGGCAACAGCTTGAGACTCTGTCTCAAAAAACAAAATAAGATGGGCAGTGCGTGTGGCTCAGTGAGAGGGCCCTGGCCCCATATACCAAGGATGGTGAGTTCAAACCCAGCCCTGGCCAAACTGCAACAAAAAAAATAGACCTGTAGACACGTGTAGACCCAGCTGCTAGGGAGGCTAAGGCAAGAGAATCACCTAAGCTCAAGAGTTGGAGGTTGCTATGAGCTGTGACACTACGGCACTCTACCGAGGGTGATAAAGTAAGACTCTGTCTCTAAAAATAAATAAATAAATAAATAAATAAATAAAATAAAACATGGATATGAGAATCCCGTGAAGCAAATATATGGTTTACTAAATTAAAAGGCAAACATCGGGCATAGTGGCTTCACACTTGTAATCCTAGCAGTCTGGGAGGCTGAGGCAGGAAGATGACTTGCGGTCAGGAGTTTGAACCACCCTGAAAAAGAGCAAGATTCCATCTCTCTACTCTTTAAAATTAGAAAAAAAATTAAGCTGGGTGGGGTGGTGCATACCATAGAGCCTGCTACTCGGGAGGCTAAGGTGAGAGGATCACTTGAGCCCAGAAGTTTGAGGTTGCAGTGAGCTAGGCGGATGCCATTGCTCTCTAGCCTGGATAACAGAGCAAGACTCTGTCTATTAAGAAAAAAAAAAAAAAAAGAAGGCTGGCTGAGTGTGCCCGTAGCAGTGTTACGGTGCCAGCCACATGCACCTACAGTGGCAGGTTGGAGCCCAGCCCTGGCCAGCTAAACAACAATGACAACAACAAAGAAATAGCCGGGCGTTGTGGTGGGCACCTTTAGTCCCAGCTATCTGGAAAGCTGAGGCAAGAGAATCGCTTAAACCAAAGAGATTGAGGTTGCTGTGAGCTGTGATACCACGGCACTGTACCAAGGGTGACATAGTTAAGACTCTGTTTCGGGGCGGCGCCTGTGGCTCAGTCGGTAAGGCGCCGGCCCCATATACCGAGGGTGACCGGTTCAAACCCGGCCCCGGCTGAACTGCAACCAAAAAATAGCCGGGCGTTGTGGCGGGCGCCTGTCGTCCCAGCTACTCGGGAGGCTGAGGCAGGAGAGTCGCTTAAGCCCAGGAGTTGGAGGTTGCTGTGAGCTGTGTGAGGCCACGGCACTCTACCGAGGGCCATAAAGTGAGACTCTGTCTCTACAAAAAAAAAAAAAAAAGACTCTGTTTCAAAAAAAAAAGAAAAAGGCGAATACACTTATAATTACTACATAGGTCAAAAATAGAACTTGACTACCCAACCCTAAAACCACCCTCACACTATTAATTGTTATTCTGATTTGTATAGTAATGACTTCTGTCTTTAAAATAATTTTAATGTCTAAATAAAGATTGTGTAGGGCGGCACCTGTGGCTCAAAGGGGTAGGGTGCCAATCCCATATGCCGGAGGTGGTGAGTTCAAACCCAGCCCCGGCCAAAAAATAAATAAATAATTAAATAAAGATTGTGTAGTACTTTTATTTAATGTATCTTTTAATTAATAAATTCCCTTCCATCTGTTTCTTTTCTTTTTTATTTCTTGACGAAGTTAGGTTATTTTGACCTGTAAAGTTTCTCACAATTAGATTTTTCTGATGGTATTCAGCTTAGTGATCTACATTGCCTACAGATTGTACCTGTATCTAAAAACTATTAAACTTAGTTTCAATTTCTTTCTCACAACTATAGGAAATACATAATGTTTAGTTGTCTCCTTCCCGGTGATATAACCTTTTCCTGATGTTTAAAGGCTATATTTGTTAATTCATTGAGACTTGCAAAATGCTGATACTCTAATTCTATTATAATAGAATATTCTATTATTTTTTCATTTATTAGTTTGAATACTTTTATAAAGAGGTACTTTCTTTACCTATTATCTAGTTACCTAGTAGTTCAGTACACATAGAAAAGAGTCAACAAAGGATAAATGTTTGATTCTTTTTCCTGATTTAACCAGTTTTTTGATAATCAACTAGTTACCTTATTATTCTTCAAAGGTAGGCAATTCTTTTCATAAATTTTTATTTTATTTTATTTTTATTTATTTATTTATTTATTTTTTTTGTAGAGACAGAGTCTCACTTTATGGCCCTCGGTAGAGTGCCACGGCCTCACACAGCTCACAGCAACCTCCAATTCCTGGGCTTCAGCGATTCTCTTGCCTCAGCCTCCCAAGTAGCTAGGACTACAGGCACCCGCCACAACGCCTGGCTATTTTTTTGGTTGCAGTTTGGCCGGGGCTGGGTTTGAACCCGTCACCCTCGGTATAGGAGCCGGCGCCCTACCGACTGAGCCACAGGTGCCACCCTATTTTATTTTATTTTTATTTTTTCTGAGACAGAGTCTCACTTGGTCACCCTTGGTAGAGTGCCATGACGTCTTAACTCACAGCGACCTCAAACTCTTGGGTTCAAGTGATGCTCTTGCCTCAGCCTCCTGAGTAGCTGGGACTACAGATGCCCACCTCAATGCCCCGCTATTTTTTTCTTAGAGACAGAGTCTTGCTCTGGCTCAGGCTAGTCTCGAACCTGTGAGCTCAGGCAATCCACCTGCCTCCACGTCCCAAGTGCTGGGATTACAGGTGTGACCCACCACGCCCAGCCTATAAATTTTTAAATGTGACAGTTTGAAAGAAACATTTGAGACCTCAAGAACCTCAGCAAGAAAAGGGATCTTTCTATTAATACTATCAATGAGGACCTTTTATTTATAATATTTTGACTGTAAACCTCACTCTTATAAAGTAGGTCTATCTTGCAAAACCTCAAACCATAGTTAACTGCTTAGCTAAGAACTTTATTACAAAATAGCTTTACCTGCTAGTTAGTTCCTGTGCTGCACTATATATATAAGCAGAAGATATCTATATTTGAAAACTTATGAGAAAATTTAACATTTTTTTGTTTGTTTTTGTTTTGAGACAAACTCAGTTTGTTGCCCTTGGTAGAGTCCTGTGGCATCATAGCTCACAGCAACCTCAAACTCTTGGGCTCAAGCAATTCTCTTGCCTCAGCCTCCCGAGTAGCTGGCACTGCAGGCACCCACCACAACACCTGACTATGTTTTTAGAGACGGGGGTCTTACTCTTGCTCAGGCTCTCGAACTCCTGAGCTCAAGCAATCCACCCATCTCGGTCTCCCAGAGTGTTAGGATTACAAGCGTGAGCCACCACACCAGGCTTAACATGTATTTTTTTAAAGGAAATTGATAAATTTTGGTTGTCAGAAGTGGAATGTTGTTGTCCTACTTCACCATGTGCTGCTATAACAGAATAGCTGAGAATAGCTGATTGATAAAAATAGAGATTTATGTGGTGCACAGTTGTGGAGGCTGGTAAGTCCAAGGTCAAGGGACTGAAATCTGGGGAGTGTGTCATCCGGAGAGAATGCTTGTGTGCATGCAAAAGAGAGAAAGAGAGGGGGTGGGGAGGGTGGGACCTGAGCTCATTCTTATCAGAAACACTGGTTGAGAAGTAAACCACTCCCACAAGAAGGATATTAACCTATTCTTGAGGGCAGAGCCCTCAGGGCCAATCACCTCTTAAAGGTCTCATTTTACAATTCTATTGCATTGAAGATTAAAATTCCAGCACTTGAACTTTGGGGGACACATTCAAACCATAGCAGTGGTCTTACCCAGTACTTCCTGTCTTAGAGCCAGTTTATAATAATGAATATTCAATGAATGTCAAGAAGATGTTCTTATTCTTTGTGTTTTTCCAATCAAAAGAAGTTAAATTTGTTGGTATACCACTCTGAGTTATCCTAGGGTCCTTCAGTCCTTACATTTCTAATTGTTACTAAACTTTTTTTTTTTTTAATATTTCTGTGGTCTGGATGGCTGTAGTGATTTGTCCAGGTTTTTGGGCATTTTTTTCCTTGGCCTTTAACAAATTGTTAATTCTTTAATTTTTAAAATATAGTAGACCCTGCTCTGTAAGTTGACCACCCAAGGGATTATAGCAAACTGGTCAACATATGGAGGTGGTCGACACAAGAAACTAGGCCTACTACATTGAAACATACATGTGCGTGGGTACATGTTTGGTCTATGAAAATTAGGTCAACTTAAGAAGGTAGTCAACTATGGAGGTTCTACTGTATAGTAAATATATGTTCATATAGGTTAAGCATCAAAAAGATTAAAATAAATACATACATACATATGAAAAGATTCCTACCCATGTTCCCTATTTGCCTAGGTTCTATCCCCCTCCACAAATAACCTGTTATATTATTGTTTAATGTTTCAGAGAATTTTTGGTATATATACATACCAATACAAATAGGAATTTTTTTTCTCTTCCCCCTTTTTTTTTGAGATGGAGTCTCAATTTGTCATCCTCGGTAGAGTTCTGTGGTATCACAGTTCACAGCAACCTCAAATTCTTGGACTTAAGCAATTCTCTTGTCTCAGCCTCCCAGGTATCTGGTATTACAGGCACCCACCACCATGCCCGGCTATTTTTATTTTTTGGTTGTAGTTGTCATTGTTGTTTAGCAGGCCCAGGCTGGATTCAAACACACCAGCTCCAGTGTATGTGGCTGGTGCCCTAGCTGCTAAGCTATAGGCACCAAGCCTCTCTTCCCTTTTTTATGGCCTGCATATGTTTCCTTATTATTTTTTGCTGCTATATAAAAAAGCAGTAAAAATGTGGATGGATGTATAATAATTTATTAACCAGTACCCTGTTGATAGATGTTTATATTATTTCTTATCTTATCTTTCATCATTAAGAAATAGTGCTGCGATGAATCACTCTGGTCATTTATCATTGCACAAGTATAAATTCCTAGAAATATTGCTGAGTTAAAAGTCATTTGTAATTTGGCTATGATAGATTTTACCTGATTCTAATTTTGTCAACTTATACTACTAGAAGGAAGTTATCTGTTTCTTTGTAAGCTCATAAATTCAGTGTGTTGTCAAACTTGGAGTTTTTTAAAAATCAATTGATACCAGCCTGAGCAAGAGTGGAAAAAAAAAATCAATTGATAGCGGAAAATGGTATAGATTTAATACAATTTATTTTATTATGAGAGAAATTAAGCATATTTTTCCTTTTCTGTAACTAGTATGTGTATATCCTTTGCTCATTTCTAGGGTTTTGGACTTTTTAAAAAAATATCCAATTTTAATTCTTTTTTTATTGTTGTTTGAGACAGAGTCTGACTTTGTTGCCCTGGGTACAGTGCCACGGCATCAACCTCAAACTCTTGGGCTTAAGCAATTCTCTTGCCTCAGCCTCCCAAATAGCTGGGACTACAGGTGCCCGCCACCACACCCGGCAATTTTTTGAGATGAGGTCTCATTCTGGCTCAGGCTAGTCTCCAACCCATAAGCACAGGCAATCCACCTGCCTCGGCTTCCCAAGTGCTAAGATTAGGCATGAGCCACCGCGCCCTGCTCTTTTGTTGTTGTTGTTGCCCTGAGTAGCGTGCCATGGTGTCATTGTAGCTCATAGCAACTTCAAACTCTTAGGCTTGAGCAATCCTCATGACCCAGCCCCCTGAACAGCTGAGCTGGGACTACAGGTGTGCTGCTACTACACCTGACTAATTTTTCTATTTTTTTTTTTTTTTTTTAGAAACAGGGTCTCACTCTTGCTCAGGTTGGTCTTGAACTCCTGAGTTCAAGCAATCTACCTGCCTCTGTCTCCCAGAGTGCCAGGATTACAGGCTTGGGCCACCGCATCCAGCCCCAATTCTAATTCTTAATGAATTAAAGTGACTAACCATTTGTTTCATGAGTTGTAAATATAAATTCTAAGGCTGTAATTTTTTTCTTTTGTAGGCAGTATTTTTTTCTTTGGTAATTGATTGTTTTTAAAGATATGGGGGTCTCACTCTGTTACCCAGAGACTGGAATGTAGTGCTGCAATTATAGCTCATTGCAGCCTCAAAATTCTGGGCTTAAGTGATCCTCCCACCTCACCTTCCTGAGTAGCTAGGACTATAGATGTGCACCACCACACTCAGCTAATTTTTATATATATATATATATTTTTTTTTTTTTTTTTTGGACAAGAAGTAGGATTTATTATTGGTAGGCACAAATGATAGGCAACACAGTGTAAGTCCTCAGGAGTGCAGGGCCTACCACTTTTCCAGGGGGCCACAGTTGGGACTGTATTTGACCCCAGAGCCATTTGATATGAGCTGCTGCTCAGGCTGTGTCTTCAAACTCATCTGAGTTAAACTTGGTAAAACCCCATTTTCTGGAGATGTTAATCTGGCAGCCAGGAAACTTGAACTTGGCCCTGAGAAGGGCCTCAATCACATGCTCCTTGTTCTGTAGTTTGGCATAGATGGACATGATGACTTGGTCAATGTGAACCCTGGCCACAGTGCCCTGGGGCTTTCCAAAGGCACCTTGTATATCTGTCTGGAGTCTAGACTGGGGACAGCACAGGTCTAACACATGAACATGTATCAGAAAGGAATGTCTCTAAGATCCCTTAGAACAACCTATACCAGCAACAGGCTGTATACACTACCAAGGAGACTGCTGTTTGCAGCCATTGCACACCAGACCCCTGTGAGAAAAGGAGTGTGGTCAGGTTTACTTTTTTTTTTTTTTCTAAGAGATGGGGTCTTGGCCAGGCATGGTGGCTCACATCTGTAATCCTAGCACTCTGGGAGGCTGAGGTGGGTAGATGGCCTGAGCTTACAGATTTGAGACCAGCCTGAACAAAAGCGAGATCCCATCTCTAAAAATGGCCAGGCGTTGTGGCAGGTACCTATAGTCCCAGCTACTCAGAAAGCTGAGGCAAGAGTATTGCTTGAGTATCGGTGAGTAGGTCGCTAGCCACATACACTGAGGCTGGTGGGTTCGAGCCTGGCCCAGACCTGCTAAACAACAATGATAACAAAAATAGCTGGGCATTGTGACGGGTGCCTGTAGTCCCAGCTACTTGGGAGACTGAGGCAAGAGAATCACTTAGACCTCAGAGTTTGAGGTTGGTGTAAGCTGTGACACCACAGCACTCTACCAACGTGACATAGTGACACTCTGTCTCAAAAAAAAAAAAAAAGAGTATTGCTTGAGCCCAAAAGTTTGAGGTTGCTTTGAGCTATGATGCCACAGCACTCTACCGGGGGCAACAAAGTGAGACTCTGTCTAAAAAAAAAGAAAGAGAGAGAGAGATGGAGTCTTGCTGTGTTGCCCAGGCTGGTTTTAAACTCCTGGCCTCAAACAATCTTCCCACCTCAGCCTCCAAAATGCTGAGATTACAGGCATGAGCCACCATGCCCAGCCTTTTTCATTGATAATGTTTAAGTCATGTTAGTTCAACCTGAGGAAGGGATTTGATGTGTCTGGTATCCTCTTGTGCTTGAATTTATATTATTTCCAGGATAAATTATGGTAAATGTATACAACATAAAATTTACTATTTAGCCATTTTTAAGCATACTGTTCGGTGGCATCAAGTATTACATTCACATTGTTGTGCAACCATTACCACCATCTATCTCCAGATCCTTGTCTTCCCAAACTGAAACTCTAACCATTGACTAAAATTCCCTTATTCCTCCCTTCTCCCTACAACTGCCATTCTCTTTCCATCTCTGTGAATTTTACTGCTATAGGGACCTCATACAAGATGGGTCCTTTGGTATTTTGCTTATTCACTCAGCATGAAGTCTTTAGTGTTCATGTTGTGGCGTAATATTCCACTGTTTATATATACTTCATTTTGTTCATTTATCCATTGATGGGCATTTGTCTTTTCTCTTTAACAAGGTTATTAAATGAAACCCTATTTTATATTGATATTTTCTTTTCTTTCATATACTCAGACAGATTCTTTCAAAATGGGACAAGAGTTTGTGAAACACTTCCCTACCAGTGCAGACAAGCTAACTAACCTTAATCTGGTTTCCAGAACTTTAAATATAGATGTAACAGACCCAGTTGTATCCCAAAAACCTGCTGAGTGCCATAATTCTAGTAAAACATCTATCAGTGGCACATCAGAAAGACTCTTATTACAAGATGCCTCTAAGATGGAGTACTTCAATCAAAAACTTTCAACCAACAAAAGTAGTTATGCAAGTACCAACCCTCAGTCATGCCACCTACTCAGTAAAGAACAAAGAAGAAATAATCTTCAGAAAGAATCTTTAATATTTATGAAAGGAGTCATGGATGAATGTACTCATGTAGCAAATTTCTCAGGTACTGATTTTTATATGAAATTGAGAATATTTGATGTGTAAATATTTATGAAATATTTTTAAATTTTTTTATTTTTATTTTTATTTTTTTGCATTTTTGGCCAGGTTTGAACCTGCCACCTCCAGTATATGGGGCCAGCACCCAACTCCTTGAGCCACAGGCGCCTCCCTGTGAAATATTTTTAAAGATACTTTACACTGCATGGGGTGTTCAAACTGCGGCCCCCGGGCCACATGAGGTGGTGTGATTGTATTTGTTCCTGTTTTGTGTTTTTACTTCAAAATAAGATGTGCAGTGTGCATAGGAATTTGTTCATTTTTTTTTTAAACTATAATCCGGCCCTCCAACGGTCTACGGGACAGTGAACTGGCCCCCTGTTTAAAAAGTTTGAGGACCCCTGCTTTACAGGATAATTTCTTATCTTCAAGAGTGTATTTTTTATTGGCTTCAAAATGTGTTTGTTGGCTGGGCAAGGTGGCTTATGCCTCTAATCCTAGCACTCTGGGAGGCCAAGGTGGGTGGATTGCTTGAGCTCATGAGTTTGAGACCAGGTAGAGCAAAAGCAAGACCCTGTCTCTACTAAAAATAGAAAAACTGAGGCAAGAGGATCACTGAGCCCAAGAGCTGGAGCTTGCTTGCTCTGAGCTATGAAGCTACAGCACTCTACCCAGGACGACAGCTTGAGACTCTGTCTCAAAAACAACAACAAAAAGTGTCACGATAACTTGGTTATTTGAAAGTATCATATTTCGGGCGGCGCCTGTGGCTCAAATGGGTAGGGTGCCGGTTCCATATGCCAGAGGTGGCAGGTTCAAACCCAGCCCTGGCCAAAGACCACACACACAAAAAAAATTTTTTTAAAAAGTATCATTTCATTTATGAAAATCTAAGATCATCTCATTCATTAAAAAACACATTGGATTTTGTATCTTCTTTAAAGTATTCATCTCATTGTATAGGAGATGAATAGCATGGTAATACGGCATATTATAATTGATTTTCAACTTAATCAAAGAGTTTTAGTTTGACAAATAGTTCATTGCATTGTTTGGTGGGTTTTTTTTTTTTTTTGTAGACACTTTGTTGCCCTAGGTAGAGTGCCGTGGCGGCTTAGGTCAAAGCAACCTCAAACTCTTGGGCTCAAGCAATTCTCTTGTTTCAGCCTCCCAAGTAGCTGGGACTACAGGTGCCTGCCATAATGCCTGATTATTTTTAGAGGTGAGGTCTCGCACCTATGAGCTCAGGCAATCCACACCACCTCAGCCTCTCAGAGTGCTATGATTACAAGTGTGAGCCACAGCGCCTGAACAGTTTGGTGCTTTTGATGAATATTTCAGTGCATTATGGTGTATTTTATTTTCTAATATGATTAATAGTACTTATTTGAAAATCTCGGGCTTTTTAAGTTTGTCTGTGCTAAATTTTTAAAAATCCTATACTTAGTTCCAGTTGACCCAAGCCTCATTATAGTGGTTCAAGCCAAAGAAGATGCCTATATTCCACGAACGGGAGTTCGAAGTCTACAAGAAATTTGGCCTGGTTGTGAAATCCGATATCTAGAAGGGGGTCATATTAGTGCTTATCTTTTTAAGCAAGGACTGTTCAGGTAAGATGATTGCTCTAACAGGTATCTGTTTATTTAGTATTTTGGTTTTTCAGGATAGGGGATTTTTTTGCCTCAACAAATATGAAAGATTAGGCATGGTATTTACAGTATATGTTTTAGTCCTCTTATTTCCTGCTTGATTCCCTGACTCCCACATAGATCCCCTATTTAGGATCTATATATTGATATTTTATATTTATATTTATCTATTTAGGTGCTTTTCTCTCTTTTCTATGTCATCTTCTTATTTTCTTATTCTTTTTTTCTTCTAGCTCTGAGCTAGAAGCAAAAGAAAAGAAGATACGCCTTATGTGTTTTTACACTCTTGAAATATTAATTTCCAGGTATTTTAGGATTTGGGGAACAACATCACAACTAAAAGGTGCTTTAGTATATCAAAGTTTTTTCACTCTGATGTTTTCTTAGAATGACCTAAGCATCTGTGGAATATTCCAGCAATGTTTTCCAGTTAGCAACTGAATATTGAACCTTAAACAAGAAGTGGTTTTGTTAACAATCTTATATAATTTCACTATTTTAGTCAGAAATTATCAAAACTTTTATGCTAGAACTCCAATTTTCTGATATTCTACATTATTTCTACTTCTATCCAAATTTCTTTCTTTTTTTTTTTTTTGAGACAGAGTCTTACTTTGTTGCCCTCAGTAAAGTGCTGTGACATCATAACTCACAGCAACCTCAAACTCTTGGGCTTAAGAGATTCTGTTGCCTCAGCCTCCCAAGTAGCTGGGACTATAGCCAACCACCACCACATCTGGCCAGTTTTTCTATTTTTAGTACATGTGGAATCTCGCTGTGGCTCAGGCTGATCTTGAACTCATGAGCTCAAGCAATCCACCCCTTTGGTTTCTCAGAGTACTAGGATTACAGATGTGAGCCACCGTGCCCAGACTACTTCTATCCAAATTTGATGATAAATTGTATCATTGGAACATACAGTGGAACCTCTGAACAATATTAAGGATTAGAGGGAGTCAGATATCTGCCAAGTTTAATTCTAGACAACTAGAAGAATGGGAGAGACCAAAAATTTAGAAATGGAGGCTGGCAGAAAAAAAAATTTTGGTTTGGATCAAGCTGAATACAGTAGAACCTCTGTAAGTTGACTACCTAGGGACTGTCATGAGGGATCAACATATAGAGGTAGTAGGCTCAGTACCCATACTTCAGTGGTTAGGGTGCCGGCCACATGCACCTGGGCTGGCAGGTTCAAACCTGGTGGGGGCCTGCCAAACAACAATGACAACAACAACAAAAAAACAGCCAGGCACTATGGTAGCCTCCTGCAGTCCCAGCTACTTGGGAGGCTGAGGCAAGAGAATCACTTAAGCCCAAGAGTTTGAGGTTGCTGTGAGCTATGATGCTAGAGCACTCTACTGAGGGTGACATAGTGAGCCTCTGTCTCAAAACAAAAAAAGATTAAAGCAATGGTTCTCAACCTTCCTAATGCCGCGACCCTTTAATACAATTCTTCATGTTGTGGTGACCCCCGACCATAAAATTATTTTCATATGCCTACCTGTATTTGTACGGGGTTATGTGA
This sequence comes from Nycticebus coucang, assembly GCF_027406575.1. Classification (NCBI taxonomy): domain Eukaryota; kingdom Metazoa; phylum Chordata; class Mammalia; order Primates; family Lorisidae; genus Nycticebus; species Nycticebus coucang. Next base: position 54,315,008 of record NC_069780.1, read on the forward strand.
TGGTTTTAGGCAACGCCTGTGAAAGGGTCATTTGACCCCCAAAAGCAGTCGCGACCCACAGGTTGAGAACCGCTGGATTAAAGGGACCAAAACAAAAAAGATTAAGTAAGTTGCTTAAGTGGAGTCACTACCCCTTACCAGTCAGAAACTACAAGTTCCCGGTGTGGTGGGTCAGGACAGCAATCCTAATATCCTGAGAGCTATGGGAGGGCAGGTGGGTGGATTGCTTGAGCTCAGGAGTTCAAGATCCCGTCTCTCCCCAAAACAGAGAAATTAGTCGGGTGTGGTGGCAGGGGCCTGTAGTCCCAGCTACTTGGGAGGCTGAGGCAGAGGGTTGCTTGAGCCCAAGAGATTAAGGTTGCTGTGAACTCTGATGCCATGGCACTCTACTCAGGGTGACAGAGTGAGACTCTGTCTATAAAAAAACAAAGGCTCTGTACCCGTGGTATAGTGGTTATGGCACCGGCCACATGCACTGAGGTTGCCAGGTTACAACCCAGCCCCATGCCAGCTAAACAACAAGGACAACTGCAACCGAAAAAAAAAAAAGACAGAGAGAAGAAAAATGGCCAGGCATTGTGGCAGGCACCTGTAGTACCAGCTGCTTGGGAGGCTGAGACAAGAGAATCACTTGAGCCCACGAGTTTGAGGTTGCTGTGAGCTGTGCTGCCACAGCATTCTACCGAAGGTGACATAGTATAACTCTGTCTCAAAAAAAAATCCTGAGAGTTTAGATGACATCAGACTACAAATTTAGTCTTTCACTCACTAAATGTGAAAGAAGCCACTCCTTTTATGCTTTTTAGAGCTAATTAATAATCCAAATGAATAAGAGACTATTCCAGTGATTAAAAAGGCATTTGTGTACCTTTCCTAATCTTCCTCATACCATGTACTCAAGCCTAGATTACAATTTTAGGGCATCAGGAAGTAAAACAAATTAAGAGTCATTTTACAAGAGCAAGTACCCACAATTAACTCTGAAAAAAAAATTGTCCAGTGGGTAAACATCCCCAGGTTCTTTCTCTCTTATAATCCTAGCACTTTGGGACACTGAGGCAAAAGAATTACTTGAATTCAAGAGCTTAAGTGTGCAGTGAGCTATGATGACACCACTGTACTCTACACTGCAACAGAGTAGAGGCCCTGTCTCAAAAAAACAAAAAATAAAAAAAAAACAAAAAGGAAAAGGAAAAAATGTGTTAGGAACAGATGCAGTAATATGTGCCTACTGAAGTCCTTAGCTACTTAGGAGGCTGCTCAGGCAAGAGGATCACTTGAGATCAGTAGGCCAAGGCTGTAGTGTACCATGATCATCCCTATGAATAGCCACTACACTTTAGCCTCAGCAACACAGTGAGACCCCATCTCAAAAAAGAAAGCAAAAATATCTTCTAGAAAGTGAGAACAAGGCTTTTTGATTTTGAATTCAGTTATTAGGAACATATTCTTAGTAAACAAAAAAATCTGTATCTTTATATTGTAATCTATGAAATAGATTGAATCTCACATTCTGAAAATTTACATAATTTTTGACCAAAGAGAATAAAGAGAAATCAGTTCCTTTTTATTATTTTAGGTATTTTATTTTTGTTATATGTATACTTTGTAAGGCACAAAACAATTCTTAAAAAATATATGATGCTTCAAGATCTAGCATCAGTTGGAAATACATTTGAGGTTTTTCCAGTAGTGTTGGTGAAGTTACAGGAATCCAAATATTCATCCTCGCTACCTCTTTCATGGCTGTTTAGAGAAAAGGTCAGGTTGCAAGCCATAGATAATTTGGAAATAACTTACATTAAAGGTGTTGTCTGTCTTCCTTTTTTGGTATTTACTTGTAGTTTTTCTTTCATATTTAATTTTAGACAAGCCATCTATGATGCATTTGAACGCTTCCTCCATAAGTATGCTAACTAATTGGATAACATCAGGTAAACAGTACAGCCATCATGTTTATAACAAAAGGAATTTTCATCCTATGATGATGTGAAGAACAAGCCAACAGCAATATATATCTAATTGCTTATCAATTTAGTTTGGAATTCAGTGTTATAGATCCATCAGCTACAAACTTTGAATACATTTGAATAATTTTAAAACCATACTTGAATTAAATAATGCGAAATATTTTTATTATTGTTCGTTGGAATCCCATATACTAAATTTCTAGCCTATCGTTACTATTTATGAAAACTTTAAATTTTTAATTATGAATAATTCATTAATTTAAAATAAATTTATTCACAGGAACCCTGTTGGTTTTTAATAGAAGTGCTAAATCAAACTAAGATTGTAATTTAGCAGTCTGTACTGTGTACCCTTATAATGATATTTTGCTATTGATTTGAGAAACATGTTTAGTTCTTTTTTCAATGTCTGGTGAATTTCTAATCTTGTTTTCAACTTTAGTTAACTTTCTGCCTTGGGAATAAATACTTATGATGTGTAAAATCAGTGTTAACTTTGAATTCTAAAAAATCCTGATTGCCTTGTACATAAGTGTTTTTAATAATGAAAGCACATGTTGAAATGCAGATAAGATACATTAGACTTGGCTAGACTTTAAAACTTTAACGAAGATTAGGTTAGAATAAAATGCCAAACATATTTCCCCTGCTTAAAAGGTTTCAATTCATTGTTACTTTCTTTGCATTATTATTATTATTGCTTAATATTTCGATGTACCATTCCTTTTCTGAATGTATTTGTTTGTTCTTTTCAAGGTTTTTGTTTCTAATCCTTATCTTAAACATTGTTATTGTTATTAAATTTTAAGTCTTTTTAATTTTGTGAAGGCAAAAAAATATGGAAACCTAATTAACACACGTATATGTAAAAATAAAAATTAAAAAAAGTTTCAATTCACAAAAAATGGAAATATTAGAAGACCTATTGCATTAATTGATGGATACTTTGTCAAACATTTTTTGTATGCCTACTCTTCAGTTTGCTAAACATCCGATTTTACCCAAGTGCTCAACAGTTTGGGCTTTTTAATTTCAGAATTTCATAGACACATATAAAATTGATTTGTCCCATATAAACTCTATTTTACAGAAAAGACTTAAAAATTTATATAATACTAACTTTTAAAAATGGGAGCTTAGAAGGCTAGATTTGGTGCTTTTTATGGTAAACATCTTTAGCTGAAAGCTAACATGTCAAAGAAAAAAGTAGAAAATATTTTGAGTATTGTATGAAGTTTTGGAGTAAGCCTATTTGAGTTTTCTTTGAAATCTGTATTGTCTATGAATTCTTTTTAAATAGGTATTCTTAGTCTTGTGAGACTATTTGAATTATAATGTGCCTTTTCAGCCTTGTGAAAGATTTTGTCACTCTAATGCCTCATCCATCATCTTAATTTTTTACAACTGTTTAAAAATTGATGTGAAGTCATAATGGCAGACAAAGTAGTAACTTCTTTTTTTTTTTTTTTTTTTATTTATTGTTGGGGATTCATTGAGGGTACAATAAGCCAGTTACACTGATTGCAATTGTTAGGTAAAGTCCCTCTTGCAATCATGTCTTGCCCCCATAAAGTGTGACACACACTAAGGCCCCACCCTCCTCCCTCCATCCCTCTTTCTGCTTCCCCCCACCATAACCTTAATTGTCATTAATTGTCCTCATATCAAGATTGAGTACATAAGATTCATGCTTCTCCATTTTCAAAGTAGTAACTTCTTTAAAACTGCCTTGGCATCCCACCTACAGTTTATACCTATTTCAACTATAGCATATTCAGAAAAGAGTCTTTAGTTTTTAACTGAAAGTACAAAATCTACTAAAGTTCTACAAAATACCCTTTAAAGATAAAGTAAAACATTGTCAATTGAATTACAATGATTTTCTTATGTCATGTTTATAGTGAGTTGATATGATTAAATGCTTTCTGATCAATGGCTTTAGTAAAACCAGTATTTTAATTTTTACATAAATGTTTCTTATAATTTCCTATAGAGTGTGAATTTCTATTAGTAAAAGAATGAGGCAGGCGGAATGGCTCACACCTGTAATTCTAGAATTCAGGAGGATTGCTTGGGGCCAGGGTTTGGGATCAGCCTGAGCACCACAGTGAGACCCTGTCTCTACAGAAAATACAAAAATTAGCCAACCATGGTAGAGCATGCCCATAGTCTCAGGTATTTTTAGAAGACTGAACAGGAGGATCCCTTGAGTCCACTAGTTTTGGTTGCAGTGAGCTGTGATGATGCCATAGTACTCGAGCCTGTGCAACAAAGAAAACCCCTATCAAAAAAAAAAATGAAATTTTGATTTTGTTTCAATAATTTTCCCCAAATAAAATGTGAGAGATGCTATTTTTAAACTTTCATCTCTTAATCAGATATTTTAGCTGGTTGTGGTGGCTCAATATCTGTAAACCTAGCACTCTGAGAGGCTAAGATGAGTGGATCACCTGAGCTCAGGAGTTCAACACCAGCTTGAGCAAGAGTGAGACCCTGTCTCTATTAAAAATAGAAAAATTAGCTGTGTGTTGTGGTGGGCACTTGTAGCCCCAGCTACTGGAGAAGCTAAGGCAAGAGGATCACTTGAGCCTAGGAGTTTGAGGTTTCTGTCAGCTATGCTTTCCTGGTACTCTACCCCTGGTGACAGAGTGAGACTATCTCAAAAAAAAAAAAAAAAAAAAGAGAGAAATAAAACCAGATATTTTAAGAATATATCCATGAAACTACCTCAGGTAATTAACTCAAGTACAGAATACGTTTTCTTTCTTTTTTTTTTTTTTTTTTTTGTAGAGACAGAGTTTCACTTTATTGCCCTCAGTAGAGTGCTGTGGCGTCACACAGCTCACAGCAACCTCCAATTCCTGGGCTTAGGCGATTCTCCTGCCTCAGCCTCCCGAGTAGCTGGGACTACAGGCGCCCGCCACAACGCCCAGCTATTTTTGGTTGCAGTTCAGCCGGGGCTGGGTTTGAACCCGCCACCCTCGGTATATGGGGCCGACGCCTTACCGACTGAGCCACAGGCACCGCCCCAGAATACCTTTTCTTAGAATTTTTTTACCCACTTTCCCCAAAATAGTGGCTCAAGTATTCATATATATATATAACTTCAAAGAAGTGCTGAAGAAGTGCTATCTGCCATTTTTGAAAATGAGGTTCTACATAAAATGCTAGAAATTCATGTGCACCAGGGTTATAAACTCATAGTTCACACAGGCCAGTTTGACCCACGGTTGTTTCATCTGGTGTACATAATGTTTCGAAGATTTCTGAATTTGTAAAGCCTTTAGATTGGGCTTGCATTCCTCAGTTTGCCACAGTCCCTTGGACTCCCTCATACATCAGACTTCTCCTCTACTTTGTATTTCCTGCTTAGCTCTGAAGACATGTAAGTTTGAGACCCTCCAATTTTAGATCTGTGATTAGAAAATGTTTCTGAATTTCATGATTTGCTATTGATGTAATTACTATTAAAGTCATTTTAGCATATATATTTTAGATTTTTTAATGAATGTATTTTAATTTGGTGCTTTCTTTTAAAGATTATTGAATTATTAATACTATAACCGAAATAAAAATCATTTTCAAATATTTTGTATTTTACAATAAAAGTCTATTTAAAAAGCTAATCATTTGGTTTTGTTTTGTTTTTTTCTTTCAAGAACTATTATTAGGGTGGTGCCCGTAGCTCAGTGGGTAGGGCGCTGGCCACATATACCAAGGCTGGCGGGTTCAACCCAGCCCAGGCCAGCTAAAAAAAAAACAATGACAACTACCAAGTGCTGTGGCGGATGCCTGTAGTCCTAGCCACTTGGGAGGCTGAGGCAAGAGAATCACTTGAGCCCAAGAGTTTGAGGTTGCAGTGAGCTATGACTGCACATCACTCTACCAAGGGCAGCAAAGTGAGACTCTGTCTCAAAAAAAAAACCTGTGGCTCAGTCGGTGAGGCGCCGGCCCCATATACCGAGGGTGGCGGGTTCAAACCCGGCCCCGGCCAAACTGCAACCAAAAAATAGCCGGGCATTGTGGCGGGCGCCTGTGGTCCCGGCTACTCGGGAGGCTGAGGCAGGAGAATCGCTTGAGCCCAGGAGTTGGAGGTTGCTGTGAGCTGTGTGAGGCCACGGCACTCTACCAAGGGCCATAGAGTGAGACTCTGTCTCTACAAAAAAAAAAAAAAAAAATTTATTTTAATAGTCTTAGGCTGGGTGCAGTGGCTCACATCTATAATCCTAGCACTCTAGGAGGCTGAATCAGGTGGATTGCTTGAGCTCAAGAGTTTGAGACCAGCCTGAGCAAGAGCGAGATCCCGTCTCTAAAAATTGCCCAGCATTGTGGCAGGAGCCTGTAGTCCCAACTGCTCAGGAGGCTAAGGCAAGAGTTTGAGCTTGCTATGAGCTGTAATGTCGTGGCACTCAACCCCAGGGTGACTTGAGGGAGACTCAAGAAAAAAATAAAATGCATTTAAAAATTTGTTTAATAGTCTTATATAACTAGTTGCTATTGCATTATATTAGATAGCACCAAAATAAAAAAATTTAAATAGTACAATAACATAGATCTTTTGGACATACATCAAATACTATGTTCTTACAGAGTATAACTTTTCTCAAGTACACATAAAGTACCTCTATGACATTGATGGAGCTATTTCCATTGATGGAGATAATTCCATGAAAAAGCTATATATTAGGGCACAAAAGAAAATATGATTCATAAAGTAAGGGGCAGCGCCTGTAGCTCAGTGGGTAGGGTGCCGACCACATACACCGAGGCTGGTGGGTTCAAACCCAGCCTGGGCCAGCTAAAACAACAATAACAACTGCAGCAAAAAAAATAGCTGGGTATTGTGGCTGGCGCCTGTAGTCCCAGCTATTTGGGAGGCTGAGGCAAGAGAATTGCTTAAGCATGAGAGTTTGAGGTTGCTGTGAGCTGTGACGCCATGGCATTCTACCCAGGGTGACAGCTTGAAACTCTGTCTCAAAAAAATTAATTAGAAATAAATAAAGTAAAAATATTACAAGCAACAGATCACATACAATGAAATCAGAATGTAAACATAAAAGAAATTATCACAAAGTTATAGTAGTCAAACAATGTGGTAGTGGTATAAAGACAGACATACAGACTAATGGAATAAAATGATGAACCCAGATGTATACCTTGGAATGTTTTCTTTCTTTTCTTTTTTTTTTTTTTGAGACAACCTCAAGCTGTTGCCCTGGGTAGAGTGCAGTGCCATGGTGTCATAGCTCACAGCAATCTCCAACTCTTGGGCTCAGGCAACCCTCTTGCCTCAGTGTTTTCTATTTTTAGTAGAGGCAGGGGCAGGTCTCACTTGCTCAGCCTGGTCTCGAACTCGTGAGCTCAAGCAATCCACCCGCCTGGGCATCCCAGAGTGCTATGATTACAGGCGTGAGCCCCCGCGACTGGCCACCTGGAATGTGTAGTCAAATGATTCTTTTTTTTTTTTTTTTTTTGTAGAGACAGAGTCTCACTTTATGGCCCTCATTAGAGTGCCATGGCATCACACAGCTCACAGCAACCTCCAACTCCTGGGCTTAAGCGATTCTCTTGCCTCAGCCTCCCGAGTAGCTGGGACTACAGGCGCCCGCCACAACGCCCGGCTATTTATTTATTTTTTTTTTTGGTTGCAGTTCAGCCGGGACCGGGTTTGAACCCGCCACCCTCAGTATATGGGGCCGGCGCCTTACCGACTGAGCCACAGGCGCCGCCCGTCAAATGATTCTTGACAAGGATTCAAAGATATCCAGCGGGTAAAAGGACAGTATTTTCAACAAAATGGTGCTGGAAAAAAGGGATATCCAAATGCAAAAGAATAGAGTTGGTCCCATACCTTTATACCATATACAAAAAGTTAATTCAAAAATGGATCAAAGCCCTAAAGGCAAGAGCTAAAACTATAACATTTTTAGAAGAGCACATAGGGAAAAACTTCACAATAATTTGGTTTGTCAGTTATTCTTTGGATTTGACACTAGAAGCACAGGCAACAAAAGAATATATAAATTGGATTTCACCAAATCTAAAAATTTCAGGGCATTAAAGGACACTATTGAAAGTGAAATGGCAGGGGCGGCGCCTGTGACCAAAAAATAGCCGGGCGTTGTGGCGGGCGCCTGTAGTCCCAGCTACTCGGGAGGCTGAGGCAAGAGAATCGCTTAAGCCCAGGAGCTGGAGGTTGCTGTAAGCTGTGTGAGGCCATGGCACTCTACCGAGGGCCATAAAGTGAGACTCTGTCTCTACAAAAAAAAAAAAAAAAAAAAGTGAAATGGCAATCCACAGAATAGGAGAAAATATTTGCAAATAATACATCTAACAAAGGATTAAAATCTAAAATATATGAAGAACTGTAACTCAATAATAGGAGTCAGCAAACTTTTTCTATAAGAGCCAGAGAGTAAATATTTAAGGCTTTGTGGGCCAAGATACAAACTTGAGGATATTCTGTAGATAGTTATATAAGAAGGAAGAAAACAATTTTCCACAAATTTTTCATAAAATTCAAAACACAGTAGGACCTCCTTAATTAACCACCTCCTCAAGTTACCCTAATTTTCATAGACCAGATATATGCCACATGTACATTATCAGTACAGTAGGCATAGTTCCTTGCATTGCCCAGTTTGTTACAGTGCTGTGGGTGGTCAACTCACAGAGGTTCTAACTGTGTAATAGTAGTAATTGAGCAGTTTTTATTTTTTTTCTGTTTTGTTTTTGTTTTTTAAGTCGCTGTTGCCCCAGTCTAGAGTCTAGCTCATAGCAACCTCAGGTTTCTGGGTTCATGCATTCCTCCTACGTCTACCTCCTGAGTAGCTGGGAGTACAGGCACCCCCCGTAATAATCGGCTTTTTCTATTATTTTTAGTAGAGATGGGGTCTTGCTCTTGCTCAGGCTAGCCTGGAACTCCTGTGCTCCTCCCGCCTCAGCCTCCCAAAATGCTGGGATTACAGGCATAAGCCTTTATGCCTGGCTAGCACAACTGTTCTAATATAGGACTGCTAATGCCATTAAAAACATAGAACTCATTCATAGCTTGTGCCTGTGTAAAAACGGGTGGTGTACAGGATTTGGCTCATAGGCCATAATTTGCCAAGTTCTAATCTGGATAACCTATAACCCTGAATTGTTTTCTAAGGAATATATTTTCACTGATGTGTATGATTGCCTTAGAATCAAGCAGTTATACAGTAATAATATGGTTATTCTATTTATGGCACATGAAAACATTTTTAAGACAGAAAAAAAAAAAGCCAGCAGTCTTTCTTACCCTTCATCTTCCCTATATATGATTTTGTAACATTTTTAGACATTTGGAAAATATTGGGTCACTGAGTTATGCAGACTTTCCAATTATTCACGCACTTCATTATACAACATAAAAATTAACATACTTTAAAATCACTACTGAGCTTATCAAAAAATCATTAAGCTCTGGGAAAATGTTGAGTTCATGGTAGTTACAAGCTTTTCAATCTATAATTTTCTCTTGAAAGCTTGAATTTTATCACTAGCAAAAAATATTGGCAGTTGTTTCTATTGATATAATAGGTTTATGTCATTCATTTTTGAGAAAATGTCTACAAAATCACCTAAGCATGAATAAATTTATTTTGTTCTCAGCCATTCTTTCACATAAAAATGTGTGCCATGAAAAAAGCAGCTAGTTCTTACAAATCAAACAAACTCAGAAGGGCTTTTCTTCAAGACTGTTGTCATACTTTTACATACAGAAGTGATTTATGTGCATTTCCTATTGCTTTACACAGAATATTAAAAAGATACGCATTTGCATTCAAGGGTTAAGTGTTGATCAAATCAATTTTTACTGCTGCATCAAGAACATTCTTAGCTGAAGCATGCAATTTTTTTTTTTTTTTTTATAGTTTTTGGCCAGGGCTGGGTTTGAACCCACCACCTCCGGCATATGGGGCCCGTGCCCTACTCCTTTGAGCCACAGGCGCCGTCCAGCATGCAATTTTTTATACTGAGAATGTGTACCTGTGAA